>NC_135884.1:60265644-60865644 GCF_964194155.1 Cetorhinus maximus
GGCTTTGGCCCTCTAGTGGGCTTTCTGCTTCAAAGATGCTAAGCCCATATTGAGCTTCAGTGAACATGTATGGGGGTTTGGATAAGCACAGTTACAGTTGTTGGGCATGTTAGCAAAATTTAAATGTGAAAGTGGGAATGCCCGATAATCCTTGTGATTGGGTACCTGATTGTACTGTTGCAAACATTTTTGATTTTCCTGCCTAATTGCAAATGTCAGTTTTGGAGAGAGCTCTGGGCAGACGGCTGTCATCTTAACATGTGTACTGTTAAGATTAGAAAGTGCCAGGAGGTTAAAAGAACACACTCAGCCCTCTATAAACACAGTTTGACATTTCACTTGAGTTATACTCTGTGGCAATATGCTCATGAATGTGAGATGACGCATTTCTTTGCAGAAGAGTGCAGTAATTATGGTTTTATTTAGTGTAATGTACCTTTAAGAATATTATTTGTTAGGCAAGATCACATGATCTGTAGTAACCAATAGGAGAGCAGTGTGGGCTACCTCAGCAGTGTAGAGAGTTGGAGTTGAAAGCAAATGTGTAGTTGCTGCTGAGTATATTGCAAATAAACTTTGTTCCCACCAAAGAAGTGTCTGCAGATCAACTCTATCATTAATAGTACAACTCAGTCACCCCACAACAAAGAACACAATGGTTTTGTTGCATCATAAAAGCCATAACTGTTTGCTTCCAAATCCCTGGATGTATGTAGTTGTACATCTTTAGAATGTTGACAGTGAGCGTACATAGACTTGATTTAAAGTCGGTGGAACCCAAGAATTGATGCCAGCTCAAATTGTGTTTGGTTTAATCATCTCTTTTCTCAGCAATTCCACCCCCCCCCTCCTCCTGCTAGCCTTCTATACCACCACCCTCAACCTCTTTCTATCATTCACCACCCCTAGCCGCCTCCTTATCTGTTCCTCACCTATTCTCCTCCTCCCTTACCTTTCCCACTCCTTTTCACCTCTGCGATCCTGGCTCCTTCTTTCTCTCCTCAGCCCTACCTTCCAACTTGTGCAGCTATACTCGTCCTCTTCAAACATTCCCTTCCTTTACCACGACCCTCTTGTTCTCCTTGTTTTCCCCTACCCTTCTCCATAATCTACCCTCTCCCTAACTCTCCCCACCTCCTGCCTTCTCCTTCCTGCCCCCTTTGCCTCCTCTCACTCCTTTTCCAGGCATCTTTACTCTCCTCCTCATCTCTTCCCACATGAGGTGTTGATATTCCTGTCCCCCTGCAACACAGCAAGATGTCAGAGATTATGCCATTGCTGACTTGTGTTTGGATGTAATTCTAAACGTGGTTGGGTGACCCATTAATTCTATGACCTGGACTCCTGTTGGCCAAAGGCAGGCAGCGGGAGGGAGCTTCTGTGCTACCACACTGCTGGGAGGTCGAGAGTTAACTGGATGCACATTCCAAAAAGGAATATGCACTGCTTCAGCACACTGATGGAAATGGAAGGAAGTGTATTAAAAGATTTAATTGCGAACTGCTTCCTGGCTATTCCTTGGGGTTCCCAACCTAAATGCATGCATCAATGCGCAGAGTGACGAGCTTCCTATCACAAACTGGATTCTGTTTGGCTGTGTGCCTCTAGTGCATGCCACGAAAGGCCTGCATTACAGAGAAAATAAATCAAGCTGCGCTCACTGGGTTAGAAGTAAATGGAACCTTTGGATAAAACATTCTTAACCAAATCAGAAAACCACTCTCCATAAATAAATATCTGTAGGTATCACATCACCTTTTAAAAGAAAATCAAACCAATATCATTTAGCAGGTTGTGGTACCAGATCAATCATTTCATCTGCCGAATACAATGCATTGCTGGACTGGGAAAGACATTTGAAGCTTTGTATCTGAATAATTTATCGATCGCTTTCACTGAGAATTTGTTCAGAACCCACAGTGACACATAACCTAAGAGTAGACAGTTGGTCCTAATTACCAAGTTTTTATCAGATGCAATAAACACGGCTGCTCAGCTTGTTGCTTAAAGCAGATTAGAATTTATTGTTCAAATGAACAATGTGAAGTGTTGTCTATATGGCTGCTTTTTACACATTATGGGTCTGGAAAATGTGTAGATTGCTGCCTGTGGAAGATTTGCAATGGAGGGTTCCACTGGGTAAAGTTGAGTGTTTGGTTGCTTTCCTCAATTTTCCTGTTTCAAATGTCCTTCTGCCCGACATATTTCTCCTTGTACTCTGTGATCATTGCCCACGAAAAGAAAGAGCTGGTGAATCAGCAGTGAGTGTTTCTGTGATGTGCCAGTTGCAAATCCTGATCGTGGATTTGAAACCAGCATCATAGCTAACTGGCTAAGCAACTCTACAAGCTTACTTGCATGTTGAATATTACTGTATCGCAAATGATGTCCAAAATTCTTTGACAGAGATAGGTTGGTGACTTTGAAAATGAATTACAGTAAGAGGTAATGCCATATTTTGTTTTATTACACTTAAATGGGGGATAGAACTCATAGAGACAGCAACAAGATTGATGGTTGTTTTCTATTTAAGGGGAGCAATCAGTGAGTTGACTGCACTTTACTTCAGTGTATTAGAAGCTGGATTAGAGACATTGGGGGGGGGGGGCAATGAGAGAGAGCGATTGGCAAAGTGTAGATAGTTACTAGCTGATGCCAGTGATTCTGTGCTAGTAACGCCAACTATGGGTCAAGCCAAACTGCAGTCAATTTGAAATATGCTGACTTGTCTCCTTCCTTGAATCAAACTAAAGCTGTAACCATACATGTCTCCCCTCTATCAGTGTAAAAGGCATCAAGAGTATGTACGAATGGAGATATCAATTCTTTTGGCATCTCTGCCAAATGTATTTGTATATAATTGAAACTATTGCCTACTCCTTCCTGTCTCATGCTCTCGGCTTCATGCACGTGACTGGGTCAGAGAGTTTCAACTTCCACATGGAGGAGGCGTTTGTGCCAGCTTGGCGATTTCTCAGTGTAGCTAAGATTAATAGCTTGGCAAGTGGGGGCTGAGGACATAAAAGGGAGAGGGGCTTGTCCTGCCAGCCTGCAATATATTAGGCTGGGGCTTTGACATGCTTGAACCAGCACTCGACCTATCCTAGCTTGTGTGTAAAATAGAAGTTTAAATGCTTATAACATACATGCATACACCCTGGACATACAAATGTGTGTGGAATATGCTTTCTTCGTAACATTTTCTAATAAAAACATCAAGTTTGTGCTTTTCAATGATTAGTTCTGTTCTTTTTGGCTCCTTTTTCCTTATTGCATTGACCTTTGTACAATCACTTTGCCAAAGTCAGGCGCATAAAAGAGGGAAACTACAGTCAGATTAGAAACGAATCATATTCTTTTGGACCACAGATGTTAGTGTGATAGAAGGCAGAGGGCTTACCAAGTCCTTTTATATTTTTCTATTTTCAGTTCTGGTGGCTAGCACTGTTCAGTTTAAAAAAAAAAGTCATTTTGAGAAGAGTTTTAGAAATATTGATCACACATATAGTCACCACCTGATTCAAGCAAAGCCTGATCCATTCCCAGCCATCAGAGTATATGAGATTCAGTAGGAGTGTTGTCGTGTACAGAAGCAAAATGGGCGTAAGTCCCTACCTTTTCTAACAAAAGAATTGGCACAAATGTCCTGTCCACAACTGCATGGAAGGTTCTGGAAAGAGTGTATCCTGAATAAATACTGTCATATTTCAGATAATTTTAAGACACATGTTTCTGTTTAGGTGGTTTATATAGCTGGGAGAGTTGTGATGAGAATTGTCAACATTAGGCAAATCTTAAGTGTGAAGTTTTCGATTGCAAAAAGTATGCCGAAAGCATTGCTTTGCACCACAAGGCTAATCATGGTTTAATGCAGCATGCTGCATCTATTGTTTGGGATCCAGGAAATGTCCAAATGGCATATTGTATTCTTCCCTTCTATTATTTACTCTCCTAACCATTTTCCATTTGACTCCCTTTTCTGTATTTTTTCACTGTTTAGCTGGCTTTGGGATTTGAAAGTCTTTCTTTTGGGATGAGAATAGAAAGAAACATCTATGGTGATGGGGCTATCCCAGCACTCCTAGCAAAAATGAACATCCTATATTAAAACTGTAGGCTTTAGATCTCTGTACTCGCGAGGAAACCTGTGGCTCTTGTGATTAAAGACATACATTTTTTTTGTGTTGAATATAAACTTCTATTCTTTATTCATCTTTGGATCAGTGGTTGCACTCTGGACTCTGAGTCAGAAAGTTGTGGGTCAAAATCCACTCCTGCAACTTGAGCACTCCTAGGCTGACACCTTAGTACCAGACTGAGGGTGTGCTGCACTGTCAGAAGAGCCATTTTTCAGAAAAGCTGTTAAACTGAGGCACTATCTGCTCTCTCAGGTGGACGCATTAGATGCCAGGACACTTTGAGAAAGAGACAGGATTCTGTTCTCCTGACCAATATTTATCCTTTAACTAATAGCACTAAAACAGATTATCTGACCATTGATCTCATTTCTGTTTTTCCCTACATTATAAAGGTGATAAGACTTTAAAAGTACTTTATTGGCTATGGAGCATTTTGGGGTGTCCATAGATTGTGAAAAATGCTGTATAGATGCAAGTTATTTCTTTAATGTCAAAAGCAGCATGTGAGGAAATAACAATCTAGAATCTCTCTCAATATTTCTCAAAGGAAAACAAATTAGCTTGGTGCCAGAAGAGTTGAATGCAGTGGCCTTCATGAGGCACATTATTAAGTCTAAGTACACTACAACAAAAACAACTTATTCTTATATAGCACCCTTAACGTGGTAAAATATTCCAAGGCACTTCACAGAAGTGTTGTCAAACACAAATAAAAACAGGAAACGCTGGAAAGACTCAGCAGGCCTGACAGCTCTGAAGAAGAGTCATACGCACTTGAAACGTTAACTCTGTTTCTCTCTCCACAGATGCTGTCAGACCTCCTGAGTTTTTCCAGCATTTTCTGTTTTTATTTCAGATCTCCAGCATCGGCAGTATTTTATTTTTATTGTTGTCAAACACAATTTGACATTAAGCAATGTAAAATATTAGGACAGATGACTAAAAACTTGGTCAAAGAGGTAGGTTTTAAGGAGGGTCTTAAGGGAGGAAAGAGAGCTAAAAATGCAGAGAGGCTTAGGGAAGGAATTCCATAGCTTAGGCCAGGTAGCTGACCATGAAATGAGTTAGGATACAGGCAGCGGAGTTTGTGATGGGAGCTGAAGGTAGTAGCTTAATCTGGGACGTTTATGCAGTGTAACTGGAACTGTTTTACCTAATGAGAAGCATTTAATGCTATTATCAAATATTTGCTAACCACTTACCATTCATAACGATCTGATTGACATTTGTGTCTGTGATCTTTGAGAAAAGAGCAAGGCCAATAATTGGATGTAGTACACTTTGATGGACAGCGTGGGTCAGAGTTTCT
Organism: Cetorhinus maximus; assembly: GCF_964194155.1. NCBI lineage: Eukaryota > Metazoa > Chordata > Chondrichthyes > Lamniformes > Cetorhinidae > Cetorhinus > Cetorhinus maximus. The sequence goes on from NC_135884.1 coordinate 60,271,093, forward strand.
CTGTTGTGAATTATTTTGGAGCAGCTTGTGTTCAATTGACAGCCTGCAATCATTGTTTGAGGTTTGCAGTTGGCAGGCAAAAGTGCTGCCCATGCTTTTAAAGTTTTGTGTCAGCAGTAATGGAAATAGCTGAACCACTGCTCGAGTTGTATCCTGAATAAATACTGTCATATTTCAGATAATTTTAAGACACATGTTTCTGTTTAGGTGGTTTATATAGCTGGGAGAGTTGTGATGAGAATTGTCAACATTAGGCAAATCTTAAGTGTGAAGTTTTCGATTGCAAAAAGTATGCCGAAAGCATTGCTTTGCACCACAAGGCTAATCATGGTTTAATGCAGCATGCTGCATCTATTGTTTGGGATCCAGGAAATGTCCAAATGGCATATTGTATTCTTCCCTTCTATTATTTACTCTCCTAACCATTTTCCATTTGACTCCCTTTTCTGTATTTTTTCACTGTTTAGCTGGCTTTGGGATTTGAAAGTCTTTCTTTTGGGATGAGAATAGAAAGAAACATCTATGGTGATGGGGCTATCCCAGCACTCCTAGCAAAAATGAACATCCTATATTAAAACTGTAGGCTTTAGATCTCTGTACTCGCGAGGAAACCTGTGGCTCTTGTGATTAAAGACATACATTTTTTTTGTGTTGAATATAGGTGTTTTGCAAGGTATGAAGGGAATCTATTTTTTAAAGTCTGTTTAGAGAGAAAGCAAGTGGCATATTCATTAGATGTCCAGAGGATAGAATAATGTACAGTTCATTGCATTATACTGTTTAATGTTCATCTGTCTCGCATACATAAAACCATTTACTAGTTCGAAGCCTGAAATCTGATCTGGTAGGAATATAAATTCAGTGTGCCTTCTCATCATGTGGCAGTACATAATATATTCCAATAGCACAGAATTAGACCTCTGTAAATCGTATTATGATCCTTCATTCTCACTATTGTTTATCTAAATATTGGGCACAAAATGGTGCATTCTGGATTGTAAGGGACATGAGAGCAACCTACAGGAATAGCTGGTGATACTGGACGTGACAAAATATCTAGCCAAAAACCCAAAAGCATGTCCATATATCTCTGATATATAAAACATTTTGCGTAATTCCAATATTGTTTCATGCTGAATAGCTAATAACTGCCTTTCAGGCGTTGAGACAAGAGGTTGATAGCATGCTGGCCCCTTTCCATAGGAAAGGTTTGAAATCTAATGTTGATCCTTCAAGTAGCGTTAATGGATGGCTTGACTGCTCTGAATGATGAGATCCTGATGCAGCTGTACCTTCATAATATTCTCTTTCTCTTCAGCAACTGAAATGATAAGAATTACCAGCATAGGTCAGTCAACAGCACAGAAGACTGTAATCCTAAAGCAGGAAATCACATATTCCTATTTGGGACTTCTCTTGAATGTGGAACAGCTGGCAGATGTAGTTATAATATGTTATTACTGTATTAATCTTGTCATTAGTGTTAGGTGACACCATTTTGTCGCCACATTTTAGACTAAATTACTAAGCAAAGGGAGTTCTACTAGTGCAAGTAATATTCCAATTTCGGTGACTTTATGCCTCAGAAGATGAAGACAAAAAGCATTTTGAGCTTTCCAATTGATTGGCCATTCATTTTTCTGTGACCTATAGGTGCCCTCAGTTTTTTAGCAGCCAGTAAGATTTCCCAATTTTATTCTGCTTTTTAGATTCTTATAAAATTATAGAACCAGTTAATGGAACTATAGAGGCACTGTCTAATGTTTCCATTTCATCACAGTGTATTTGCAGTAATAGTTAGGTTATAAAGCGGGACATTCATTGTGAAAGGCACTGAAGTTGGGGGGTTGGCATTGTACCCCAAACCAGTCAGAAGACATCAGGTTGATTTTATTGGACAGCCTTGTCCTAGTTTAACAATCAACAGCCTTGTTACTGAATTCAACATGAGTTCAAAATTGTGAAAATGCACTTTGAATTGCATTGCCTAAATTGTATTAATTGTCAAATTAATCCTTTCATTGAATGCTGTCACAAGTTGAACAAGAGGATAGTTGAGCATAGACTGATGATGTCACCATTGGTCTAGTCTTCCAAGAGTTGTGGGGTGAGAGGCCATAAATTCTCAGCAGAATTCCAAATATGTCTTCAGGAGTTTATACTTTGGAATATTATTGCTTTATTAAAGAATCTATCACTTGTCAGAATGTATTTCTCTTTAGAGTTATTTAGCTTGGAGCAAACACAATTTCTTCTTGGATGGATTCGCATGAATCCAGTTCTGTACACTAACTGATAGTTGGAAGTGCAGCTTAACAACCCTTTGGCATGCTTGATTTACCTTTTTTTTATGTCAATGGAAGTTGAAAACATTAAATGTGTATACATGCTTGGTGAATGTTAGCTGAGGGAGGGACCGGACCATTTAATTCAAAGAGAAGTATGCACTAGGTTTTATTTCAATGAACATTTTATTGCCAGCTCTATTTGATTTTAGAAGCTACTTATTTAAATGGACGAAGTGCCTGCATTTTCCTTATTATTGATATTTCGTTTTGACGGTGTAGGAAATCTGTCATGGGAACCTCCTGTCAGCTCCTTGCAACCAAACCACCTCCTGGCACTTTCAATCAGAAGTAACAGGAAATGTTGAATATCCCATCGCAGGTGTGTGCGCATTTTTGAAGTAAGCGGTAATGATAGAACAATGTCCCTTTTTGCATCAATGTCTGCGTAGCAAGATTGGACACCAGCAATGCCAGCATGCTGCTGCAAGAAACAAATTCAGATTTGTGAAGACAAATGTAAGTCAGGCAAGCAGCTATTGGATTCATGGGATAAGCACCCAGGAGAACCATTGAACTGAACCGTATCGATGGGTTTCAGAGGCAATTAGGTATATTTCTAAAGAGAGAAGGGAGTGAGGAACATGGCAAAAATTTGTGTTAATGGGGCTGATATATTGAAAGGGACAACTTTTGTGGGCCACCTTAGACTTTTCTCTGTTTGAAAAATGTTTTCAATGTACAGGCAATCATGTATGAGGTTCCCTCTCCCCTGCCCTCCATGTTATATCATTCCAGGATGCATCATATCAAGACCCTGGCAAGTACCTTCACATACCAGTTGTTTCTACATTTCACACAGACAGGAACTGTGAATTAATTTGGTTGTCCATAAATTTATCTATTTTCCCATGTGGAACAAACCACATTAATACTTAGTAACAGTTGGAAAATAAATCGCTACAGGCCAGCAAAACCCAACTGTGCTTCAGAATTGTGGGTGGCTGAAACTCAACAGATAGTGATTTGTTTCCTTTGTAAATGGTGTTAACAACAATCATTTACCTTCTCTTCAAAACGGCAGGATTGCTGTCAGTCACAGCATGAATACCCATTGCCTGCAATTGTTCTTGATCCCGCTCTCAGTGGCTGTACAACTCGTTGTTCAAGGGGCTTTTGTTTATCTCCTTAATGCAGAAGGATGTCACCATTCCTGTCACTCTTCTGTTGCTTTACTGTGGTGAGGTTTGTTATATTTGTCACTTTTTCCTCAGCTGTTCCTTTGTAGGTCTATTGGAATTTGTCCAGGCCCATCGTTCGCAGGTGCACGAATGCTTTGCATGGGCACTGAGCACCCTGACTGAGGGGCCCTAAATTGGGCCTCATTAGCATTTTCTGCGTAAGCTGCCTGTGCCTCTTGAGCACAAATGTCGAATGAGGAATTATAATGGGAGAAGGGGGCTGGGATCGCGATCACTGTGGAACTGGGGAAGCACTCCTCCATTTTGGTGCCACAAAAATGCTGTTTTTTATCACTCCCTCTCATTGGTGATTGCAGTTTAGGCAGCAATAATACCTCCCCTGCTCATTGCAATCACATTTCTGGGAGAGAACCTATGACAGAATTAGGAAACATGTTTACATATCCAGAGAACCGAATGCCTATTTTAGGTGGCCCCTAGGAGCACCTGAAAATGGACTTGCCAAACCTGGGCCTTGTGCCCACTTTATGCCCATTTAGTAAGTCCAAAGTAGTTGATATTTTAGCCACTATTGTCTTCAATTAATTCCTGAACATGATGTATGGCTGCTCCTCCACCGAAGGACTTTGTCATTGATTTAATGGGTAAATGGAATCAAAATGTAGAGGATTTCACTTTTCTTTCCTCTCAGCTCCACCACTCTTGTCTGTCAGGCATCTCTTTATTTCTGGAGTACGGTTGTTAGGTGTGTTCAGGAGTAGTCCTGCTTTCAAAGCTCCACAAGCTGCATAAGCCCCTAGAGTGTGGAAGGTGCAACATCTGCACTTAAAATTTAATGTATATTTGGATTAAGGAATCTTTGCCATGGGTTTTTTTTTCCCTAATTAAAACATAAGCAATACATTTGTTGCGACGAGCATGATTATTGTTGAGGTTGCAACACCATGTTATCACTTCTGTTCTTGAGCTTCAGCCATTTGTAAACCTGCTAGCCAGCTTCCCAGATGGGACTGCTGCTTCTCCAAGCATCAGTAAGCCCATGACATTGCTTGCTGCCTCTTGAGTTCCTGGCTCTTTGCCCAGTTGTAACCAAGTCAGCAGTCACAATCTTTATAACTGTTGTGAAGTATCGAAAAGACACTTAATGCAGAGTCAACTGTAGCTAGATTCTGCAGCAGTTCTTTATTTATTACAAGTGTGCACAAATGCGAAATGCTTTTTCAGAATGCTCTAAAAGGTCATTTGAAGTTACACACTTTTTTTCTGTCAGTTATGTACACCATCTTTGGGATAACTCATCATTAACTCACAACGTTCTTATCTTGTATGTCTAATTGTTACTTCCTTAATTACAAATGAGTTTACAACATAACCACGGAATGACCTGATCTGGCCTGACCTGTGTTCCAAATAATATGCTGTGGTAGTTAAATCACGGGACACAAAGAAGATTGAAAATTGCAAATGATGTTTCCTCTGGATGGGGGGGCTTAGAACAAAGGGTCACAATCTGAGGATACGGGGTAGGCTATTTAGGACTGAGATGAGGAGAAATTTATTCGCGCAGAGGGTGGGTGAACCTGTGGAATTCTCTACCACAGAGGGCTGTGGAGGCCAAGCCACTGGATATATTTAAGAAGGAAATAGATTTCTAGACTCTAAAGGCTTTAAGGAGTATGGGGAGAGAGTGGGAGTATGGTGTTGAGATAGAGGAGCAGCCATGATCATATTGAATGGTAGAGCAGGCTCAAAGGGCCGAATGACCTACTCCTATTTTTCTATGTTTCTAAAGGATTGAGTAGATCTAATTTCATGGTCTGAATGAAAAATCTTTCCAAAAGTAGCATTACCTTTCCTTAACCTCCATTCAATGTCATTGGTATCAGCTGTGGCTCACTGGGTAGGAGTTTCGCCTCTGAGTCAGAAGGTTGTGGCTGCAAGTTCCACTTCAGGACTTGAGCACACATAAAAAGGCTGACGCTGCAATACATTACTGAGGGAGTGCTGCACTGTGGAAGTGAAGTCTTTCAAATCAGATATTAAACTGAGGCCCCATCTGCCCTGGTAGGTGCGTGTAAAAGATTTCACAACATTATTTTGAAGAAGAATGGGGAGTTATCCCTGGAGCCCTGGCCAATATTTATCCCTCAATCAACATTAAAAACCAGATTATCTGGTAATTATCATGTTGCTGTTTGTGGGATCTTGCTGTGTGCAATTTAGCTGTTATGTTTTCTATATTACAACAGTGGCTTCACTTCAAAAATTCTTCATTGGCTCTAAAGCACTTTGGAAGGTCCTATGTTATGAAAGGCAGTATATAAATACAAGTCGCTAACATCATCTTAAACAAAAAATAAAAAATACCTGGAAAAACTCAGCAGGTCTGGCAGCATCGGCGGAGAAGAGCACAGTTGACGTTTCAAGTCCTCATGACCCTTCAACAGAACTAAGTAAAAATAGGAGAGGGGTGAACTATAAGCTGGTTTAAGGAGGGGTGGGGGGGAGAGAAGATGGGGGGGTGGGGTGGGGGGGTGGTGGCGGTGGGTGGTTTTTGGGACAAGCAAGAACAAGGCAGAAAAGATACGAAAATCCTGATGGAGAGTAGAACAGCTATCATCATCTCCCTCTTCTAAGGACCGCTCTGTCAGCCTCCAGTTCTGCATGAAAAACAGCAAAGTAGGCACAGACTTTGAAAGCACAACTTAATCTTATTGCACAATAATGTTCAATATAATTACAGGTTTCCATTGGACAGCAGTTGAAGCAAATTACATTGAGGGTGAAAAAAAATCAATACTTCAGTACTACAGAGAACATTCATTACGAATGAGAATAGAAAGGAGCCAAAACATGTGAAATTGGGCAGTTGGTCAGGTCAGACCAAAGCAGGACCTCCCCCTTCAAAAACCTATTTTCATCTTTTTCAGGACAGCATTGACTAAGCAGTTTCTATAAATCTGGTTCAACTCGGGGTACAGTTCTGCTGTCCTGTTGGCTGAGGTTTCAGATACATATCATAAGTTCTATGTGCTATATTGAACTTAAGCTGCGTAATTTTGACTTACAAAAAATGTCATTGAGGAGCCCCTGTGGAGGGAGGCACCCACACCCTGCAAACACCCCTGGAACTGCCACCTATTCCATAGTGAACTGCAATGTTGCAATAAGACCATTTCAGCAGCCATGTTAGCTCAGGTCAGTGAATTTGGTGAGGTCAGTGAGTTGGGTATTGTCTTGAGATATATAAATTAGACCATTGGCTGGTTATTGTGAGATGTTATTGTACCACTGGATGGATATTGAGGTATTATTGGGCCAGTCACTAGTTATTGAGAGGTATTATTGGATTAGTCACTGGTTCATGTGAGGTATTATTGGGTTGGTCACTGGTTCATGTAAGGTATTATTGGTTTAGTCGCTGGTTATTTTGGGGTATTATTGGGTCAGTGGCTGGTTATTGTGAAGTATTATTGAATGGGTGAGTAGTTATTGCTGGGTTTTGTAAGGTCTGACTGCTGTCAGAGTATTAGATATCGAGGTCTAATGGGACAATGGCTGGGGACGATTTAGTGTAATTGCGGTTACTAAGAATTTATAAATAGTGTGGCATGACTGGAAATGTGAGGTCTAATTCAATAAGTGGCTGTGTACTGAGGTATAATTGGAGTCATTATCTGAGTATTGCAAGTTAGAATTGGAGTTGTTAGCTAGATAGTGTGGGAATCTTTGGTGTCATTAACAGGATACAAAGGTGTAATTCTGGCCAATGACTCCATTTTGTGAGATGTAAGTGGGACCATTGACTTGGTGTTGCAAGATGGCAGCGCCAGTGATTCGAGGATGACGTCTACTCAGGATTGCACGTTGCTGCCATGGGTCTTCATGTGACTGAACAGGCTAACTCGCGACCTGCAGATCTATAGATAGATGCGGTATGCATTCCTACAAGGTAGTGGGATTTGGAGTGCAGCATTTTCTTCTGTTTCTTTCCTTCTCTGCCATTGCTCTGCCTCATCATTAAGATGTGGTGCAGCTTGATGGGCAAGTTGTTGCCATTCTGACTGGTTGGTAGCAAGCTCCTCCCAGGCATTAGGTCAATACTTCCAAGTTTCAAGGAGAGCTTCAGAATGTCTTGCAGAGTTTTCTTTGTCCTCCCCTGGTGACCATTTGAGAGTTGAGTGAACAGGACCTGAAGGGGGAGATGATTGATTTTCAGTCGTGCGGACACAGTGGCCAAGACCATCAAAGTTAGTTTTGCACAAATTTTGCATCTATGCTTGTGGAGCTGGTTTCAAAAATACCAGCATTTGTTCGATGGTCCTCCCATTTAATCTGGAGTATGTAGTGGACACTGCTAATAGAATCTGTCCCCCACTGTTTTTCCCCCCTGTCTGTCATCCTCGCCCTCTCCTCCTCGCTCTGTCTCTCTCTCTCGTCCTCGCCTGCTCTCTCTTTCTCCCTTGCCCGCTCTCTCTCCCGCTCTCTCTCCCTCACCCGCTCTCTCTCCCTCACCCGCTCTCTCTCCCTCACCCGCTCTCTCTCCCTCACCCGCTCTCTCTCCCTCACCCGCTCTGTCTCCCTCACCCGCTCTGTCTCTGTCTCTCTCCCTCGCCCTCTCTCTCTCTCTCTCTCCCTCGCCCGCTCTGTCTGTCTCTCTCTCTCTCTCTCCCTCACCTGCTCTGTCTCTCTCTCTCCCTCGCTCGCTCTGTATCTCTCTCTCTCTCTCTCTCCCTCGCCCGCTATGTCTGTCTCTTTCTCTCCCTCGCCCACTCTGTCTCTCTCTCTCTCTCTCTCTCTCTCCCTCGCCCGCTCTGTCTCTCTCTCTCTCTCTCTCTCCCTCGCCCGCTCTGTCTCTCTCTCTCTCTCCCTCGCCTGCTCTGTGTCTCTCTCTCTCTCCCTTGCCTGCTCTGTGTCTTTCTCTCTCTCTCTCCCTCGCCTGCTTTGTCTCTCTCTCTCTCTCTCTCTCCCTCGCCCGCTCTGTCTCTCTCTCTCTCTCTCCCTCGCTCGCTCTGTCTCTCTCTCTCTCTCTCTCCCTCTCCCTCGCCCGCTCTGTCTCTCTCTCTCTCCCTCGCTCGCTCTGTCTCTCTCTCTCTCCCTCTCCCTCGCCTGCTCTGTCTCTCTCTCTCTCTCTCTCCCTCGCCCGCTCTGTCTCTCTCTCTCTCTCTGTCTCTCTCCCTCGCCCGCTCTGTCTCTCTCTCTCTCTCTCTCTCCCTCGCCCGCTCTGTCTGTCTCTCTCTGTCTCTCTCCCTCGCCCGCTCTGTCTCTCTCTCTCTGTCTCTCTCCCTCGCCCGCTCTGTCTCTCTCTCTCTGTCTCTCTCCCTTGCCCGCTCTGTCTCTCTCTCTCTCTCTCTCTCTCCCTCGCCCGCTCTCGCTCTCTCCGTATGTTGCTGATACACAGTCTAGGTCTTGATGCAGTACCGTAGCGTGGTGATGACAAGTCTCTCCCTCAACATGTATGAGAGGTGTAATATTGGACTGACTATGTGCGGGTTGATATATGACACATTCAAGGACAGACCCAGTTTCTGGAATGCAGAATTGAAAAGATCAAAAGTGACTTGTAAATCTGGTGCAGAGTGGGAAATGACACTGCAATCATCTGCAAACTGTAGATCATCTATGTCTATGGTGGTGAGTTTAGTTTTGGCATGTGGGCGATTGAGGTTAAAGAGTTTTTCATCTAAATGGCATTTAAGACTGGCACCAGAGGTCAGTTGATCTTTGGTGAGGTGAATAGCTATCATCAGGTAGATGGTCAATAGTATGTGGGCCATCACACAGCCTTGCTTGCACACCCAGCGTAGATTTCGAAGACATTTGTTTCAGATCTCCCACTCAAGACCTCCCGCTCAAGACAATTGCAGTCATATCATTATGAAGCAATTGCAGGACAGTGGTGAAGTTTCTTGGACATCTGAATTGTCAGAGCACTTGTTTGTTTGGTGATGAACATCCGTCTAGCATCAAGACATCACAAGGCCCAAATGTCCAAGAGAAAGAAGACCTAAAGTCTCAGCCCTAAAGAAGCCTGACTGAAGAGAGGAATCTCAAGTGCAGCTCTCAACCAATTCAAAAAATCTTCACACTGCTAACTTCATTGGATATCATTGCTCCGGAATTAAGTTGGCTGCACTACACTCCTGTTCTAGACCATTGGGTTCAAGCATTGTCATTACTAGGACTGGTTCAATGAAAATGATGCTCAAATATGTGTGATCTCCAGGAATCAAAAATGAGCAGCTTTCATTGTCTGGCAGAACAACCCAAGGCAGCATACCATTAACTGAAGGCTAATGCCCAAAGAAAGAAAAAGTGCATGTGGTGGGAGGAGAATGGTCGAGAGATCCAACAGTATGTTGATCATCATGATGTGCAAAGTTTTTTTGAAGCCACTAGGGCCATCTATAGGCCAAGGTTAAATGGACAAAATCTCCTTCATTCGCAGGATAGAGTTTCTTTTCTAAAAGATGACAATACCACCCATCAACACAGGAAAGAACATTTGAACAGCCCCTTAACCATGAACCCACAGTGGCAACCCTCGAGTCTATCTCCCTGTACCCTGTGGTAGAATCTGTAGGTGAATCGCCATCAATGGAAGAACTGCAGCAAGCAGTCAAATGATGCATAACAACAAAGCCTACGTCCTTGATGGTATTCCAGCTGAGATATTCACAGCTGGTGGACTTCAGATTTGAAGAGAATTTGAGAGGAAAAAGAACTCTCACCACCACCATCCCACCCTGACCTGACTTCAGGAATGCGACAAATGTAATTATCTTCAAGAAGGACAATAAATCATGCCATAGAAACTGTCAAGGTATTTTTCTCTTGTCCAAAGCGAGGACAATCCTGACTTGCATTCCCCTTAATCCCCTACTGAGAGTTATAATTGGGTCATTGGCTCAGTCCTGTGATGTATAATTGGGGCCAACGGTTGGCTACTGCATCTATATTTGGAGTCCTGGGTAGTGTCAATATATAGGGAGCTGTTGCCAATGGCAACTGCTTTACCAGATCAGCACTACTGAGGATTGAAACTGGCAACTTTTGGACTGTATGGTTCTGTACTTGAAGACTGATCAGGAAAGAGAATACGTTAGGTAACTGATTGTTAGCAGGGTTACCTCTTCCAAATAGCAGGTAATTACTAGCAGACAGACATGGAACTGAAAAGTAAAATATGTTGATTGAAAACTCAGTGGCTCATTACTCCAAAGCACAGATACTAGCAAATGATATGCCCAGCACCAGAACATACATCAGGAATCTGGTATAGACAGAGATCCCATAGACAACTAAATTCTTTATGAACATTAAATTCCAGTGAACCCTGATGACCTTTGTCCTGTGCACGGTTCCCAATATTGTGCTCTCGATATGCAAAATCCTGCTTCATGCATGTGAATTTGTAAGATTTTGTCTGATGCTTCAATGTCTCATTAAAATAATCCACACCATGTTTATCAGGCAGAAAGATACATCTCTGACCTGCACTTTATTTAATGACAGCTAGTGTGAGGTGGACCTTGTTATGTTTCTGTGTAAAATCTCATTTGAGTCCTTATGCTGGGAAAGGTTGTGGAGAAGTTCAAGACAGGTTAAAGACTGTTGTGAGTATTAAAATTTGAATAATAAGAGCTGTTAGGTGCCTGGAGATTATTAATGCACTTCGTAATCTTAGGTGCAGGAGCTCTGCACAACGCTTGAACATATAATTGGTGCATTCCATGTGACACAAATTAGAACATGATAAGAGATTGTTTTGGGCATTTTTTTATTTCTGTATCAAATAAAACCAAAGTTTAATGATTGACCTCGATTCTTCCTAAATGTTCACTGTTGTGAATATCTGATTTCATCGTTCATATGTTTTAGAATATAACGTTAAATTTTAGGAATTAATGTGTTAAATCTAAGATAAATGGGAACACTTGGTTAAGAAATTAGTGTGCATCCAATATAAATGTAAATCAAAATTGTAAATTGCAAATGCAAGCTTGAGTTGATTATACTTTGAAGGTAACTTGTGCTTATCTTACAAACTTAGAGTTAGAAGTATAAATGCTGAACAATGGAGAACCCATCTCTGGACCTCTTGGTACAGCCAGGGTGTCTATAGTTATCTCAATAAAAGATGCTGAAAGCTAGCAATCCTGGGAAAGAGGGTTGTAAAACTCCATTAGAGAGGTAAATTATATCAGTCACAATCAAAGAGTTGTGTTGAAGGTAAAAAAATATTAATTTACATTTTGTTTTGACGTATGCCACATTGTCATGGAGAAGGGTTGTAGAGGTTAGGAGGTTCCTTTGTATAATTTATCTGGGTGTTTTTCACTGAAGGCACTTGCAGTTTTGGTCATGTGTGTGTAGAATGAGTGTCTGGCTCATACAGGGTTAATGTGGGACTGAGTATAGTATCACCCACACACTGATGTAAGGAGGCACATGGCTGAGGGCCAATGTGGTGTTGAGCAGAGACGAGTGAAGACCTAGACATGGAGATAGTTCCTTGCCTGTACCCTTTATTGATTTATGTGTATAGTTATAAGTAGTTAACTAAGATTTGCTGTTAACCTGCTGAAGACTAGGAAGACATCTTTGAAAGACACTACTGCCAATGTTGTAGGGCTGCAGCTCACTGAGTCAGGGGAGCAAAAGGAGTTAAATGTTAGGCTTGCATAACCATAAGCAGAGAAAATACAAACAAAATTCACCATTCAGGTGGGGCTTGAGCTCAATTTGTAATTTGTGAGCAGCAAGGAAGCTGGAAGATATGCCTAACTTGGAGCTAGAAGAAGAAACCAACAGTGACCCTCACAGTGAAAACAAGCAGTTAGCTTGGAGAATGCAGTGAAGCCTAAATTTGAGCTAAGAAGCCCACAGACGAGAGGTTTTGAAGAAAATTGGAGCATTGCTTAGCCAAAAGATAATGGGCGGATCCCCAGGAAATTTCATAATTAGCAGCAGGAACACTGAGGAGAAATCAAAGTGAATTTCAGAGGAATCTGTCATTCCTTTGGATTGTTCCCAGGAAAAGTAGAACCTTTGTAGGATTAGGCAGCTCTTCGGGGTGGGGCAAGTAAAAGTAAAACTGGATAGAGTCAAGTTAGTAGTGCTTGCTTTCTTTAATTTTTTTAACTATACAATAAAGTTTGCTTCTGTTTAAAAATGTGAAATCATGTGGCATAATCACAATCACTGGGTGTTTGAATTTATCTTTAAACATTAACGACACAGCACAGGTTTTCATTTCAAACATCTCCGATCTATTCCTCATCTAGTTTTCCTTGTACCATCATCTTCAGCAATATGTTGGTGTCTGAATTTCCCTTACAGCTTTGTGCTACCATTTTGCCAACCTCCTTGATATTATAAGTCACACTATCTCCACAGGAGGTCAAAGCAATTGAAGTATGAGAGGAGATCTAATTGAGGTATATAAGATGCTAAAGGGGATAGACAAAGTAGACGTGGAGCGGATGTTTCCCCTTGTGGGGCATTCTAGAACGAGAGGCCATAGTTTTAGGCTAAGGGTGGTAGATTTAAATCAGAGATGAGGAATTACTTTTCTCAAAGGGTCGTGAATCTGTGGAATTCATTACCTCCAGAGTGCAGTGGATGCCAGGACGTTGAATAAATTTAAGGAGGAGATAGACAGATTTTTAATTAGTAATGGGTTGAAAGGTTATGGGGAGAGGCGGGAAATTGGAGTTGAGGCCGAAATGAGATCAGCCATGATCGTAATGAATGGCGGGGCAGGCTTGAGGAACTGAATTGCCTACTTCTGCTCCTAGTTCTTATGTTCTTATGTGTAAGTGTTGTTGAGTATCCCAAATACCTCTCTGAGGACTCTGCATGGTTTGTCCCATGTGCATCAATGATGTTGGACTAGCAGTCTGACAGCCTAGAGGCAGTGGAAGGGTTGAGAGATGTATTGGAGTGGTTCAGCTGGCTGCTGTTAGTGTACATGCATAGATTGACTCCATTTCTCCGTTTACACAGGTGCTGAACCAAAACTGAACTGGTTTGGAGATCTAGATGGTATGCAAAACCATTAGTTTCTGGAATTCTTAGCAGTTGTGTATTTTTTATGAGGTAATAAGTTGGCATATGTCAGAGGATGGAAACAGAATACAATTAAATGCAGATGTTCCTCAGGTGAGTTGAGGACTTCCTCTGAATACACACACAATGTTCCAGGTAGATGAGGCCCTCCAAATTCAACCCCCCCAACATGCACGCGCACACAATCACAGAAGCTTTACAGTGTAGAAGGCAGCCATTTGGTCCATTGAGTCTGCATTATCTCTCTGAAAAAGCATTCCACCTAGTCCCACCCCTACCCATACACACCATTCTCAGGCCCTGGATGGACAAAGACCAATTTACTGAGATTTCCTTCAGAAGACAATTTTAAACATACTGGATAGATATCTCAAAAGCAATACCTTTCCTCATTCTTTCAAGATACCCGACTTGGCCCAGTTAGAAATAGCAACACCGATAGGACAAAAGGTTACCCTTCAACACCCTGGTGCACAGCACCAAGTGGTTTTAATAACCAAAAGATGAAATGGTCACTGGTTGTTTATTGATGTATTAAGTCAATAATACAATCGGTAGTGTTATAAACAATGAAAACAAAACCATTTGAGAATGGATTAGTGACTGTAAGACAATGACAGTCATCAGTAATATTTAGTGGAGGATAATTTTGAGTTAATGTCAGTGGAATTATTTGATGTTACCTTGATTGTAGTTATGACCAGGTGAGGAGGGGTTGAATGGCTCCCCTTTCTTCCCACTCCTCGTTTGAGTGTAATAGGGTTTTTGAATTTAAAAGGTTGCACTTGCTAATTCTCTAAGTGTTTAACAGTTTTCCTGCCATGATTGTATAAGATCCAATTGGACAGGTTCCCTTGAATCTTGTAAAGAAAGAGGTTATTTTTATTGTATTTACACTCATCTGGGTAAAATAATAAAATGTATACCAACTTTCACATGCATACTCTCACTTGTACTCATACGCACCCAAATTCAGATTACAGAGTGAGGAAGGATAGGTTGATCAAATTTAAAGTTCAGAAGTAAAAGGAATATATGGTCAGTGGCTCGGTGACTCTGCTGGTCAGACACTCCTTCAGTGGTCCTGATATTTAAAGTCATGGCCAGTTAATTTGGTTGTTCCTCTGGAGTTAGTGGTGTTGAGCAGAATTTCTGTTTGAAATGGTCTCTGTTTGCATAAGGTATGACCCTGGTTGGTCTCAATCAGCAAAGAGGGCTTGAAGCTTGCTAGGGAGGGTGGAGAGAGAGCAAGGCTCAATAGCCTCTGCCACTCACCCTCAATTCATCAACTCTGTGCAGAATGTGTCATTTTTTTAATCTCTCAAAAGGTTGTGGCAGCTCATGTGACTTGCTGCCTGCACCGCTGGGTGGGGGGAATTCAAATAAGGCTGTTGTTCGTGTATTCCAAAAGATGTCTGCAAAGTTACCTGAGCCATTGCCTTACCACCCAAATGATTAGATTTAATGTCCCATCTCCAACAGTTGAACCTCAGGTGCTTGTCTTAATTAATGCCTTGTTAATGGCACAGGAGGTAGGTTGGGTCTTTCACGTTCCTCAGTGATTTATTGTTTCTGCTGGTGTCTTTGCAGTCCCAGAGTCACCATCACAATGAAGTGGAATGTGGACAGCATTGTAATGCAAATTGGGGTAGCCATTTTTGGTGATGATTTCCAGTGATCCCTTTTTAGCCTGTTGGATTAAAGAGTCTGTTCTTAAATGAACTTTGAAGTCCAAGACTCTTTAAAGTCCAAGAATCCGGCCAGTGGATCAATTTAATTTGTCAGAAGATATAATTTCCATAATGTTATTAGAATTTATTGTAAAAGAGTAATAGTAGGATGTGTGTGTGTGACTTAATTGAATTAGAGGCAGCTAGTGTTGGTGCTTTGATGTAAGAAGAGAAGTTAGGTTTGGAATGTTAATTCGGTAAACATGGGGAAGTTTTAGAATGTGAAGTGTAAAGGAAATATCTGCATTTTTAAACAAGCTATAGTGGCTTGAATTCAAAGGGGGGTGTAATGTATACCGAGCCAGCAGAAGTAGTAAGAAATAGTGTTTGTTTATTTTTCCCAAAGATTACTGATGGAATTGGTACTGTGATAGGTTTTTTTATTAGTAGAGAGGTAAAGTTCAAAAGACACAGTGAAACAATGGGAATTTGCTTTCAAAGAGGAAAATATATATAAAGGAGAGAAGGCTATTTGTAAGGAAGGCAGCTTAAGATCCAACAAGGGTGAAAAGCCAGCAGCCTGTATGTACCAAACTGCTGCCTCCAGGGATTGAAGTTAAGAGAACTCACTTCGAAACCGAGTGTTCTGGGTATCATTTACTTTGCCTGGGTCTTTTAAAATCTATGTGCCTTACTATTGCCTTAACTGGGAGTTAAATTAACTGGGGGATTTAGAAGTTATTATAGTAGTAATTTGTAGACATATGTATGTGCTTACAATCTTTTATTAATAAATGTTTAATTAGCTTTATAAAAAAACCTCTTAAAACTTGATGGTCTTATTACTGAATTCAAAGCCTGCATCTCGAAACATACAAATTGAAAATTAGTTGTGACAGTTGGATTTGAACAGCTCAGCATTTACCATCTGCTCTGTCATAACAAATTCAATTCCACTCGTTTAATTATTATCCATATGGAAATTTGTTTTGGGTACGTTGCCCATTTGTTAAAATAAACATATATAAGTGAATAATAATATAAAGAAAATAACTCTCTCTTTCATTAAATATGTTTTTAAAAACTATTCCAATGCATTAAAATAGTCGGTGAGTCCCACCCGGAGCGAATATCCTCACCCATACATCAAACTCCTATTAAACATTCTTATAGAAAAGGGCACAAATAAGTTCAGGAACCAGTTTGTTCTGCGGATGAGGCATTGTGGTCTTTCTCCTGAATGCATCCAACAGTAATGCTGAGATGAGGGGTGATTCGCATTGTTCATGACACTCTTTACTTTCATCAAAGTTCTTCAAGAGCAGGTTTTGTCAAGCAGGTGAAAAATCACTGATGTGAGCACATCTTCATGACCGTGGTCAATTTGGCATTAAGAGTAGTTGATTACATCTAACATAGGACCTCCCAACGTAGGATGCTCAGAACCCAAAACTTCAGAAGATATGGCTTTTTATTGGTGATAATGGCAAACTAAATTATTAATATTTAATAGTTTCAAAAAAGCTGTTACAGTTGGAAAACAAGTTTTTACACAAAGTGCTGTGAGACATGGGCTTATAAATTAAGATGCAAGCATACTCTAAATTCCTTTACTCTCAAATAATATTACAGCCATGAAGCCTGAAGAGGATATAGATGGTAAAGGTACATGATTTGATTTTTTTTTACTTTATCAGTGCATTTTTGAGCTTTTTAGAATGTTTTTTGAACATAGATATTGTGTTTTTAGATTTTATCTGAAAAGGAGCTGCCACCTGTTTAATTATATTGTAAGCTCTCTATTTGCCATTTGGAAATGGGTTATTTCTGTTACACATTTAAAACTTATTTCTCCTAGTAACAGTGGCATATCCATGATTAGGAGAAAAACGCATTCCTTTATTAAATTGTGTATTGGCTAATAGGGGTTTAAAGCCCATCTTATTGACTATTCTAGTGAGACAGTAGAATTAGAATTGTGCTCACTCATTCCCAATTGCTGCTGCTTCGTCCTCTATACTTTCTCGTTACATAGAAGTTCATCATTACTGTAATGGTTGTACTAAATAAGATTTGTCTCTGTACTAGACTGTCATTCTACCTCCATGTCCTAAGTGTCAAGACGTCAAGGTAGATAAGGCAGATTGTGCAGCACAATAGGTCTTTTAATCCCTTTTTTTGTATTTATCAATGTTTATAAGCTATATACATTGTAAATTACAGTAATGATACTGAGATACACGCAGTGAAAACCTTAAGTGTATATTGTTAGTGCTATATTATAACAATAGACCAATGTTCTTCTTTGGTAGAAGCTGAGCTTCAATCAGTTGAGTAACAAAGATCAGAAGGCTCACAAACCTCTTCCAGTACATATCTGCTGCTAAACCTTTTAGCTCCACCTCCATTAACATCTTCCCATCATTTAAGTGCATTTTACTTTAGTGTTTAACCATTAGCCAAAAGAATCCCGACTGGGAGACGTAACATCTACATCCTGTCTGTGAAGTCTTGCTGGGTTCCACTGTATAATGCAGAGATCTGAAGAACTAATACATGGTACCTGCCCCTTGAATTTACAGAAATGGGTGGCCGTAATCCAATGAGACAAAAGCAAAGTCCCGTAGATGCTGTAAATCTGAATTAAAAGCAGAAAATGCTGCATACGCTCAGCAAGCCAGGCAGCATCTGTAGAAAGAGAATCAGAGTTAATGGCCCATATTTCTGTTGAGTTGGGTCAAATTGGGAACCCTTTAAAAATGGCGGGCAGGACCCAATTCCTGAATTTCTATCCTCAATCCCGTTTCAGGCAATTTTTTTGTGCTGTGTAGTTAGAGTCCAGGCAGTTAGCCCGTGTGCAACCATTCCGCCCTTTCTGACTCCATTGGGTGGGTGGGCAATTCGAGCCCCCAAAAATTTTCATGGAATTGATCACTGTCTGTAAGTAGACGTGGTTCGCGGCCTAACAGTGGTGTTGTGAACCACGGGGGAGCCCCAGTCCTAAGTGGAGAACCAAAAAAAAGCCTATCATTCTGCTCCTGGAATTCTTTTATTTACAGGCTTTGAAAAACAAAAAAAAAATCTTGATTCTGTATTGTAAGTTAGATGTGTTTTACAGCAGTGAACAAGGTTCTATTGCAAAGGGTAAATTGACCATGCATTGATCAGCATTGCGTAAGTGGTGAGATGCATTAGAATACTTTTCCCATTTTGATAAGTGCTCTTGTGCATTCAAAACTAAAGACAGCATTGCTTGGGAACTCTAGCGTAATAAACTGAAGTGATTTAAATGCCCAAATTCCTTTTAAATTGAAAAAAAACCCTTCCAACGGCTTTCACTTAGGAAAAAATAAAGACCTCGATCTTTTTGGACTGCTTTATTTGACGGGATGTGTTGTGTAGCTTAGAGAAAAAAGCCGTTGTTTTTTTCAGTTTCAATAGACTTTATTGTTTAGATTTCCCAATGTTTGTTAATACAGCTGAGCTGATTATAAATGCTTAGCTGATTTTAAAGAGCCAAAGAAACAACTTTTTGCAGCGTGGGGCTGTGTTCACAGTTTGATTGACTGTTTTAAGAGATTACTAAAGAATTATCTGTCTTTGACATGGCAAGTTACAACAAATTGACCACTTGATGGGATTTAATTTTTTTTAATGGCTTTTATGAATAAGAGGATTTTTAAGAATGAAGCGTATTAGATTGTTAGAAGTTTATTTTTCAAAAATTCATTTCAAAGACATCCTGAGGACTGCACATAGTGCACATTTGATGAATGAGAATGGAGGATACTTGACGGGGGTATGAGGGGGCATGGCGGGAGCATGGGGATATGAGGGGGTATGGCAGGATCACTGGCATATGAATGAGCATGGAGGGGGCATGGGGAGTATGAGGGGGCATGGGAGATATAAAGGGACCGGGAGGGTATGTGGATGGTTGGTGGGTGAGTGAGGTTTTGGGGACCTGATATTCATCATTACAACTGGGTCAATATCCCAGTAAATGGAGGCAAGTATGCCAGCCTAGCCATCCACCCGCCTCTTTTGCCACCTTGGGTATGCCTCCTGAAACAGCAGGCCTGACTCCATTCCTCTCCTGCCTCCCTGGAACTAAACTATGGCAGACAGGGGCCTTGGATACGTGTGTGCCAATTTGGGAAGTTTCCTGACTCAACCTTCCCGCCTCTTCTATGAAAATCTGGCCCAACGTTTCAAGCCAGTGACCTCCCATTAGATCATTCGGCGAATGCCCCTTAACCCCATGACAGCTTGTTCAATTGACTTTTGAGATGTGTAAATCCTTTGATGTTGGACCATTTTCAGGAGGGGGACGATACCATGCACCCTCAGTCAGGTATAGTCATTGAGTGTGAAGATGCATGTAAACTATAGTTGCTCTTTCAGTCTGGACATGTACCCAAATTAGAATACATAAGAATTATTTCACCATACAGCTGTTGCTGACCTGAAAACAAGTTGTTCCCACAACAACAACAGCACCAGTTTATCCAGGTGGATGTCCAATTGGCACCCAGTGTTGAAACCTGTAAGTGTTGATGTTATGCTGCTTTGGCCTTTGTCAGGGCTATTTATCACCTAAGTCTCTTGAGTTAACCCTCCAAATGTCAGTCTGACTTAGATGAACCTCTACCAATTATAGTCAAACAGAGACTCTGCAGTAATGCATTTATTTTAAAGCAAAACATTTTTTGAGTATCAGTTTAACTGCACTGCATGTCTCAGCTACAAACAGGCTGTTTCATAAAGTATTACTTAATGGAGGCATTTGGGACAGAGAAAATCTTGAACGATACCATGACACTGGAGTGGGGATGAGCCTGTTGCAAGTGTCTAGATAATAATTCATAGTTTTTATAATATAACTTTTAATTAAAAAAAAAATTCTAACTGCAGATAAACAGGAGCATCTGGTTGAGAAACTTGTAAAAACTGCTCTGACGTAAATGCAACTCAAACAAACCTGGGTTGATTGAATTTAAAAGCTAACTGGTGTTTGTTTTACAAGGTCAGAATTGATCCTTAAGCTTGTTATGGAGCCAGGTAGTCTGGAGAAAGTTGTAAACTCAATTTGCAGTACAAATTATTCATATCGATTACAGAATCAAAGAGTTATGTTGAAGGTAAAATAATTTGTTTGCATTTCTGGTTGAATCATGCCAAAGTATGCTACATTGCCATAAATATAGTGATTCAGGGTGGATCCTTGGTTAGAAGGTTCTTTGGTTGATTTATGTGTTTTCTCTGACAGAAGCATGCAGTTCAGTTTGGGAGCAGATAGAGGGAGTTGTAGCTTTGTTTTAGTGTAGACTGCATCTCAGCAGATTGAGAGCGCCAACAGGAGGTGATAGTCAGTTAGGCTTGCATTTCAAGCAGACAAATACAAACTTTATCATTTACAGCATGGAAAATGGATAGGGCTCAATCTCAGTTTAGATTTCATGATGGAAAGGCAGCTAGGTTTGCTCCAGTTTGAAGCTAGTGGAAGAATTCTACTGTGATCCTCAGAGTATTGTGGCAGAAAGCAGTCATCAGATTTAGCTCGGAAAGCTGTGGAAAGGCAGTTGTATATCTGACAGCAACCAGAACAAGGAGCTGAGGTCTTGAGGTCTGTAAAGGAAAGCTTGGAGTGTCACATCGACAAAGGCTAATGGAAGGACCCCCATAGAATCTTACTTTGCAGGATAGCTGGAACCCTGAGGGGAATTAAAGACAATTCCAGAGGGCTGTGGCATACCTTTTGGGTTGGTCCCAGGAAAAGTGAATGAACCATCAAGATTCTTGTAAGGTATAAAGGAATTCTTGGGGATGAGGGTGGGGGGAATTAAAAAGTAGAACTGAGTTCATGGCATATGTAATTATAGACTATAGTGCTAAGTTAATAGTGTTTACTTTGTTTAATTCTAACAAACAACGAAGTTTGTTTTTGTTTAAAAATGTGAAATCTTGTGGCATAGTTCTGTTGGTTAATTGATGAATGTTTGGATTTCTTCTTTAAACGTTAATGGTCCTGAACAGGATTGTAACAAGTCTGAATGAATAATTAATGATATGTGAAGGAAGTGGTCAAACATGCCAGTGGCTCCTGGGGACAGCGATGACTAATGAGACAAGATTGGTACCTACACCAAATTTTAAACAGCCTTGTCCCAGGCAAGAGGGCAGTATATTAACATAAAAGCAGTGGATTAAAGAAAGGGTTGAGATTAATGATCGTTCTAGATTTGACACCTGTTCGAATAGAAGATATCCCTCCTGTGCAATTCTCTTGCTTTTGTTCTGTGGTGTGAGCACTCCGCTCTTCCAATTTTGGACTTTTATGTTTCCTTGCTTCCGTCAGCTAGACCATGCCTTCACTTACCCAGACCCCATGCTCTGCAATATCTTCCCTAAACTCCTCTGTCTCTCCTCCTTTAAGATTTTCCTTTAAACCCGCATCAGTAGTGTTATAAACCATGAAAACAAAGACAACTTAGATTGGATTACCATCTATAAATCAATGACAACTATCAGTAATGTTTAGTGAAGTGTAATGTGGGACGGGGCTGGGGGTGGGATTTAAGGGATTAGAAGTATCAACTGCGAGATGAAAGAAGAACGTCAGCTTAAATTGGGAAGGTTGGAGATGAGAGAAAGGAGAGAGTATCAGCATGAACCTAGAGCTGAGCGAGGAATAAGAGTGTTGGGTTGAACTGAGGTTCAAGGATGTGAAGGCATTGGAGAGAGTACAGATAAGATTCACAAGAATGGTTCCAGGGATGAAGAACCTCAGTTATTGTTGTGGGGTGACCAAGTTGTACTATTAACGAAAGAGTTGATCCGCAGATACTCTTTTGGTGAAAACACCAAGTTTATTTACAATATACTCAGCAGCAACTACACATGGGCTTTCAACTCCAACTCTACACTGACTGCTGAGGTAGCCCGCGCTACTCTCCTATTGATTACCACAGATCATGTGATCTTTCTTGACAAGTATACTGCATATTGCACACTAAATAAAACCATAATTATTACATTCTTCCCCCTTTAACTCGGCTATACATTTTATATTTGCAAGTACATATTTTTCAAGATAACACAATATTTACACTGGGTAAGGAATTTACAAGTTCAGTCTTTCAGGTGGTTTCCTGGTATGTGTGGAACATCGCAGCTCCACAACTTCAGATTCTTTGTCAGGAACCTTCTTTTCCAGAGTTGCTTGAACATCAGGTGCTTCGGTGGGCACTTGCAGTTCCCTATCCTCAACTCTTATAAGAACATCAGACATGTCAGCCCTGGGTTGAGTATCCTCAACAGGAAACGCAGAGCCGGTTATGGTCACTGGTGGAATCAAATCTTGGTGATTTATCTCTCTCTCCCTTAAATGGTCCACATGTTCACAGATGATCCGGCCTTCCACCTCCACATGGTAAGATAGAGGTCCAGTCATCGCACTTTCGCCTTCCCCAAGATTTTTCACGTATACTGTCTCTCCTACAGTAAATTTCCTCTCATGACTATGCCAGTCATGTCTAGTTTTCTGACTTTCCTGACTCCTTTCCACCTTCCCCTCTAAATTCATCATTATTAAGCTCAATCTCGTTCTGAGACGGCATTTCAATAATAACTCTGCAGGTGTGACACCTGTTGTAGTGTGAGGGGTAGTCCTATAATGAAAAAGAAAGTGTGTTAGCTTGGTTTCCAAGGAATTGCCAGTTAGCTTTTTCATGCTTGTCTTGAATGTTTGAACCGCCCTTTTGGCCAGTCCGTTTGAGGAAGGTGGTACCGTTGAGTGATACTGTTGAGGCTGATAAACGGTTGAAACTCAGCGCTCATAAATGTCGTGTCGATATTGGAAATTACTACTTCTGGTAGTCCGTGAATGACAAAACTCTGACGTAGCTTCTCAATTGTAGCACCCGACGTTGGTGAGTTCACCTCATATACATCCAACCATTTTGAATGGGCATCGACAATGAGCAGAAACATTGGCTATGTTGGACCTTTCCTGGGAACAATGTGTAACCGCACCCAGGGTCTACCTGGCAACTCCCAAGGGTGTAATGGAGCTGTCACTGGCGGCTTTTGCACTTGCTGACATTGCACACAGTGCTTCACTAAACACTCTATTTCACCATCTATCCCAGGCCACCATACATAGCTGTGTGCAATGGTCTTCATTCAGGAAATTCCTGGATGGGCACTGTGTAGTTCAATTAAAAGTGGCTCCCTTCCTTTTGGAGGAACTATCACTCATGCTCCCCACAATAAGATGCCACCCTGGCTGGTTATTTCATGTCTGTTGTTGAAGTGCAGTTTCGTTTAATCAGATACAGGCTCCTGTGACCAACCATGTAGCACTTGTTCTCGTACCTGAGAAAGGACTGGGTCCCAGCTTGTCCAGTCTCTGATCGCTCGAACACATACCGGCGAGGAATCTAAGAAATTTAACAGTAAAACAAGTTCCTGTGGAACTGGGATGTGCTCATCATTTTCTTGTAAAGGCAAATGATTAAGGGCACTGGCTAAGGCCAGGCCTATGTATGAAAGTGTATTTGTATGCTGCCAGAATTAAGGCCCATCATTGTATTCTTGCTGAGGCTATGGGTGGTATAACCTTGTCCTCACTAAGCAATCCTAGCAATGGTTTGCAGTCTGAAACAATTGTAAAATGGCGGCCATGTACTAACTGGTGAAATTTCTTGACACCAAAGATGACGGACAGACTTTTCTCTCTCTGTGAGTATCCCTTTTCCGCTGTGGTGAGCGTTCTTGATACGTAACCTATTGGCCGTTCTGTGCCGTTGTCCACCTGATGACAGAGCACTGCTCCCACTCTGTAGGGAGATGCCATCACATGTCAGCACCAATTCTTTTGTCTGGTCATAATGCACTAATAGATTGAACAAGTGCAGCGATTGTTTTACCTTCATGAAAGCTTCTTTCTGGGGCGCCTTCCAAGACCAACGTTGGCTCTTTTTGTGTAGAGTATGCAGGGGGCCAGCACTGTAGACAAATTGGGTAAGAACCGCCTATAATTGTTGATCATTCCTAGGAATCATTTGAGCTCTGAGGTGTTCTTTGGCGCAGGTGCCTCTCTTATGGCTCTCACTTTCTCCTCAACCGGATGGAGGCCCCATTAGTATTCCTGTATCTTCTTTCTACGGGCCTTCTGCTTTCCAGCACGGACTTAATCTCAGCCTTATTTTTGTCTGCACTGTTGGCCAGACTTCTCTGAGACACAAGCTCTGCTTGTCTGAGCTGAGTGGCTGAATCTCCCAAAATTATCTGTCTGCTTCTTGGGAAAATCTGCGACTTTTGCTTCCAAAGCCCATTTAGCTGATTCTTCAGCTCTTTGTTAGACAGCTAGCTTCACTGAGCTGGCACTGCCTTGGAGTTCATCTGAACTCCTGTCTCCCAGCTGTATCCAGCTATACACGACTCCCATGGCTTCTTGTGAGCCATCTCTGATCGCCAGGGCTTCTCCTGTGCCCTCTCCTGGATCGCCGTGGCTTCTCCTGTGCCCTCTCCTGGATCGCCGGGGCTTCTCCTGTGCCCTCTCCTGGATCGCTGGGGCTTCTCCTGTGCCCTCTCCTGGATCGCCGGGGCTTCTCCTGTACCCTCTCCTGGATCACCAGGGCTTCTCCTGTGGCCTCTCCTGGATCGCCGGGGCTTCTCCTGTGGCCTCTCCTGGATCGCCGGGGCTTCGCCTGTGCCCTCTCCCGGATCGCCGGGGCTTCTCCTGTGCCCTCTCCCGGATCGCCGGGGCTTCTCCTGTGCCCTCTCCTAGATCGCCGGGGCTTCCCTGTGCCCTCTCCTAGATCACTGGGGCTTCCCCTGTGACCTCTCCTGGATGGCCGGGGCCTCCCCTGTGCCCTCCTCGATCACCGAGGCCTCCCCTGTGCCCTCCTGGATTGCCGGGGCCTCCCCTGTGCCCTCTCCTAGATCGCTGGGGCTTCCCCTGTGCCCTCTCCTGGATTGCCGGGGCCTCCCCTGTGCCCTCCTCGATCACCGGGGCCTCCCCTGTGCCCTCCTCGATCACCGAGGCCTCCCCTGTGCCCTCCTCGATCACTGAGGCCTCCCCTGTGCCTTCCCCGTGCTTCCTCTGCAGTGCTTCCGTTCTACTGTTTCAGACGGCCTTCATTTCTTCACGTTGCTGAATGGTTACGCATACCTTTTGCATTTGATCTTGAAGGAAAATCAACTGTTCTTTTAACTGTTTAATTTCTTGTTGCCCTTCCTCTGGGGTCTCCTGTTGCCCTTGGCAGAATTGCCCTCTCTCTGTGGTCTCTTGTTCCCTTCCACAGAGTTGCCCTCTTTCTGGGGTCTGTTACTCTGTTACCAAGTGACAGTGTGAGGGAGCTGGATTAGGAGACTGTAAAAGTGTCTATAAGTACGTAAAAAGAACAAGCTTAGTGAAGACAAATGTAGGTCCCTTGCAGCCTGAAACGGGGGAATTTATAATAGAAAACAAGGAAATGGCAGAGCAATTAAACAACTACTTTAGTTCTGTCTTCATGGAGGAAGACACAAATAACTTCCCAGAAACACTAGGGAACTAAGGGCCTAGTGAGGAGGAGGAATTGAAGGAAATTAGTATTACTAAAACAATAATGCTGGAGAAATTAATCGGACTGAAAGCCGATAAATCCCCAGGGCCCGATCATCTACATCCCAGGGTACTAAAGGAGGTGGCTGTGGAACTAGTGAATGCATTGGCTGTCATCTTCCAAAATTCTGTAGATTATGGATCTCTTGTTGCCTTCTGTAGAGTTGCCCCCTCTCTGGGGTCTCTTGATGCCTTCTGCAGAGTTGCCCCCTCTCTGGGCTCTCTTGTTGCCTTCCACAGTGTTGCCCTCTCTCTGTGGTCTCTTCTAATTTTCTGTCCAAAGCCATTTTTCCTGTATTTATCACTTTAAGAGCAGTCACCTTTTTTTCACCTTGGACTGCCTCTGCAGCTGTTGGCTTTTCTCTCCTGTGTTTCCCGCTCTTTTTGGGTGTTGGCGGGATGCCCGTGATCGTGGGCTACCTTCTCTTTCAACCCTGTAAAACTTTGTTCCTGTTCAGAAAAAAAAAACACAGCAGCAACCTCTTCTCCCTTTTCTGGACGATTCTGCAGGGTTTCCCCCCCTTTACTCACGAAGGCTCTTTTGATGATGGACGTCCCTCACTTAGGGAGACCCAGCGGCCTCATAGTCCAATCGGGCTGTTTTGTTTTTTGTTTAAATTTATAACAGCAGCACTGCTTTCTGCTCTGCTGCTTTTTTTTTTAAACTTGCAAGCTGTGCACTTGATTCTTTAACCCATTGAGCCTGCGGGGCTGCTCCCCACTTTACAATGCAAATATAGATTCTCTCCCTTTTCAGAGTTTTGCTTACCCATCCTGTGGTCTCTCACTTAGAGGTCCTGCAGCCCCAGTACTATCCTTTCAATGTTGTGAGTGCTCCGGGAGATTTCTCAGCCATTTGGATCGGGGCCCATTTCTTCTTTTAACCTAAAGCGACAGCATATCTGGTGAGTATATCTTCCTTTCTTTTTAACTTGACTTCTTCTGTTCAATCCTGTTTTATCCTCATCACCAGCTTGTTGTCGGGTGACCAAGCTGTACTATTAATGATAGAGTTGATCCGCAGACACTCCTTGGGTGGAAGTGTTGTTTATTTACAATGTACCCAGCAGCGACTACATGCGTGCTTTCAGCTCCAGCTCTATCTCTGCCCTGACTGCTGAGGTAGCCCACGCTACTCTCCTATTGGTTACTATAAATCATGTGATCTTAAGTATTCTTAAAGGTACATTACACACTAAATAAAACCATAATTACCACAGATATGTAGATAGGTTGGAGAAGTTGGGACTGTTTTCCTTGGAAAGGAGAAGGTTGAGAGGGGATTTGATAGCGATGCTCAAACTCATGAGGGGCCTGGGTAGAGTAGATGGGGAGAAACTGTTCTCATTGTTGGAAGAATCGGGAACAAGTAGATAATTGGCAAAAGAAGCAATGGCGACCTGAAAAAAATCTTTTTTACCCAGTCAGTGGCTAGGATCTAGAATGCACTGTCTGGGATTGTGGTAGGGGCAGGTTCAATCGAGGCACTCGAGGAAATTGGATTATTTTCTGAAGAGGAAGAATGTGCAGGGCTATGGGGAGAAGGTGGGGGTGTGGCGCAAGGTGAATTGCTCCTATGGAGACCCAGCACAAACACAATGGGCTGATTGGTCACCTCCGGTGCTGTAACCATTCTGTGATTGAGGTAGAGGGGAAGTGCACCAAGGAAGGCTAACTAAGCTGCTGATCATCCCTCTCTTGATCATCTCCTCCTTCGACTTGGTGTTTATTGAATTCTGATGATACAATGTGACACTGTTTGACTATTTTAAAGGCACTGTATAAATGCAAGTTCTTATTAGTTAACTCAAGTCCATTGAATTTGGCCAGTGCAGCTGTGTGCCAATGAAACATGCTATAAACTCCCTCTTATTGCATGAGCTAGAAAATAAGGAAGTGATGACAAATCACAGCGGTCGAGGATGGTCTGTAAATGCCAATGGTACATTCATGTGAACCTCAGAGATCCACGGCAGTGCTGTTTGCTAATGCTGTGAAGAAAATATTAAAGGGAAAGAGAGGTGGAGTGGGACCAATTAGCTCTTTCAAAGAGCCACAGGGGTGCTTTGGCCAAATCGTTGTCTCCTACATATTTTGATTCTCGAACTAACTCAAACCTATCTCTGTGGCACAGTACTAATCAAGCATGGTATCAACCAAGTGTGTACTTTGATTCTTGGTGCCGGAGAGTTTTTGTTTTAAGAGTTACATATCACACTGCTCTTGTTCACTTATATTGCTGTGCTGTGAAGGGAATGTTAAGGAGAGAATGGAGTCGATTTCAAGTTGAGGCACGCAATAATGGCACAGACTCCTTAGGGTCTGCCAAAACAGACACCTGACTCATCCAAAGTAGTTGCAGGCTGGTTTTTATTGTGGCTCAGGTCTCTAAAAGTTTTATCCAAAATCTTCTCTTCAGATCCTGTGCTTTCTTCTGAAAAAGGGCCCTTGATTGTAAAATCCTCTTTAAAAGGGGTCAGCTTTGAGGCTGACTATCTCTAACAGGGATCAGATGCAGCAAGAAGCTGTGCTTAAAATGTTACCATTCAAGGTGCTTGTGTATGAAAGGTCCTGACAACTAAACTGTTAGTGAAATGAAGCCCCCACACTTTTTCATTTTAACTCCAGTCAGAAGAAAACTATAGACATGCAAAGCATTCAACTGACAGAGCAAAAAAATAATAAATCTGCCGCAGATGTGTGGAATAATCATGAAAAACAGGATTCCCAATGAAGAATTAATGATGGACCCTTTTTTCTGTACCTTATTAGTCTATTCATCTTTTTAATTTTTTTTTTCACATCTCATAGGTGGGATTTGCATTGCTCAGTCTTTGAAAATCCCAGCGGACCCCAAAAGAGCAGACTATGACAGAATCATCAAGAGTCTTTTGGACACACCTGGTGTTCGTGGCGTAATCATTTTTGCCAATGAAGATGACATCAGGTAAGTGAGTGAAGACAAAAGGGCTTTCTCAGTTCTGGATGTTGGCTTTTCCGCTTATTTTGAGCAGGGCAGCAATTTTTATTCTATTCATTCATGGGGTGTAGGTGTTGCTGCCGATGCCAGCATTTATTGCCCATCCCTAATTGCCCTCTTGAACCGCCGCAGTCCAGCAACAATTGATAAATAATTAAAGTTGGATTACACGAGATATTACTGACAGTTCGTTGTTTTAAAAGAAAGCTCAATCCATATTTGTTTACGAAAGGGGAATTAAAGTTATGGAGATTTTCAGGCAGCTTAGCAGAATAGGCTTAGTGTTACTTAAAGTTGGGGCTTGAAAATTGGTGGAGTTGAAAGGGGGCAAAAGTCTGCGCTATGGAATAGTCTTTGGATGATGCCAGCTTGATGGGCTGAATGCCCCTGAATTCACCCCAGTGAAACTCAAGAGAACTGGGATGATGTCAATGAGACTTTTGTCTGGATGAGGACCTGGGCAGCAACATTTTGAGTGAGTTGAAGGGTGTAGGGTTGAGGCTAAGAGGTCAGGAGAAAATTAGCAAAGTCAATCACTGAGATTATGAAGGCATAGTCTAAGAGGTTCCATATGAATCTACGGAAGCGGAAAAGGACAACAAAAGACCTCCTGGTTTCAATTCATTTGACCCATCGCATAGAATTGTGATGCCTTCATTTCAAGGGGCGGTTGAGGTAGAGACAGGCAATGTTGTGGAGGTGGAATGGGTACAGGAGGATAGTGGTCATGTTACTGGGTTATTAACCCAGAGGCCTGGACTAACGGCCTGGAGACGTGAGTTCAGATCCCACCACAGCAGTACGTGAATGTTGCTGAACAATTAAGCAACCAACAAAAAGGAGAGGCTCCCAAAACATCTCCATTCTCAATGATAGCGGAACTCAGCATGTCAGTACAAAAGACGAGGCGAAGCATGTGCAACCAGACCAGTTGAGTGGATGATTCATCTGTCTTCTCCTGAGGTCCCCTGCATTACAAATGCCAGTCTTTGGCTAATTCAGTTCACCCCATGTAATATCAGGAAGCAGTTATGCACACTGAATACAGCAAAGGTAGTGGGTCCCAGCAACATGCCAGCAATATTGTTGAAGACTTGTGTGCTAGAAATAGTTGCGCCTTGAGCCAAGCTGTTCCTGTACAGCTACAACATTGGCATCTACCTGACACATTGGAAAATTGTCCAGGCATGTCCTGGTCCACAAAAAAAGACATGACAAATCCCATCTGGCCAATTACCCTCCCATCAGCCTATTCTCGACCATGAGCAAAGTGATGGAAGGTGTCAGCGACAGTGCTATCTGGTGACACTTATTTACCAACAACCTGCTCACTGATGCTCCCTTTGGGTTCCAGACCTCATTACAACCTTGATCTAAGACTGAACTAATGAGCTGAATTCAAGAGGTGAGGTGAGAGTACTGCCTTTGACATCAAAGTAGCAATTGGCTGAGTGTGGCATCAAGGAGCCCTAAGTTTCTTTTTATTCATTCATGGGATGTGGGCTCCACTGGCTGGGCTAGCATTTATTGCCCATTTCTAATTGCCCTTGAGAAGATGGTGATCCCACATGAAATTGAGGCCAATGGGAATTAGGGGGAAAGCCAGGGTTGGAGCCATATTTAGCATAAAGAAAGGTGATTGTGTTTGTTGGGGATCAATCATGTCACTCTCAGGATATCGCTGCAGTTTGTTTCATGTAATCGTCGTGGACAGTACTGGGATCGAACCCGCGACCGTGGCGTTATTATCACCACGCTCTAACAATTTGAGCTAACCGGCCCTGGATATCGCTGCAGGAGTTCTGAGTAGTGCCCTAGACCCAACCATCTTCAGCTGCTTCATCAATGACCTTAATGCCAACATATGGTCAGAAGTGGGGGTACTTATTAATGATTGTGCAGTGTTAAGTACTAGTCGCAACCCCTCAGATATTAAAGCATTCCATGCTGCATGCAGCAAGATCGGAACAACAAAAAGGTTTGGACTGCTAAGTGGAAAATAAAGTACATGCCATGCAAATGCCAAGCAATGAACATCTTCACAAGAGAGTCTAACCACATCCCCTTTACATTCAATGTAATATCATCAAATCTCTCACTATTAACATCCTGGGAGTTACCATTGACCAGAAACTGAACTGAACCAGCCACATAAAAACTGTGGTTCGAAGAGTGGGTCAGAGGTTGGGATTCTGTGGCAAAGCCTGTCCACCATCTACAAAGCACAAATCAGGAGTGTGATGGAATACTCTCGACTTGGCTAGATGAGTGCACCTCCAGCAATGCTCAACACCATCTATGAGAAAGCATCCCGATTGATTGGCACCCCATCCATCACTCTCTCCTCCACTGATGCATCGTGGCTACCATATTTATCATCTACAAGGTGCACTGCAGCAACTCAGCAAGATTTCTCTGACAGCTCCTTCCAATCCTGCAAACCTATGGTGACAGGAGCGGGTTAGAGGAAGGGTATTCTGTGGCGAGTCACTCACTACATTACTGCTCAAAACCTTCCTGCCACCTATAAGGTACAAGTTTGGATTATGGTGCAATATATTTCAATTAGTCACATGAGTGAAGTACCAATTGTTCCTTCATCATCCCTGTGTTAAATTCCTGGAACTCCCTACCTAGCAGTGCAATGGAATACCTTCACCAGACAGCTACAGGAGTTGAAGAAGATGGCTCACCACCACCTTCTTATGGGCTACTAGCGATGGACAATATATGCTGGCCTTGCTTAGCGACATCCCATGATTGAATAAATTTTAAAAATATATAAGGAAGTGCCCTTGGTGATGGGGTGAAAATGTGGGCAGCTGCTGTGTGCAAGGTTGAACAGCATGCCAAGTTAGGCAGTGTGCATTCAACCTGCTTATGCTGGTAAATTTCTCCCATATGGTTAATCCTTAAAATAGTTTGTCACATCCAAAGATGTTATGCTTTGAGTAGGCTGTATCTGACACCTTACTGCGGATAATTCTAGTTTGTATTAATGTCTTTATATTAGGAAAGTCAAGGTGGCTTAGTGTTAATCATAGATCTGCATTTACTTGAGAAACACTTAGTGCCACCTCTGTATCACTGTACATGGGCAAAGCTGTAGAGTTGGACTTGGAGTGTACAGGCAAGAAGATAGTTACCTCAAGGGTTCTGTTTGTACATAGAGTAATGAGTTCACACTGCAAAACATAATGAGCAGGAGTTAAGGTTTGCAAAGGGTTAATTCTATGTAAACATGATAAATAGTGGTGATAAAAACAAAAAACTGTGGATGCTGGAAATCCAAAACAAAAACAGAAATACCTGGAAAAACTCAGCAGGTCTGGCAGCATCGGCGGAGAAGAACAAAGTTGATGTTTCGAGTCTTCATGACCCTTCAACAGAACTAAGTAAAAATAGGAGAGGGGTGAAATATAAGCTGGTTTAAGGTGGGGGGGTGGGCGGAGAGAAGTGGTGGGGGGTGGGGGGGGGGGGGGTTGTAGGGACAAGCAAGCAGTGATAGGAGCAGATAATCAAAAGATGTCACAGACAAAAGAACAAAGAGGTGTTGAAGGTGGTGATATTATCTAAAAGAATGTGATAATTAAGAATGGATGGCAGGACACACAAGGTACAGATAGCTCTAGTGGGGGTGGGGTGAAATAAGACTAAAAGGGCATAAAAGGTATAGATTTAAAAATAATGGAAATAGGTGGGAAAAGAAAAATCTATAAATTATTGGAAAAAACAAAAGGGAGGGGGAAGAAACGGGGTGGGGATGGAGGAGGGAGTTCAAGATCTAATGTTGTTGAACTCAATATTCAGCCCGGAAGGCTGTGAAGTGCCTAGTCGGAAGATGAGGTGCTGTTCCTCCAGTTTGCGTTGAGCTTCACTGGAACAATGCAGCAAGCCAAGGACAGACATGTGGGCAAGAGAGCAGGGTGGAGTGTTAAAATGGCAAGCGACAGGGTGGTCTGGGTCATTCTTGCGGACAGACCGAAGGTGGTTCTGCAAAGCGGTCGCCCAGTCTGCATTTGGTCTCTCCAATGTAGAGGAGACCCTCTCCTGCTAGCAATGCATATTGAGTCATTTTAAGCCTGTTGACCATGATTTTATTGTCTGCTACCATTAACTCCAGTTTAGCATTTGAATTTAGTTAGGCCTGGAAACTTTTATTTTTCACTACACAATTCTACGAAGAAGGGCATGAATAAATTCTTGCCTCCGCTCTGCCCTACCGCCCACTCCATACGAATTCAAACCCATCCCCATCTCAGTAAGAATTAGACCTTGATTACCCTGCCCTTGACAAAAGAGAACACAAGAGAGGACCCAAGAAGCATAGTTCCCCTAGGCCACTAAAGAATTAAACATTTCAGTGCGAGATTACCATGAACTGACCATGGAGAGTTACCCTCCATCATTAGTACACTGACATTGAATCCTCATGTTGGAACTGAATATTATATCGATAGTTTTAAAAGACTTTGGTTGCTGTCGCCAAAGACAAACATTGGTTGTCTGCCACAAAATTAAGGGGGGAATAAATAATGATATATATGCACATATGTATAGAGAGCAGTACTTCTGCACTTTACTTAATGGAATTTATTAAGGGGAAAGATGAACTCGATGATTATGGTGACTGATCCTGGATGGTCCAGATCAAGTCACCTTCAGTTAAAAAATGGATTAATCATTTGCTCTTGGGCAGGATATTAGGCAGGAACATTGGGGTCAAATGGGAGTCACAAGCCCCCATTGTGTGGGGTTACTGGCAGTGATTATCCCCGAATTGGCCAATTAGTTGTGGGTGGGCTTTCAAAGCTGGAAGGAGATGGAGAGAGAGAGAGGGTGCCTTCAACATGAGGTGCCCTCTCTCCAAATTTTTAAACCTTAAGTTTAAAAGTGACCTCAGCAGCTGGACCACCACCAGGCAGTGGGCTGCAGCTGTGGTCAGGTAGGCGGGGAGGGCCTCAAAGCATGCCTAGAGTGCCAGGCCCCTTGTATACTGCTGGGGGCCCCCCCCCTCAGGCAGCTGGTGTTGTCCCCAACACCTCATGGGACCCGGAGGGAGAGTGGAAATTCCAACTGGTCTCTGACATTCCAACTGATCTCTAACAATAGTCAGAGACCAGTTGGAATTTCCACTCTCCCTCCAGATCCCATGATGTGTTGGGGACAATACCAGCTGCCTGAGGGGGCCCTCCAGCAGTAGAGAAGGTGGCTGGCACTCTAGGTAGGCTTAGTGGCCCTCCTTGTCTGTAAGTGGCTTAGCCCTTTTAATTGGCTACCTGCTCCTTGTGGGCAAGTAGCCCTGTCAACCCCCGTCCCATCTCTTGGAAAAATAGCCCTGGGGGCTGGATGGCACCAGAAAATTGGCACGCAGCTGGCGGTGTGAATTTTCGAGCCTGTCCACCTCTGTGCTTACCCTCACTGGGAGGCCAAAACTCTGCCCCATATAAGCAACGTCGCCTTTCACCATCATGAATCAGGATGCTGCAGTTAACTAGCTACTAACAATTCATGCTAGCATCATTGGATCAGACAAGCAGAGCAGTCAGATTGATCCTTTAACGTGCTGTGATTGTAATGCATTAATTTTGTGGCTATTTCAACATTTTATTTGATGTGCTCGATCCAGGCTCTTCTGACTGTGGAACTCTTGGTTATTTTGTGCAGGCAGATCCTTGCAGCTGGCAAAAGAGCAAACAAAGCAGGCCATTTTATCTGGGTTGGCTCCGACAGCTGGGGTTCTAAGCATGCTCCAGTAAAACAGCAGGGCGAAATGGCTGAGGGAGCCGTGACCATTCTACCCAAAAGAGCATCTGTAGATGGTAAGAGCTTGGGAACTTGAATCACACCATTGCTTAACTGACACAATGTGACAAAGTGAACACTTTGGCAAGAGTTGGGAAGCACTACCTTAGTCATTAATATCAAGCTATAGATGGTAAAGGTGACAGGTTTTGTACTAGAGTAATATTTTTTCCGGCATCCTAATTTAGAAGTGCTATTCCTCAAATGTTGGTCCACTTGACTCAACAGTTGACTTATTCTACCTCTGCAGAATTGTCTGTCCCAGTGACAGTGATTGATTTAGATGCTCTCGTCTGAACCACAATCAGGATTTTTGCCAGTGGAATGAATAATTTGGCCAAAGAATATAATTGTCTAGTCCAGTGCTTTCATAGCATGGGTTCAGAATAATATAAGCTCTATCTCCTACACTGCCCTTGCATCTGTAAGCACCCATTGCGTGAGAGATTTAAACCAATACAGGTACTTCTGTCTCTCACTGTGATGCCATTTCCTGTGTTTTGGGCTTTTTTGTAGGTAAAATTTGGGGGAGGGACAGTGACATGACACATTTTGTGTGCAATGATTAGTTCTTTAGCCATATTTTTAAATCAATCTATGTTTGTCACTATCAAGCTATAAATAATGGTTAATTTGTAACAAAATAATAGATTTCAGATTGACTGGCCTTTCCCTGAGACCCATAATAGCAGTGTCAAGCAGTAATATGTATTGTGGGCTTGTACTGATACCTAAAGCCAGTGTGGGTACAATTCTCATTTTCTTGCTGGTCAATCTGTAAATGCTTCTGTAACCAAGGTACTGACATACCCTGTCTCCCTGTTAATGTTAATATGATGTGTAGCTTGTTTTTATATGATTACCAAATAATGTGAATTACACTGATTTCTACGTAGTGAAGAATGAATGTTAAAGTCTGCAATGAAAGAACATCAAGACAATATTGTTTATAACACTGTAAATATTGCTGCGGGCTCTTGTTTTTACTGCTGTCTGTTTGATTTGGATAATTGCTTTGTCATGGGGTGAGGCAAATATTAGAAGCACATGCCAGCACCATTTAGGATGAATATAGCATTTTTGAAGTCTGGGGTGGGCTGACCCGTTAATCTCCCCTCACCCCCCATAAAGAATATCAGTGCATTTTCAACTTTTCTAACCTTTATGTAGCTGTGTACCTGCTGCCAGTAGTGAGGTTATCTCCAGAATGGACTGCCATTGTTCTATACGCTCACAGCCAACTCATGCTCTCATTTATAAACTTTCCCTCCTGGTTTGGTTCAGTTTGCAAATGTTACTGCTTCGCGTTTGAGTTTTTCAATCCAGGTCAGTAATGTATATGAAAAACTGTAGCAGTCCCAGCGCTGAGCCCCGAAGTACCCCACTCAGTACCTCTTCCCTGCTGACATAACTCTTCAACCTCATTGCACTTATTGTTTCCCAACCTTCAGCCAGTTTCTCATTCATTCCCCAAGTCCACATTGCTTGGAGTTTAATTAATAGTCTTTTGTGCTGAATTGTATCAAAATTTATTTGGAGATCAAGATATGGAGCTTTCCACAGCCCACTTCAGGTATCGGTGGAATTGTTCTCTTGACTCCATGTTGACTGATGAAAACTAGATTATTGATGTACAGATGATACTCAAAATGAGTATTACATTGGTTGCTCATTAGTAGGCCTTGAACCTGTCTTTTTGTAAAATAAAAAGGATGTGAATGTATTTCTTATAATTTACCATGTTTTCTTTAGTTGTTACATTGCAATCCCATCATATATGGATTATTCCATACACTTTAAACATTGTTTTATAGAGCTTGCTGGTAGTATTGACTCATCAGTTATGTGTCAAAGTTCATGAACGTATATAAAACTGAGGTCAAAATAATTGCCACCCATATCTGGGTTATCTGTGGACTGTTTTGGCATTTAAGCAGTTTGGACATGAAGTGACTGGTAACACTGCGTTTACCACTAAATCAAAAAAAATAGCAATTTTCCAACCAACTACAGAGGATAGAATGTGGGAGGAAGTGTAAGTAGGTGGTCTTCATGATGGTGTAGGTATGTGGTCAGAAACTTGGAGCCAAATATGACACCAAGGTTGCGAACAGTCTAGATTAGCCTTACACAGTTCTCAGGGAGCGGGATGGAGTTGTTAGCTAGGAAATGGAGTTTGGAAGATGTCTGCAAACAATGGCTTCAGTCTTTCCAATTATCAATTGGAGTAAGTGTCTGCTCATCCAGTTAGATAAGCAGTCTAATAATTTATCAATAGTGGAGGAGTCGAGAGAGGTGTTGGTGGGGTAGATCTGCGTGTCATCAGCATACATGTGAAAACTGACACCACTTTCAGATGATGTCAAGGGGCAGCATGTAGATGAGAAAAAGGACAATTGATAGATATTTTTAACAAATGTGGGCACACAAACTGAGAGTCCAAAACACCCACAGTTGGAAGAAATTATACTTTCTCTTCCTCAACGCTCTAAAGTCGGATCCTCATTGTCATCTTGATTCCCTCTTATATTTGAAATATATGATGCAATTACCTAAACTGCCAGCAGAGGGAGTCCAGAAATCTAGTTAGTGTTCAATCATATGCTGAACTCTCACCTGCTCGCCATCAACAGTGATCACTGACAGAGTGACGACAGTGACACAGTAATTTTATAAAGGGCTGGCTTCTCGATCTCAGCTCCACATACACAATGTTTGGACATCGTTCCCCTTCAGCTAGGTGAGATCCAGGTCCTCTTAATATTGATTTCTGCACATGCCAGCCACTTTGTGTCTTGTGTGAAT
The DNA here is from genome assembly GCF_964194155.1 of Cetorhinus maximus. Lineage (NCBI taxonomy): Eukaryota > Metazoa > Chordata > Chondrichthyes > Lamniformes > Cetorhinidae > Cetorhinus > Cetorhinus maximus. The sequence goes on from NC_135884.1 coordinate 60,308,523, forward strand.
GGTCAGCATTTTGGGGGCACAGCCACCATGCCTGTCGGCACAGTCAGACCTCCTTTCCATCCCCAAGCCCAGACAACTGTCCTAATGCACTGGATAGGTCCTGTTCCCCCAGTCAGCACACATAGCTGGAACTGTCCCTTGTGTATTCTGTCAATGGGAACTCTACCCCAGTACATGTTGACCCTAGACCTTGCTTTCCTCAGGTTAGGAGTATTCTTGCGTTAACAAGATTTTTGAAGCTGTTGGTCAGTTTTAGCTAGTTTTTTTTGGGTTGGCATGCATGATACTGTCAAACAAGAATCAATGCAAACGTACAGAAAGTGATGAGATTAAAACTGGTGTATTGCTATTGATGAAGCGTGCTCATAACTCCTGGCCTAATAGTGCTGGAATGTCTCATTTGGAGTGGATGTGTTAGGAGGTTGAGGGTATGTGAAACTCGGCTTTTTGGTAAAAGAAGATACCAGTATCTTAGACTCTATGCTTTGTAAAGTGTGATCTGAAACCCAGATAGCAGCTTCCTAGATGTGGAGAGGTGCTCTGTAGTGTTTTCTGCCTTGCCCATTATTCTCTTCTCTCTCTATCATTCTGCCTCTGTAGATTAATCACACAGTTTACTCTGAACCTTGGCGTGTAGCTTGCTATCTGACCAATTGCCACAGTGGCAGGTTGCACGTAATTTTCAGCTTTCACTTTCATTCAGGCATTGTGCACTTTTATACATTTCTTTGGGACATAAACTCATCTCTGTTGTTCCCAAATCCCTCCATGTCCTTACCCCTCCCTAACTCTTTAATCTCCTCTAGCGTCACAACCCTCCGAGATATTTGCCCTCCTCTAATTCCGACTTTTTCTGCTTCACTGATTTTAATCGCTCCATCATTGGCGTCTGCACTTTCGGTTGCCTAGGACCCTAATCTCTGGAATACTCTGCTTAGGCATTTCTGCCTCTCTATCCTCCTTTTAAAGCACTCTTTTAAAATCTCATGGTGTGGGGTGGCTCTCACTGGGCCTCCTCCTTCCTGCTTCTGGGTCCCTGAATCAGACACCACTAACAACCACCAATCCCCCCAGCCCACTCCCAGAACCCCGCCCTCTGCCAGGAGCTTTTTGTCATCTCACCTAATATCTCCTCATGAGGCAGTGTCATATTTTGTTTTATAATGCTTCTGTGGAGTAGTTGCATAAATATGGCTCTGTTTAAATCAGTCCACTTGGAGGCATCAAATAGGATTTAGTACTGCCAGAGAAGACGTCTGCATTGTAATGTTTGTGTTTCGGGGATCTGTGTGATTGTATATTGCAATGAACAGACACCCCCAGTAGTTTACTTGTTGTTGAGGTTGGAAGGGATGCTCAATGTTCTCACACTGGTGATGCATCAATCTGATTAATGCACTTGGTGAACATATCAGTGAGAATTGTTGGGTCAAAGTGAGTAAAACTACATTTGATTAAGGGGCTTCTAGCGGAAAAAGAATTTCATTACTTCGTGGTAGAAATACACCAGTTAATATTAACAATCCAATATGGGTGAAACTAATCTGCCAGCAGTTTCACATAATGCACAACACAGCCCAGAGTGGTGGTATATTCTGAAATGACTGAATACTTGACATTTTACTCGACATTAAAGAGATTTGGCCTCAAATTATTCAACTTCAGGGAATCTCCGATTCAGAATATGAAAATGAACCCCATGTCCAAATTTGCTCCATTTTTATAATAAAATAGAAATACTCAAATATAACGGAACAAATATAAAATACTAACAATTCCAAAAAGTTGTTAATATATATTTAAGGAAAGAATAACACAGAGTTGTGGCAGGGGAGCGGGGGTGGAGGGGATGGTCAGGGATGGGTTTATTTTTGGCTTTACTGAAATGATTTCCAATACTGGATTTCAAGAGCTGACAATAGCTAGAGTTTAGTAATATATTCTGTGCTAGAAACTAATCTGTTCAGTGCTTTATATTCAGGATCTATCAAGCTAGCCCCTAGAGTCCTCTAAGGAACATGTTATACACATTGTAATGATGTCCCCAAGCTCTGCTCTGAATGAAATCAAATATTTGCATCTCTGTTTACTCTAACAGTGCAATCTTGTGTGTAATTTCATCTCCAAAAATTGTTCCTCTCTGGGCTGGTCTGCACTGTTGCCACCTTTTAACCTTGAGAATGCGGACAATGTCTGGCTGCAGCGAACAGTATTATTTGGCTTCCTTTATGGAATATTTAAGCATTTATCCAAGTAGCTTTCAGATATCCCAGTAGATCAATGTCCCACAAGGAAATCGAGTCTTTTGAAGCTCTGTGAAGTGACAAATACTCTTCCATGCCCAATTGATCTAGTCTTTTGTGGTTGTCTATTTGTGGTGGGCTTTACAGAGGAGTGTAAGTCTGTACTTGTGATGCATCCGTCCATCTTGACCAATGTTCCCCCTGGTACTATCAGTGACGATGACAGGCAATTAACCTGCTAATGTTATATGGATGTCTCTCAAGTTGTGGAGGAGAGGGAATAGACTTATTACAAAGGATAGTTCATTTACAGGATTGAGCAGAAATAATGCAGTCGAGGGGTTTAAATGACACGATAAGGCACTATAGTCGTAACTATTCTAATGGTCTCCTGGCCAGACTCCCATCTTTTTCTCCACATAAATTTACACTCATCTAAAACTCTGCTGCTGGTTTCCTAACTCGAACAAAGTCCTGTTCACCCATCATCCCTGTGATCACTGACCTACATTGACTCCTCAGTTTTGAAATTCTAACTCTAAAGGGCTGGATTTTCACTCCCGTCGACTTGGGAAATTTCCCGACTCAGCACACCCTCCTCCAGAAAAAGTGCCCTGAATGGCATGATTTTCGCTCTGGTGTGGGAGTTGATGGCAGGTGCGGGATGGATTCGGGCCTGCCACCCCCAGACACAGATGGAGGCAGCCAGATGGGGCTGCTGAATGCTGAGGTGGGCCTTAAAAGGCCCGCCTCAGTTCTCTAGGACTTCATCTTAGTTGTTTTGTTAAATACTGGGCCTTCTAGCCCTCACCCCTCACACTCCATCAACCCCCACCCACTTCCCATTGCCCCTTATACCCCCTATGCCAAAATAGTGCCAACTCATGTATTCCATCCACCACCCTTTGACCTTACACCCTCCATGTCACCTCACCCAGTATCCACCATAGGCATACTTCAGGAGCCATGCTGAGGTGCAATAAAATAAAGTTCTAAATATCTATTAAAGATTTCACTATATTAAAAAATGTCCTATTCATGAAAGCCCATTCAATACATTTAAATCCCCTAAATACTTAACCCCTTATAAAATAAACATTTGTGTTCGTGACCCCACATCAAAGACAACTAGTTAATCCTTGTATAGCTTCTGAGCTGTCAACCAAAATTGTGAACATACAACTTCCCCACAGTGAGATAATAGGTTTTGGAAAGCAATCGGGCATTAAGAATACTGTAATAACAGCCTTTAGGGTGTTATATCAGTGATTGAAACTGCTAGAACAGATTTTTTTCAATGATCACGAACAGAGGCAGGCAGTTTTTTTCAATTTAAAGAGCTGGCTATTTAAATAACAACACAATTCCACAGACATTATCTGCCCTTCAAGAGCATCTATAACCTCTCTAAGGATTTAAAAAAATTAATTCATGGAATGTAGGCGTCACTGGCTAGGCCAGCATTTATTGTCCATCCCTAATTGCCCTTGAGGTGGTGGTGGTGAGCTGCCTTCTTGAACCGCTGCAGTGTAGATACACCCACAGTGCTGTGAGGAAGATTCTTAAGTCCCACACTGCAGGATAAATTCCTTGCTCCAGTGAAAATGGATTCAGTCAGAGCTCATCAGTGAGTTCAAATGGCCCTTTGAACTCCAGTTTCATTCATGTGGGAATCATGTTCCGTTCCTGCTCCCCAACAGCTCCCATCCCCAGTGAAAATAGGATCTGTCAGAAATGGGGGTGGGACTTTCAGATCTGTGTCCCACCCATCAGTTTTGAAGGCCCCAGGAGTGCCTCTGTGAAAATCCAGCCCTAAATTTCTCCTTGACCTCAATTTTCCCTCTCTCTGCAACCTCCTCGAAGCTTCTAAGATATCTGAACTCCTCCAATTCTGGCATCTTGCACATTCTGAATTTTCTTTGCTCCACCGTTTGGTGGCTGCATCTGCTTAGCCCCTAAGCTTTGGAATTCCCTCCCTAAACCTCTATCTTCTCATTTAAGATTAAAACATTAAAACCTATCTCTTTGACTGGGCTTTTGGCTTTCTATCTAATATCTCCTTACATGGTTTGGTATCAAATGGTGTTTGATAATGCTCCTGTGTATAGTGCTTGATATCAAATGGTGTTTGATAATGCTCCTGTGTATAGTATTTGATATCAAATGGTGTTTGATAATGCTCCTGTGTATAGTGCTTGATATTAAATGGTGTTTAATAATGCTCCTGGGTATAGTGCTTGGTATCAAATGGTGTTTGATAATGCTCCTGGGTATAGTGCTTGGTATCAAATGGTGTTTAATAATGCTCCTCTGTATAGTGCTTGGTATCAAATGGTGTTTAATAATGCTGCTGTGCATAGCGCTTGGTATCAAATGGTGTTTGATGATGCTCCTGTGTATAGTGTTTTAGAGCATTTACTGTATTAAATATGTTTTGTGCATTCCAAATTATAACTGCTCCATCATTGGTGGCTGTACCTTCAGTTGCCTAGGCCGCAAACTCTGGAATACCCTTCCTACACCTCTCTGCCTGGCTACCTCACTTTTCTCCTTTAGGACACTTCTTAAAGCTTACCTCTTTGACCAAGATTTTAGTCATCTGACCTAATATCTCTGTCTGTGGCTCAGTGTCATACTTGGTTTCATAATGTTCCTGTGAAGCACCTTTGGACATTTCATTACGTTAAAGGCACTTTATAAATATAAGTTGTTGTTAAAGGCACTGTATAAATGCAAGTTGTTGTAGCATGAACTTTGCAAAGATTTATAACCTCTTGATTAGATGGCTGCTGTGTAATCACTCTATAAGGTGTTAATTCCACGTGCTCACAAATCCCCCCCCCCCGTTCTCAATATCCATTCTTTGTCCAACAAACTATATGGAAATATTATTCTGTTTTGTGCCTATCAGTCAGGATGTCAGTGTACAGTATGTAGCTGAATGTGTGCATACATAATACCAGAAGGGAAAGATAAAGCATATAGCAGATAATTGGCGTGTTCACTTGGTTTGGCAACATAGTGACACAAGTATGGCAATATTCACAACCCATTAGGAGTCCATGACAATCATATGAGATTGGAGTCACAAGTAGGCTAGACAGAGTAAAGATGGCAGTTTTCCTTTCCTGAAGGCCATTAGTAAATCAAATGGGTCCTTGCAATAATCTGGCAGGCCTGTCACAAATCAGTGTTTTGAATTCATTTTCCAACTCACCATGGTGAGTTTTGAACTCCGGATCCCTGGGTTGCACCAAGTACCACAAGGCTATTGCACCCTTCGGCGGGATGCTCATTTATTGAGGTTGCAGGGATAGTGTGTGCGATTAAGCCTGGCTTTTAGAAACTAACTTGATAGTATCAGGCTCGAAAAAATTCTAGGTATACATGTAGTCTTGTCTTATTCAAGAGTAGTTGGAAAGGCCTCATTTAATGGTAGTATAAAGGTCTTGAGTCACTGTGACTCAGACCAGGACTTGAGAAAACATGCATATGGCCGGAGAGTGCACATGTTGAGATTTTAATCAGCTTAAGAGACTCCTATAAAATGATTGTGATCTTGAGGACAAAGTGGAATCAGCAACCACGGAAAGAATGAATAACATTTTGGTACTGGGAACAGATTGATGCAGCTTTACTGAAAGGATGTTCAGACATTATTGTTCCCTAGACTCTCGATTAAGAACTAAGTGAACAAACATATTCTGCTCCCCAGGGTCACAGACACTGATGGTAGAAGAATCCTGTTCAAAACATCGAAGCTTTCTGATTGTAATGTAATCAGTATTCTTTATAATGTAAATACAGCAAATTTACTGCAGCACAGACTTACTGACATGCACCTCTTGTGGCTCCAGTAGCAGCAAGGTAAGTGAAAACAATGGCAATAAAAATGGCTACTAAATGGTGAAACATGTCTGAAAGCAGACAATACAAATCAAAAGCCATGATTTGCAACTCTAAGAATATCTCATTGAAGGCCTTGAGAGAGACAGTTTTCTTTACAATTGCAAGGCATTGGCATTTGCGCTTGGGAGCTCTGCCTTGTGTTCTGACATCTATTCTAGACCCATGCAAGGACAAGCACTGTCTGATGCAGACACAGGTACAGATCTGCAATATTAAATCTGCTGGGTCTGGCTAGCAGCCTCTAAAGCGAATAAAGGAGAGATTATTAAATCAATGAAATAGGTGTGAAGTCACAACTTGTCAGACATGTACAAGAGCAGCGAGCTACAGGGACAGTCAGTTTATAGGGTCGATCTGTGCGTGTGTTACTCTCTGTTGCCTGATGATTGGTTCCTGACCTTGTGGAAAGAACTGAGGACTCGTCAAATATTATTTGTTAGGAATTTCCAGAGTGCAAGCCAGCAGCCTGTCCTTGCGAAAAAGTTACCATGCTGTTTCTCTCACATTCAACAGTTTAATATATACATGGTGAACATGACATCAATTTTCAGTCTTCGGTGGAAGTTTGTGTGTGGGGTGGGCAGGGGGCACTGAGTGAGGATTGAATCCAACATTGTTGTGACACTTCTACAGTTAAATAGCTGACTTAAACTCAGTCAAGGTTAACACGTAAATAATGGTCACTTGGGTGAGGTACTGTAGTACGTTAGGAGTTAGTTAGCAGTCAGTAGCCCCAAGGAGAGAAGGGATGGGGAAAACCCTAACAGTTAAAGCAATTATCATGCAGTGTTAACTGGGAACTCCCTTTTCTCAGCCTCATAACTTGTGGCATGACAATACATGAAACAATAGTTAGTGTTTCTCATTCCATTCACCTTTATCAGCATGACTGACTACAATTAGCATGGGATTTAAGTTTCCCACTGCATGGGTTGACATATATGCAAATAAAAACATAAGCAATAGGAGCAAGAGTCAATCATACTGCCCTGCTCCGCCATTCAGTACAATCATGGATGATCTTGGGCTTCAACTCCCCTTTCCTGCCACCCTCTATATCCCTTAATTCCCTGAGAGACCAAAAATCTGTCTACCCAGCATTAAATGTATCCAACAATGGAGTATTCACAACCCTCTGGGTAGAGAAGTCCAAAGATTCAAAACCCTTTGAGCGAAGTCCTCATCTCAGTCCGAAATGATCGGCCCCTTATTCTGAATCTGTTCCCCCATGTTTTAGATTCCCCGACCAGTGGACACAATCTCTCAGCATTCACCCTGTTAAGCCCCTTCAGAACATTGTATGTTTCAATGAGATAGCCTCTCAATCTTCTAAACTCCAGAGAATATAGAGATAAAAACAAAAAACTGCGGAGGCTGGAAATCCAAAACAAAAACAGAATTACCTGGAAAAACTCAGCAGGTCTGGCAGCATCGGCGGAGAAGAAAAGAGTTGACCTTTTGAGTCCTCATGACCCTTCAACAGAACTGAGTAATATTAGGAGAGGGGTGAAATATAAACCTTAAACCAGCTTGTATTTCACCCCTCTCCTAATATTTACTCAGTTCTGTTGAAGGGTCATAAGGACTCGAAACGTCAACTCTTTTCTTCTCCGCCAATGCTGCCAGACCTGCTGAGTTTTTCCAGGTAATTCTGTTTTTGTTCCAGAGAATATAGACCCAATTTACTCAGCAAGTAAGGCAGCAGGGCACAGTTTCATTTGGGGCAATAATGTTAATTTAAAAGAAACAAGGAGCCAGTCAACTCAACAAAAAATTAATTGCAACAAGCAGTGTGATCTTTCAGCTTGTGCATGGTTGGAGACTTGTCCCTTTATAAAGATTTGAATTTGTTCCTTCACCCATTGCACTTAATCTTCCAGTTGAAGACCAGATGCATAATTCCCTGTTTCTGCCCATTCCATTGTTTGCTGGCAGAACAGAAGGCACATTTCAATAGATCATTGGGTACGTTTTACGAGGCCACAGCCAGGAACTTGTATCCAGTTTTGGGAACCCTCCCGTAGGGAAGATGCCAAGGTAATGGTAAAGGTGCCAAGTAGATTCACCAGTACAATACCTGGGATGAGAGGCATTAGTTATGAGGAAAGATGAGAGAAACTATGGGCAAGATTTTAACTCATTCAAAACCTACCCACTTGCACAGAATTAAAATCAAGCCCTGTGTTTCCATTCCTTAAAATACATATGATTAAGGAGATTTGACTGAGGTATTTAAAACAATGAGGGTTTTTGATGAGGTAAATAGCCAGCAGTCAATGAATAAGTGATTAGGAGATATGAGATTAAAATCATCAAAAAAATGAAAGGAGACATTTGGAGAATTTTGCTTTTCACAAAGCTTGTCCACCATCTGCAAGGCACAAGTCAGGAGTGAGTGAGATCGAATACCCTCCACTTGCCTGGATGAGTGAAACTTCAACAACACTCAAGAAGCTCGACACCATCTAGGACAAAGCAGCTCGCTTGATTGACACCCTATCCTCCACGCCAGCAGTGTGTACCATCTACAAGATGCACGGCAGCAACTCTCAAAGGCTCCTTTGACAGCACCTTCCAAACCCGCAACTCCTACCACCTAGAAGGACAAGGGCAGCAGATGCATGGAACACACCACCTACAAGTTCCTTTCTAATCACACACATTCCTGACTTGGAACTATATGACTGTTCCTTCACTGTTGCTGGGTCAAAAGCCTGGAATTCCCTTCCTACAGCATTGTGGGTGTACCTACAATACATGGACTGCAGCGGTTCAAGAAGGCAGCTCACCACCACTCTCTCAAAGACAACTAGGGCCTAGCAGCGACACCCTCATCCCATGAGTGAATATATTTTTTAAAAAGTTATTAGGATGTGGAATAGTTTACCAGAAACGGTGGTGGAAGCAGAATCCATAATAACTGTTAAAAGGTTTAAAAGGATAAGCATTTGAAAAATAAGCTGTTTCCAGAAAAGAGCATGTGGCAGCTCCTTCAGGAAGTGAAACAGGCACACAAGCAAAATGACCACTTTCTGCTGTAAATAGTGGAAAGGAGGTAAAGACTGGAAGAACATAGTCAATATGAGATAACTGAAGGCAAGCCCATTAGAGAAGGAGGAAAAAATCTTGTGTCATGTGAATGAATTCTCATTGAGTGGAAATTATGTGCACCATTAACTGTACTCTGGACACCTACCATTTCCTCAGAAATGTGTGAGGGAAAATTATTTGTCAGTGACTGACTGCAGCTAGAAAGAAACATTTTCTGCTTGTTCTTTAAAAAAAATCTGTAGACCCTCCGAGAGAAAAATTTCGACAGCAAGTACAACTTGAATCATTTTTTCCCGTGCCTTCATGATGGGATTGAGCTTCTGTTAGACGTGAGGCCATGAACTGCTGAAACTCTCTCAACTGAAGCAATCAAATGTTGGTTGGAGGCAGGCCCTGGGACTTGAACCTGCAGCTTTTTTTGAGTCAAGGCACTGTTTCAATAACTTCATTAATCAAGGCATTGTTGACATTGTTTTTAATTTAAGAAAGCCTATGTTTCCTGTTTTAACCCTTTCCACTCGCCACACTTCTGAGCACAATACTTGCGATTGAAACTTCACGTCTTTATTTCTTTGTGTGTTTTTGACAAAATACTTTGGAGTACAAAGATCATCATCTTTATTTTTCTTTCCAGTTCTTCATGCCATTTCACAACCAAGAAGGCGAGTGATCAACTAACTCCCTATTGTAATGTCATTTCCAAACCAGACATTAAAAAAAGTATGGGGGTGTCCTGGAATGGTGCCGATTTATCTTTCCTTCACCTCACACTAGCGACCTATCTACATGCTCCTCCCCCACTGCTTCCCTCCTATACCCAGTCATAATTGATAATTGGAACCATGTGAAAGTCATGTGCCAGAAGAACTCGTCTCCATGTAGTGCAGGAAAATGAGTTCTTAGTCTACACTCTCTCACATGAAACAAGGTAGAGTGATAGTTATTACATCTCTGTTCTGGTATCATCCGCATGAATTTTCTTTGTACCAACTTCAGTACTGAAGTAACCCATGTCCATATGCAGCAAGACCTGGACAACATTCAGGCTAGGGCTGAAAAGTGGCAAGTAATGTGTGTGCCACATAAGTGTCAGGCAATGACCCCCACGAACAAGAAAGAATCTAGCCATCTCCTCTTGACATTCATTGGCATTATCATCACAAATTCCACACTATTAACACTATGGGAGTTACCTTTGACCAGAAGATAAACTGGGCCAGCCATATAAATACTCTGGCTACAAGAGCAGGTCAGACGCTGAGAATCCTGCAGAGAGATACTCACCTCCTGATTCCCCAAAGCCTGTCCATCATCTGCAAGGTACAAGTGATGGAATACTCTTCACTTTCCTGGATGAATGCAGCTCCAACAACATTCAAGAAACTGGATACCATCCAGGACAAAGCAGCCTGCTTGATTGGCCACCACCACCTTAAACATTTACTCCATCCACCATCGAAGCACAGTGGCAGCAGTCTGTACCATATACAAGATGCACTGCAGCAACTTACCAAGGCTTGTTCAACAGCAACTTCCAAACCTGCGAACTCTACCACCTAGAAGGGGAAGGGCAGCAAATTCATGGGAACACCACCACCAGCAAGTTCCCCTCCAAGTCACACACCATCCTGACTTGGAACTATATCGCCGCTCCTTCACTGTCACCGGGTCAAAATCCTGGAATTCCCTTCCTAACAGCACTGTGGGTATTCCTACAACACATGGACTGCAGCAGTTCAAGAATGCAGCTCAACATCACCTTCTCAAGGCCAATTAGTGATGGGCAATAAATGTTGGTCTATCCAGTAATGCCCACATCCCATGAACAAATAAATAAAGAAAGCTAGGTTTTCTGTAATGGACTTGAAAAGGAACTGGCTTGGAGACCTTACAATGTTGCTGTTTCAAGGCACAGATGTTGCCTTTTCTGCTGTTGCTGTTTCTGCAGTTGTTCTGGGGAGTTCTGCTAACAACACTTAGTCTTTTTTTAAAAAAAGGGTGACCAACATGGCTGCCTTATCCTGTGGTCCTTCACATCTTTCTTCCACAAATGGTGTTTATAAGCCACAACCTGAGTCTTTGTGTTTGCATACATCCACCCTGGGGGGCGGTTTGAGACAGTCCATTGTCTTAATTTCAGGACAACACATTCAAGTCAGGAATGCAGTTTGGATGGCCTCAGGATAGGGGTATTTACACCTCTTTAGCCTGGAAGGCCCCTTTATCCTTTTGAGACAGTGTGGCTGTTTTTTTGGAATCCACAGACAGGGAGTCAGATGTCCCCTCAACAGCCATCTTTTGCAGCCCATCAGTGGCCTTTTAAAAGAAAAGTTAACTCCAGAAGATTCCAAACAGATTACAGTTTGTGTTTTAAAAATTATGAGTGGGACATGCCTTTACTGGGCATGACCCAAGTCCTTTCTGTGAAGGAGTAAAGTGGAATTAGAGCCTTGAAAAATTGCACATTAATATGTTCCTTAACTAAAGGAGCACTTAGCTATATTTATTTCAGAGTAATGCACAGGTTGCCATTCAGGGCTTTTCATGCAGCTTAACAAATGTGGACTTTTGGTCAGTCTGTATTGCATTCTAAACTTATTTAGATCATTTACATTATCATGTAGAGCAAGGAAAACAAATGCAAACAAAGCTATCTATTTACTTTAAGGTATAAACGCAACAGTCAACCTGCCCACATCTGAGAGTTTTCTATTAAACATGTTCAGCAACACAGTTAGCATGGAGCTTTCAGCAATAGAACTGTTCATAACACTGCATGACTTCAATTATTTATGTTCATTTAACTGAGAAAGCTCTAAGTAGCCCATGTGGTCATGTTAACATCTGTCAATCAAACCTGTTTGGATCTCAATTGATTTGCCTGGTACTCGATGTGGGTTCTGCCTAGAAGCTTAGAAATGTAATTGCAATTTATAGACTAGCAATCACACAATTTTTGAAATCATCTTTTCATTTTTTGAAACAGAAGTAATATTAGTTTAAGTTTTTCCATCAAAAACCTACCTAACAACACAATGGCACTCCAATACGTTGCACCATATAGCAACACCTGATTTTTTTTTTTGCCTATGGAAGTGAAGGACAGCTAAATCGCCTGGCATGACCTGTCGGAAGAAAGTGAGAAAATTTGAGAGCAAGGAAAACTTTCTCAGCGTCAGATGGATGATAGAAGTCTGGGAGAGGGTTGATCACCTAATCTGTTTGCTGGAAAATAGCGTTTGGCATTGTTGAAACTGTATAGGAAAAGAAGCAAGGATTTAGACAACACCAACTCTGTCCCCTGTTTACAACAACTTAGATTTATATGGCACCTTTAGCGTAATGAAATCTCCCATAGTGCTTCACAGGAACACTATGAAACAAAATATTACATCGAGCCACATAAGGAAATATAAGGTCAGAAGAGCAAAAGCTTGGGCAAAGAGGCAGGTTTTAAGAAGTACTTTAAAGCAGGAAAGCGAGGCAGAGAGGTATAGGGAGCACATTCCAGAGCTTGCAGTTTAGGCAACTGAAGGTGCAGTCATCAATGGTAGAGCAATTAAGATTGGGGTTACACAAAAGGCAAGGATTAGAGGAGTGAAGATATCTATTAGGTGCATTGTCCACGTCTATGTCATCACTAAGACTGTCTTATTTCACCTCAGTAACATTGGCTGATTCTGGCCCTGCCGAGCTCAATAAAGGGGTGGTCAGGTTGGGGGTTTAGCCGGGTGGTCAGGTCTGGTCGGGGCGGTGGTCAGGGGGATGGTGTGGGGCAGGCGGGGGGGGAATGTGGGGTCACGGGCGTTAGGTGGGGTGGGGAGGGGAGTGGGGGGGGGGGTGGTGTCAGCTGTGTCCAGATGTCAGACTAGGTTTTAATCTGGAAGATTTGGCCCGTATTTAAGTGGAGAGAGACTGCAGAATGCTGCTGTTCAGAGGGATGTGGGCATCCTTGCACATGAAACACAAAAAGTTAGCATGTAGGTACAAAAAGTAATTAGGAAGGTAAATGAATAGGAGCATAAGCTGGCCATTTGGCCCCTTGAGCCATTCAGTAAGATCATGGCTGATCTGTATGTATTTCTAATTCCACGTTCCCATCTACCCCCGTTAACCTTTGATTCTTATTAGGCAAGGGAATCTTAACTACCTCCGCCTTAAAGATATTCAATGACCCCACCCCCACTGCCTTCTAAGGCAGTGTGTTCCAAAGTCTCTCAATGCTCTGAGAGAAAAAAAACTTCTCCTCATCTCTGTCCTAAAAGGGCGACCCCTAATTTCAAAACATTGTCCCCTAGCTCTGGCCTCACCCACAAGAGGAAACATCATTTCTGTGTCTACCTTGTCAAGACCATTCAGGATCTTATATATTTCAATCAAGTCACCTCTTTCTTGTGAGAGGGTATAAAAGTAGGGAAATCTTGCTGCAACTGTACAGGGCATTGGTGAGATAGCACATGGAGTGCTGTGCCATTTAGTTCTCCTTTAAGGAGGGATATTCTTAGAAACAGTTCAGAGAAGGTTCACCAGGCTGATTCCTGGGATTGTGTTTTTTTAATTCATTCATGGGATGTGGGCTTTGCTGGCTGTGCCAGCATTTATTGTTCATTCCTAATTGCCTTTGAGGTGGTGGTGAGCTGCCGCCTTGAACCACTGCAATCCATGTGGTGTAGGTACACCCACAGTGCTGTTAGGAAGGGAGTTCCAGGATTTTGACCGAGTGACAGTGAAGGAATGGTGATATATTTCCAAGTCAGGATGATGAGTGACTTGGAGGGGAACTTCCAAGTGGTGGTGTTCCCATCTATCTGCTGCCCCTGTCCTTCTAGATGGTAGTGGTTGTGGGTTTGGAAGGTGCTGTTGAAGGAGCCTTGGTGAATTCCTGCAATGCATCTTGTAGATGGTGTACACCGCTGCTACTGTGCATTGGTGGTGGGGGGAGTGAATGTTTGTGGATGTGGTGCCAATCAAGTCCTGGATGGTGTCAAGCTTCTTGAGTGTTGTGGGAGCTGCGCTCATCCAGGCAAGTGGGGAGCATTCCATCACACTCCTGACTTGTGCCTTGTAGATGGTCACAGGATTCCTAGCCTCTGACCTGCTCTTGTAGCCACAATATTTATATGGCTAGTCCAGTTCAGTTTCTGGTCAATGGTAACCCCCAGAATATTGATAGTGGGGGATTCAGTGATGGTAATGCCATTGAACATCAAGGGGTGATGGTTGGATTCTCTCTTGTTGGAGATGGTCATTGCCGGACACTTGTGTGGTGTGAATGTTACTTGCCACTTGTCAGCCCAAGCCTGGATATTGTCCAGGTCTTGCTGCGTTTGGACACAGATTGCTTCAGTATCTGAGGAGTTGCGAATGGTGCTGAACATCCCTACTTCTGACCTTATGATGGAAGGCAGCTCATTGATGAAGCAGCTGAAGATAGTTGGGCCGTGGATACTACCCTGAAGAACTACTGCGGTGATGTCCTGGAGCTGAGATGACTGACCTCCAACAACACAACCATCTTCTTTTGTGCTAGGTATGGCTCCAACCAGCAGAGAGTTTTCCCCCTGATTCCTATTGACTCCAGTTTTGCTAGGGCTCCTTGATGCCTTAGTCAGTCAAATGCAGCCTTGATGTCAAGGGCAGTCACTCTCACCTCATCTCGGGAGTTCAGCTCTCATGGCCATGTTTGAACCAGGGCTGCAATGAGGTCAGGAGCTGAGTAGCCTTAGCAGAACCCAAGCTGGGTGTCGGTGAGCGGGTTATTGCTAAGCAAGTGCCGCTGGATAGCACTGTTGATGACCCCTTCCATTACTGTACTGAGGATCGAGAGTAGACTGATGGGGCGGTAATTGACCGGGTTGGATTTGTCTTGCCTTTTGTGTACAGGACATACCTGGGCAATTTTCCACATAGCTAGGTAGATGCCAGTGTTGTAGCTGTACTGGAACAGCTTGGCTAGGGGCGCGGCCAGTTCTGGAGCACAAGTCTTCAGTACTATTGCTGGAATATTGTCAGGGCCCATAGCCTTTGTAGTATCCAGTGCCTTCAGCAATTTCTTGATATCACGTGGAGTGAATTGAATTGGCTGAAAACTGGCACCTGTGATGCTGTGGACCTCCTTGTCTTATGAGAAAGGTTGAGCCTTTACTCATTAGAATTTAGAGGTATGAGAAGTGATCTTATTGAAACATGCAAGATTCTGAGGTGACTTGACAGGTAGATGTTGAGAAGATGTTTCCCCTCTTGAGGAATCTAGAACCGGGGGCACAGTTTGAAAATAAGTGTGTCTCATTTAAGCTTGAGATGAGGAGGAATCGTTAGTGGATCATTAATCTTGGGAATTCTCTTCCCCAGAGAGCAGTAGAGGCTGGGTCATTGAGTATAATGAAGGCTGAGTTCGGCAGATTATTCTTCTACGGGGTAGTCGATGGTTATGGAGGGCAGGCAAGAAAGTGGAGTTAAGGCCACAATCTGATCAGCCATGAATGATCTTATTGAATAGCAGAGCAGGCTCAATGAGCTGAATGACCTACTCATGTTTTTTATGATCTCAGGAACACCATTGCAAACCTTCTCAGAAAAGTCTGAAAAACATTCCTTCACACCACCTTATGTTTTTTGTCAATCAGCCAATTTTATTTCCATGCCACCACTTTCCCATTAATTCCTCAGATTTTTATTTTCTTCAGAAGTCTTCTGTGTGGCATTTGATAAAACACCTCAAAGTCTATAAAAACATCAGTTGCATTGCCTTGATCCACCTTCTCTGTTACCTCCTTCAAAGAATTTATGTTCCTTCTGTCGGATCGCTTTGCTCGCAAACACAGTTGCACGCCTACCTAATGATGAGTGAGTTGGCAAACAGTACACTGCAGACGCAGAGACCAATATAAGATGAAGCACATGCTATTTACTTACACAAGTATCGGAGCACTAACACAATGTGTGCTTCTCCAACCAGACCCTATTCTAAACTACTGATTAACATTGTAGCCCGTGCTACACAGCAGTTGGGCAATACAGTCACGTGGTCAATCTGCTCACATTCTCTTAAAGGCGTATTGCACCTCAGATTTACCACAGAATTAAATCAAGTTAGGCAGATAAGAGATTTGTCTTTAACAAATCCATGGTGGCTCTTGTTTTGCCCACTCGCTTAGTCAATCAATGTCCCTTTGCAACTTTCTGTTCCTGGGTCTATATTATTTACTGTGCCATCGAACTTAATGCCATCAGCAAATTTGGCTCTCTGTTCCTTTGTTGAAATTGTTTATAAATATACTGCAAAGCTGAGGAATCAGCCCTGATCCCTGGGGGATACCACTGATCACATCCTGTCAAGTGAATTCATACCCATTATCCCTGTTCCCCATTCCCTATCCTCTTAACAAATTCCCTACACATATCGTTACTGGTTTCTTGTGTAGAACCTTACAAAATGCCTTTTGGAAATCCATTTAGTAGCTACCACTTGAGCTATCTCCTCAAAAAGTTCAGCTCGGTTGTTAGACATGACTTATCCTTTACAAATCCAAAACAAAAACAAAAATAAAAATACCTGGAAAAATTCAGCAGGTCTGACAGCATCTTTTTACAAATCCATGTTGGCCCTCTCTGATTAATTGATATATATCCAAGTGCTCAATCACTCTGTCCCTAGTAATAGACTCTAACTTCACAGCAGATGTTAGACTAATAGGCCTATTTCTGCTACACTTCATTAAATAATGGAGTGAACTAAAGGATAAAGTTCTGAGGAAATTCCAGACCATTATAATTATAACACGACACTTTCCAGAACCTGTCACAATAAAACAGTAGCGTCTCCTGTTCTAGCCAGTGGCTGGGTGACTAACCAACTAAGGAAACGTCATATATTAGACCTATAAAGGCTGCGGAAATGCAGCTGAGCAAAATTCTGCTGAACGAACCATGTTGCATTTGCTGCAACAAAGCTTTAACTGATGAAACACCGCTGGTTAAAATGACGATGCACTGTAATTAAAGAAACGTAGTTTGAAAATAAAACTGTTGCCTGGAATGCCACATGACAGGGCAACTTTAAGTTCTCAGCCTCTTTTACTCCTGTTGGTGATGGCACCAGGCGAAGTATGGTTGAACACTACATATCTTCCACATATGATACTAGTATGAAAACTTAGTTAGACAAGCATTAGCCTCCTGTCGGATTTCCATGTTCTGACAGGATAGGAGATGGCAAGAGCACAAGCTTAAATGTTTCTTTATCAATTCATTGAAAATGTTAGTAACAGTGTTAAGCACAGAATGGGAACTATACTTCTTCTTTTGAAGAACTAGACTTTTGGTTTGCTTGTTTTAAACTTCACATTGACAATTGGATCAGTGATACTTACAGGTATTATATGTCAGTTGAATGTTGCCAGGTAACAAGGGACCTGGGTAGTTGGATGTAAATGGTCAGAGCTCCACAGTGGTATAGATTTTGTAGGCTTCATGCTTCTTTGGTGTGAGATAAAACTAAACACTCTATAAAGGGACTTGCTTTGCTACACTTGTATTACATGCATTTGAGAATACAAATCAGTATGTGAACGAAGTAAACAAGAACGTGATCAATGTCTGCAGGGTCAGTATTGCATTTCCTTTCAAAACAGATATGTGGACAGTTTCTTTAATAACATCAGTGGGTGTTAATTGTTTCAGAAAGCAGTACGGAGTATAATGATTACAATGATCATGTTTCTTATTTTATTCTTTCATGTGATGTGGGCGTCGCTGGCAGGGCCAGCATTTGTTGCCCATCCCTAATTGCCGTTGAACTGAGTGGCTTGCTTGGCCATTTCAGAGGGCAGTTAAGAGTCAACCACATTGCTATGCGTCAGGAGTCACATGTAGGCGAGACTGTGTAAGGAGGGCAGATTTCTTTCCCTAAAGGACGTTCGTGAACTAGATGGATTTTTACAACAATCAATGACAGTTTCATGGTCACCATCACTAGCTTTCAATTCCAGATTTATTAATTGAATTTAAATTCCACCAGCTGCCATGATGGGATTTGAACCCATGCCCTCAGCACATTGGCTATAGTCCAATAACATTACCACTACGCCATCATCTCCCCTTAAAAGAACAATCAGTGTTGCAGTTGGGGGCACCAATTGGTGATTTTAGTTTCATCTAAGCATTAGCATTACAGTTACAATTAGTTATTGGTGCAGGAGCTGAAACATATCAAGGCATGAGTAGTAGACTGCTGCATTAGTGATTTTTCAAGAGCATATTATCATTTAGGGTTGTGATCTCGTTGGTACTATTACTTATGTAGTAAAAATCATTAGAAAAGGGAGTGTGCCAGAAGACTGGTAGACAACTAACGTGATTCATAAATGAAAAGGAAAATCAAACAAGTCGAGGAAACTACACGCTAATTAGATTCATGTTGGTAGGAGGAAAGATAATGGAATCCTTTATTAAAGATGTAATAGAGAAACCTCTGGAAATTGAATAGATAATAAAAGGTAGTCAGCACAAATTCCAAAAAGGGAAGATCATGCTCAACTAACCTAATTGAATTCTTTGAAGAAGTAATAGAAAGGATAGATAAGGGTAGCCTAGTGGATGCAAAATATATTTGGATTTCCAAAAAACGTCTACAATAAGGTATCTTATAGTAGACTCATGTCTTCTGCAAGAATAGAAGAACATAGTAATGTAGGAAATAAGAGCAATAGTAGGCCATTCAGCCTCAAGCTTGCTCTGTCATTCAACTAGATCATGGCTGATGATCTACCTCGGTGCCATTTTCCTGCATTGTTCACATAATTCCTTGATATCTTTAATATATAGAAATCTATTGATCTCTGTCTTGAACATACTCAATGACTGAGCCTCCACTGGGGCAGTGAATTCCAAAGATTCACCACCCTCCGAGTGAAGAAATTCCTCTTCATCTCAATCCTAAATGTGGAGTCAGGGAACAAATAGTAGAGTAAGTAACAAGCTGGCTGTAGAACTGACAACAGGGAGCAGGATGAAATGCAGTATCTGAAATTAGTAAAAGGTGGTAAGTGGTTCTCCACAAGGATTGGTGACAGGACCATTGTTTGTTCACTATTTGCATAAAAACCTAGACTCTGGAATCAGCAACACAATTTCAAAATTTGCAAATGGAACCAAATTGGGGGCTTCAGTTAACACAGAGGAGGGCTGCTGTAACATAAAGAAGACATTAATAAACTTGTAGAATAAATATGCAATAGCTAATGAACTTCAATATAGATAAGCTTGAGGTAGTATATTTTGATCGGTAGAATAATGGAGGTCGCTTACTCCTTGGAAAATAAATAGGGTAGAGAAACAGAGGGATTTGGGGTTACAGACACACAATTCCATATAAGTGGTGATGCAGGTTAAGAAGACCAGCAGAACAGGAATCAATGCACTGGGGTTTTGTTTCTCAAGAGAACAGAGAGGCAGAAAAAATGTTAAATTTGCGCATAACTTTGGTTAGAGCACACTTGGAGTACCATGAACAGTTCTGGTCTCCATATCATAAAAAGGATATAGAGGCGGGGTGAGAAGATGTAAAAAGGATCTGCTAGGATGAAACCAGAATTGAGAGATTATGTCACGAAAGATTGAAGAAAAGTGCATGTACAACAGATGCCAGGTAGAAAATACAATGGAGAATCAGACTGAACGTAGAAGGATCAGAGGGGATGTGAAGAAACTAATAAGAAAAGCAAGGAGAGAGCCTGAAAAGAGGCTGGCAGCGAACATAAAAGGGAATCCCAAGGTCTTCTATAAGCATGTAAATAATAAAAGGGATGGTAAAAGAAAGAATATGGCTGATTAGGGAAAAAGAAAGGGGACCTGCATGCGGAGGCTGGATAAATGGAGGAGGTGTTGAATGAATACTTTGTATCTGTCTTTGCAAAGGAAGAACTTGCTGCCCAGACTGAGGTGAGAGAGGAGTTAACTGGTACACTAGAAGAACGTACAATTGAGAGGAAGGAGGTGTTTGAAAGGTTATCTTTACTTAAAGTAAATATGGTACCATGACCAGATGACATGCATCCAAGGATACTGAGGGAAATGTGAGTGGAAATTCGCACTTGTGATAATCTTCTAGTTTTCCTTAGGCACAGGGTGCCAGAGATCTGGAGAATTGTAAATGTTACACCCTTGTTCAAAAAGTGGTGCAAGGATAAAACTGGAAACTATAGACCAGTCAGCTTGACCTCAGTGTATGGAAACTTCTAGAAACTATAGTACAGGATAAAATCAATGGTCACTTAGATAGGTGCAGGATAACTAAGGAAAGCCAGCATGGATTCATTAAGGGAAAATTATGTTTAACTAACTTGCTGGAATTTTTTGAGGAGATAACAGAGAAGGTTGATAAGGGAAACACTCTTGATGTGGTGTATATGGATTTTCAAAAGGCAATTGATACAGTGCCACACAATAGACTTGTGAGCAAAATTCTAGGTCATGGAATAAAAGGGAAGGTAGGCACTTGGATAAGAAATTGGCTGAGTGACAGAAAACAGAGCAGTGATAAATGGTTGTTTCTCAGATTGGAGGAAAGTTTGCAGTGGAGTTCCCCAGGGATCAGTGTTGGGACCCTTGCTCTTCCAAGTATATATTAATGACCTAGACTGTGGTGTGCAGGGCATGATTTCAAAATTTGCAGGTGATATGAAGACTGGAAATGTTGTTAGCTGTGTTGTGAATAATCTTGAACTTCAAAATGATGTAGATATGTTGGTGGATTGGGTGGACAAGTGACAGATGACGTTCAATGCAGAGAAGTGTGAGGTGGTTCGTTTTGGCAGGAAAAATATGGTGAGACGGTATAAAATAAAGGGAAAAATTCTAAAGGAGATGCAGGAACAGAGGGACCTCTGTGTCTATGTACATAGGTCATTGAAGATGGCAGGACATGTTGAGAGAGCAGTTAATAAAGCATATAGTATCTTAGGCTTTTTTAATAGTGGCATTGAGTACAAAAGTAAGGCGGTCATGTTGAACATGTATAAGACATTAGTTAGGCCTCATCTGGAGTACTGCAGCCAGTCTGGGTAGAAGGATGTGAAGGCATTGGAGAGAGTACAGAGGAGATTCACAAGAATGATTCCAGGGATAAAGAACTGTAGCTATGAGAGTAGATTGGAGAGGTTGGGACTCTCTTCCTTGGAGAAAATAAGGCTGAGAGGAGACTTGATAGAGGTGTTCAAGATCCTGAGGGGTATGGACAGGGTAAATAGTGAGAAACTGTTCCCACTCAAGAGTACATCAAGATCCAAAGGGCACAGAGTCAAAATAATTGGCAAAAGGAGTAACTGTGATGTGCAGATTTTTTTTTTCACCCAGAGGGTGGTTGGAGACTGGAACAAACATTCTGTGAGGGTGGTGGAGGCAGGTTCAATCGAGGTATTAAAAAGGAAATTGGATTGCTACCTGAAAAGAGAGAATGTGCAAGATTACAGGGATAAGGCAGGGCAGTGGAACCAGGTGGATGCTCTTTCAGAAAGCCAGTGCAGACTCAATGGGCCAAATGGCCTCCTTCAGCACTAAAGATAGTGCGATTCTGTGTTAGTAGGGCTCTTTACTCTTTAAAATAAAATCAAGACTGAGGGGTGGCCTGATAGAGGCCTTCAAGTTGATGAAAGGATTTAGTAGGGCAGAGAATAATAGAAAAGATGTTTTCACTTGAGGACCAGACCAGAATTAGGGGCCATCAATATAAGGTAGTCACAAATAAATTCAACAGGAAATTCAGAAGAAACTTCTTTTCCCAAAGTATGGTTAGAATATGGAACTTGCTCCCACAGGGAGTAGTTGAGTTGAATAGGTAGATGTATTTCAGGGGAAGCCAGAAAAGCACATGAAGGGGACAATAAATAGAAGGATATGTTGATGAGGTTATGTGAAGAAGGGGTGGGAGGAGGCTGTTGTGAAGCATAAACACTGGCAGGGCAAGTTGGGCTGAATGGCCTGTTTCAGATGTAAATACTTTCAATTAGTCAATTATCATATGCATTCATTATTTTTTCTGTGTCTTTCTATGTTATATGCTAGATAATTCATACTTTGAGCATATCAGCCCTCTTGTATGATCCTTTAATATCTAACCTATTCCAATCTCAGAATTTTTACAGTGCAGAAGGCTATTCTGCCCATCGTGTCTGCACCGGCTCTCCAAATGAACAATTTACTTAGTGCTGTTCTCCCGTAACCCAGCACATTCTTCCTTTACAGGTAGCAGTCAAATTCCCTTTTGAATGCTTCGATTGAATCTGCTTCCACCACATTCCCAGGCAGTGCATTCCAGGCCTCAACCACTCACTGAGTGAATGTTTTTTTCTTGTATCGCTTTTGATTCTTTTGCAAATTACTTTAAACCTTTGACATCTCGTTCTCAGTTCTTTCACAAGTGGGAACAGTTTCTCCCTGTCTACCCTGTCCATACCCCTCATGATTTTATATACCTCTATCAAATTACTTCTCAACCTTTTTTTCTCCAAGGAAAAACATCCCAACTTCTCCAATCAATCTTCATAACTGAAGTTCCTCATCCTTGGAACCATTCTCATGAATCTTGTCTGCACTCTTTCTAATGCTTTCACATCCTTCCTAAAGTGTGGTGTCCAGAATTGAACATGACACTCCAACTGAGGCTGAATGACTGTTTATACAAGTTTGACAAAACCTCCTTGTTTTTGTACTCTATGCCCCTATTAACAAAGTCTAGGACATTGTATGCTTTTTTAAACTGCGCTCTCAAACTGTCCTGCCACCTTCAATGTCTTTTGTACATATACACGCAGTTCCCTCTGCTACTGCATCCCCTTTAGCGTTGTACTCTTTATTTTATATTGACTCTCCATATTATTCCTACCAAAATGAATCACTTCACATTTCTCTGCATTGAACTTCATCTGCCACCTGTCTACCTATTCTGCCTACTTGTCCACATCCTTTTCAATTTCTACACTATCCTCTCACAGTTCACAATGCTTCCAAATTTTGTATCATCTGCAAATTCTGAAATTCTGAAACAGTGTCCACTCTTCAAAAGTACTGAATTGGCTATGAAGCATTTGGGGATGTCCTGGGGTTGTGAAAGGTGCAAGCTATTTTTTTCTTTCAGACGCAAAGTAAACATGAAAGGTGATTATAGAAGGCTGATTATTTTACAAACTGTCCTGGAGGTAGGTGGATGTGGAGAAAAAAATTGGAAACCGAGGTGAGTGGGAAAACACATTCATGAAGGATCAATTGGTACTGGTACTCTCATTTAACATTATTAAACAGCAATAATTTGTATTTGCATAGCGTCACAAAAAGCTTCCAGATTGCTTCACAGAGGCGTAACCAGGAAACCAAATGGATGCTGATCCAAACAAAGAAGACAATGGAAGGGCGGCCAAAAGCTTGATTGAAGAACTGGCTTTTGAGGAGGGCATTGAAGGATGAGAGGGAGGTGGAGCAGCAGTATGCTTTAGGGAAGGAATTCCAGAGCATGGAGCCTAGGTTGAAGGCACGTTCGGGAATAATGGGGTTAAGGGAAAGGAATGCTCAAGACTCTGGAGCAAGAGGACTGGAGAGTTGAGGTGCGGGAGTTTGGTAGCACTGAAGGACATTGCAGAGATGGAAAGAGATGAGACCATGAAAGGATTTTTTTTAAATAGAGGTCTTGATGATGATTAATCATAATCAACTTTCAAGCTCTGTTAATTTTGGCAAAATTGCATAAATTGGTGATCTTTCTAGTATAAATTATGTGACAAACATTTTGCTCCATTATCAGGGCTGACTTTGTGTATCCCTGCTCTACATTAACAGTACTGGTGAACTACCATTCAATTTGAGTTTTCATACAAGTTTGTGGAAATGCACAAGGAGTTTTATGCAGACTAGGATTCAATAATTGATAAATATTTCAAGTGTATGATTTAATTTCTATTCATTTGACTATTTTCTGTCAGTAGT
Organism: Cetorhinus maximus; assembly: GCF_964194155.1. Taxonomy (NCBI): domain Eukaryota; kingdom Metazoa; phylum Chordata; class Chondrichthyes; order Lamniformes; family Cetorhinidae; genus Cetorhinus; species Cetorhinus maximus. Next base: position 60,332,702 of record NC_135884.1, read on the forward strand.
TTATCCATGGCAGCCTCTATCTAATGGAAGCTTTGATTTTGTGTTTCTTTTGAGTTTTAATGTGGTTTTGACTATCAAAGGCATGGTCTTGCATGCGCACACCCTACCAAATTACATCAGTCAATGCCTAAAGGGGATTAAATGGAAGAAAAGGATTACTGAAACCACAAAGATATACAAATCTGGAAAATGAAGGGAATGACTCCTTAACGTTCCTATCATATTCTTACAGCCGGTTTACTGGCAGTGGTACTGTTTGCTTCATTGGCTGACAATTAAAAAAGCTCAATTATTGCTCAATATCAAACTTATTTTTATTCCTTGAATACTATTAATGAGGACAAGTGCTTTCAATACTTCGCTTTTTTCTGCTTTCCCTGTATGCTTTAAAATACCATTCAGTACTGAAGACATCTACCGCTGATACAAGTCAGTGGAATCCTATGGGATGTACCTACTGGCCACATTTCATTTCAACTGATTTGCTTGAATTCCAGGACAATCAGGACAGAATTTATTTCCTTCCTTTGTCATCTCCTCACTTCAGCAGAGGATTTTAACTTGGAATTCAGCATTATGTCTTTTCCTTTAGTTGAAAAAAATTCCTTACACCCGCCTCAAACTCAGTGTCAGTGACAAATCCAGAATAAGAACTTTATCAAACTTTTTTATTCCCAGTACAGCTCCCTCTAAGGTGACTTATAATGCAGCCAAACAGGGTGAATATCAACCTGTAAATCCTACGTATGCCAATGGTAGGCGGTAAGAGTGGGAGTCATTGCTGGTCAGCCATGTGATGGAAAGAAAATTGGAGCCTCTAGCATCAGTATTCATAGCACTGAACTACAACATACATGTGAAAGTGAATGTTGTCACAGCAACTCTGACTCCTTGTTGTGGGGTGGGTGGGAGGACACGGTTGGCTCAGTTGGCTGGGCGACCAGTGTGGATCACATTGGTGTCAACAACACAGGGTTCGGTCCCAGCTCTGGCTGGGGTGGATGCGGGACGCGATCCTTACCTTACCTGTAGTGGAGATTGTGGTACCGTGGGTCGGATCTGCCTTCAGGCAGAAAACTCGAGAGGCAGAAGGAGGCAGTTCTTCCAACAGGTCACACAGTAGCTCCTCAGTACTCCGAACACTGGTCCAGATTTTGTTTTGCGAATAATGGTGATGTGGACAGTGCGCACCATTATTATGGAATAAATAACCCAGCAATTTGCAAAGTAATCACAGATGCAGTTAAAATCTGGAATGTGGAATTTGCAAATTGAGTTACCCTGCTCCTCCACAGGCTGGGATGTTCTGGTAACTTGCCTATAGGCTGGGCATTAACATCAATGTAAGGGTTTGAAGTTATGATACTTCACCCCCGCACCATCTCTACACACCCCTAGATTCCCACTAAACACAACAGAAAAAGGTACAAATGAATTTTTAAAGATGTGATCATTCATAATAACCGCCAAATAATCCTTTTGACCCCCGAAATTTAATTTTTCAAGCATGATGTCTTAGTCCTTCAGATTTTTATTATTATTGGAGATTCTAAAAAAAATTAAAAATTAAAATAATTTTCACTTTTTCTGTCTATCTCTTTTAGCCCTCTTTTTAATCCCATCTTTCTTTCCCAATATTTATTTCACTTTCGATCCATGAATTAAATTGAATTTACAACTCCTGGTTTATACTTTCTGGTTTAGACTTTGCGTGTTTCAAAGTGAGGATTTTTCAAACTGCTTGTTTGAGAGCCTCAGTTTTCCACCCTGTTCACAAATGCAACAGATCCCCTACAGAGGGTACCAGACTGAACCAGATGCCCAATGACAAGTTGCCACTCAAAAACCCGCATAAACTCTGTGCATCTGTCAGTGTAGTGAGGAACGAGCATCGTTCCTTTGCCACTGCACACAAAATTCAGATCAATACAATTCAAAGTCAGAACGCATAAAAGTGGTAGTGCTATATTCAGGTATAGATACAATTGTGCTAGACACAAGCAACATGATGTAGAGACTCATGATGAGCTTTCCTGGCTTCTACATCACAATGGATCACAGCACCTTTGAATCAAAGACTGTCAAATGGGATGCGCCTACCAGACACATGTGATTTCAACTGATATTGCTCAAATTTCAGAACATTTGCAACAGCATTTATTTATCTTTTTTGCTCTCATCACATTTCAGCAGAGCTTTCTTGTACCAGAGTGTAGCGAGTATCTTTCTGACAGTCTTTTCCTCAATCTGATAGGACTACTTTCAAACTAGTAATCAAAATGTCAGCCAGTATCCATTTTGAACTAAAAACTCTACAATTATAAAAACCATTCACAGATAAAAACAAAATTCATGCAAAACTATGGCTGAGTTGTATGAGAACTCTACGTTATTGAACTGAGCTACTGCACATACAAAATACAATAAAATCATAGAATGGTTATTGCACAGGAGACTATGGTGGCTCTCTGCAAGAGTAACTGTCCCCTTAGCCCTGCAAATTGTTTCTCTTCAAATGTGTATCCAATTCCCTTTTGGACGTTTCAATTGAATCTGATTTCAGCATATTCTCAGGCAATGCATTCCAGATCCTATCCACTTGCTGTGTATAAAAAAAAGTTTTCCTAACGTTGCCTTTGAGTTCTTTTGCATTTACCTTGTATTTATGCTGTCGGGTTCTTGACCCTTTCTCTATCTACTCTGTTGAGACCCCTCATGATTTTGGACATCTCTATGAAATCTCCTCTTAACCTTCTCTAAGAACAAAAACCCCAGCTTTTTCAATCTTTCCCTATACACAAAGTAGCTCATTCGTGGAACCGTTCTTGTAAATCCTTCTAAACCCTTCATGTTCATCCTAAAGTACGGTGTACAGAATTGTGCAAGATACTCCAGTTGAAGCCGTAACAATATTTTATAATGGATCATCATGACTTCCTTGCTTTTGTACTCAATTTCTCTATTTATAAAACCCAGGATCCCATTTGCCTTTTTAACCACTTTCTCAATGACATGTGCAGATATACTCCCAGGTCTCTGTGCCTGCACACTCATTAGAATTGTACCCTTTTTAGTTTATATTGTGTCTGCTCCTCCTTCCAACTAATCTGCATCACTTCATACTTTTCTGCATTAAATTTCACCGACCATGTGTCCACCCATTCTACTAGTCCATCTATGGCCTCTGGAACTCTGTCACCATCCTCCATGCATGAATTCCCTTTGGCCCCTAATACACTGTATCCCTCCACTTAATATCCTTTTACTATTTATATGTTCATAGAAGACTGTTGGATTCCATTTTATGTTAGCTCCCAGTCTCTTCTCATACACTATCTTTGCCATTTCTCCTTTTCACTATCCCTTTGAATGATCTATTTTCAGCCTAGCTCTCACTTGTATTATCAATCTGACATGAGTAATATGCACCCTTTCTTAGCTTCAGTTTACTCTCCATTCTTTTCATCAGCCAGGCATTTCTTGCCTTACCTATTCCCTCATGCGAACGTATCTTGACTGTACCTGAATCAGCTCCTCTTTAAAGACAAGCTATCTTTCTGTTACAGTTTTGTCTGCCAACCTGTGATTCCAGTTTACCTGGGGCCAATTTTTTTTTCTCAATCCGCTGAAATTTGTCCTCCTGCAATTAAGAATTTTTAGTCTAGTTTGCTGTTTGTGCTTTTCCATACTTAACCTAGTTAACCTGAACATGATAATATGATCACTGTTGCATAAATATTCTCTGACTGACACTTCATCCACTTGTCACACCTTATTCCCCAGGAACAGAACAAGCAATGCCTGCTACCTTGTTCTGCTGAAAATATACTGATCAAGAAAATTCTCCTCACCACACTTCAAAAACTCTTGTTCCTCTCTGCCATTTACATATTACTATCCCCATATATACTACAATAATTGAAGTCTCCCATCATCACTACCCTGTCATTCTTGTAACTCTTGGCCATTTCCCTGCAAATGTATTTCGCTATATTTTTCTCACTAGTTAGCAGCTTATAGATACATCCTGTTTCCTAACTCTAACCAAATAGATTCTGTCCTTGCCTCCTCTAGGGTGTCTTCTCTCTCCAGCACTATAATAGTCTCCTTAATTAGTTCTGCCACTTCTCCTTTCTTTCCTGCCCTATCTTTCCTAAATACCTTTCATCCGGGAACATTTAGTAGCCAAACCTGACCTTTGTTAGGCCAGGTCTCCCTTATTGCCATGATATCATACTCCTTGATCCCTTGTGGCATCAAGGAGCCCTGGAAAAACGAGTCAATGAGAATCAGGGGGAAAGCTCTCCACTGGTTGGAGTCATTCCTAGTATAAAGGAAGATGGTTGTGGTTGTTGGAAGTCAATCATCTGCAGTGATGTCCTGAAACTGAGGAGTTCCTCAGAGGAGTGTCCTAACCACAACCACCTTCAGCTGCTTCAATGACCTTCCTTCCATCATAAGCTCAGAAGTGGGGATGTTCGCTGTTGATTACACAATGTTCCACACCATTTGCAACTACTCAGATACTGAAATAGCCCATGTCCAAATGCAGCAAGACCTGGACAATATCCAGGCTTCGGCTGACAAGTGGCAAGTAACATTCGTGCATCACAAGTGCCAGGCAATGGCCATCTCCAACAAGACAGAATCTAACCATCCCCTCCCAAGCCCTTAACATTCAATGGCATTACCATCACTGAATCCCCCATTATCAACATCCTGCAGGTTACCATTGACCAGAAACTGAACTGGACTAGCCATATAAATACTGTGGCTACAAGAGCAGGTCATAGGCTAGGAATCCTGTGGCAATTAACTCCCCTCCTGACTCCCCAAAGCCTGTTACAAGGCACAAGTCAGGAGTGAGATGGAATACTCTCCGCTTGCCTGGATGAGTGCAGCTCCAACAACACTCGAGAAGCTTTTACCATCCAGGACAAGCAGCCTTCTTGATTGGCACCACATCCACAAACATTCATTTCTCTTCCACTGATGACAAGTAGCAGCAGTGTGTACCATCTACAAGGTGCACTGCAGGAACTCACCAAGGCTCCTTAGGCAGCACCTGCCAAACCCACAACCTCTACCATCTAGAAGGACAAGGGCAGCAGACACATGGGAATGCGACCACCTGGAAGTTCCCCTCCAAGCCACTCACCATCCTGACTTGGAACTATAACGCTGTTCCTTCACTGTCGCTGGGTCAAAATCCTGGAACTCCCTTCCTAACAGCACTGTGGGTGTACCTACACCACATGGACTGCAGCGGTTCAAGAAGGCAGCTCATGGGCAATTAGTGATGAGCAATAAATGATGACCTCGCCAGCGATGCCCACATCCCATGAATGAATATTTTAAAAAATCTGGTGACCGGTGCCTACAACTCGCGAAGCTTATTTACTATGCTTTGTGTATTAATATATCTACAAGTAAGATCCAGGCTGAAAAAAAACAGTCCAGAGGGGAAGTGAAAAGGAAAAAAGAAAAGCAAAGATAAGAGTGTGAGAAGAGACTGGCAGCTAACATAAAATGTAATCCAATGTCTTCTATGAGCATATAAATAATAATAGGATCGTAATAGGAGGGATATAGCATATTAGGAGTCAAAAACAGAATTTATAAATGGAGGATGATGATGGACTTCAAGAGGATAGATAGACTGGTGGAATGGGTGGATATGTGGCAGACGAAAGTTCATGTAGAGAAGTAAGAAATGGTACAGATTGGTTAGAAGAAACTTAAGTTAGACCTTATTCATTCCCTTTTAGTTTGATCCCACCTAATAACTTACTATAGTGCTACTAGTTTCTCCCAATCCTTTGTGCATCTTGTTTCTCCTTTCTGATGCTACACTGTTGTTCCCAATCCCCTGCCGAGTTAGTTTAAACCCTCCTCAACAGCGCTAACAAATTACCCCATGAGGTAACCATTTCTAGCTCTTCCATCCATCGAGTCTGTATAGGTCCCGCCTCCGCCAGAATTGGCGTCTATATCCCAGGAATCTAAAGCCCTCCTACACCATCTCTGCAGCCATGCTCTCAACTGTTCTATCCTCCTATTTCTACACTCACTAGTACGTGGCACTGGAAATAATCAGGAGATTGCTATCTTTAAGGTGCTGCCTGCTAGCCTCCCTGCTAACTCTCTTAAATCTGCCTGCAGAACCTGATCCCTCATTCTATCCATGTTGTCGATATCATTATTGACCACAAGCCTTATCTGTTCACCTTCTCTCCTCAGAGTGCTCAGCAGTTGCTCAGTGACATCCTTGACCTTTGCACCAGGGAGGCAACATAGGCATCATGGATTCATGTCTATGGCCACAGAAATAGTTGCCTGCTCCCCTAACTAAAGAATCCCATATCACTATTGCTTTCCTAGTCTTCCTCTGGCTCTTTGGTCCAGCTGAGACACCCATGATGCTGTGGACTAGAATCTTGCCACACACCCTAGAGGAACCACCACTCTCTCGAATATTCAGAATGGAATACTAGCTAGACAACAAGATGCACTCAAGCAACCCCTGAATGACCTGTCTGGTCCTCCTCGACTGCCTGGCAATCACCCTTTCTCTGCCTGCACACCCTTAAGCTGCAGGGTGACTACATCTAGGAACGTGCTGTCCACATAGCGTTCAGCCTCATGGATGTGTCACAATGATGCCAGCTGTTGTTCTTGCTCTGAAACCCACAGCTTGAGTAGCTCCAGCTGACACTTCCTGCACTTGTGATTGTGACACGAGAAGCATCCTGGAGTTCCTACATGGAACAGCATGCGCACTCTGCAGGATTGATGTGCCCTATCTTGGCTCTATTAATTAGAATACCTAAATGTAACAAAAATGAACTAAATACTTATGTTAAAAAGCTACAGCACTCACCAATCAGAGCCGTTCATTGTATTGGCATTGCTTTTCCTTATTTTTAACCTCCTCCCTGATTCTTGTGCTCACCCCACTCTGCTGCTCTGCACCAATTTCCTGAGCTTTCTGAACTTGTTGAAGAAAGAAATTACATCCTGCTTATTCACTTGATTTACTTGCCCTCGGAGCTCTACTCGTGTGCTATCATGACATGAATGTTTGCATCGTTCTTTCAGAATTCCAAGAACCTTCTGGATTTTGTGCTCAACTTCTTCTCCATCGGTGCTGCTTATTGTCTAGGCTTTTTAAATTGGCCGGCTTCTCCCTTGGTGGTACATGCTGTTATGGCACAGCAGATGGTAAATGCTGAGCTGCTCAAATCCCAGAGGGAAACTTGAAATAGTTGCCACAGCTGCTTTGCAATTTGTACTTTATTTCGAGATGCATGCCTTGAATTAAGTAGTAATGAGCCCACCAAGACTTAGAGGTTTTTTTTTACAAAACTAAATTAAACATTTGTTAATAGAAGAAAAGATTTTATGCATATACATAAGTCTACAAAACACTACTACAATAATTCCTAAATCTCCTAATTAATCTAACTCCCAGTTACACCTCTATTAAGGCAACAATAAAACAAAAATAGATTTCAACAGACCCAGGCAAAGCACACAATACCCTGGACAGTGAGATTCAAAGTGAATTTTCTTAGCTTTGGTTCCTGTAGACAGCAACTTGATGCCCAGAGGCTGGAGGCTTTTCACGCTTGTGTTAGACCTTAGAATTCTGCCTTCCTTACACGTAACCTCAGCTCCTTTATACATGTTTCTCCCCTTTTAATGTAAAATCCATTGTTCGAATATATCTTTGCAACTTTACTTTTTCCATAATATGAATCTTTCATAGTACTCTTATTATCAGTAACCTTTGGGAAAAATAAACACACTGTTTGGCTTAACTTCTTGTGGCTAAGTATAACATCTTACCACCTCTTTGAAATTCAAACTACTCTGGTTTATCTAAAAATGCAAATGTTCCTCTCACCTCACATTCTAAAACTTCAGTCATGTTTACGTATTTAGCATTTCAAACCTAGCTTCCCCTTTGATCACTCAAAAGCTCCAGACCGGATGTCTCTAATTCAGTTAAATCCGCCCCCCCATACACACACATTCACCCTGAGAAACTAATCCATCCCCACTAGAAACCTACCTTTACAATAAATCACAACAGCATTATGAAAATTATTACATTTTCATAACACACGCTGACTGGAGGAATGACAGGTTTAAAAAAAGCTATGCTTAGTAATAATTGAAAATACCAACATCTGGAGATTTAACTGAACTCTTCAGCTTCAATCCAGGCAATGGAATCAGTTCAGTCCTGTGCAATTAACCTGTTTAGTTTTGCCTTACTGATAGATTTGTGTGTGTGTTTGTAACTCAGCTTCCACAGTCGCATTTACATAACATGCTGCCCAAATAATAATTCCTACATTTTAATAGTGGTTACCCTTAATGCATTGGCCACAGAGCTCTTTGAGACGTTCAGCAGTTGCAAAAGGTGTTATAAAAAATGCAGGTTCCCTTTTCCCCCCTCACCATGAGACACCATATGAACAGTTTACAGCCAAGATGATATAATGCAATTTTGTCAAGCAAAACATAAATAAAAAAAAACATGAGAGAAGATGTGATTGTTCTCCTTGGAGCAGGGAAGGTTCAGGGGAGATTTAGTAGAGGTGTTTGAAATTATGGAGGATTTTGATGGAGTAGATAGGGAATAACTGCTTCAACTGGCAGGAGGATATTAACTAGAGGACACGATTTAAGATAAAGTTGATAGAAGAACCAGAGAGGGAGAAGAGGATAATGTTTTTTTAAACATTGTGTTATAATCTGGAATGCATTGCTATAAGGATAGTGTAAGCAGTTTAAGTAGTAAACTACGAAAAAGAATAATAAGTATTTGATGAGGGAATATTGGCAAGGCTATGGGAAAGAGCTGGGCATGATGGGCCAAATAGCTGCCTCCTGTGCTGTATCATTCTATGAAAATTTTAACAAAATGTTGACCAGTTAAGGACTATATTGTGAATTTCTGGAATGTGGGTAACATTTTACCAAGGCCTAGAACCAGCCAAGCCAGAGGATAGATGGATCATACCATGGATCTCTGAGAATGAAACTTTATGCAATGTTATGGTCACATGAAGAAGGGTAGAATTGATTCCCCTATTATACCAATCCAAGTCTGACCATAACGAGGCTTTTTTAAAAATTTGGTGAGGATGAAGGTCTTCACTCACTGTCTGTGCTTAACTTTTTTACGTGCTGAGCGCAAAGGAACTAATCTGTCAGGCTTTCTTGAGTTTAAAAGAAAAAGGGTTGGTTTTTATTGAGGGGGAAAAAATCCCACCAGGTAAAGATACAAAAATATTTAAAAATAAACCTGCATCCAACCTTCACAACATGCACACAAGCATGCAGCATTGCAAGATATACAATAGGAAGTTGTCTCCTTAGTCAAATTAAAGTTCAGTGTTAAAAGGTTAAAAAAATGGTAGTTCACTGTTCAAGTCCTTGACTGCAGTGGATTTTCCCCAACGGTGACCTTGAGACTGAGGGTTGAAGCCCATGTATAACTGCAATTGCTGGAGTCTTTTTTTTTTGAAAATGTAATCTGTCTTTTCCAGAAGTTGTTGGTTGCTGCACCTGAGCTTCCTTTCAATGGAAATTCACTATCTCTGTGCTGGATTTTTAAACTAACAGAAATAGGGCCTTGACTTGAGGAAGAAGAGAAGGGAACTCATTACTGCTTCATTAGCTGTTTTTCCAGCCTACTGTTTTTGCAGCTTGTGTAGCGTATAAAAAAGCGATTTCAAAAATGGTTACTTCAGTCATATGACACCTCTCTCCCCATAATGATTTCAGAAGGCATTTGTTCAGATGACAGCTGAACTGGTTGTGGCTATTGTTCCATGGTCTATAATGACCCAGCCATTAGCTTCTGAATGAGTCCTTATCCATCTTGAGATAGGAAATGACCTTTACATATAGCTATTGTCCTAGTAGACTTTTGAGGTCCAGTAGTTTATAGTAAATCCTTTTGAAGTAGTTCTTGACATCAGCAGGCGTGAAATTCCATGAGGATGTCCTGGGCATGTCTGAATTGTAGTTCACATTGGAATGTTCCAGACATTGGTCAATTTGCAACACTAGACATCAGGTGACTTGTGGCAGCCATCTTTAGTCAGTGTCTTTCCTTGCTTTTGGAAAGTCCTTTTTAAACAGTTCAGTATGTGTTTGATCAGCCGGTGAAACTACAGATTGATGTCACTCATACACAAGTCACAGCATTGTGACAACAGTGAAATTATGTGCAGCAGCAGTATGTTATCAGCTTTGCTTGATGACTTTAAGGGAGCTGTCCTTCATAGCAGCACAGGGATGAGCTACAAGTCTTTCTCATGAGTCAATGATACCAATAATGCATCAAAAAGTTGTGTAACTTGACCTTGCAAACCACCACCCTATCTCCAACCCCCTTTTCCAGCCAAAATCTCTTGAAAGTGTTGTCATCTCCCATATCCATGCCCATCTTTCCCAGAAGTCCATGTTTGAATCCCTCCATTCATGTTTCCACCTGCCATAGTATCGAAACATTTCTTATCAAAGTCTCAAATGACATCCTGTATGACTGTGACAAAGGTAAACTCCCATATTCAATGCTCCATAAACTTGAGGTCATCCAAGAGTCTGTTGCTTGTGTCCTTATTTGCACCATTTCAATTTAACCATCGCACATGTTCATTGACTTATTTTGGCTCCCAGTTAAGAATAATTTGACTTTAAAATTCCCACATTTGTTTCCAAATCCCTGTATGGTCTCACCCCTCCCAACTCTCTATTCTCCTTTGGCCCTATAACATTCTGATATATCTGCATTTCTCTAATTCTGACCTCCTCAGCATCCACACTTTTAATCACTCCACCATTGGTGGCCATGCCTTCAGCTGCTAAGGCCCTAAGCTCTGGAATTCCCTCCCTAAACCCCTCCCCCTCTCTACTATTTTTTCCCCCTCCTTTAGGATGCCCCTTAAAACCCTTCTCTTTGAGGAAGTTTTTGGTCATCTGCCCTAATATCTACTTGTGTCACAATGCCAGCTATTGCTTTATAATGTTCCTGTGAGGCTCCTTGGGATATTATTTTGCATTAAATTGAGCTATATAAATGCAAGTTATTGTTGTTGCAATGTGCATTGTGAATATTGATGATTCTAAATGAATACAAGCAGCAAATAAAATTATTTTGAAAAATGCCATAAATGTTTGAGACCTTTAGATCTGAAGCAATCTCTGAAACAATTGTTTCCATCAGGATAATCATAAGGAAAATAATAATTACGTTAGCATTATAGTGTCTTCATGATGAAGCCCTATTCCCAAAATGGCAGCCTTGCAATGGTATCGATTGAAAAAATCCAAAACATCAATTTTTTTAATAGACTTATAATTATAACACAGGCTGTTAAAGTCTGGATATCAAATCATTGCAGCTTTAGTCACTTTAGTTCTTGTGTATCACTATTGAAATGGCTTTGATTTTCCTCAGTAAATTGAGGCCTATGTCAATATCTCTCATAGGCTATGAAACGTCAGGATCTCAGCTCTCATCTCCTGCTCATCATTCTCTTCAAGTAGTGCAGCAGTGAATTCTGCAGTTGATATGTTAAGACAGGCGCAACACAATTTGTTTTTTTGCTGGCGTGAAGAATCAAGACCAAAGACTGTGAAAATAGCATTAAAAGCAACAGAATAATATAGTGAAAAAGATTTGGTTCTGCTGCCCAAGGAATTCTCAGCTAGCCTAGTTAATAACATTGGCAGTTGTGAACTGCTTTACAAAGCTGTTTGGGGTTTTGACATTAATGACAATTCATTGTGGCAATTCCCCCTGAATGGCTGTGAAAGTATATGCCATGAGCAACATCAAGGACGGGAGGCAGTTCAGCTTCTATCCTTGGTCATTGCAGAGTAAACTGATTCAGAGAGGATGGTGCAATTGGCCTCCACACCCCTGGTTAGGTAGTGGGAGATTAACCTAAGGTTCCACTCCTGACTGCTATCCACTCAACCCTTGGATTTCCAGCATCCGCAGTAGTTTTTTGTTTTTACCTCTTGGTGAATGGCTGCATTGAAATGTCATGCTATTGTTTTTAATAATGAGGTGCCTAGTCATCAAATAGCCTGCTCACATTCACCAGCAAGGTTCATAGTTGAATCATGCCTATGTGGGCAACACAGCAGAGAGCAGTTAAGGAGTCCATACTGTCAGGAGAGCAAGTGACGAAATTGAAAAAACAAAATGAAAGGCAACTAAACATTCACTCTCAAAGAGACCTGGTGTTTTGGAGTGTGTTCCCAGTGAATTAACATTTTCCTGGGAACTGAAGGCTAGGGCTATAGGCTAGTATGCCTAAAACTAAAGCAGGCTCAAGCAGAACAAAACAGGAAAGGATTTAAGTTAGGACAGAATAGAAAGGAAAACCTTCAGGAAGTTTGTTTTGCACTTTTGTGTCTGTTCACTTGCGCAGGGCTAATTCAAGGTTAAAATAAAACTTTTGGATGCAGTTGTGCATGTGTAGAAAATGATTTGCATGACTACGTATAAATTGTGCAAGCTAAGCAAAGGCTTCTGTATATCTTGATGGTATATGGTGTGTATATATAGTGTTAAGGACAGGGGAGAGAGGCAAACTGAAGTCCTTTGTTTTTCATGTCATCTGTCCATAAGCAGAGGTATTTTAATTTTTGAAATAGGCTGTGGTGTATCTCTGGGAGTGGAGTTCTCTGGGCGCAAATATTTGTTTCTGAGGCACAATTTTGGGTTTGACTGATTTTATCCCAGCAGAGCGTGGGGTCTGGGAACACAAGGGTTCACAGAATAATGGTGCTCAGGAATGATGGCAATTGGGAGGGTTCAGGAGGGAAGCAGTGAGCTGAGAGTGTCAGCGAGTTGGGAGAGGCAGTGAGTGGGGTCAGGTGCAATCGAAATCATCCATACATAGAGTCACAGCTTCACAAAGTACTGATTGGCAGTTAATGTGGCGTTAATAATCAAATCCGTGGCACTTGATGGAATTGTACATTGCTGGTCCGGCGTACAGCTTAGAGGGAACTTAGACAGAGAGATACCAATTGAGCATAAGTGACGTTCTGAAGAAAGGCATTCCCCCTACTGAGCTCAGGCTAACCGTTTTGTGTAAACTGTGGTGTTAATTACTATGCAGAAAAAACCACGTTTTTAATGCACATCTGAAGTGTAACAGACTCATGACATTTTGATAGCAGTTCAGCTTGGTTTCCTAAGGTTTAAGGATTGAAAATGAAACATACCAAGTGACATGTCAATCACTTCTTAAAATGTAAACAAAAATCTTTGACAACACTCAATCCAAAAATGAACACAGGTTCTGTCATGAATGAAATATCCTTGGGTACCAGAAATACTTCCAATTGCAAGATGGAAGTACATGTAGTGTATAATTTGTTATTGGCAGTTGAGATTGCAACTAATATGATATAATGCAAAAAGATGATATTGTATACAATGAGCTTTACTCCCTGCTTCTCATTGGGGCCATAAGGACATAAGAAATAATTGCTCCCACCATCCCTGCCCCCCACCCATCTTCAGAGCGGTGAATATCAGCTTTTTAATGCCAGATATAACTGGTAGTTGTGCACAATTCTGCTCTGGGTGATTTAATTATATGTTAGATTACTCATCTTACTCATAGTGAGACTGTGCCAATTATTGCTCATTTGTAACAGTGCTCCTTTGACACTTAATGTGTGAGCCTCAGCATGGTCCACTGTGGAACACCCGCATGTGAAAAATGGCAAAATGATGTTTTTTAAAAATCACAATTTACTAGCGAGATCCCACATGAATTGAGCATGCCACAAGAAACAGAAAGATAGGATTTACTGGTAAATTTATGGATCAACAAGCTGGACCTGATATGAATTTGATTTGATTAAACCATTATTTGTATAACATTGGGTCATCCTGAGGACCCAATAAGGTCTTATGTAAATATGATTGTCTCCTTCATTCCTCTGTTGCTGCTGTTGTTCTAAGGTTTGCTCTGCAATGGTAAAAAAAATCAGAATACTTAAACTTCTTCATAAATGAGTCTATTACATAAGCACACCTGAAAAATTTGACTTCAATGAATAGAAAATGCAGATGTTCATTTTATTTTCTTTTTTCAGCTCTATTTGGTAAAACCCCTTTCAAGCTCCCTATTCCCTCTAAAATAAATGGTTGGAGCTGTATAGAAGTGGCAAGCATTTTTCAGTTTGAGTTGTTAGGTTTGTGTGTGTTCTGTATCTATGTTCTGGTGAGAATAGTTGTACTACTTAGCTTGGGAGCTAGTTAGTTGAAAACTGGGTTCCATAACAATATTACAGCCACACAAACTGTTACTTTTCAACTGAAGAAATGAGAAAGAACATGAATGAAAAGTATGTCATGAATTTATGGCATATGAAATTCCCATTTACCTCTGTAAGCTAAGGACTGACCTGGTCCTGCTGCCTCTGTGTCACTGTTTCGCTCTTTGCCTCTCCTCTTCAGTTGCTCTCTTTATCACTGCTTTTTTTCCTTTCAGTTGGTAGATATAACCTGTTGTGAAAGGGAAAGAAGCTGTTAAAACCCTAGGTTACAGTTTACAAAAGGATGGCCCAGGGAAATTATGGAATCATTGGCTCCCATCCCAACTCTCCATGTCACTCATTTGCTACCCAGCCTACTCGTTTCCATTTTGTCCCCAATCCGATTGCTTTTCCACCCCCGCCTCTTCCTACCACCCTCTCGCTTCCATTAGTAGTCCTATTCGCTCCATCTTTTCTCCCATCTAACTACCCACTTGACTCATTTATTAACTCCTTGCTCTCTCACTGTTGTCACTCCACTGCACCCCCCCTTCCACTTCGCTACCACCCACATTCCCAAAACCAGGTGTGATGAGAGATCAGAGGTGTTCTTATCCTCAACCTCAGTATTTCTCTCTTCCTCCCCTGCTCTAAGCAGATGAGTTTAGTAATTGCACAGCTATAATGTGCAATTATAACATCCAAAGATGTAGTCTAATGAGCATTGAATTAAAGTATTTTGGAACCTCATGAACGTTTGGAACTAAAGTTAACCTTTACAGCACTAATTGGTTCAGCACATCACCTCATCAGCATAGGAACATAGGACTTAGGAGCAGCAGTAGGCCATTTGGCCCTTCAAGCCTGCTCTGCCATTTGATAAGATCATGGCTGATCCAATTGTGATCTCAATTCCACTTTCTTTTCTGTCCCCAATAACCCTTTGTTGATCAAAAATCTATCCAACTCAGCCTTGAATAAATTCGATGATCCAAACTCCACTGCTTTCTGGGGAAGGGAATTTCACAGACTGATGACCCTCAGAGAAAAAATTCTCCTAATCTCCATCCTAAAAGGAAGACCTCTTATTTTCAAACAGGGTCCCCTAGTTCTAGTCTCCCCCTTGTGGTATCCACCCTATCAAGTCATCTCAGGTTTTTGTATGATTCAGTGGGTACAGGCCCACCTTTCTTCATAAAATAAACCCTTCATCTCAAGAATGAGTTGAATGAACCTCCTCTGAACTGCTAATGCAATTCTTTTTTTCCCAAATAAAGAGACCAAAACTGTATACAGTACTTGAGATGTGGTCTCACCAAGGCCCTATATAGCTGCAGTAAACTTCCCTACTTTTATATTCAGTTCCCGTCGCAATAAACACCCAACATTCTATTTGACTTCCCAATCACTTGCTGTACCTGCATACTAACTTTCTTGTTGGGCATTACCAGAACATCCAGATCCCTCTGTAACACAGAATCCTGCAATCTTTCTCCATTCAAAGAGTGTACTACTTTTCTATTCTTCCTGCCAAGATGGACAAATTCACATTTTCCCACATTATACTCCAATTTTATATACTTCAGTATTTTTTTGCCCACTCACTAAACCTATCCATATCACATTGCAAACTTTCTACCTACCCTTGACAACTTACTTTCCTACCTACCTTGGCATCATCAGAAAATTTAGCTACCACATTCAGCCCCTTAATCGAAATCATTGATGTAGATTGTAAATAGTTGAGGCCCCAGCACTAATCCCTGTGGCATTCCACCAGTTACAGCTTGCCAACCCAAAAAACACTCATATATCCCTACTACCTGCTTCCTGACAGCTATTCAATCCTTCAATCATACTAATATGTGATCCCAATACCATGTGCTCTTATCTTGTATAGTAATCTTTGATGCGCCACTTCACCAAATGCCTTTTGGAAATTCAAGTACACCACATCTACAGGTTCCCCTTTATTTTGCTTGTTACTTCCTCTTAAAAACTCTATTTTAATGGGCCATGCCTGTAAACTAACTGCCTACCTTAGATTAAAATGAACATACCTAAATAGAGGATAAGGTCTGGAATGTGGAATCCGTGCACTGCAGTGGTGCAGGGATTTCCTGTCAGTTAATTCATTTAGCTGGAAGTCTTATTTCAAACCTGTCGTAACTATCATGTTTCACAATGTGGTACAAAGAATAGTGAACAAGCATGAATCACACACCCTGCATTTTCAGCAGAAGGCAAACAGCAGAGTGTAAACGCTAAAACATTCTGGGAATGAACAGCTTTAACCATGTGATTATTTCTAGTTTCAGTCATTTATAAGAACCTAAGAAATAGGAGCAGGAGTAGACCACACAATCCCTCGAGCCTGCTCCACCATTTAAAATGATCATGTCTGACCTAATGCCTTAACTCCACTTTCCTGCCACTCCTCATATCCCTTGATGCCTTGAGAGAACAAAAGTCTGTCTATCTCAGCCTTGAATGTATTCAGCAGTGAAGCATCCACAACCTTCCGGGATAATTCCAAAGATTCGCTATCCTCTGAGTGAAGAAATTTCTCCTCATCTCAGTCCTAAATGCTGGTCCTGAGATTGTGCCCCTGTGTTCTAGATTCCCCAGTCAGGGAAAACAACCTCTCTGTGTCTACCCTGTAAAGCCTCTTCAGAATCTTCTATGTTTCAATGAAGCCACCTCTAATTCTTCTAAGCTTCAGACAGTGGAGACCCAAGTCACTCAGTCTCTCATTATAGAACAACCCTCACATCCCAAGAACCAATCTAATGAACCTATCCTGTACCACCTCCAATGCAAGTGTATCCTTCCTTAAGTATAAGTAAAATGAAAGCAAAAGTATTAATCATATCAGAATTTCTAACCTTATGTATATATGTAGGTACGATTATGCTGAATTACATCTGACCTGCATTCATTCTCTCACATGCAGTCACTCACCGTTTGGCATCGAAATTGGATTATGCCCAGAGTGAGGCACAGTTAATGCTGCAAGCACCTAAAGGCACTGGCAGTAAGACCATGCCAACTTTTGTCTGTTGTCCTCATTTTACGTTTCTGACAAGTTGTACATGCCAGTCATGGGTGTGGGGAGTTGGTGGGTGGAGTGGGGGTTGCGGTGGAGGAGGGTAGGAGTGGAGGGGAAGGTTTGGGGGAAATCAAAATCAGCCAAAGGCTTAAGTTGAGCCCATTGGGATTGGGTTTGTACACAAACCAACAGTAGCCCCCAGTTTTAATGTCAACTTGAGAGAAACACTTCCTGTTCCTCCTGGCTACATATCCAGTTAAGTAAAAGACACATTTTTACCTGCCTTTGACTGGAAATCTCCTGCAATCTTTGTTATGTTGCTATGTGTCTAAGATAGCTGCCTATACTATTATGGTAAATGCTGTACTCAGTGGTGACTGCAGTTTGCAAAGAGGCCTGAAATGGTCGTTAGGCCTCCGATTTGGTCTAATGCCTGTTTTTGGCAAATGCTTGGATTACAACAGGGCCTCCCCAAGCATTCTAGTATGGACTAAGCGAGTGCATTCCACTTGCTGTATTGGACCTTGCACTGCTTGATTTTCAGCAAAAGAATAGTTTTATCATTCATGGGATGTGGGCATCGCTAGCTAGGCCAGTATTTATTGCCCATCCTGAATTGCCCTTGAGAAGGTGGTGATATGCTGCCTTCTTGAACCGCTACAGTCCATGTAGTGTAGGTACACCCACAGGGCTATTAGGGAGGGAGTTCCAGGATTTTGACCCTGCAGCTGTCAAGGAACGGTGATATATTTCCAAGTCAGGATGGTAAGCGGTTTGGAGGGGAAGTTCCAGGTGGTGGTGTTCCATGCATGTGCTACCCTTGTCCTTCTAGGTGGTAGAGGTCATAGGTTTTGAAAGTGCTGTCTAAGGTGTGTTGGTGAGTTCCTTTAGTGCATCTTGAAGATGGTACACACTGCTGCCACTGTGTGTTGGTGGTGGTGGGAGTGAATGTTTGTGGATGTGGTGCTGCTTTGTCCTGGATGGTGTTGAGCTTCTTGAGTGTTGTTGAAGATGTATGCATCCAAGAAAGTGGAGAAAATTCCATCACACTCCTGACTTTTGCCTTGTAGATGGTGGACAGGCTTTGGGGAGTCAGGAGGTGAGCTACTCTCTGCTGGGTTCCTGGCCTCTGACCTGTTCTTGAAGCCACAGTATTTAAATGGCTAGACCAGTTCGGTTTCAGGTCAACAGTAAACCCCAGCATGTTGATAGTGCGGGATTCAGCGATGATAATGCCATTGAGTGTCAAGAGTTGATAGTTAGATTCTCTCTTGTTGGAGATGGTCATTGTCTGGCACAGGTGTGGCACGAATGTTAATTGCTATTTGTCAGCCCAAGCCTGGATATTGTCCAGGTCATGCTGCATTTGGATATGGACTGCTTCAGCATCTGAGGAGTCACGAATGGTGCTGAACATTGTGCAATCATCAGCGAACATCCCCACTTCCTACCATATGATGAAAGGAAAGTCATTGATGAAGCAGTTGAAGATGGTTGGGCTGAGGACACTATCTTGAGGAATTCCTACTGTGATGTCCTGAAACTGAGATGATTGACCTCCAACAACCTTTATGCTGGGCATGACTCCAACCAGCAGAGACTTTTCCCCTGATTCCCAATAACTTCAGTTTTGCTAGGACACCTTGATGCCACTCTCTGTCAAAGGCTGGCTTGATGTCAAGGGCAGTCACTTTCACCTCGCCTCTGGAGCTCTACACAACTAAACTTCTAGGCTTGTATTTCTCACATACCTTTCTTCTATTCCTCCTCCTCCTCTCATAAGTTTTCTGCACTCAAATTCTGCCAGTTTCTCATGTGAGCAATCTCTCATACTTGCACTCTGCATGCATTTATACTCTTAAACACATGTGCATGTGTGCATACTTACACCATCACATTCTCCTCTTCTTTTGCTTACCACCCCCTCAGTTGGTTGCTGCATGTGGCGTCACTGCTGGTTTGCATTAATGGTTGATATCTGCCCCCTTGTAGATTGGTGGCTGTTCATTCTAAACATGAAATTCCTGGTGGAGGATTCAATCACTGGCTTCAGGCTGATCTGTCTTGTTCTCACTTGCACCAGGAAGATGCTCCACTGTTCATCCAAAGATAATAAATCAAACTTGCTAAAGTCAATTTTAGAAGGACTAGAACAATGGCAAGGGAGAGGAATAAATCTGACAAGAGTGCAGTTTGATCAATGTTCCTTCTCATACATGGTAATATTGGTGTTGACAAACTCTCTGCATACATTTTAAAATTTATGAATAATGTAGGCTTAATATATTCTTTTATGTCCATTGGTTTATCATATCCACATACATCCAGGGATTGCTGATGCTTTGCTGACAATTGCTCTCCATTTGTGAGTGATGACAACACTATTGCAAATGTAATTTGTACATAAAAAGTGTGCAATCTCCCTTTTGCCTTTGTCAATGAAACTGTCTGATTCATGCTCTTACCTCCTGTCATTAAACCATCTCGAACATGACCTGAACTGCAATAACATTGCAAGAAAACTTGCTCGTGACTGAGGGAAGTCCCAGCTTAAGGGCTTGAGATTTTAAGGAGCGATTTCAAGTAGAAATGATTGCTGATAGACCGCAGAGTCAAGCCAAAGTAGCATTTCTGTTTAAAAGCAAACAGATTTTGATGGGGTTTGGATAGTCAATGGACCGTATTGAAAAAGAAGTGTTGATTTATTTCATAGGCTGCTAGCAGGTTCATGGATATTCCTGTTCTCCGGAGGCGGCTAATTTTGTTCTGAATCATCTCATGTACTGCAATGATTTTGAAATTTCAGTGTGGCAAGGTATTCAAAATATTTACAAACTCTGAGGTGTAGTGGGAATTAGTGAACAATCACTGCTGCATCCCAGGGACCCACTGCTCTAACTCCCAACAGTTGACATCAATAAATCAGAGGGAAATGGTGCAATCCTTGTGGAAAATATGTTTTAATTAAATACAGAAAGTGAGATAATGTTAGTAAGCAATAAATACAGAAAATAAACCAGACATCTAATACCCATGCAGAATTCCTGGGACCTGATTTTGGATTAAGACCGCTGATCTCAGATTGGCATCCCTATTATTAATTCCTTCCAAAGCCACGACCTCTGCCAACTAGAATGACAAGGAGATCAGGTGCATGGGAACACCACCGCCTGGAAGTTCCCCTCCGAGCCACACGTCATCCTGAATTGGAACTATATCGCCATTTCTTCACTGTTGCTGGATCAAAACCCTGGAACTCCCTTCCTAATGGCACTGTGGGTCTACCTACACCAAATGGACTGCTGTAGTTCAAGATAGCAGCTCATCACAACCTTTTAGAGGGAATTTGGAGATGGGCAATAAATGCTGGCCTAGCCAGTGATGCCCACATCCCGTGAATGAAAAAATATATTTTTTAAAAATGCGCTGTAATGCTGAAATTAAAATTGACATTAAAGTAATGAGGCTACTTGGACATGTGGAATAACTGTATCGGGCTTAACCTATTATATTAAACACTGGGACATTATTTTACACAGCAGAACGTTTTACCAATGTCCATTCTGCTGTCCTTCTTTCCTACAATTCTTCCTTTTTTTTTACATCTTACTGTTAATTTTACTCCACCACTAATTTAAACTCTTTTCTAACCTGATCTTTTGTACCTCAATGTTCAGCTGCTTCTCCTTTAAGTCTCCTGTCTGCAGTGTTAGTTTTGGATGTGAAAGAAATCTTTTTCTTTTGATACCTGCATTTTGCTTGGGTGAGAATTAATTTTAAAGGCATACCTTCTAAGCCATTGAACGGTCAAAAATTCTGAACATTTATGTGATATGACTGGGTCAATTCTTGAGGTGAAAATTATGTTCCAGAAGGAATTGTTGCTATTGGTGGCTGGAGATGTTGGTATGGGTCCACTGCTATAGTGAACTTCATTATAAATTGTTTTGTTGATGAGATTTCAATTGCTGAAGTTCCTGAGCCTTGGATAAATGGATTGGGAGTGAAATTCAATGCATCACAATGTAATTCAAGTGATACTGCAACTGGCACCCATTATACATCCTGTCCGATGATCAATTCCAATGTGTTAAATTGGCTGAATATCGGGTGAGATGTTTGGAATGGCAAGCTTCACCCCTAATGACTAAATAAAAAGGCTACGAATTCATCAGTTAAGAACCCTTCTCTACAACAAATGTTATGAAGTTGGTGAGAGCAGATTCTACTTCAGAGCCTGACAAGACTCTGCTTTTATTGAAGCAAAATACAAGTGCCAAACATTGCAACTGTTGCCTTTTTAATGGTCTTTGCACATTGCAATATTATAGATGACCTTGCAGAGATAGTTATTTAGAAAGATATAAAGCTCCAGTTGTGACGTGGAGTCATTTATAGGTTAGATTGCCTGAAGTAATTCTGAGGCATTTAAGGGACCAGTGTTTTGCCTTTGTTTCTACGTGAAGAAGTGAGATTAATAAGAGTAGAGAGTAGTATGAACAATGTTCAGATAAAAGTATAAGTGTTTAATTCAAAGTGTACTCCAGCAGTGACCTCAATACCCAAAGCTTGTTTAAGTATAAGAAATAAAGTGTGACAGTTCAAGGACATGCAAGGTATTGGTTAGAGGAACTGTAATGAAGAAGATAGCTAAGAAACCAGTAAAGAAAGACAGTTCATCAAAGATGTTCTTAAAGCATGGAACCATGGCAGCACAGAGGGAGAGTGAACTATCTCCACCTAGCAAACCTTTCAGCTCATGTTTCTGTAATCCTGAACTGAACCATGCATTAAATTGAACATTACTAGTGCTGCAGTATTGTAATTCTGAAACCAAGTTAATGTTGTTTGTGATGACCACATTGACAATTATGGTTTCTTTGCCTTTGTGAACATCATAGAATAAAGTAGTTAGGTGGTCTAACAGTTGATGGTATTTTGAAGAATGGTATACTGGATTCCTGCTGTTAGCTGAACATAATTTGGATATTTAATTTAATATGAAGGAAAGTTCATAACAGAATTAGGCATGGTAGTATAGTCCTAGAAATGTTAATCTGCATCCATTTTCCTACCTCAGTCAATAAAGTTATTTTCCACCTCTGCAAGTCAGTACCACCCTAATAATAACCTCTTCCAAAATGCTCAGAGGGTTGTGAGGAAGTCATTTGAAGAGTTGGTTTGATCTGAGTAAACTTTTGTTATTTGATTAGTAATGTTCACCTGGGGTGAAGAGGGAGAGAACCATTCTGTGCATCTGGTGTACAGTGGTAGCACACGTTTCAACTACATGTGCCTCTCAAAATTTCCCCAGCAGTCTGTTCTCCCAGAGTCAACAAGTGGATTACAGAAATTTAAATACTTAAAACAAGATTGGTCTTTTTGATAAAGTATTTTGCTAGCCATTTTTAGGTAATTAATCAACACATTGATGTGATAAAATAAATAGTACCAAAGGGCATCATTATTCCTTTTATTTTGGATATAATATTGTTGTGCTAAAACTGATGTGGAGTGTTTTCCCTCCTCAAACAAGAGCTTTCATTAAGTTACTGTTGTGCACCCGTTGGCACAAATCATACTTGTTGAATGCTTAGTAATGCAGAGGCTGCAGTCTAATAGGAGAAGTGGTGGGCGTAGAAATATGGTTGCAGCCAAAGGCATAAAACAGCTGCCTTACAGTGCTTTATGGTGGACAGCAGGTGCTCATTTTCAGCTGGAAGATGGCTGCCTAACGTGTTGGATCGCGTTCCTTCTTTAGCATCTAGGCTGTGCACCAGGATTGATTAAAATAAAAATCCATTGACCCTTTTGTAAAAGCAGACAGCCCAGCACCTGACCCACCAAGTTATAAATTCACTCAGCAACTCAGGGGGCTAAGAGTTAGCAAGGAACCTTCGGCAGCACAATTTAAAGAGCTCATCTATTGCCTATTGATTAGGTGCTGATTTGTCCATATGAACTGCTGGTTAACTTCTAGGTTTCTTTCATGTCTATTTTCTGCTTTCTACAACTGCTTTTCAAAAAGCATAA
Organism: Cetorhinus maximus; assembly: GCF_964194155.1. Lineage (NCBI taxonomy): Eukaryota > Metazoa > Chordata > Chondrichthyes > Lamniformes > Cetorhinidae > Cetorhinus > Cetorhinus maximus. The sequence goes on from NC_135884.1 coordinate 60,356,091, forward strand.
GGTACCACACAGTAGGTTACTACACAATATCAGGACTCATTGGATTGGGGATAATATATTAGCATGTATTGAGAATTGGTTAATGAACAGAAACCAGAGAGTAGGAATAAATGGGAGGTTGGCAGACTGTAATTAGCAGGATACTGCAAGGATCAGTGTGTGGGCTTCAGTTAAACAACCTGTATTGACGACTTAGATGATAAAATTGTGAGAGACATATCCAAGTTTATTGATGATACAAAGTTAGGTGGGAAAATAAACAGTGAGGGACGCACAAAGCGGTTGCAGAAGGATGTAGACTGGTAAGGAAAAAAACTAAAAGAAAAAGCAGAATATTTTTTGAATGATGAGGGGCTAGGAAATGTGTGTATTCAGAGGGACCTTGCACATGAATCATAGAATGTTAAGATGCAGGTACAGCAAACAATTGGGAAGGCAAATGATATGTTAGTTTAATGTAACAAAAAGATTAGAGTGTAAGAGTAAATAAGTCTTACTACCAGTGTACAGGGCCTTGGCGATGCCACACCTGAAGTACTGTCTGTAGTTTGGTCTCCTTACCAAGGGAATGATGTTCTTGCCCGAGAAGGGAGCGCAACGGAAGTTCATTAGACTGGTTCCTGGAGGAGAGATTAACTGGACTTGGTCCATACTTCCTGGAGTTTAGATGAATGTAACATAAAATTCGTAGGGGGCTTGACAGGGTAAATGCTAAGAAAATGCTTTCCTTGACTGGATAATCTCTAACATGGGATCACAGTCTCAGAATAAGGGGTCAGCCATTTAGGATTGAGGTGAGATTTTTTTTCACTGAGTTGTAAATTGTTGGAATTCTGTACCCCATAGAGCCATGGATTGTCATGGAGTTATTGAGTATATTCAAGACGGAGGTTGATAGATTTGTGGGATATGGGAATAGTGCGGGAAGTTGGAATTAAGGTAGACCAGCTGTAATGTTATTGATTAGTGAAGCAGGCTCATAAGGCAAAATGGCCTATTCCAGCTCCTACTTCTTATGTTCTGACTACTATTAACAAATCTTTGCTGGTGCTGGACTGATTTTGTCTGCCTTCAAAGCAGTTTTACTGCAGTCATAGGTGTCTAGTAAGTCTGCCTTTGGGGCTAGTGGATGAGAAAGAGCAGCCAAGCAGACAGGAGCAGCTGTGAGTTGATGACCAGTCCTTTAGCTGCCATTTAAAGTACACACGGTGCCAGTCTCTCTCAGGTGGTACTTGCTTGGATCTGATTGAGTGAGGCTGCTACTTTCAAAGGAATGCTCACATTTTCAGCGCCTGAAATAAAAGTGAAGGATAAGGGATAGCTTTGGTGTGAAGGGAGAGTGGAGAGGAAAGTGGCTGTTGAAAGCAGCTGCAATTGGTCATGTAACATGTTTAAGAAGAGACAAAATAAGAGAGAGAGAGAGGATATGGTATGAAAAAGCCTGTGTTCGCATTTCCCCCAGCATTTCCATTAACCAAAGCCATAACTCCCCCTCTGTCAGTGATTGTTAACTTATTTTCTTCCACAGGAGTTAGGATGTACAGCAATACTTGGCCTCCTCTGGTTGTGGCCTCTGTCACCAATTGTGTCCGATGTTCTCCCTAAAGGAGGAGACCTGGACTAAGGGCTCCAACACTATCAGAGAACCTTGGATCCCCTCTCTGGATCTCTCACAGGCATTTCACCATTTGCAAAATTTTCTTGCTCTCTGCAGGCAGAGTACATCTTCCATTAACAAGGTTTAATTGGCATCAGTCAAGTCTGATTTCCTGTTCTTTCAAATGGGTGCACAGCCAATCTGAGCCTGCCTCATAATAATGAGCTGGCAGCACTAAGTTTGCATCATGCCTGTGGCCACTGTTTATGGATGTAACTGAATTTTCAGGTCAGGGTCTGTGGGGATTTCGCTCCCAGGGATGTCCTAAATGCAGCATTGTTACATAAGCTGAAGCCTATCTGATCAGTAAGCAATGTGGTTCAGGTGTACCCTGCATACATTCATAATGTTGCAATCATCAGTCTTCGATAGAGTTCGAATGGGATTTGCAGATATGTGAAATAAGAGTTCTACATTATTGGCCATTGGGCTGCCTGGCGTGATTATAATAATATATTATGTCTCTATTTGGAACAAATCACATTTCTCCCATTGATCTTTCTTGTCAGAAAGCAAACTAAATTAACTTGTTATTCATTCTCATCCCTGGTTTCTAACAACTATTCAAACTAAAATGAAGGATTCCTTTGCTTCTTTCATTTTTCTTCCTGCCATCCTTCCATCCTTTTCTTTCCCTTCTTCTCTCCCTTCTTCCTTCCCCCGCCTTTCCCTTCTTCCTTCCTCATTCCTTCCCTCCCCATACTCTTCATGTATTGCCTACACAGTTCAATATATTTTGGCTTGTTGTAAACAGTCTGTGTTCTCTTTTTCCACCAGGCTTTGATAGTTACTTCACCAGTCGGACCCTGGAAAACAACCGAAGAAATGTCTGGTTTGCAGAGTTCTGGGAAGAGAACTTTGACTGCCAAGTGACGCGAACGGGATCAAAAAAAGACACGGCTAAGAAATGCACAGGTTACCAATCTTTCTCTCCTTTATCAGTGTTGACTTTTACAAGTGAGTCTCACAAAAAACAGCAGCTTAGCAGCAATTTCTGTGATGAAATTTGATCAAATTATGCAGACAAAGGAAGGTATGGTGTAATGTAACAGTCAGAATGACTTTATTCTTTCATATTTTATGAGATGACAGGTTACATTTTGTTTTTCACCTATTAATAATGTAAACATGTTGCAGATTGAAGTTTAACAAATTTGCACAAAAGCAGAAAAGTGCTTTTCATTCTGGCTTTTAATACAATAGATGCATCATTATTGCTGATGTGTAATAAATTGGTTGCGTAATTGAATGCATTACTCTGGCACTGATGCGAGAGTAGTCACTTGTCACTTGACTCTGAAGATTAGCTATTAGGAACTCTTTCTGGATTTGATTATAAAAAAAATTGATAATGCTCAATGTGTGTAATGACAGGACTGCCTGATCTTCACCACAGAAGCTGCATAGCTCAAGGTGATGGGATTTTTTTTTGGCCGTTTCTTTCCCTTTCTCTTCATGAAGGTGTGGATCATGGCAGAATTTAGTTCCACTAGCACCTCTTGGTACTTCGACCAAGTGGTCACTCTCCTATTACTATGGCTGGGCATAGACAGGGTAACAGGTAGATAGCGACTGAGCAGGGTATCACCACTGAGCATGTTCCATTGTTCATCTCGTGTTCTTTCTAGTAGGTCACTAGGTAGTTAACTGGAGCAGGAACCCACTTTTTTTCCAACCCAGGGACTGTGCAGCAAAGTGGAATTCCCTTACCACTATCTTTCTGAGATCAGCTGATGGCATAAATGAAGAATGCAACCTGAGACATGTTACTTAATATGAAACCACATGGTGCTTAAAGTCACAGAGCCATGATGGAATAGAGTTGTCTACTTTAGGCACTCTTTTGGATTTCTTCTACTGTGAATTGCATGGTTTAATTACAGTAAATATCATTGTGATTGGCAAACTATTGTGGCATTGTAAATGTATTCAGTTACTTGACATGGCATCAGACCGTCATTTGCATGAATGTTCATTTACACTTACTCGTGCTGAGGTTTCCGTCCCTGTTTGTCCTGATAGCTGTGGAGGAAACACCCATCAGACATAGAGCAAGATGGAAAGTACAGCGAGGTACTTCCTGTTCAAAGTACTCCTCCAACATCTTTCCAAAATTAAATAGAAATAAAATCTTTATATTAATAGAGCACCAGTGTGTCTCATAGTAGGAACCTGGGCAGATTGTATTTGCTAAATTTGGTGGCTGCAGTATGGCTCACAGGCCAGTTCAAAGATCTGGCCCCCAACTTTTCACTGACAGTATCGAAACAGCTCTGATAGGATGTGAATTCAAAATGGAAGCTCAAATAATTGGCCCGTATTATTTCAAAAGAGACGAGAATTTTTTTCCAAGGCAGAAATAAGTGGCAAGGGAAGAATACATTGAACAGAAAATAACATCACTTCATTTCCCATTAAATAACCTATGCTTCTTGATAAATTTGCAGGGCTGGGGGAAAGAGTGAGGAGTGGCACTAATTTGATAGTTCTTTCAAAGAGCAGTCACAGGCATGACGGGCCAAATGGCCTCCTTCAGTGTTGTGGGATTCTATGATTCGAAATAGGGTTTCCAGAAATCATAAATTGCATTAATAAACTTTGACAAATGATGGTAAGAGAATGGAATACTTGTTTTTACTCTAGTCTTTAAGATAGAAGGTTGTGAGTTCATATAATCTAGGCTGGCACCTGAGTATAGTACTAAGGGAGTGCTGAGTTGTTAGATCGGCTTTCTGTAAAAATAGGAGTTTAACTGAAGTTGTATCTGTTTGTTCTTATAGTTCAGGCAGAAAGAAGGCAATCTATGGCTGTATTTGAAGAATAGGATGGAGTTCTCCCCATGTTTTGCCAACATTCCTCCTTCAATCAACAGCATTAAAACAAAATAGACAAACAGGTCATTGGCAAGGCCATAGGGGAAAAGGCCAAGGGTGGGACTAGCTGGGTTGCTCTTGCAGAGATCTCACGCAGATATGATGGGCCAAATGGCTGTCTCCTGTGCTGTGACCATTCTATGATTCTATGATTTATCTCATTTGCTGTTTACAGAGTCTTGATGCGCTGCACCTATTTGCTACCACATTACACTGTCTATTAGCAGTAATAGAACTTCAAAGCTAATCCACTGGCCATGAAGCCAGTGGGCTGTCTGGAAGACATGTTAAGGTGTGATATAAATGAAAGTTCTTTCTTTTGAAGTTTTTTGTCAACATTTTTGTTGACGTGTTTCCATAAAGGTCTTGTGTGGACTGCCTTCATGAGGCTGTTGACCTGTTTAATGAGTTCTTTTCAAAAAACATATGCTGGAATTTTTAGATGAATGTGTTAACCAGATGTTTTAAAGAAAGCATTTGAAGTCATTTCCTTCTCATTACAATTTCACCTCAACCTCAACTTTAATCCAGGGCATCCCATTCAATTTGAATCAACTTATTTTCATTTCCCACATCAGTTGTCGTTCTAGATTGCATGAGTGAGTTAGACAATTTGCAGAGAATTGAATGCAGTTTGTTAATGAATTAAATCACTCCCAAGGATCCATTATTCAATATATAATTGATAGTGCTGGTGATAGAATTGCAGTATTAGCAGCTGTCATTAAAAATGATTAAGAGCGCTGCTGCTTTAATTGGGTCAATAATTGAAGGAACAGTCCTTGAATGAGGTGCAGAGGGTCAGGCTATAGTTTTCAATATTCACCGATATAACCAGCCTGGGACCCCAATTTGCATAGTCACATAGGCTGCTGCATGTTTAAGCCACATCTGAAAAATACATCAGGCTTGAGACCCAGGGGAATTATCCTTTTTTCAAATGATCAGTTATCACTTTTTAGTAGATGGCAATTTGATAATCACCTTTTATATTTCTAAAATTACTGATCCAAACTAGAATGAAGAGGACATTCTGCTTACTCTACAAGGCCCTCCCCTTTCTATTAATGACCAGTGTTTTTGCTTTATGCTAAACAAAACAGTATTTGCTGAGAGTGTGAAATAAATGGGGAAACTGGCAAAAGATACTCCTGATGCACTGGACTCCAGGGGCCTCTCAAGCCTCAATTAACAAGTCTGCAGGGAAATTAGAGAGATGCAAACATTATAGAGTAGTTATAATGGGGGACCTTAATTACCCGAATGTAGCCTGGGACAATGGTAAAGGATGGAGAAGGGCAAGAGTTTGTATTCAGGAGAATTTTCTACAGCAGGATGTGCCCAGTTCAACAAGAAAGGATGCATTCTTGGACCTGGTTCTTGGAAATGAGGTGGGCCAAATAGATCAAGTGTCAATGGGGGAACATTTAAGAGGCAGTGATCATTGTATCATAAGGTTTAGGATGATGGTAGAAAAGGACAATGTGCAATCCAGAGCAAGAATAATTAACTGGGGAGAGCCAACTTCAATGGGGCAAGATGGAGCTGGGCCAGATAGATTGAAACCAAGGGGTTGCGGGAAAAACTGTAGCGGAACAATGGGCTACCTTCAAAGAAGAAATGGTTAGGGTACAGGCAAGGTATATTCCCTCAAAAGGGAAAAATAGGGCAAATAAATCCAGAGCTCTCTGGATGAAGAAAGAGATACAAATTAAGATGATGAAGAAAAAGTGTGCTTATGACAGGTGTCAGGTAGAAAATACAACTGAAAACCAAGTGGAATACAGAAGGTTCAGGGGGGAAGTAAAAAAGCAAATAAGAGAAGCAGAGAGGGATCATGAAAAAAGACTGGCAGCCAACATAAAGGGGAATCCCAAAGTCTTCAATTGACACATAAATAGTAAGAGGGTGGTAAAAGGAGTAGGGACTGAAAAGGGGGCATGGCTGAGGTGTTAAATGAATACTTTGCATCTGTCTTTACCAAGGAAGCAGATGCTACCGAGGCCACGGTTATAGAGGAAACTCGTTGCTAGATGGGTTCAAAATTGATAAGGAGGAGGTATTGGATAAACTGTCAATACTTAAGCTTAACAAGGCAGCGGACTGGATGAGATGCATCCATGGATATTGAAGAAAGTAAGAGCAGAAATTGCATTGGCCATAATCTTTCAGTCTTCCCTAGACTCAAGGGAGGTGCCAGAGGACTGGAGAATTGCAAACATTACACCCTTGTTTGAAAAAGTTTGTAAGGATAAGCCCAGCAAAAAACCATCCAGTTTAACTTCAGTGGTGGGGAAGCTTCTAGAGAAAATAATTTGGGATAGAATTAGTAGTCACATGGAAAAATGTGGGTTGATTAGGAAGAGCCAGCATGGATTTATAAAGGGGAAATCATGTTTAACTAACTTGCTAGAGTTTTTTGAAGAGGTAACAGAGGGTTGGTGAGGGTAATGCTGTTGATGTGCTGTAGATGGACTTTCAAAAGGCATTTGACACAGTGCCACACAACAGACTTATGAGGAGAGCTATAGCTCATGGAATAAAGGAGACAGTAGCAATGTGGATATAAAACTGGCAGAATAATAGGAAACATGGTAATGGTCAATGAATATTTTTTGGGCTGGAGGAAGGTTTGTAATGGAGTTCCCCGGGGGTTGGTATTGGGACCCTTGCTTTTCCTGATATATATTAATGAGCTAGATCTTGGTGTGCAGGGGACAATTTCAAAGTTTGCGGATTATACAAACTTAGAAGCATTGCAAACTGTTAAGAGGACAATATAGAACTTCAAAAGGACATAGACAAGTTGGTGGAGTGGGCAGATAGGTGGCAGATGAAGTTCTATGAGGATAAATGTGTGGTGATTCATTTTGGTAGGAAGAACATGGAGAGAGAATATAAAATAAGGGGTACAATTCTTAAGGGGGTGCCGGAGCAGAGAGACCTGGGTGTATATGTGCATACATCATTGAAGATGGCCGGACAGGTGGAGAGAGCAGTTAATAAAGCATACAGTATCCTGGGCTTTGTTAATAGGGGCATAGAGTACAAGAGCAGAGAGGTTATGCTGAGCTTATATAAGACACTAGTTAGACCTCAGCTGGAGTCTTGTGTACAGTTCTGGGTGCCACACTTTAGGAAGGATGTAATCACATTGGAGAGATTGGAGAAGAGGTTTACAAGAATGGTTCCAGGGATGGGAAACTTCATCTATAAGGATAGATTGGAGAGGTTGGGACTGTCGTCTTTGGCGAGGAGAAGGCTAAGAGGAGGTTTGATAGAGATGTCAAAATCACGAGAGTGCTGTGTAGAGTGGGTAGGGAGAAACTGTTCCCGCTTGTCAAGGGATCAAGAACTAGGGGGCACAGAGTTAAACTGATTTGCAAAAGAAACAAATGTGATGTGAGAAAAAAAACTTTTTTACACAGTGAGTGATTTGAGTCTGAAATACACTGCCTGGAAATGTGATGGATGCAGGTTCAATCGAGGCATTCAAGGTGACAATAGATAATTATTTGAATAGAAACAATGTGCAAGGGTACAGGGAAAAAGCAGGAGAATGGCAGTAAATCATGATGCTCATTTGGAGAGCTGGTGCATACATGATGGGCTGAATGGCCTCCTCCTGCGGTGTAACAATCCTGTGACTGTGAACCTGTGAAATGATGTCTATTGAGTTGAGTGAATATATTTAGAAACCATAGACATGCCAACACATTCCACCCTTTATCCCACTGTGGAAAGCCTCAGTTGCTTGTCTGCTGGCACAAGTGAACATATGTACGTCAACCATTACCTCTAACCAGTCCAACATTATGGAATCAAACTAATGGTTTGTAAAACATGCCCCGACACAGCTCGCTTGTCCCCCATGAGGCATTGCTGGAATTCCCAATGCACCATTGGCATTGGTTGGCACCCATTTGTGTTGTTAATGATTGCAGTTAGGATGTTAAATATTGCAATACCTATGCCAACTGACAATACTTGATTTTATCATATTCCAGGTACTGTGGCTGTGTGGGATCTTATTAGTTTGTTTTAATCCTATTCTAGATTGCTTTGGCAAGACAGAGGAGAAGTATTCTCCACTTGCCCATAAGACTAAATGGACATTTGTCTCACTTGCAATGTGTGGAACCTTACTGTACATAAATTGGCTGCTATGCCTTATCTATATATAATACCTACATTTAAAACTTCACTGACTGTGAAACACTTTGCCAATGTCTTAAGGATATGAAGGGTACTCTATAAAATGCAAGCTTTCTTTCATACATTCTTTATATTGCATTATTGAGTGTTTTGCAGTAGCTAGGGGCTCTTCCTGGGTTAAAATGAAACTGCCCATTCTTACACAATAATTGATTACATTTTCAGATGCTAATGAAAGAAACCACTTGCTCAATGGAATTAAATACCAACAGCGATGATGAGGTTAACAGCTGGAATTGATCCCAAAGCAGAACACAATTCACATCATTCAGGATAAGTCAGGATCAATTCTAATTGGATTGATTCTGACAGAATTCCATCTGGAACTCATCCTAAATTAATTATGAAGATGCCATACACCTGTTTGATATGCTAATGGAGAACTTGGATTCACATAAATATGTTCATCAGGGTGAAAGTCAATCGTTTTCTCAGTTGACTGAAAATACATCAGCAAAGGAACTCAGTTAAAAGTTGTCTCTCTCAATTGATGAAGTTCATTTAAGGTTACAACACAATAATTTTCTGCATATCTGTTAGAGGTTTGAGCAGCTTAATTGACAATAGTGAGAGATTCTGTAACTAAGGATGTAGTGACACACCATGGTCATTATTATTTCTCCCTGCTTGCTCTGTGCTCCACCTGACTTGACCTGAACCCACTAGCATTTTAATACTTCCCATAGCCTCAAGGTTTCTAAGGTATCCCATCTCAGGGCAAGTGACTGTCCCTGGAATCTGAACGAGAAGCCTAAATAGTGTCCTAGGTCTCCATAGAGGTCACTCACTTGTGTGGACTACTGGCTGCCCCCTAAATAAAACAGACATGAAAGGTCTACTCTATCACCTTGGGTACCAGTAGAAAAAACGATCCTCTTCTCCCTCATTTTGCTATCTGAGCAAGGGGCTTGATACCAATTTCTTCTGGGCTCCTTTGCTATTGAGCCCCCTCCCAGAATAGGAGAAGGAAAAGATGTCCGAAGGACATTTACATCACTGCCACCTTATTTGCATGGGACTCGAATACCTGCACCTGCATTCCTCTGATGCAAAGCAAAGGGAAATCAGCCATTTCCTTTTTAACATTGCTGTGAGGTGGTTCTAGCTGCATACTGATAGTAAAAGTATGATAGAAACAGTGGCGAATTGCATCAACCTCTACACCCAGCTGCACAATCTGGCCCATGGCTTATCAGATCCAAAATGCAGATCTCAGACTTCAGTGTAAACACAACCCTCTGGAAGGTCAATTGCCCAATGATGAAGCTGTGCAAGACTATGGAGGCCATTGTCTTAGACATTATATAGAACAAGCAGCAAATACTAATCAGTCCATGCTGGCATTTAAGCTCCACTCAAACCTCCTTCCATCCTACCTCATTTAACTCTATCAGCATAACCCTCCTTTTGGTTCACTCTCATATGCCTATCTAGCTTCCCCTTAAATGCATCTATACTATCCATCTCAACCGGTCCCTGTGGAAGTCAGTTCCACATTCTCATCAGTCTGCGGGTAGCGAAATTTCTTCTGAATTGCCTATTTGATGTCTTTGTGACTAATCTTCTATTCATGGCCCCTAGTTTTTTGTTCTACTTTCCAAGAGAAAGGAGGCCCAGCCTACTCATCCTTTCCTGATGGAATAATCTCAGAGGACTGGTATCAGCCTCATAGATCTTTTTTGACGCTTTTCCAGCAGCTTTATATCCTTTTCTAATATGATAACTGGAACTGTACATAAAACTAAGTATTACGTAACCAATGTTCAAACAATTTTACATAACTACATTTCAGTACCATCCCTCCAGAAACAAACCCTAATGCTTGATTAGCTTTTTTTTGGCCTTATTATCCTCTGTTGCTATCTTTAATGATTTTAGTATTTGTGTTCCTAAATTCCTTTGCTCCTCTATCCAGTTTAGAGTCTTATTTTTCAAGTAATATATGACCTCCTTATTTTCTTACTAAATGTCATACCTCAGATTGAGACGAATTTGCCAAGTTTATGCCCATTCTGGAAGTTTATAAATGTATTTTTGTAATTTGTTGCTGCCTTCCTCAGTATTGACTTCCCCACTGCTTCTCCGCCCTCCCCTCCCCCAACCCCATCTCCACCAAATTCGTTGTCATCTACAAATTTAGAAATCCTGTTTTTGATTTCAAAGTCTAGACCATTAATATAAATTGTGAACAACAATGGTCCCAGCTCTGATCCTTGTGGGACCCTTCTGCACAGTTATGCTACTTCCTGAATCTCTGTTTTCTGTCTTGCACCTGGCTATCCACCCTGCTAGTTGTCCCCGAATCTGCATACTCTCACCTTATTCATTAATCTATTTTGGCACCTTATAGATGGTCTTTTGGAAATTTACCCTTGTCAGATATCTATTACCTCTTCAAAAAATTTAATGGGGTTGCTCAAACAAGACATGCCTTTTTGATATCATGCTGGCTATTCACTATTATATTTTTGGTTTCTAGATGCTTTTCTATTTTCTCATTCAGTAGTGATTCCATTATTTTTCCTATCATCAATGTTCACCTGGTTGGTCTTTAGTTCCACTAAGTTATCCTTCTCAGTGGTAATGCCAAAAGTAATCCAAGGATTTCAAAATGAACAAGTGACAAGAGCACATGCTTCCCTCATGCTGTGCGGCCTCAACATTGGGCGGAATTTTATGCCAGCGGGATTTTATGGTCCCGCCAAGTCAACGGACTTTTGAACGGCCTGACGCATTTTATGGCCCTGCCCCTGCTGCGACGGGGTTGTAAAATCCAACCCATTAATACAATAATGCAGCTCTTCCTTGAGGCTTTTCCCTGCTCGGTTGATGACCTGTAACTAGAAAGCTGAAAAAAAATGTTTTCAATAAGATCTCCCATCTCACAGAGGAGGTTTCAAGTCAGTCCGCATCCAACAACCCACTCTGAAAACTGTGCTTTCGTTTTGACAGTTGTGACAAATTCCAACAAAGCAGTTGAGACAAAACACAATATTTTTTTTTTAAAAATCAGCTCACCCGATCTCCCAATGGCAACGGATCTTCAAAAAAATTCCAGGATCTGGATCTACATCTTCGCCAAAAGCTAGCCAATTCTTCCTTGGACCATACCTTATCTGAGCACCAAGTTTCATTAAAATCTGTTGATTGGTTTTTGAGATATATTGTTCTCGAACTGATTTTAAAAAAACAGGCAAAAACATTACCTGCGTCCACCTTCAGTGGCAGAGGTAACGCAAGGTGATGGCATGATATTGCATATTCATATTTGACGATATGATTTGCCCCTCCAAACCCGAAGGAAACTCGGGAACAGTTTACTTGCAGTTGGTTTGCTGACATATGAATACAACATTAGTAGATTCCATGTTGATACTCTCTTCTATTTTGTCAGTTAAGGTGGTTGAGGGGCGGTTTGATGAAACAAGAAAGTAGAAACTGAGGGCAGAAATTTTGGTCCTGATAGAGACGTGTACAGAGGCAGTTGGACACATAAATTTCATGCTACCAGCTGGCGTGCCCGTTCCCCAGCTCCATCCTGCAAGTGGCAAGTAGCTGATTTAACTGACTAAGGGCCACCTACGCCTATTGTCAGAGGCTGACTGGAAAATTCCAGTCGGCCTCCCAAGTCCCTGGAGATGTCAGGTGTTCCATCTTGGGAGGTACTTGCAGAGAAAGGCAGACACCAAGATGGCTAGCTCACATTTTTACTAACATCATGGTACACTTCACATGCTCCTAACATATTACATTACACTGTTTTTCCCCTTTTAAAAATGCACTAAGCATGATTACAACTGACAGTCTTTTTTCCTTTAAGCTACATCTACAAATTGAGTTTGGTAACTGATTGATGAAGCCTTCCTGTTCTCCCTGCAGGCTTTGGAGTGGAGTCAGATTTTGGACTATTTGGCTTCAATTTCATACTCAGAAGGTCCTGTTTCTCTCTCAGAAATTGGTACTTTAGACACTGAAGTCTGACCTTGTTCACACTCTGGTATGAGTTTGTGATCAAGTGGATCATGCTCATGTTTTAGTTCATCCCTCACATGTGATTTACATGGACATTTCTCATCTTTCCATTAATTTTAACCAAGTATCTTTTAGTTCCACACATTTCTACGACATTTCCCACATCCAACTTGTGAAGGGGGCTCAACACAAGCAAGGTCATTTGATCTGAAACTGCATTGTCCTTTGTCATACTGATATCATTGACTGAATTGCTTCTGTTCAGCTTTAAAAGTCAAGGTTGGTAGAACCAGATTCGAAAGTGTCCTTAACCTTTTTCTCTCAAGCTCACTGGGTGTATACTCTGTAGTGACATGTGGAGTTGTCGCATATGAGAGCAGAAAATTAGCCAGTCCCTGTTTCATCCTATAATTTGAGCAGCCATGCAGCACTTGTTTCTTGGGTGCGTCTTTAACTATCCTAACAGATCTTTTAGCTGCGCCATTTAATGCCGGACAGTAAGGAGCAGTAAGGATACATTCAATGTTGTTTTCCGTCCTGAAATTTTGCAAACAGAGCAAAATTGAAGGTCGTTACCTGAGACAAGCTCCTCAGGTAATCCATGACAAGCAAAAATGGACCTTAACTTGCCTATTGTTCGTTCAACAGTGATGGTTTACTTTAACCCACTTTCACTATCCATACGCATCAAGAAATTGTCATTTAACTTGTCACAAGAACTACATGAACTCTTTGAAATGGGCTACTTGACCATGGCCATGGTTGCAAAAGAGTTGGGGGCTTATTTCTAGAGTTTTGGCAGATGGTACATTTACTGAGCATTGATTCTACAGTTTATATTTCTCCCTTCTTCTAACTATGCCTCAGTTCTGCCGAAGGGCCATGAAGGCTTGAAACGTTAACTGATTTCTTCTCCGCCGATGCTGCCAGACCTGCTGAGTTTTTCCAGGTAATTCTGTTTTTGTTTTTTTGATTCTACATCACTGTCTAGATCAGGCCAATAAACAAATCCTCTTGCTGTGGATCTCATATTGAGTATTCCTATGTGTTCAGTATGAAGTTCTGCCAGAATCCTATCTCAAATAACTAGTGATCACCATTCTGTGACCAACTCCCTCCCTCCCTCCCTCCCTCCCTCCCTCCCTCCCTCCCTCCCTCCCTCCCTCCCCTCCCTCCCTCCCTCCCTCCCCTCCCTCCCTCCCTCCCTCCCCTCCCTCCCTCCCTCCCTCCCTCCCTCCCCTCCCTCCCACCCCCCCCTCCCTCCCACCCCCCCCTCCCTCCCACCCCCCCCTCCCTCCCACCCCCCCCTCCCTCCCACCCCCCCCTCCCTCCCACCCCCCCCTCCCTCCTCCTCCTCCCCCCCCCCCCCCCCCCCCCAAACTCTTGATGCAGCCCTGTCCACTTGACAGTTCATTACAATGATTGTGGAAGGGCTCCTCATCTGTACAATGGTCAAACTCTGTTCAACCATTATATGGCTGCTCATAGTCTCTTCAACACTGCAGCTGGAACTCAAAGACTCAATTACAATTGCTGTGATTGGAAAGTCATCATCTATTACCACTACTGTGAAGATTGCACTTTGTTACGACCAGGGAGGACACATGCCAGGACTCGGCCTTCCCTTTTCACTCCTCAATTGATTGTAACAGGGCTTTTTGTAATTCATAAGGATGAAGGAGTTAATTCAGTGTTTGTACATAACCATTGATGTGCTGGTTGCAAATAACTCAGTCTGTGACAGGCTTTCTTGAATTTAAACACGAAGGAGTTAGTTTTTATTGAATTAAAACCCACCCAAATAAAGATAAAAAGATATTTAAAAAGGGTAAACCCACATTCCGACCTTCACAACACACAAGCAAGCATGTAAATATAACAAGTTATACAGTAGAAGGTTACCTTTTGGCCAAATTGAGATGCAATGATTAAAGGTAAAAAGAAAACAATAGTTTACTTTTATGAGTCCTTTGCTGGTAGCTGCAGCTGAGGCAGATTTTTTTTGTGGTGCTCTTGAAATTCCAGTGGAGTTGAAGCTGATGTAAACTCCAGTTTCTGGAAATGGCCTCTTTTAAACAGTAATCCATCTTTCCCAAAAGTCGGTAATTTTCGCACCTGATGTTCCTTTTGACGGAAATTCTCTATCTCTCATGGATTCCAAAATGTATCAAAGACACGGTCTTTAACTTGAGAGAGGGCAGAGAAATAGTGTTACTGCTCCATTGGCAACTTTCTTGTAGACTATCTTAAACAACCAGGGTGTTGTAATAAAAGACATTTCAAAATGGTTTTACTGGTCACATGTCCTCTTCGTATAATGATTTCAGAAGGTGATTGATTAGCTCATGCTCGGTGAGACCATGGCTATTTTTTATGGCCTAGGCGATTACATTTCTGTAATGTCCTAGCCACGCTTCTGAATGGACTGTTCTTCTCTTGATTAGCTAGGAAGAACACTTTCAATGTAGCCATTGTCCCTGTAGGCTTTCTGTCTCTGCCTGAAAGGTAGTTTTATAGAAATGTTGAGGGCCATTCAGTTTTAGTAATATTTGAAGTAATTCTTGATATCAGCAGGTCTGAAATCCCATAGGAGGTTGTCTTGGCATGCCTTAATTGTAATCTATGTTGGAAATTTCTAGAAACTAGCCGACTTGTAATTCCAGACATCAGGTAACCTGTGGCAGCCATCTTAAGTCAGTGTTTGTGCTTGCCTTTTAGAAGTCTTTTTAAAGCAGTTCAATATGTGTTTGACAAACCAATGAAATTAAAGATTAATATCGCACATGCACACATCATATCGTGACAACCTTAACAGCCTTCATCTGAATCCTCATGAGGCAAATGTTACCGTGCATCCATGATAGCATTCTCTTTTGAACCGCACTATTTAATATTGTAGTCATACTGTGAGAGAAGTACAGCCCATTGTGGCATCCTTGACGCTACCATTGTCAGTATTGCAGACATTTGCCCCTGAATAGCTACAAGAGCTTTATGATCTTTTACTAGCATGGAGTTTCTACCCAACAAAAAATTGTTGGAGCTTTATCACTCTGAAAATGATCCATCTGTGTGTAATTGTGTTCACTCTTGGTAAGAGTACACAATAAGAATGCTATCGGTTTCTCTTGACTATTATCAATGACATGGCTTATCACTGCCCCAACTTCATAGTTTGAAGCATCATGTGTTAGTTTCAGGTTGCAATTTGTGTCATAATGAATGAGTAGTGCATCACTGGTCAAACCTCTCTTACACACACAAGCATTTTGTTGGACTTCATTCCATTCCCATTTCCCAACTATCCTCTATAATTCATGCCGTGGAGCCATTGCAAGCCCCAGGCAGAAATTGCAAGTAGTATTGGAACATGCCTAGCAAAGATCTAAACTCAGGCACACCTTATGCCTTCGGAGCATTGCCTATAGCCTCTATTTTTTCCTTCACTGTCTGTAGCTCCTTTTCATTGATTTTTCAGGCCGAGCTTGGCATTGGCCTTGGATTGCCGGAAAGCACACTTGTCACTTACCCCATTTCAACTTCACATTGTGATCGTTTTAATACTTCATCCAACATTTGAATATTCTCTTTCTGAAACACATTATCCTATTTGCAGAAGCAATGTCACACTCCTTGCAAAATTGTACCCATTTGAGGTTGGAAGATTTTTGGAGAAAATGTCCCACCATAGGGCAACTTCATGTAACAGTATAGCCCCATGTGTGGGTTTATTGTTAGATACTGTTGACCTTCTCAGTCCACACTGAACTGTGCATAAAAGCTTGAGATAAATCCAACTTCATGAATTTCTTGGGTCCTGCTAACTCCACATATAAATCTTTGGAGATCGATCATGGATACTGCCCATCATCAACTTGTCTGGTTAATTGTGAATTTGTAGTCCCTGAGAAGTCTCATGTTTTGTCTGACTTGGGCACTACCACAATTGGGGTTGCCCAAGAATTGTGATCGGTTTTCACTCGCACACCATTTCTTTAGCTTCTTTAACTCCCTTTGAATCTGGGTTTTGAGAGCAAGTGGAATTGATGGGTTGCAATGTATTGGTCTTACATTGGCCTAATTCAGAAATGGGCTTCCACACCAATTATGCCTTCATAACTATCTCAAATATATTGCTGTAGTCATTCAATAGTTGATCAAGCTTCTTGGTCATGTCAACTTGAAAAACGTATTTCAAGTCTAACTTCAGCTTGCAAAGCCAATCCTTACTCATTAAAGTGGGTTTGTTGACATATCTCACTATAACAATGGACATCTTGAGGGTCTTACCTTTATATTGAACAATGCACTTCATTTATCCACACATTTCTAACACCTCAACAGAGTAAATTTTCAATTGAACTGTGCTCTTAGTTAGTGGTGTGTCACTGAATTTGGTCTCAAATGTGTTGCAATAGAATCCCTGGTTTGTGAGACCAGCGGGGGAGCATTTGCGAGCTGTTGTCTGACAGATGACTTGTCAAACATTTTGTTGGGTGCACTGACCCTGGCTTCAAAACTTGTACTTTTTGAGTCAGACCCTAACTGAAAAGGAAACTGAAGCTTCTGGTTTCTAGGGAAACTGAAATTGGGTGAAACCAGATATAAGACACAGAGCTCACATCACTTAGTTTACTTCACTAAAGAAAGTGAGGACTGGATCCAGGAGCTGGCAATAGGTAAATACAAGGCTTCTGTCATTGTTTCTGTTACTTAAAGTAATTGCCTGACCAGACTTGGCCGTACACTGTGTAGGGTGGTCACTGCGGGTTCAATAAAGCAGAGCTGAGATGGTTTTGGAGAAGTACACCATTTTGTTGAACTCGGATTGATTGGGAGCTGCTGTTGGATGAGAATTGGTGGCTACATCTTTCAAGAAAAGGAGCTGGAATTCTACCTTAAAAAGATTCGAGTCTTGAAGGACTTTGTGGCTGAAATTGATGCCATATATGCTAAATGGTCTGCCTAGTAAATCCTTGAGATCCATTTTTGTTGTATCTACATTTAATGTATAATTTTATAATATATATTGACCATGATTTGCCAGTTAATTCAACTTTAATTAATGTTGATTTTGGTTTTATTTTTAAAGTAAAAGTTATTAAAAGGTGAAACCGTGTCCATTTTTTTCATTAGCGTCGTTCGGTAAATTCGGTTCTTTTGTTTTGTTGATTTCTAAGGGAATCTACTCAGAACAATCTGCAGCAGTATCATACACATTTTTATGTATTGTTGAACCACCAACTCCTTTGTACTAAGGTCTCTATCATTTGAGTGATTGCTCGTGGCATAAATACCATATACATATCCAGTTGGGCTGATTGCATTTTGGATTTCAGGTAATTTCGGCTTTTGGATACCGCATATAAACTTACGTTACAATAGCCTAAGCTGTAATAAGTTTATTTTAGACAAATTCACCACAAAAAATCACAAGGTAAGCAGTGCAGACAAACAACTAGACTTCTTGCGCTGAGGTTTTTAAAGAAGCGTGGTTTTTGGATGTGTTCATTTTTCGGATTTATGGATAATGGATTCTTGACCTGTAGTAAATCCTCATTTAAAGTCGTAGTTGCATTCCTAAAAATCACAACTTTAAGTGAAACAAATTTATGAATCATTTTTCCCATAGGAATCAATGTTAAAGCCAGAGTTGGGTTCCTTCAGACATTTTCCATCCAGAAAAAACAATGTACAGGTTGAAATACTTTACCATACATTTGCAGCACTGTGCATTCCTAGCTGAAATAACTTACAAAATAAAATAAATCACTGTATTAATTGAAGGGAAAACATTGCAGATCTATGGGGAAAGAGCAGGGGAGTGGGACTACATGTAGTTGGATAGCTATTTCAAAGAGCCAGCACAGGCATGAATGACTTCCTTCTGTGCTGTATAATTTGATTATTCTATAAGTCTATGATTAGAAGCTGAGGAGAGGCCCCTAAGTCTGGCCCTCTGACCCTTTCCCTAAACCCCACTGAAAGTCTCTCATATTTTCCTCTAAGGTTGAGAAATCTTGTCCCTTAAGTGCTTTCTTCTACACCTCACCCAGTCTCAGAGCTAAATGTATTTTTAAAAAATCTTTTGGTAACCTTTCAATCATGAAATGCTGTATTACATTTTCATATCTCCTTTTATCTCTGCACATTGCGTTTAGTTGCCCCAATGATTTTCTTCCATAGCATTTTTCACCCTTTGAAGAAAACATTTAACCCTGTGTCACAGATGGCTACCCAAGCTCTTCAGTCATCCTCAGATGGGTTTCCAGTATTTGCCTGAATTTCCACAGGTTCAAGTCAATAGGATTTCTATTTACTTAGTGTATGTTGATCTGGGAATCTCCCCAAACAACTTGAGGTATGTAAAAATGAAAATGGCAATGCAAGTTTGAAGAACCGGCCCTAAAAAAAATAAACAACTTTGAAACAAAACGTTACATGGGATGACTTAAAGCGAGGACTTACTGTACAGCCCTACTCCTCTTTGCTTAAGCACTCTGGGTTCAAAACAAGATGGCGAATTCCATCCTTATGTTGCTGTTTTCCATCACTAGTGGAATGAGTTCTCTTTCCTGCTTTGACCTTCACTCTATCTGAGAGCACTTAAAGCATTTGACACTTCTATACAGACATACCTGTGCCATGTGGGTGCCTTTATTGTGGTAACAAGTCATCACCACTACTCTTCTAACCAGGCTCTCCACTTTAGGGCTGGTGGAATCCTCCTGACTGCAGACAGAGGTGGCACTAGTCACTTGCATAAAAAAAAATTCCAGAGGATTTTCCTTACATGCTAGCTCAAATGTAAGGTTTGACCAGTAACCTTCGAGCTATGGGGCTGTGTATCTGGAGGTACCCCAAAGATGTTTTGGGGAATCCCCCCCCATCAGAGGTTCCCAGGTAAGAATTGCATGACAGTTGCCTGGGAAGTTGAAACTTCTGATGGGCAATTGCGCTGCACTGGGAACCATCCAATGATGTGATTGAAGTTGCAAACTTCGATGGATCTGACTCTGTTACAGTAATAGTTACTTCAGGACAAGTTAGAACAATTTAAACCACTTCTAGCTTCTGGGTAACTATAGCACTGACCCACCCTGACTCGCCATGGGGCTTACCCACGCCCCCAAATGCTTGACTATGCCACCACCCCCACAGCTGCCCTCCCCACATCCGACTGCCCTCCCCAACCCCTGACCATACCCACACCCTCCTTGACTTCCCTCCCCAATTCCACCTTGTCTGCCCTCCCCTCCCCACCCCAACTCCCGACTGACTTCCCTACCTGCTGACTGCCCTCCCCACCCCTCCCCTCCCCTGGCTGCCCTCCACCCCCCACGCCTCCCCCCGGGCTGCCCTCCACACCTCCGACTACACCCCCACCTCCTAACCTGCCATCCCACCCTTGGCTACACCCATACCCCTGACTGCCCTCCCCACCCCCTCTACTGTCCTCCCAAACCTCCACCTATACCCGCAACAACCCTGACTTCCCCTCTTCCCCCCCCCTCTCCCATTTTTCAATGAACGGTTCTCGAGCTCCCTCACGTTCCTAGCTTTCTGATATGTCCCTTGGGCGCTTTTTGTTTTCCCGTTTCAAATTCCCCAGTTTACTGCGGCAGTGCGTGACAGCGATACAGAGGCAGCCAAGGTAGAACAAACTCGTCCAAAGTCAGTTCAGTGGGTAGGTTGACTTAGATGGACACTAGGACCCGGCAGAAACCTATTCGACTGTGTGTCAGGGAGAGTGGGGCTCAGCACAATCTAGCTGCGACCTCCTGCCATATCCAAGCAGGTAAGTCATCGAGAGCCAGCTCACCTTGTTCATCACAGTCCCAACTGCCGTTTGCAACTAATATTCTTGTCCTTTAATCCCATCTCTCTTCCAAAAATCTGTTACAAATTGGGGGGCGGGGACCTTGCAAAGAAAAACAAAAACACCAAGTTGGCCAGTTCACTGTTAAATAAAAACAGAATTACCTGGAAAAACTCAGCAGGTCTGGCAGCATCGGTGGATGCTGCTAAATAACATCATTGCACATGTTCATAACATATGAATTTATTACATCGGGGAGCAGGTCAGCTGCCTGGAGGTGGCCTCCCAGCAGCAGATCAGGGGGCCAGTCTGGGCGGGCTTGGAGGCTCTTCCTGCCTTCAGCTGTAGCTGCAGGTATTCTACAGAGTGGTTCCCCCGTCTAAAACGGTGACCCTGCTGCAAAAGGCTCTCTTTTAAGTTTAAAATTAAAAAAATGTTGGAAAGAGGACACCAGGGGCACTTGAAAATGTCAGCCCCCCCCCCCCCCCGGAAAAGCAACCCTGCTGCTCCTTCAATGCTTGAGGGCCTTTAACTTTGAGAGCCCACCCACCATCCTTAATTGGATGCAAGCCCGCCCGCTGGCCATGAATTGGCCGATTCGGAGAAAGTCACAGACGAGTCACTGCTCGAGTGCAGACTCCTGACTCCCGCTTCAGTTTGACGGTAAGGAACTAAAGCCGGTGGTGAAAATTCTGCCGTGAGCCACGTAGCTGAACGTCACGGATTGCACCGTCCCCTTTTGACAACTTGTTAATTCAGTCATATTAATGAACTATTTTTGTTCGTTACATGTTTTTCAGGATAATGCTTGGAGGCATTAAAGTGTCAAACACATGCCTCGTGCACATCACTTACAAGTGACCCTGCAGATAAATCTACAAGCTCCTTTGAACATTAAGATAATGACTAATCCCTTGATTCATGTTCTGAAGTTCACAATGAAAATGTGCACAGGTCACATCACATTACTTGAAATATTTTTATCTCATGTGGGACTGGCTAAAGGAGGGAGGCCTCCATTGTTTAGACATTTTTTTTGAAGTCTCTCCAAAAGGTTGACAGGGTTGGCTTTTACCCATTGGAGTTTAGAAGAATGAGAGGTGATCTTATTGAAACATATAAGATCCTGAGGCACTTGATAGTGTGGATACCAGTAAAATGTTCCCTCTTGTGGGGGAAAGTAGAACTAGCGGACAGTTTAGCAATAAGAGGGCTTCTTTCTCGGATGAGTTGAGAACTTTTTTCTCTGAAGGTCATTAGTCTGTGGAATTCTCTTCCCCAGGAAGAAATGGAAGCTGGGTCATTGAATTTATTCAAGGCGGAGTTAGATAGGTTTTTGATAGACAAGGGAGTTAAGGGTTATGGGGGTAGGTAGGAAAGTGGAATTGAGATCACGACCAGATCAGCCATGATCTTATTGAATGGCGGAGCAGGCTCAAAGGGCCAAATGTCCTACTCCTGCCCCTAAGTCCTATGTTCCGATGCATTCAGATTCATTTATTTATGCTTAACCTTTTGAGGAACATCGTGCCTTCTCACTGCTGATAAGTTGATCCAAAAGAATAACGCAGTTTAACAGCTTACTTGCATGTTGCTTTTGTCATGTACCCCATTATTAAATTGTTGAAAACACATTGGTGTCAAGAAATGGTACAGTATTTTATTGGTAACAAGTGCCAAGGGGTGGCATGAAATCAGAAACGCTGGCATAACCAGGAGATGACCTAGTGTAAATGGGGAAATGACCTGATTTCTGCCCCCCACCATGTTGCCCCCTTTGCATGTCCCACTAATGATTTATTTGCAACAGTAATTCAGCACCAAGAAGTCTGGGGGCAGGTCAATCATTCGCCCTTATGAAGTTGAAGGCTCAGGAAAATGTCATGAAGGAAGGAAAAATAGTTTAAAATGCAGCACGGGAATAAAGTCCTCTCTTTAGGGTATAGAGTAAATTCTTTACCTTATAGTTCCAAACACAGCCCCAGCAAGATCTTCAGCTGGTTCTATTCTTGTACACAGAATGAAAATCTCTAGCTGTTCTACATATCTGCTGTATGAGCTGGAGAGAGAAATGTTTCCTAATGGAACTGTCTGGCATCACTGCTAATTTCAGAGTGGCTAACATGCATCAATGACATAGTGAGCACTATCCCTTGTATTAAACAAGTTATATTTGTACAGTTTAGTTCATGGGCCAGGCTGCACCATTTGCTGAGCAAACTCATTTTGACTGACCGGCAGTTTAAAGAAACCACAAAGTGTTGCACTCAGTTTAAGCCTACTGCATTGTTAAGGCGGTACAGTCATTAGTACATACTGCCAACTGGCAAAACATCTGAGTGAGTTTCACTTCAATATGAATGCTGTAATGTCTGGTCTATTGTGCTGCACATGTGGTTTAAATTTATGACACTTCGAATATTTATGACCTTGTATTTTGTAAGGCAAATACAACAGGCAGTTGATTTTGATTAATGGTACAATTACCATTCCAAACAATATAAACTAGCCAAAATGTTTCTAAAGATGCATTATAGTGTAGCAGACAATTTTGTGAAGCATTTTTCCTAATGTTGCTTTTTGTTGTGTAATACATAAAGCATAATGAATAACAGCAAATCTGTAAACTGCTTAACAAATGAGAGCTGCGAGTGGGACTTTAAACCTATGTCTCAAATTAATTATATTTTATTAGTTAGATTTGTCCTCAAATATAAAATGCAGATCTACACACCAAGCTGACCCAGGGCAATTGCTGTGAAGTGATGTATTGAGGGTTGATCTATGTTCTAACACAATGTTAAACAAGTTGCTTTTGACATATGTTATAACTGTGTTAAAATATTATTATGTTTATCTATTGTTATGACTTCTATAATATGAGGGTTTTTTGCTCAAGTTGAGAAAGTAGAAAGAAAGACTTGCACTTAAGTAACTCTTTTCATGACCCCAGGATGTCCCAAAGCATTTTACAGCCAATGAAGTGCAGTTAGTGTTGTAATGTAGGAAATTAGACATCCAAACTTCACACAGCCAAGGTTCCACAAACAGAGTAGGATAATGGCCAGGTAATCTGCTTCATTGATGTTGTAGAGGGATAAATATCAGCCAGGACAGTTGGGAGAACCAAGAACGTGAAAAATCGGAGCAGGAGTAGGTCATTTGTCCCCTCGAGCCTGCTCCGCCATTCAATAAGATCATGACTGTGGCCTTAACTCCACTTTCCTGCCTGCCCCTAATAACCCTTGACTCCTTGTAAATCAAAAAATCTGCTTGACTCAGCCTTGCATATGTTCAATGAACACCCTCCACTGATCGCTTGGGAAGAGAATTCCGAACACTAGCAAACCTCTAAGAGAAGAAATTCCTCCCCATTCCCACCTTAAATGTGAGACGCCTTATTTTGAAACCAGTTCTAAATTTTTCCACGAGGGGAAATATCCTCTCAGCATCTACCCTGTCAAGCCCCCTCCGAATCTTTTATGTTGCAATAAGATCACCTCTCATTCTTCTAAACCCCAATGAATGTGGGCCCAACCTGCCCAACCTTTCCTCATAAGACAAGCTCCTCATCCCAGAAATTAGCCCAGTGAACCTTGGCTGAAATGCTTCCAATGCAACTATAGTCCCCACTAAGTACAGGAACTAAGACTGTACACAGTACTTCAGATGTCTTTAAGAACTAGTGCTGTGAGATATTTTATATCTACCTGAAAGGGCAGTTGAGCAACTGTTTGATGTTCTATTTGAAAGATGGCACCTTTGACAGTGCAGCACACCCTCAGTACCTTGGGTTTCTGCTGTCTCCCAATGAGAGACTGCTGGAACTCACCAGGAAATGAAAAAGATTGTGTACCACTATTCTAAGTTGTCCTCCACCCAATCCCTCACAGGGCAAATGTTGTCAAGTTGAATGGAGTTGGGAGTGGGAATTTCCCAACTTCATTTAGGACCTGGCTAGTCCTGGAGGCCAGCACACCCGGCAAGATGAGGCATTTCAATTTTTAGATGGAAGTATTGACCTCATTGGTAGGATCCAAGCCAAGCAAATGGTTTGGGCTCCTAAGGGATGAGCAATTCCTTGATACATTTTCCCTTTCAAAGGGATATGGCTGGGATTGGGATTTTCTGGCTGCATGGTGTGCTTGTCTGCCCATGGAAGTTAAATGCTCTTCCATGGAGGTGGGAAGCTCTTGTCTGATTAGTGCTGGCAGATATTTGCCAGCACAATTGCTTTGTAACCATCTGGATTGCAACTCATTGTTTATTTTGAACCTACACAATTATTGTATTTGCATATTTATTTAGCCACTCAATATAGTATATAAACTCTCCAGTGGTGTTTCCCTGTTGGAAATAAACAGGTGCAACCAAGTCAGCTAGAGACTGATAATATTTGACTATTTACTTATTCCAGTATTGTGTCTTAAATATTAAACTATCAGGGCACTGAAGAAATAGCTGTTGTTAATTTACACTGTGCTATAGAATGATATTCATCTTATACATTTGCAATTTCAAATTGAAAATATATTTTACCCCAGATATCCATTACAATTAAGAATATGATATAGCCCGAAAGGGAGATGTCATTGAGATATAGATACTATTGTACTCATTTTGTGAAAATGCCTTTGTGATGAAATTCTCAACAAAAAAAGTAATACATTTCATGAGAAAAATATTAAATATGTATCACTACTCCACCCCATTTGATGTGCCCTGCAACACTATCCATTCTTTATTCACAGATAGTTACAGCACAGAAGGAAGCCATTTGGCCCATCATGCAAGTGCTGGCTCTCTGAAGGAGTAACTGAACTTGTGCCCTTCCACTGTCTTCTCCCTGTAGACCTGCATATTCTTACTTTTCAGAAAATAACCCAGTACCCTCTTGCATGGCTTGATTGAACCTGCCTCCACTACATTCTCAGGCAGTGCATTCCAGATCCTAACCTCTGTGTTTAAAAAAAAAAGTTTTCCTTGTGTCACCATTGCTTCTTTTGTCTTAAATCTGTACCCTCTGGTTCTCGTTCCTTTCACCAATGGGAACAGTTTTTCCCTATCTACTCTGTCCAGACCCCTCATGATTTTTAATACCTCTATCAGATCTCCTCTCAACCTTCTCTTCTCCAAGGGGAACAATTGCAGCTTGCCCAATCTATATACATAACTGAAGGCCCTCATTCCTAGAACCATTCTTGTAAATTGTTTCTGCACCCTCTCTAATGCCTTCACATCCTTCCTAAAGTGCGGTGCTCAGAACTGGACGCAATATTCCAGCTGAGGCTGAATCAATGTTACAAGTTTAATGTAACTTCCTTGATTTTGTACTCTGTGTCCCATTAATAAAACCTATGATGCTGTATGCTTTATTAAACACTCCCTCAACTTGTCCTGACTCCTTCAATGACTTAAGTACATATGCACCCAGGTCCATCTTCTGCTGCAACCCTTCAGAATTGTCCCCTTTATTTTATATCTCTGTGTTCTTCCTACCGAAATGAATCACTTCACACTTCTCTGCTTTAAATTTCATCTGCCACTTTTCCACCCATTCCACCAACCTATGTTCTTTTGAAGTTACATACTATCCTCCTCACAGTTCACAATACTTTCGAGTTTTGCATCATCTGCAAATTTTGAAATTTGTGCCCTGTACACCAAGGCCTAGGTCATTAACATTTATCAGGAAGAGTAGGGGTCCTAACACCTGGATAACTTTCCTAGAAACTTTCCTCATGTACAAAAAACAACAATTAACCACTACTCTCTGTTTCCTGTCACACAGCCATTTCCATATCGTGTTGCTACTGTCTCTTTTATTACATGAGCTGTAACTTTGCTCACAAGTCTGTTGTGTGGCACTTTATCAAATGCCTTTTAGAAATCCATGTCCACCACATCATCAACATTACTCTCATCAACCCTCCCTGTTACCTCATCAAAAAACTCAAGCAAATTAGTTAAACACAATTTATACTTAACAAATCCATGTTGGCCTTTCTTAATTAGCTTGCATTTTCCCAAGCGATTATTAATTTTGTCTGGAATAATAATTTCAGAAGCTTTCCACCTATGAAGCTAAACTGACTGGCCTTTAGCTGCTGGGCTGATCTTGACAGCCTTTTGGAACAAGGATGTAACATTTGCAACTCTCCGGTCCTCTGGCACCAACCCAAGTCTGAGGAAGATTGGAAGATTATAGCTAGCGCTTCTGCAATTTCCACTCTTTCTTACTTTAGTATCCTTGGATGCATCTCATCTGGTGCTGGTGCCTTAAGTACAGGCAGCCTATCCAATACTACTTATTAATTTTAAAGCTTCAAGTGTCTGAACTACCCCCTTTTTAACCACGACCTGTGCAGCATCTTCCTTGATAAAGACAGATGTAAAGTATTCATTTCATACCTCAGCCATGCCCCAGCTTCCATGCATAAATCCCCATTTTGGCCCCTAATCAGCTCCTTTTTTTTACTACCATTTTACTATTTATGTGCCTATAGAAAACCTTTTGATTCCCTCTTGTCATACTGTTGGATCCATGGCTCTGGTTTGTTGGGGCTAAAGGATCTGGGTTGCATGCTTGTTTCAGGGTGACTGAGTTGGTACCAAGGCAGAGAAGATCAGTAGACCATTCTTAGAAGAAACACATTCTATTTATTTTCAAAAGGAACTCAGCAGCTACACTTGTGTGCTTACAACTCAAAACTCTGTCTTTACTTTTCAGACTCTAACTCAAGACTACTATCTACACAGGTAGCCCCCACTACTCTGCTATTGGGTACTGAGATTATGTGATCTTACATTACAATATTTGTCTTAAGTGTAAATTACACATCAGATTACTACACATGCTCTCTCTTTGTTTCTCTTATTTGTTTTTACAGTTCCCATTTGTTTTTACAATTCCCATCTGAGTCTTCTATATTCATCCTAGTTCTCAGTCCACCTGACCTCTGTCATAAGCACACTTTTTCCTCTTCATCTTAACCTCTACCTCTTTTGTCATCCAGGGAGCTCTGAATTTGTTTGCCCAACCTTTCCTCTTCATGGGAATATACCTTGGCTGTGCCCGAACTATCGCTTCTTTAAAGGTAGCCCATTGTTCAGTTACAGTCTTCGCTGCCAACCTTTGATTCCAATGTATTTGGGTCAGATCCATCCTTTCTCCATTGAAGTTGGTTTTCCCCCAGTTTATTATTCTTACTCTGGATTGTTCCTTGTCCTTTTCCACAGCCAACCTAAACCTTATGATACAATGACCGCTGTCCCCTAAGTGTTCCCCTCCTGACACTTGATCCACTTGGCCGACCTCGCTGCCAAGAACCAGGTCTAGCAATGCCTCCTTTCTCATTGGACTGGAAACATGCTGCTGTAGAAAATTCTCCTGAACATGTCTTAGGAACTCTTGCCCCTCTCTGCATTTTACACCACTACTATCCCAGTGTTTGATCCATATTTGGATAACTAAAGTCCCCCATTTACACAACATCATTCTTGCAAATCTTTGTAATTTCATGCAACTTTATTCCTCTACATATTTCCCACTACTTTATGGTCTATAGATTTCACCAAGCATTGTAATTGCACTTTTTTTGTTCCATTAGCTCTAGCCAAATGGCGTAGTGGTATTGTCACTGGACTAGTAATCCAGAGACCCAGGGTAATGCACTGGGGATCAGTGTTCGAAGCCCACCACGGCAGGTGGTGGAATTTGTATGATGACCATTGCCCCTTGTCGTAAAAAACTGTCTGGCTCACTGATGTCCTTAGGGAAGAAAATCTTCCTTCTGAAATGGCCTAGCAAGCCACTCAGTTGTATCAAAGCACTAAAAAGCCAATAAACAATGAAAGCGGACGCATTGACCTAAGCACCCAAAATGACACGGGCAAACTCAGCACTGTCGACCCTGCAAAGTCCTCCTTACTAACATCTGGGGGCTCAACAACCTACTTACCACACTTCCTTTCCTATTTTTCCTTAACGCTTTGTATCCAGTAATATTTAATCCCCAGTTGTGCCCTTTCTCGAGCCAGGTCTCTGTTATCGCCACAACATCACAATTCCATGTGGCTATCTGTGCTTGCAACTCGCCAATCTTATTTACCATGTATTCACATACCCTTATTTACATTTTATTACTTTCCCCTTTCTGGTGAACCTACCTAATACCTTACTATTTGCTACTCTCGTCCTATTTGTCTGTCCCAGTATTTTGTGCACATTGGTATTCCTCTCTTGTGTTACCTATTGGTTCCCACGCCCCTGTCAAGTTAGTTTAAACCCTATGGCACTGGCAAATTGCCTTGCATGGGAATTCAGCCATGATAGCAAGAGTTACTTCATTCTGTTTGATCTTCTAGCTTGGAAAGAAATATCAAGCCCACAAATCCACTGGCATAAGTGTTGGGATGAGTCATCAGAAACTGTTGTCACTGACCCTTGTGAAATATTGCTCATTGGATTCTCCCGCCAATTTGAAAACTAAAACCATTTACACTGAAGTGGCAGCAGGTACTGAGTAAAAAATTGTACCACAAAGAATAAAATGTTCATATTTGGGAAAATATCACAACAGTGTTACCTTGGTGCTTTCATTGCATATTCATAAATGAGTGAGCACCAAAGAATCCTGGAAAATGATCAAAGATTCATAGAATGATGAGGAGTGATGTACTAAACATTAAAACCTATTTCAACCAAGCTCTCAGTCCTGAAACATTTTTCCTTGGCTCGGTGTCAATTTTTGGCTAATTATGCCCCAGTTACAACTACAGAGGTGTCATCATTGAGGCCCTTACTCAGCATTCCCACGTGCACATTTCCTGTATGGCTTGCTGTATCAGCAGTTCGATTGTTGGCCATTGTAGGCATGCCAGGTGCTTTCGTGCGTGAGCTCAGCTAACCCAGTAACCAGTGATCAAATGTACAGCCTTGCTTGATGGCTCAGTGGTGGAGAGTCTCCTGTTGAGCCTTTGAGGAAGAGAAAAGCATTCTTTGAAAGTAGTTGTTGAATGAGGAAGAAGCTGACGAGTTTTCTGCTCAGGGTGTTATATCACGTGAACTACATTGCATAATTTGCATTACATCACTAAACATCACTGTTTAGTCTTAGTAAAATTATTTTTCTTGATGTAAGTATGTAATAGAGGAAAGAATTGCCAGACTATAAATTCTGGAGCATGTGTTCTCTTTCTTACCACTTATCTGCCTCTCTGCTCCTCTCGTGAAAGAGTTGCCTCCTTGATAGAGTATGGAGCTCCATATGCTGGTTGCCAACACATACTTGACCTAAATCATCACTATTCATAGAGTCCTTGTCTGTAGGAGTGTGCATTGGTAAGCTTTCAACTGTGCAAAATGGCATACCTGACTCCAATTCTGCCCTCACCAACAACTGTGACAAATTGCATTTATATAATGCATTTAACATTGTGCAGTGCCTCGAGCCACTTACCAAGAGTGATATCGATCAAAACACCATGACACTGAAGGAGGCATCAGATAGATGACCAAAAGCTTCGTCAAAAAGCTAAGATTTTAGGGAAATGTCAAGATAGGAGGGAAAAGGTAGATAGGAGGAGGGAATTCCAGAGCTCAGGGCCAAGGGAGCTCAAAGCTACTTGCCCTGCAAGTAGGATTTACTGGATGCCAGTCAGGAACAGCTGCCCAGGTTATTTACTTTTCTCTTCCCTGCTCCCTACTGAAGTACTGGAAAACCCATGGATTTTTGGATCTATGGTGCTGATGGCAATATGGATGCAATGTGGCTGTGATTGTGAGGAGCCCAATGTGACTCTTATTGGTGGAAAATCCAATGTGACTTCTTTACTTTCTTTGTAGACTTAATTACAAAATGTCCTTCAAAAATGTGAACATTCCCCCAAAACATGTTGGTATGTAAAGATGAAAAAGGTGATACAAAATACATAATTTCCTGTTCCATCACTGGCGCCTAATTTAGCTCCGTTCAATCTGTTTGGTTTTGGCTGCATCTGTCATTTTCTAACCTGCCGGTGAAGTTTTTTTAAAATTCTTTCATGGGACATGGGCATCTCTGGCAAGGCCAGCATTTGTTGTCCATCCCTAATTGCCCTTGAACAGTCCATTTTAGAGGGCATTTAAGAATCAACCACATTGTTGTGGATTTGGAGTCACATGTTGGCCAGACCAGGTAAGGAAGGCAGATTTCCTTCCCTCAAGGACATCAAGGTGGGTTTTTATGACGATTGATGAAAGTTTCGTGGCCACCATTACTGAGGCTAGTATTCAGTTCCAGATGTTTTTTTAAAAATTGCTTTTAAATTCCATCTGCTGCCATGGTGGGACTTGAGCCCTTGTTCCCAGGTCATTAGCCTGGGCCTCCGGATTACTAGTCCTGTGACGTTACACTATGCCACCATCTCCCCCTTATTTTCTACCATAATAGGTCTTATTCCACGAAACAGATGGACATATCAACATTATATTTTCATAAGGTAACCAAGGAAGATATTGATGATTGTAGCCCTAGTTCTTCAATAAAGATCATGGGCTGTATTTTCCTGTGGGCTTTGGGGCCTGACAATGGGGCCAAATGAGTGTCCCATCCCAAGCCTGCATTTGCTCATAGTAGGACTGGCTCAACAATTTTCCTGGAGGTGGCTCCTAATTGACTGTCTCTGGAACTGGTGCGCAATTAAGAATGGCGGACAGGCGGGCTTCCAATGCTGCTGACCCAATCAGAGGGCTGGCAGCTCAAGATCCTTCGTAGCACTCCAGGGAGAGGCGAACATTGTTGAGGCAGCTGGGATACCTTGGAGAGATAAGTATGATTTAAAATTCCGGATTGCCAAGGACAGAAGGCCCTGTTGATCGCAGGGTAAACCCCTCTGGGGTTCATTGAGGCCACAAGGGCTGCTTTTTCTGCCCTCTAGGCTACCACAGTGAGGCTGCCCCCATAAAGCTGGTGGCCATCCATGCCAAGAATGGGTGGGTGGGAGGTGGAAGTGCTGCTCTGATGCCAGCAAAGTTACCTTAGATTAGGCTTTTAATTATTTTAAAAAGCCACCTGTCTCTGTTCGCAGCTGGTCCTGCCACTGGGAAGTTGCCCTACATACCAGCCCACCATTCCAGGACTTGGAAATTGAGCCCCATGGTTTATTATACATGGAAGTATGAATGGCAGGTTAAGAGTCTGTTCCCTCAGAAACACTGCACCAGTGTATTAACCTGAGCCATGAGGTTTGATTTATACTAGCAGTTTGAATCAATAGCACTTTGCAATGTTTACTGGACATGTTAGACCAACTTGACACTACTGAGTGCTTTTCCAACACTAAAAACTATGTGACATCACTCACAAATACAAAATAAAAGGTAGTTAAAAAAGTCATACTGTCTCCATCAACCATATACCACTCCATTGCTTTTCTTCACCGAAAAAACTGACTTTAACTAATGACTGAACTTTTAGATCTGTGGTAAACGTTGGGAACTGTTTGAGAAGGCAAGTTAGTCTTGGATAGTTGGTATTTTATTTAATCTATTCCTATTTATGCAGTGTGTTAAGAGTTCAAGATTCAAAGGTAAATTAAACCTTGTGGTTAAAGCCTTTACCCCCATACTCTGGATTGAATGGGTATCTGATTTGTGCAATTGCCTTTCTGTTACATAACTAGATTGTGACTCTGCCTGAAATTAGCAGAAGAAACTGGAACTCCATTTGTCAGTGTTTTCTGAGGCAATTCTCATCCTTGTCAATTTGCACTTGGGGTCACAAAGGTCCATCTGGTCCTTTTGTGAGTCCTTTTGGTCCATCTGAATATTTCATAGATACTTCTGATCCCTCCAAGAAAGCACCTTGTTGCTCCTTGAGTGACCCCAGGTTTTTTCTCTACCTTCCAGAATCTTTTAAGGTAAAGAAATAAGTGCGTGGCACATCTCTTGAGACCAGAAACAGGAAATGTGCTATCATCCTGCAGTAGTTGAGCATGAAATATATATACACAGTATTTTGCAATTTGCTTTTATTTGATGTATTTTAGTTGGCTGAATTGTTGAAACAGCTTTATTCATCATCAACAAGGCACAGACCGTATGGCAGCGATCTGACGTGTGAGGGACTGTGTAGCCCTGAAGTTGATACCTAGGGATGGCTACAGACATTTAATTCCATACATCAGGACCTCATCAATGCAGGATGTGGACTCATCCACACTTGTTGACATGACGTAGAAGCTGCTAGACATAGCATCCAATGACTGCATCAATCGTTCTGCAAACATTCCCTCTTGGGACAAAGCGGAAGCTTGGAACCAATTCCTATGTACTGCTGGAGAAGGCTCTTTTGAGCTGTAATGAGAGTTCTTGTCTCCATCCTTCGCCTCCTGTTCCTGCTTTCTAGTGCTTGGTGATCCCACTTTTATGTTCCCTTCGTATTCTCTTGTCTCCTTCAAATGGGTGTAACTGGGCTGTTGTGAGTCTTGGATGAGACCTTGTTATCGGCCTCTGTGTGGGATGTGCTCTGTGATTGCTTTGCTGAAGTTGTAAAGCCACAAAGAGGGATGACCATAAAAGCAAATTAATAGTTTGGTAGATACATACTCGCAGGCTATGCTAGTTCTCTTACCTGCACATGAAGGTCCTGAAAGTTGATGTTTTCAAAAACACTGACAGATTGGGCCAAACATAGCAAAGGAAACAACTAGCCCTTAGTGGAAACATGATGCTACCTCTAACGAGTTGCATTTTTGGACTTCTATTACCTTTTCCTCAAACCATGTGATTTCCTGATCGGTAGTAGAGCTCCTTCCTGCCTCCTGGTAAATGCCACCCTTACTCTCTAGCAAAATCATTCAAAACTTTCAGAACTCATTGAAGCATCATAACCCATGACAACAGTGGCAATGCTTTTTTTGTCTTTGCATTCAGTTGAATTTGCAGTTACTGTGAAGATGTGCTACTGGTTTACTGCTCTTTCATGCAACAGATGCTTGTGAGGAGAGACTGTGGCTTTTTTGTACGTGAACCTGTCCCATCATTACAGGTAATTTTATCTAACTCATTGCATTGGGTGGTAGGAAGCAGTAGGTGACATGTAGTATAAAGTTTTGAATTTGTTTCCTATCTTCACTTGAGGTCAATAAACTTCTTTCAGTCCTCTTGATGGCATTGGCCACCTCTTGTTCTTCCCAGCACTGCATTTATAACCTTTCCCATGGTGGGAAATTGATTACTCCTCCACTGTTCTACCTCTTGCAGATATTGTTTAATGGCCTCATCTTGAAGGCCAAACCACCTTCCACCAGTCCTGTTGACTGGTATGCTGACAGGAATGCACAATGTTTATGCAGACAGATTCCACAAAAATCTGTTCCTTTTTCTGCTGCCACTTGACACATTATTTTCTGGCCTCAGATTCACTCCAGGATAATTTTTTTGCTATTTGCTCAGGCTTCCATGTTCTCATGACATAAAGAATTCCTTTTTTTTTGCACAGTGAGCAGTTAGGATCTAGAATGCACTGCCCGAGTGTGCAGTGGTGTCAAATTTAATCAAGGCTTTCAAAAGAGAATTGAATAAATATCTGAGGAGAAAAATAAATTGCAGGGCTATGGAGAAAAGATAGGAAAGTGGGACTCGAGTTAATCTTGCAGACAGCTGGCACGCTCATGTTGGACCTAATGCTGTATCCATTCCATGGCAGGCTTTCCTAAGGCCCCTTTAAGTAACCACAAGCTTCTGATATTATGACTTCACCAAATTGTAGGCTGTTGCACTTGCTTACATAACACCCAGGGCATACTGATTAATCCCCAGAGACAATCAGGGTACAGAGATGTTGGGTGCTGCACAACTTCAGTGCATGGCCCACACGTGGCTCCCACTTTGCTGGCCTCGGGAAAATTAATCCTTTCTTCTCAAGCCTGTGCTTGGAACTTTAAGCGGTGCTGCTGATTGTTAATTCGCTCCAACAGCCAACACAGCGAATGTTGTCAGATTTCAGTCATGCTGCTGCATGGAATGTGTCTCAATGGCATTTTGTCTGAACTGTGGGAGGCCATATTATGTCTAACACATTCAACTGAACTGCTGTCAGCTGAATGTAAACTGGCTGTAGAGAAACCATTGAATCAGCGGCTTGTTCATCTACCCTCTTTGCTGAGGGCTTTCCTATGGAGTCAGTTCAAATTGGGCAAAGCTGCACAGCACCATTTAGAATTTATTTACAGTACCTTTATTCATTATTTAAATGCAGTAGTCCTCCTTGCTCATGTTTCTCACTGATGATCTATAAATTGTCATACCATGAGATCGCCTCACTGGAAGTAGATTATACCAGGCACCCATCACCTCACTGAATCATATTGACCTAAATAGAATGGTGAAGCATTCTCTAGTGGCTGTTGGTTACAGTGATGCTTCTTTGATCCACTTCTTGACAGAAACCAACATTAAAGCAGTTTATAAATGTTTGATACAAGTACGTAATGTAGAATATGGATTTAACACTAGCCACACTTTACATGCTCTGGAAGCTGATGAATGGGATAAGCTTGTGATTTAAATTTTATGAACTTAGGTTTATGAGTGTCATTAGACTCTGTATCTGCTGAGTGTCAATATGTTTCATGTACGCTATTAAAATCTGCAAGTAAATCACAGCATTCTCGCATACTACATTTACAAACATTTGTTTGCGGATACCACATTGTTGGCAATTTTGTAATTAACTTATTTTCGTGGTTTGCAGCAGTAAATTATTGAGAATCCAGTTCTTGTAGATGGGAAAGCTCCCAGGTCATCAATTGCTCGAAGGCACTCTGAACAAATAGTTTAACAGAAATCATTTGGAAATGTTTAGGATTAAAACGTTGCTTGTAGATACATGATGAAGGGCAGTAGTTTCTCTGGCAGATGCAATTTAATATACATAAGTGTGAAGTCATACATTTTGGGAATAGAACACACAAGGATTGGGAAAATAAGCTCAATGGGGGTAAAAAAATGAATAATGGCAGAATAAGCTCCCTGGAAAAGACACTGAAAGGTTTGGATGAACAGGGAGACCCTTGGGGGTTAAATACATAATTCTCGAAGTGTGAGTTCAGGTAGATGAAGCTATAAAAACACCAGCATTTTAGGTTCTATAATGCAGGTCACAGAATGCAAGATTAAAGAAAGAAATGAAAAAAAATGGACAAGATATTGTTTATGCCAAAATTAGAATCCTGCATGTACTTTTGGGTGCTCCATTGTTAGAAGGACATAGAGAATGCATAGGTTCACCAGGATGATACCAAGGATGGAAAACTATGGTTATCAGAAAATAAATGAGGTACGGGGGCAGAGGGGGTTAAGAGGAAATGTAACAGATTTTTAAAGTTATTAAGGGAGTGAATAGTCAATAAGTGAAGACGATTTTCTCTGGTTGGGTGAGGAGTGATCATCAGGTTAAAATTTTAATTAGGAAAATGGGAAGTGGGACTGAGAGGCATTTACTTATGGGTTTAAACTAATTTGACATGGGAAAGGACACTTGGATGAACCCGGAAAGAAAGGATACAAGGTACTAAAAGGATTGGGAGAGACAAAGAGTATTTGAATAAAAAGTAGATCAGAAATAGGGTGAGGGGAAATGTGAGCATGTTATGATGGGTTTAGAATGCATGTGTGTAAATGTGCAGAGCGTGGTAAATACGGTTGGTGAGCTGTAATAACGGCATTGTGGTAATAACAGAGACTTAATCTAAAACGAGAGGAGGAATAGGCACTTAATATTCCTGGCTACAACGTATATAGAAAGACATGATGTAATTGAGGAGTCAAAGTCAGAATCTATTTGTTTAGAATTAAGGAACAATAAAGGAACTATTATGCTACTGGATGTATACTGTAGGCCAGCAAATGTTGGGAAAGAGATCGAGGAGCAGATCTTTCAGAAAATTACAGGAAGGTTTAATAACGAGTATGGTCCACTTCAATTATTCTAATATAGACTAGGAGAATTAACAGTATGAAGGACAAAGAGGGAGAGGATTGCTGAAATATGTACAATATATGTTTCCTGCCCAACAAGGAAGGGAGCAATGATGGATCTAATTCTGGGAAATGAAGTGGAGCAAGTGAAGCTTGTTTCAGTTGGAGAGCATTTGGGGAACAGTGATCACAATACCATTAGGTTTAGAGTTATGGAATAGGACAAGGAAAAATCAAATGTGAAAAAAAAAATCAACTTTTCAACAGTAATGGTGAAGCCACTCAGGCATGGAGTGGTGGTGGCAGTTGAGAGATGTGTGCTCACAGCGTTCACATATGTGCTCACCAAGGGGGAGAAAATAGCTGATGAGCAAGAGGGCATGGGAAAATGCCCTGGGAAAGGATGGAGATGACTGTGTGAGCATGTCAGGGGGAGAAAGCATTTGAGAGGAAGCACTAATTGCTGAGCTACAGGTAGGAGTGGAATTATGAGGGCAGTTCATGGCGATTGACAGCAGGGAGCAGACAGTTCAGAACATTGGTGAGTGAAAGTTAGCAGAGTCTGCGGAGGAGGAGAACAGAAAGCAACAATCATTGTCACTCTAATGTGTTGTATATTCCTATATTCCTCACCTCTGTGATATTTCTGTCTGACCTCAAAATATATGTAAGTTTAAATGATTTTCAATACCACTTGATTGGAAAAAATAACTGCACTGACCTCTGTGTTGTTTTACTGATTTCTGATCATGTTTGAGTTATCCTGTATACGACAAGTCATGGCCAGCCTCCTGACCTCCTGATTGTGGTCCCACCCCGCCTCACTCATCAGGGTCTGTCAGGCAGGCCCTGACGAGGCTGCCACACCTACCTTACAGTCCGGCCTCCTCCACGGTTCCTGGTCCAGGGCTAACTACAGTCTGAGTAATAGCCACCACTCCTGGTATCACTGCTGGGACTGGAGATCTGCCGGCCATTTGATTGGCCAGTAGCTCTTGGAGGCAACATATGGGAAAGGAAGTCACGACTTCCGGCAGGTAACTGCCTAACAACCATAAAATCCAGTCATGGCTTCGTGGCCTAGTGGAGGCTGGTTTGCCCCCAACTTTTCAGCCAATGGACAGGGTCACTATCTTCGCATAAAATCCAGCCCTATGATTCTATGATTGGAGGAGAGTTAATTTCAGTGATTGAAGGGTGATCTGGCCCAAATAGATTAGAATCAACCATGGGCAAGTAAAATGATAATTGAGCAAAAAGAGGCCTTTAAAGACAACTGGACACATTCCCATGAGTGGAAAAGGAAGAACACTTAAAGTTCGAGTTCTCTGGATGACTAAAGGCATAGAGATTAAAATGTAACAGCAAACTTATGATAAATGTCAGGCTCATAATTCAGCAGAGATCCAAGATGAATGCAAAACATACAGAGGAGAACTGAAAAAGAACATGAGGGGCAAAGAGTACATAAAAATAGATTAGCAGATAGGATCAAACCAAGTCTTTTATTATCACATGATTAGAACAGGTTCATCAGAGGAAGGGTGGTTCAGGCCCAAATAGGAATTCTCCATGCGAAGGCAGAGAGCATTGCTGAGGCACTAAATGAATACTTTATATCTTTATTCACTAAAGAGAGGATGTTGCCAATGTTACAGTAAGGGAAGAGGCAATACAGAAACTGTATAGAATAAAAATAAAGAGGGGATACTTAAAATGTTGGCAGTGCTCCAAGTAGAAAAGTCACCCAGTCTAAATGGGATGCAATCTAGGTTGCTGTGGGGAGTAAGAGTCAAAATTGTGAAGGCTCTGTTCACAATCTTCCAATCCTTCTTTAATATGGAAATGATGCTAAAGAACTGTAGAATTGCCAATGTTATTCCACCTGTTCAAAAATGGTGAGAGGGATAAACCTGGAAATTAATGACAGCCAGCCTAATTTCAGTGGTGGAGAGACTTTGAGACACTAATCTGGGACAATATTAATTGGCACTTGGAAGCATATGAGTTAATAAAGAAACAGATTTGTAAAAGGCAAATCATATTTGATTAACTTGATCATTGATGGCATTACAGAGGGGGAGGGTAATGTTGGTGTTGTGGATCTGGATTTTCAAAAAAAACTTTTTCAATGAAGTATCACATAATAGACTTGTTAGCAGAATTGAATCCTATGGGATTAAAGGGGTGGTAGTTGTGTGGATATGAAAGTGGACAGACAGAAAGCAGAGAGTAGCGGTAGAGGGCAGCGTACTGTGGTGTTCCCCAGGCTTTGGCATTTTTAAATTCATTCACGGGATGTGGGCTTCGCTGGCTGGGCCAGCATTTATTCCCCATCCTTAGTTGCCCTTGAGAAGGTGGTGGTGAGCTGCCTTCTTGAACATCTGTAGTCCATGTGGTATACGTGCACCCACAATGATGTTAGGGATTTCCAGGATTTTGACCCAGCGACAGTGAAGGAACAGCATTATATCTCCAAATCAGGATGGTGAGTGACTTGGAGGGGAACTTCCAGGTGGTGCTGTTCCCATCCATCTGCTGCCCTTGTCTTTCTAGAGGGTAGTGGTCGTGAATTTGGAAGGTGCTGTCTAAGGAACCTTGGTGAATTTCTGCATTAGGACCATGCTCTTTTTTGATGTATGCTAATAACTTGGACTTAGATATACAGGGCATAATTTCAAAGTTTACAGATGACCCAAAAACTCAAAAATGTAGGAAACAGTGAGGAGTAAAGTAACAGAATTCAGGGCATACACTGGTGAAATGGGCTGACACAAGATAGAGGGAATTTAGCTCAGAGAACCATGAGGTGACTCATTTTTGTAGGTAAAATGAGAAGAGGCAATATAAACAAATGTTTAAAGGTGGGGGCAGGGGGGATTCAGGCACAGGTGGACCGAGGAATGTACATACACAAGTTCTTGAAGGGGGCATGGCAATTTGAGAAGGCTGGAAAAAGGCACACACAATCCTTTGCTTTATAAATGGAGGAATAGAGTACAAAAGCAAGGAAAGTTACACTGGTTAAACTTCAGCTGACATATTGTCATAAGTTCTGGGCACACACTTCAGGAAGGATGTCAAGGCCTTGGAGAGGGTACAGAGCAAATGTACTAGATTTATTACCAGGACTGAAAGACTGCAGTGACATGGAGAGAATAAAGAAACTAGGATTGTTCTCCTTGGAGCTGAGAAGGTTAAGGGGAGATTTAGTAGAGGTGTTCAAAATCATAAGGAGTTTTAATAGAGTAAATAAAGAGAAACTGTTTCCATTAGCAGGAGGGTTGGCGACCAGAGGACACAGATTTAATTGGTAGGAAAGCTAGAGGCAACATGAGAGGAAAAATGTTTACACAGTGAGTTGTTATGATGTGCTATGTACTGACTAAAAGGATGCGTGATGCAGCAAGGGCACCATCAATCCCATTGTATGTGTGCCAAGATTATTTATTCAAGATCTTCCAAGCTGTACTCCAGTTATCAGAATTGTGTCAGAATTACGTCTTGTTCAAGGGAAAGTTACTTTGTTGAGGGTGATGGTTAATCCTTACACAGTAGTTTGGGACCCCTGGATAAAGTGTTCATAGTCCCATAAGTGTGATATTATATAGAAATATGATGGCGGAGTCATTGAAATAGTGTGTTGGACCTCAGTTTGATTTTGAGCCAATGTACACACATTGCTCTGTGTATATCTGTCTCTATGTGTGAGTGTGTGCTTATCTGTGCTTGTGGGTGTGCCTGTATCTGTATGTGTATCTATATTGCATGCATGTGTATGTATTTCTACATGCACGTGTATCTACATTGGATGTGTGTGTGTATCTGTGTTTATATGACAAGACCAAAACCACAGTCTTTACTTAATGCTTCCGTGGAGTGTTTCCTTTTTTTGCAGCAAAATATTCTCAGCAAATGATTTTGCCTTGTATGCACACACAACCACAATAATTACATCAGGATCAGTTACAACCTCATTGTACTGAAAAAGGATGGGCAGCTTTTCTGGCTCCTCAAAGTTTTCAACATACTGCAGCATGAAGGCAATATCCCTTTAATTGAACCAGACCAGTTTCACAGTACTTTATCTATGTATCTATCTGCAATGTATATTGTGTGAATGCAAAACTTACTACTTTTAATACTTTCTCCATCACATTTTATTCATGTGACGCAACATGGTTCAACTTATTCAGTTGGTAAATGAGTGGCTGCAATAATACACTATGCATTGCCCTTGTTATCAAACCACATATCTTCTGACTTACCATGAGCATTGTCATGGGAAATCTGCCAGTAATATTAATACTTTGCAATGTGTGTGCATGCTTCTATATCACGTATCATCTAATGTAATTTTTTTTTCAAAGGTGAAAAAATAGACAGGATATTTGTAATATACAAATTATGGGAGAGATGGTGGCACAATGGTAATGTCACTGGACTAGTAATCCAGAGATCCAAGCTCTGAGACCCTCTGGGGCCATAGGCTCAAATCACATGAAGGCAGCTCCTGGAATTTAAAGCTAGTCGCAGTAATGATGACCATGAAACTATCATCAATTGTTGTAAAAACCCACCTGGTTCACTAATGCCCTCTGGGGAAGGAAATCTGTCATTCTTATTGCTCTGGCCTACATGTGACTCCAGACCCACAGCAATGTGATTGACTCTTAACTGCCCTCTGAAATGCTGACAAGCCTCACAGTTGAAGGGCAATTAGGGGTGGGCAACAAATGCTGGCCTTGCCACCAACTCCCACATCCCATGAAAGAATAAAAAAAAGTGCATAAAAACACACCCAAATAGGAATATACAGCCACAATGCCTATAGGCTCCTCAAATGAGTTGTCAATAAATAAATGAAGATCTGATCTCGAGCCTGAATAATTTTGAATGAATTCTTTTCATGAATATCGATGTAGCCTTAAAGGACATTTACCTAACTCTTTAACAGAAAATAATATACTTTTCAAAAAATGTCTGAGCGAACGTAGAGTCGGAGGGATGGTACCTCATTTGCTGTGGGAACATTTGGACAATGGCTCACATTGTCTGACTTCCAAGCATCTCAATGCTATCATTTTTGTAAGCTATTCTATTGGACTCCCCCTGGTGTTATGATGAGAATTTATGGCAGGTGTAATGGCAGGATTTTATAGCATTAGTAATGGAGAGAGTTTATAGCAGGTGTAAATGGGGGGGATTTTATGGCGGGAGTCTGATGAAATAGCTCAGTAAATTCTCCCTATGAAGTTTTACATTATATAATCCTCCTGTCTTATTTATAAGACTTACTGTGTGCAACACCATGGGGGATTCTCTAATCATATATGGTAATGTGTATGCACATGGCACACACTGGCTAGCTGGTACATAAATCTTCATATCTCTTTGGCTTTAGACTCCTGAGTTCATATAACTGAGGGCCAAGGTCATCATGTACATCATTTATTTTTCATCTGTGACAATTGGCATTACCTCAAGCGTATGTGAAAATTTTTGAACCATATTTTTCTTGTAATTCTTTTTGATAACAAAGAGCACAAATAGGAGTATATTTCAAACCAATAGTAATTGAGTTAACATTCATAAGACATTTGAGCTTTGATGTCATGATCTGTGATAGGCTACGAACATCTTGCATGTATTTTGCTCTTGTAATAAATCCTAGCTGCATTTAAAACACACTCACTCACTGTCCTAAATGGAAGACAGCCTTGCATTTCTATTCAAGGTGCATTCAGTCTCACAGTCATGCATATACAAAATGGAAATACTACAAAGAAAGTACTGAATTAAAAATGAGAAAATAAACAGAAATGACCCAAGTTTATATTCTAATCAATATCATTGACTTTTTGCGCACATTCTCTAAAAAGCTCCCTGCCACCTCCAAAGCTCAAGCCAGGGATTTTATGGAATACTTTTCACTAGCCTGGATGGTTGTAGCTTCAACGACATTCAAGAAGCAAGGGAACTTTAGCTATGAGGAAAGATTGGATAGGCTGGGATTATTTCTTCGTAACATAGGAGACTGGGGGGTGATTAAACTGAGATGTATAAAATAATGAGCCTAGATAGGGTAGGTAGGAAGAATTTATTCCCCTCAGCAGAGAGGTCAATAACCAGAGGAAGAGATTTAATGTCTTTGGTAGAAGGATTAGAGGACAGTTGAGCAATTTTATTTTCATTGAGAGGGTGGTAGAGGTTTGAAATTACTGCTTGACAGGGCAAGGCAGAAACCCTCATCAGATTTAAAAAGCACTTGCATATACACTTGAAAAACAAGGCCATGGATGAAGAGCTGAATATGCTGGATAGCCCTTTTTTGGCCAGCATAAACATGATGGGCTGAAGGGCCTCCTTCTGTGCTGTAAATTTCAATAATTCAACAATTCTATGACAAAACACTCTGCTTGATCAATATCCCATTCACTGGCTTAAACATCCACCCCCTCCACCATTGGTGTTCTGCGGCTGCATCATGTGTTACAGGAGACATTGCAACAATCACCAAGGCTTCTTCAACAGAACCTACAAAACCCATGACTTCGACCAACTAGAAGGCTAAGATAAGCAGCCACATGGGAACATCATCTCAACCTGCAACCTCCTACCTATTGGTATTGTGAGAGCACCTTCACTACATGGACTGCAGCGGGGGGTACAGGAAGAATGCTCAACACTGCCTTCTTGAGGGCCACAAAGGATAGGCAACAAATGCTGGCCTTGATTAGATCCTGAGAGTGAATATTAAAAAAAAAATAGGTCAAACCATGAGCCATTGTGTTGAACACAGCCTGATACATATCATCTCTCATGATCTTGATGGAAGATATGAGCTTCACTGGACCAAGTGGCCTTAAGTCATCTTAACATTTCTTACATCCAATCAATTCAAATTTCAAAAAGAATGTTAATTCTGATGGCTTGTCAAGTTTGTTACACAGTACAGTCCATCTATCCCCCAAATATAAATACACTCAAAATAAGTTTCCCAAAAGTTTCTCCAAATTTACCCAATTCACAAACCGTGCATTACTTGAAACTTTGTGAAAAAACAGTTAGAGAATTGAATAGTCTGTAAACAAATTTGTTTAATGAGTAACCTTTTTAAAGTTGAATTAAGTTAATTCATTAAACCAACATTTTACAGACAGTTCTTAAACGGAGAAAGTATCCTTTATAATTGGTTAACTAATTCTAACTCCAAAAAATTACACTAAGAATACTCATTACTTCAAGGAATTAATTTCTTAATATTTATGTACTAAGTCACTCATGCAGAATGGCACTTTTTATGATGAGCTAATTTGTTCGATGCAATTAATTTATGACATATAATTATTCTTCAAATCTCAATGAAATATTTACTGCAATTTGTTAGATGCACTCTGGTGTGCAGCATCATCAGATAAAATTGATTGTTCTGAACTTGTAGGAATTGACCTACAACTTGTCTTTTGTGATTAAATCTGAACAAGATTTGAATGTTCATTGATAGAGCCTTACTTTGTAATAAATCTGTTATGAGGTTGATTGGAATTATTCATTTTTTCCAAGCTTGTTTTTTTAAAATTTTCCCATTGATAATCACTTTGGGATGTTTTTCTACATTAAAGAGTTGTTGATGTGTGTGATGTGTTGTGTCCATGCACTCGAGTGCTGGAAAATACCTAAGGGAGAGAGTGAACTGCAAGTCTGGGTTCCACCAATTGAATATGGAGCAACAAATTGTTGACACATGCACATTATTGCCTGCCCCCCTCCATGAATGTAACTCTGAAGCTGCTATGGCCTCTGAGATAAAAAAAATCAAATGGACACTGTTAAATAAATAAACATCTAGATCTGTTGGACATTAATTTTAATGACTGCTCAATACACAAATTCCACTCCCCTCACCCTCTGTTCTGATATGGCAGCATGATCTGGAAAGCACCCCTATGATGTAAAGAAAACTAAGCAAATGTTTCAATCATTGGACATGCATAGCAAAATCTGCTGGGGCAGAAAGATCAAAGTGTTGACATCTGAAGATATTATAGCATTCTCAAGGAAAGTCTTGAGAGGGTGGCAGAAGCTGAAAAATAAATATCTGCCAGTGATGCTGGAAAGTGCACAATATTCTATATACGTTCCTATTTGCCTTGCAGGATAAGAAGTCTGAAGTTATCGGTGCACGTCAGCAAAATTTTAATTTTTATTCGTTATTTGTAATCGAGTATCTATCATTACCTGCATATTACAATCTGAACCGCTTGGATTCCAAAGCACAATTGCACCAAAAGTCACTTATTCAAGCAGCACTATATATATACAAAGCACCAGCACTGACATAAAGCTAACTACAATTTCATAGCTTAATGAGCTACCAGTACCGAAGGATAGTGCAAGCAGAACTACTGAAGTTGATGCTGAGAAGCCAGTGAGTGATTCCAATG
This sequence comes from Cetorhinus maximus, assembly GCF_964194155.1. Classification (NCBI taxonomy): domain Eukaryota; kingdom Metazoa; phylum Chordata; class Chondrichthyes; order Lamniformes; family Cetorhinidae; genus Cetorhinus; species Cetorhinus maximus. The sequence continues at coordinate 60,401,038 of NC_135884.1, forward strand.
TTCTAAACACTGCCAAAAGAGTGGGAACAAGATCAGTAGGGCTGGCTTGAGATCAAACTTGTTGAAGAACTAGATAGATTTAGACGGTGTTCTGGCTAATATTGTGGACAAGAGACTGGACAGGATGGCAGTGCCAATCTCAGAGTTGAATACCTTGGAATGAACATCTCTAAGATGACCTTAAGATGAACATCTCTAAGTCTTAAGGAATATTAGTTTCTCAGAGATGACAACCTTAATCTTTGAAAGCTGCGATATACTGGATGCCTGCATTGCAGACCAGCATGCAGTAAGCATTATCACAGGCGGGCATTAAACCACATAGAGGCTCACATCATCTATTCCCCAGAGGGTTGTACCCTGTAGATATCCCAGAAAATGCGGTGGGGGATGCCTTGGAAATCCCCATACACTGACTACATGGGAATTGTCAGAGAAGTTTCAAATTCCGTTGGGCAATTGCCCTCTGGAACCTTCGGAAACTCAGGGTGGAGTTGTGGATTGTGAATGTTAGTCGAGTGGTCAGGGGTGTTTGGGGGGTAGTGGGTGGGTCGTTTGGGGGTGGGGGGTGGGGATTAGTTGGGGGGGTGTCAAGTTGGAGGTGGGGGGGGTTGCCGGGGGTGGGGGGGAGAATTTAAATCAGAGACTTCAGATGGTTCTGACTGTCTTAGCAGTATATTTACCTGGGAAAAGTTAGAAGGATTAAAACCAGTTCCAACTCCTGAGTAACTATATTACTGAAGCCACAACCTACCCCTACCTTGCACAACCCCCCACCTCCAACTGGACACCCCCAACTACGCCCCCACCTCCCAATCCTCCGATCACCTGCCTAATATTTGCAACCCACGACTCCACACTGACCACCTGACTAAACCCCCCCCACTGCCCCATGACCAAATGACTATCCTCTGAACCCTTGACCCCCTGACTAACACCCCACCCCCTCCTTGCTACCTCTCCCAACAACACCCCCACGAACACCCGACTAGACCCCACACCCTTGACCACCTGACTAGCCTCCCCCACCCTCCAACTACCTCCCCACCCTCCAATTACCCCATCGATCCCAGACGACCCACATGACCCACCCCCCCCCCCGCCCCACCGACTACCCTCATGACCCCCCGAAGGGGCTGTGGCTTCACTTCCCCTGACGACCTTGCACCACACTGAAGGACTCTCGAAGCAGCTGTGCTGCACATTTCTCAGCAGGCACAGGCCAGATATCTGGGCAAGAAATGTGCAGCTCCAGTCCAAGATAAGTAAAAAGGAGTGGAATGGGAACCTGACGGTGATTGCTGCTCCAGAGGAAGACTCAGCGCAGAGACACTGCTCCACAGTGCCCCCACTATTACTACATCTGACGTAGATCTTTTCATGACGGGGGCTTACGTTCAGAACTAGCTTGATGGATGGTATTTTGCATAGAGACAGATCCATGTGAGCCACTTGGAGACACACATTCCTAATGGACTGCGTAAGGCAGGAACCTGTGATAACAGGTTGTCTCTGATCTTGCATTGCCACAGCACATGGCAATCAATGCAATTTGTGTGTACAGTTAGTTTAATTGTAGGCCTGAAAGACTCAAGAGACAATAAGCTGATTATTTAGTCTCTTCAGTTGCAGCAAGGCAAATTTGATGCACATCTTTTCTTGATAAGAAATATTTTAATGTTTTCCTAAGCCAAATGTGCATTATTGTATTTGTTTTTTTCTTATTGAATCGGCAGGTATTGCGTCAAGGTTTACCTTTCTAACACAGTCTCTCAAATCAATAATTAATTAATTAATTCCTTCCCACAAATATTAATAATATTAAAGAGGCTAATTTATTCACCTGAAACATGATGGGGCATAAATTGGATAGAATTGCCTGAAAATGGGCATAAAATTGCAAAGTACCAATAACTTGCACCCATTGATTGCAATGTGGCCACCTTGGTTCTGCTTGCTAATTGAATGATCTCTGCATCGAGCTAATCATGCTGTTCATTGATGGAGATGGTGTTGTAGTGGCAATGTCACTGGGCTAGTAATGCAGAGGCCCAGGCTAATGCCCTGGGGATACGGGTTCTCACCATGGCAGCTGGTGGAATTTAAATTTGTTTAATAAATCTGAAACATAAAGCTAGCCTCAGTGATGGTAACCACTGATTGTTGTAAAACAACCCATCTGGTTCACTAATGCCCTTTAGGGAGGGAAATCTGCCGCCCTCCATGTGATTGTCTGGCCTTCATGCGACTCCAGTCCCACAGCAACACGGTTGACTCTTTACTGCCCTCTGAAACAGTCTAGCAAGCCATTCAAGAGAAAATAGGGTTGGGCGACAAATGCTGGCCCTGCCAGTGACACCCATGTCCCATGAAAGAATACGAGACACATCAGCAGGGGAACAATATCATGAGTAGCTAACACCACTTAACGCTGGCCTGCACCTCTTAAAGAGAGGTGCATTGTGGCTAGAGCAAGTGCTGGGAGTTGTGGTTGAAGAGAATCTGACCTGAAAAAGAGAGGGGAATAACAGAACATGGGAGATAGCGGGCACTAAGATTTTCAGCTGCTACACATGAGACCTTGGTGGAGGAGCTGCAAACTAGGAGAGATGCCCTGTACCCACAGGGGAGAGGAGGACCTCCAGGCAGACACTGAGAAGGTAGTGGGAGCAGATAGCTGTAGAGATTAATGTCAGGGGTCAAGCCTCAGCATCTGGATGCTATGCCAGAAGAGGTTCAATGACCTCACATGAGTGGTCGAGGTCAGTGAATGCATGTTCAAATGTCATAGGCCAACTGCACCAGTAGCCTGACATACTGATCAAATCAACAGAGCCCCATCACTCACCAACCACCAATCTCTATCAATCAGTCCTCATACCGAACATTAATATACTTCGCCTCACCTTCACAGACTTTGCACTGCTGCAACTCTCACACCGGCATTTCACAGGCTGCGCACACTGCCAGCTTTTCAACCAAGAAAACCACATTAACCAAACAAATTGTGTGACACTTGCTGGCATACTTCCCTCTCTCTTGCATGGTAAGATGGTACACAACCAGAGGTAGCAGGAACTAACCAGAGGAGGATAGGGGTGTCCTTACCCCCATGAAAGAGATGGTTCTTGCCATCATTAGGATGGCTGTTGCTGAGGCTGTGGCCAGCCATGGGGCTGAAATTATCAAAGATGATATCCTCATACCTAATCCTCCTTCTCATATCTCACTTCCCCCTTTCCTCATGCACTCTTCTGATTTACAAGCTGCAGGTTGTGTTGGCATTTTCGCCCTCTTGCCCGTCACACAATCTTACCTTTCTGAAATACTTCTTCCAGATATACAAGAAGTGCGACCTGACCAGCAGTGGAGGAAGACCATGATGAACATTAACTTGATTTCACACATGTAGGCCACCTCAAGCAAGAGAGAATGAGATGTACTCAGCTCTCATTGAGTAGAGAGCCTTAGTGGTGTCCTCCTCATGCAACAATACAAGGTTTTACAAATATCTGGATGGAGCAAGACACAAAAGCTCATCTCCATGGTCACCTCTACAGCTACTGACAATGCTACCCTCGGTCTGCTCTGAGTAGCTTAAAGATTTCAGTGAGGATGTCCTCACTGAAGCACAGACATCTGATAAACCATACTTCTCTGGCATTCTGGTAATAGACGTGGACAACATCCAGGCTTGGGCTCATAAGTGGTAAGTAATATTCATGCAACTCAAGTGCCAGGCCATGACTATCTCCAACAAGAGAACATCTAACCACCATCTCCTCTTGATGTTCAATGGCATTACCATCGCTGAATCCCCCACTGTCAACATCCCGGGTGTTACCATTGACCAGAAACTGAAGTGGACCAGCCATTTAAATAGTGTAACTACAAGGGCAGGTCAGAGGCTGGGAATTCTGCAGTGAGTAAATCACCTCCTGACTCCCCAAAGCCTGTCCACCATTTACAATGCACGATTCAGGAGTGTGATGGAATACTCTCCAATTGCCTAGATAAGTGCAGCTCAAACAACACTCAGGAAGTTCAACATCATCCAGGACAAAGCAGCCTACTTGATTGGCACCCCATCTACCATTAAACATCCACTCCCTCCACCACCAACACACATTAGCAGCAGTGTGTACCATCTACGAGATGCACTGCAGCAACTCATCAAGACTCCTTCAACAACAACTTCTAAGACTGCGATCGCTATAACCTAGAAGGATAAGGGCAGCAGATGCTTGGGAACACCGCCACCTCCAAGTTCCCCTCCAAGCCACACCATCCTGACTTGTTACTATATCACTGTTCCTTCACTGTTGCTGGGTCACCATCCTGGAACTCCCTCCCTAACAGCACTGTGGGTGTATCTACATCACATGGGCTGCAGTGGTTCAAGAAGGCAGCTCACCACCACATTCCCGATGGCGATTAGCCAGCGACGCCCACATCCTAGGGAAGAAAATCAAAGGCTGGAGAATGCATATCTAGAAAGCCCTGGCCATTACATCTATGTGAAACAGAACCATTCAAGGTGGCTAATAGTTGACACAGTCTTTTTCTCTAGAAGTAATTTGTAATGATTGTATTAATCTTTACAGGGAATGCAGCAAATGCACAAACAGGACAATAAGTGTCATAAAGATTAAGGTAAAAAGAAAGGTTTGGGTGCAGTCCTTGATGAGAAGTAGGCATATATCCACTGAAAATAGTGCATGCAATTCAAACGTAATCCACTTTCGGAGTTGCTAAGATGTTATCTAACTGCATCTTTCTCATTGAAAATTAATGAAGGAATCCCAAATTTAGATTTTGGATAAGGAGACACTGTTTAATGGACATCTGATTGGCTCAGACTTGCTTCTCTCTGACCAGTGAGCCTCTTTGATTCAACCTGATGTCTGAGGCAAAAGGATAGGACTTTAACAAATTGTGCTGCCAACTCTACTGGTTACCGGTTGACTACTGCTGAAAGACTTCATTCTCTTTGTGCATTAAATATTTTGTCTGTCATTTCCTATGCTCTTCCAAAAATGCTCTGACTCCTGAAACTTGTCATGAAGCGCAATATCACATTGAACTTTATTACTCTTCCACCTTCATCACACTGCCTTCAGTGTGTAATTGTGTGTCTGTCATTTAATGGAAACAAATGCAGAAATGTATCAGTATAAATTTGTTATTTCCCCTGACATTGGTACTTTCTTGTGAATTGTCCTGATGAGTGCAAGACGAAAAGCTTCGACAAAGAGAATCTATTTTTTTCAGTACTCAAGAAATGTATTTCCAAAACAAACTATTCAGTTTTATATTGCCTCCAGTAAAGATGGTAAACTTCAGTGTGATATTGTTCCTCGAGTTCTGTTAAAATTGATAAACTTCCTCCATGACCCAGCTTTGAATTACAGTCACAGAAATTAACATCAGCTGTCAATTACATTTGTTATTGATGCCTTACAATACAACAGACTTGTGGATCTTTTTAATTCTTTCACGGGATTTGGGCGTCACCAGCATATATTGCCCATCCTGAATTGCCCTTGAGATGGTGGTGGTGAACTGCCTTCTTGAACTGCTGCAGTCCCTGTGGTGTAGATACACCCACAGTGCTGTTAGGGAGGGAGTTCCAAGATTTTGACCCAGTGATAGCTGGGTATATTTCCAAGTCGGTATGGTGTGTGACTTGGAGGGGAACTTGAAGGTGATCGTGTCCTCGTGCATATGCTGCCCTTGTCCTTCTAGGTGGTAGAGGTCGCGGGTTTGGAAGGTGCTGTTGAAAAAGCCATGGTGAGTTGCTGCAGTGCATCTTGTAGATGATACACACTGCTGCCACTGTGCATCAATGCTGGAGGGAATAAATATTTGCGGATGGGGTGCCAGCCAAGTGGGCTGCTTTGTCCTGAATGGTGTTGAGCTTCTTGAGTGTTGTTGGAGCTGCACTCATCCATGCAAATGGAGAGTGTTGTGTCACATTCCTGACTTGTCTGGTGGTGGTCTGGCTTTGGGGAGTCAGGAGAGGAGATGAGTTATTCTCCACAGAATTCCCAGCCACTGACCTGCTTTTGTAGCCACAGTATTTATATGACTGATCCAGTGCAGTTTCTGGCCAGCATGTTGATATTGGAGGATTCAGCAATGATAATGCCATTGAATGTCAAGGGGAGATAGTTGGATTCTTCCTTGTTGGAGATTGTCATTGCCCGACACTTGTGTGACGCAAATGTGACTTGCCACTTCTCAGCCCAAGCCTGAATGTTGTCCAGGTCTTGCTGCATATGGGATGGACTGCATCCTGAAGTAAGTCTTATATGAACATTTTATCCATAATTAGAATATAGTATAGGCTTGATAGAACACTAGATTCCGGTGACAGTGATAGTGGATTAATGCTTAATGACTTCATATTACATTCTCCGACTGCTCTTTTAGGTCTTAATCATTTCAATTAAGTGACTTGACATTTCTACTAAAAAAGCGGACTGAGGAACGTTGTCCGAAAAACTGTCTGTCTACTGATATCACTGAGATTATTGTCTAGCCTAAGGATATTATTTTTTAAATGACCATTTGGGTAATAACTTTGTAACAATTAATTTGCGCTGTTGAATTTCCATCCCCCACCCTACCCCAGGAGACGAGAGGATTGGAACACACTCCCAATACCAACAGGAGGGTAAAGTTCAGTTTGTGATTGACGCTGTATATGCCATGGCCCACGCTCTGCACAACATGCACAAAGTTTTGTGCCCAGGCTACACTGGCATCTGTCCTGCGATGGACCCAATTAATGGAGACGACCTCCTGGGATACATCCGTAATATACATTTTAATGGTAAGCCTGCTGATTTTAAATTGTTGGAGAAATGGGGGAGTTGGTAATTTATTGTTCATTGTTTATGTATTTTTCACTGTTCAATTACATCAGCGTGTCAAAAAAGCCACAAAAATCAAGTGGTCAATGTTGTTTTCAATCTTAACTGTAAAATGAGTAATTATTCTACAGCAAATTTTGTTTTAATCTCAGGTGCTTCTGGCACTCCTTTAATAGAGCAATCAATGATCTCTGCCTAAATTGTCAGATCAGTAAGCGATTTTGTTACCTCCAGGGAACTCTATCCATTTAATTCGCAAGTAAAGAACTCAAACTCTGGGGACTTAATTTGAGATCTGAGATGCACTTCAAAATGAAATCTGCTTGTTCTTAAAGCAAGCTTTAGTGTGGGGTAAGGATGGGAAAATTTACCTTAATAACCACCTTCTGATTTTGGGATAAATGTAACCTAAGTGTGCATTGATCCCATTTAATGTTTTAAGTGTGGGGAAAATACATTAAATGTCATGTACTGACTCACCAAGCAATAGTGAATGAAAAATACAGTGAAAACCTGTACATTGGTATTTTAGTGTGAGATTAAATAGTCGAAGACGGATGTCAGTGGGCTGTGCAATGAGGCAACACATCGTGTAAGGCATTTTTCCATGAAAGTTCTGGCAGCAGATAAGGAAAGCTGATGAGTGGTGCCTGTGTGATGGAGATTCCGGTGTTGGCAAGGATTTATGAAATCAAGACTGGAAAGAAATCCAATCTCAGAAAATGCAACTTTCTAGTCAAATGAACTATAAACCTGAAGGTTAAACCCCTTGATAATCTCTGTCTCTTGCTTTTAAATATTTTTTTTTAACTCTTGGGTCCCAATAATGATGTCGCTGACATTTTCCAGACCTCAGTCTCATTTTTTAGATCTATGTATCAGCTATTGTGAAGTAAAGGCCAATAGAGCACCATATAACCTTTTTCTTATTGTTATAGAAAAATCAGGATAGCAGCATGGAATCAAGAAATCTGTTATACAAGTAACATCACTGTCATAGAAACGATTAAAACTAACTGCCTGTAACCAAGAATGTTGCTGTGACCACAGATGACGAGGTCACTTTGAAAAGAGGCCATCGATTATACATTAAAAAGAAAGGGTAATGGACATATGTATGTAACCATATCAAAACCCAACACAGCACTTCCAATAATCTTTAAATATGTGTTTACACCACAATTTTGGCATTTAAACTAAAATTATAATGCCTTTTAGAATTTAGGCCCAACCTGATTCCAAATAGAAGCAGAGTGAGACTCCCATGAAGGGATAATTCCACAGCTCTCCAGTTTGACACAGCATGGAATATAAATCAAATGTGGGTCCTTGTAGCAATTACAGTCCAAGGTGTCTCATATTGCATTCTATGACAGGAATACTCTGACCAGGAAATAAAAGTAGCCATGTAGTACCACAACAATTAGAGTGCACCTTCAGATATAACGGACACTTGTAATATCTGCTTGTAGTTAAATTAGATGTTTAGACAGTGTAGGTGAGATCCTCTCCCAGCTCTTTACATTACTATTCATATACATTATTGATTCCCACCAAGATCAGAGGTACATTGCTATGCTAAAACGCAGCAGCAAAACCTTCAACACTCTCTTTCAACAAAAAAAATCAAAAGCAAGAGACAAAGAAGTAAAAGAGTCTAAATTAGAGAGTAGCAGTGGTTCTCTTTTCATGCCCTTACCTGTCCCTCTGGAGATAGCTCGGTCCCATCAAGGGAAACATTTTGTGAAGGAACAACCTCCTCTTCGTTGTTGCACTCAATTGGTATGAATGTTTGGATCCTGTATCTAACCAGCAATAACTGTGACGGTACATAGATGGACAATTGTTGGGTTACCAGCAAACATTCAATTTAATTGCCCCAGTCATTTGATGCATACCTATCCACCTCTGAAATATTAGGTTTCAAGTGAATAAACATTGCAAGTCTTCTGAGGTGGGATGGGGGATTGCTGCAGAGGAGAGGTTAAATGCGTTCCTTATGCCAGTGCTGCTAAGGGCCATTACGATGCAAGCCCAATTTCATAGACACAGTGCAGCACCTTGACCTTGGCAATGCCTTGACCAAATACTGGTCCACATCTTACTCAGATCTCATCTACCCAGTTAATGTCTTGATGAGACATAATTGGATTGGCCTGGAGAACTTGCAGATCAAATCATTTGGCTTGTATTCTGCTGATGTTCATAGTTTTGGTATAATGTAAACAGTTAGGTAAGAACGTTTTCATCAAAGTTATTGATTTTTCCTGAAATGGCTAGAGAAAGGGCTGAATCTTGCTGGTGTGAGGCATCTCACAGTTTTTATAATTAATTGAACTTTTTCCCATACCTTCATGATTTTTGGTGCCATAACTTGCTGAAAATGCAAACTGACAAGGGCAATGGGACATTTGGGACCTGAGTAAATGATTGGGTCAACAATCCATTTCCTTACTAATGAGATTTGAGGATTGAGAAAGAAACAGGAACAATGGAGGAGGAGGGTGAATTAGAGTTACATCTAGTACAGAAGGAAAAATAGAGGAAGAATGCAAGATTGGTTTAAGAGAGAGAGAAGAAAGGAGAAGTGTGAAGAAATGAAATTTTATATATTTTTTTAAATCTAAAGGAACAATTCACTACCTGAAGGAATCAAATTGTGCAGTTTCAATTGTTGCCATTTTGGGTCAGAAAATTTGGTTGGCATGAAGTAGCAGTTAACAAGCTGTTAAAAGGGTATGTACATCTTCAACTTTCTGTGGCAAGGTTAATGGCAAGCAAACTGGAAATCCAACAAGTTCTTAAAAATAACGGAGAAGTTAGAGCGAGTTGCCGCTTGTGAGAAGCAAATGGTGGAACAGCAACAATCAACTAGCAGATTCTGGAGATTGACGATTCACACCATCTCCCTCAACCCCCTGAATTTGCTGGTTGGTTTGGCATAGCATGTGTTGGTGACACCATTATTTTTCCAGCAAGATACAGGCCAAAATGCCCTCAATAGATACACAATGGCAACAGAAATGCCTTTCAGAAAACTGAGCATTTTGAATTGTTGCAATGAGAGAAGGTATAAACTAAAGGGAAATGTGTAGTATAGAGTTTCTTATAATTTGAAACAGGATAAATCCCGGATCTGCCACCACACCAATAGGCCACCAAAGATTTGGTGAGAATTAAAGACTGTTGTTATTTGATGGATTTGTTTTTGCTTCTTAAAAAACAAAGTACGACTTGAAGTAAATTCCCATTTATAGCTTTAGCCTGAGCATGAAATGAAAACTTCACAAAATAAGCAGGGAGACCTTTGCTGTCCTTGTTTTTGAGGTAATACAGCACAACATGGCATCTTGCCTGTACAAATGGAACTAAGCAAGTCAAAATGCCCCTGTATGCATGGATAAAGAAACAGGTAAGCTGAATAAAAAAGGCTTGAATTGGCTGAAATTCTAAATGTTTCCAAAATAATCCTGAGCAGCCCACATCAAATCTCTTCAGATTCTGCCTTTGAGCTGAACAATCATTTTAAATTGCTTTGCTTCAAAACCTAGGTTATTGTGGGGAATTGGATATTCTACAGGTGATTGTGGAAAGTTCTACACTATTCAACAAAAATCACTTGAAGGCACTTTCTGCAATTTACTTTCCTTGTTGAAAGAGCTTGCTGTGATCTCTTGGTGATGCTTACAAGTTAGTTATTGAAAATAAAAACAAGGCAGACAATACAAAGGCTAAGACCAGAGGGTCAGAGAGACTTAATTAGTGCTCGTCCAGATAACCTGCCACACACCGTTCCTGGCTAGAGGTGGAACATTAGTTTTCCCTCCTGGAGTCTTCATCGGGAAAGAAGCATTCCATAAGTAGGCAGAGGGGAGGAGAAAAAGAAAAAATGTAGCTAAAGTATAAAGAGTAAAATGAAATCCTGTTCTCTTGGTAGAATTAACTGGGAGAAACTAGAAGATTAGATACTAAGTGGCAAAGCATTGGAGGTGCGCAACAATGCCACTTGAATGTTCTTGACCTTCTATAATCTGCCTCTTATTTCCATGCCAGAACTTGACACAAGGGCAGACATGTTCAGAGGCTGGGAATTTTGTGGCAAGTAAATTACCTCCTGACTCCCCATAGTTAGACAAGTCAGGAGTGTGATGGAATACCTCCCACTTCCCTGGATGAGTGTAACTCCAACAGCACTCACTCAGAAGCTTGACTCCGGGGTAAAGCAGCCTACTCGATTGGCACCCATCCACCACCTTAAACACTCACTTCCTCCGCCACCAGCATACAGTGGCAGCAGTGTGTACTGTCTCCAAGATGTACTGCAGCAACTCACCAGGCTCCTTCGACAGCACCTTCCAGACCCGCAACCTCTACCATCTAGAAGGACTAGGGCAGCAGATACATGTGAACACCACCACCTGCAAGTTCCCTTCCAAGCCACACGCCATCCTGACCTGGAAGAAGATCACTGTTCCTTCACTGTTGCTGAGTTAAAATAATGGAACTCCCTCCCTAACAGCACTGAGGATGTACCTACACCACATGGACTGCAGTGGTTCAAGAAGGTGGCTCACCACCACCTTCTCGAGGGCAATTAGGGATGGGCAATAAATGCTGGCCTCGCCAGCAACACCCACATGCCCTGAATGAATAAATGAAAATAAAAGTGCTTGGCTCATTTTATCCAATACTGGACCTGTTGGGGTGGCTGTGGCTGTATGCAACACCATAGAAACTGAGGGAAACAACTATATTTCTTTTCAATATTCAAAGTAGTGAATTATTTATTTTCATTGGAGGAAAGATATCAAAGATATGCTGTAGCTTCTTTTAAAAACAAAGCTGGGAGATATTGAAAACAAGAGACAAATTGGGCACATGAGTTAGACTGAATGCAGAACTAGAGGGCAGAGTTCAAACTAGCCTCAAAGAGAAGATAGAGATTAGGACCACTTCTCACTACAGAGTAGTGACTGTGTGAAGCAGACCAGAGGCAACAGCAGTTAATGTCATGTTGATCGACTGCTTTTCAAAAGAGCTAGATAAATATTTGATTAGAAATAGGTTTAAAGGTTCCAAAGATAAGCACGGAGAAAGATTATCAAATACTGCACGAAGCATGATGGTGCTTGTGCGACTGGGACTCTGGCTACACAATGGGGGTGTGAGGTTGAATAGATTGATATTGTCATTTATTTCCTTGGGGAGTTCAGGAAAAAATTGTGGTGATTCAGAAAATGAAATAATGGGTAGAGCAACTGATGAGGTAAATTGAACATGGAATGAAAGCAGAGAATGCTGGAAACACTCAGCAAGTCAGCCAACATCTTTCATGAAAAGTCAATGACTTGAAACATTAACCCTATGCTTCTGTCTCCACAGGTGCTGCCTGACTTGCTGAATGTTTCCAGCATTTTATTTCAGATGCCCAGCGCCTGCATGTTTTCCTTGTTATATAAATTAAGTTTAAAAACATTAACTTGCATTCCTTCATTCTATTGCTGAGATATTAACACTTGATATTTGCTAAAATTGTCATTTTTAACAGCGAACTTGTGATCAGTTTCATTTCTCTTGTGGATTAATGTATCCACACAGAACCAAGTAGTTTGTGCCAAAGGAAGTTAATTATTTTGGAGAACCATTAATAAATTTATACTTTATTCCCAAAAGAAGCCTTGACGTTAATTATAAATAAGTAAGTTATGTTAAATATATGCTGTATTTGTAGTTTTATTCAATTCAGCACACTATATATAGTGCTCTAGTTATTCACATTTCCTCTACTTGGTTTATTTTCACATTGTAAGGCCCTTTCACCTCTTTGTAACTGGCAGGCAGAGGCAGCCCAGGTCAAAGACATTTGCATTGCAAATACTGCTCCTTAAATGGTGGTCTAATCCATGTAATTCTAATGAATCAACAGTAAGACCACTGAGGTGGAACACTGTGCTTCCTCCAAATGAAAACTACTTAACAGATTTGATAGCTTTAAAGCCAATGTGCCCATTTGTTGGGAAGCTTTTATTTTGATATTGAATGTACTTATGAAAATTGTATATTTTACTTATTTAAATAATGTAAATGAATCTCTGGCATGCCCTCCCTAAACCTGTCTGTCTTTCTCTTCCCCTCAAAACCTTGGCCACGTTTTGATCCAGCTTTTGGTCACTTGCCCTCAACGTGTCCTCCTTTACCTGGGCACCAATTACAGTCTTATTATGCTCCTGTGAAAGCTCCTTGGGACATATTATGTTAAAGTCAGTGTGTAAAGGTTGTTTTGGGAAATTCTTCAATACTTTACTCCAGATGCTGAAGCTCACTTGACTGGAGAGTGGATTTGAGATCTGGGAACAGGAGTAAATGTGTTTTATTCATGATGCCCCTGCTTGCCGACATTTAAGTGAATATGATTTTACCTTTAATGTGTAAAACAGTTCTAGTCTAGTTTGCACCACTTAATGATTCCTTTATCCACCCCTGGAATCCCAACTGCTAATAGAAAATAACTTTTGTGTCTTATCTCAATTGCGTATGAGTCAAAATTCCAGGAGCCAAGCTCCAGTGAAGGAGAATGAAAATTAGACGAAAGTCAAATTTAAAACGATGGGACAAATTAAAGGGGAAGGGTCACAAGGAAGGGGACAAACATTTTGAAAGCTTCTGCAGCACTGTAGAAACTCACCAAGGCTCCTTAGACAGCAACTTCCGAACCCACAACCACTACCCATCTAGAAGGACAAGGGCAGCAGATACATAGAAACATCACCACCTGGAAGTTCCACTCCAAGTCACTCACCACCCTGACTTGGAAATATATCACAGTTTCTTCACAGTCGCTGGGTCAAAATCCTGGAACTCCCTTCCTAACAGCACTGTGGGTGTACCTACACCACATGGACTGCACCGGTTCAAGAAGGCAGCTCACCACCACCTTCTCAAAGCCAATGAGGGATGGGCAATAAATACTGGCCCAGCCAGTGAAGCCCACATCCCATAAATGAATTTTTTTAAAAAATGACATCTCAACACATGAGAAACCTTTGCCAAGATTGAAGGGGCAGGAAATTGTGGGAAAGGGAAAATGGGCCTGCAGAGAAGTGGCAGTCGAGCCCAACATTTGGCTTCTATTTTGATGGTTGCTAACATCAGGTTCATGCTGCATCAATGTCATTTTACAGCACCATCCCATGGGTCAGCATTGCAGCAGGCTGGTGGATTAGTGCAGCCAAGTTTCTAGCCACAGCTAACCATTACTGTCCCTGAACATGTGCAAGCTCTGTGCAACATGGGAGCCACTGGCTTCCTAGCAGCAAAGCCTGGCATCCTCCCCTCCACTGATCCAGACTCTGAGAAAGTGAATAGTTACACTGATTCCCAAATCAGTTTAGGCTTTCATGAACCTTGGCACTGGGTGCATTTATTTATTCAATAGTTTTCCTGTAATCTCTGTTATAGGCACACGAGGGTTTGCCATAAGGAATCCTGTGACCTAAAGTATTTGCAGGTAAAGGGGTGTTTTGAGCCCTTCTTATAGTAACCAGCACAAGCATCTCTGGACTTTAAAAGGCATTTAACAGAGTGTGGAATCAACAATCCATTGCAAAATTGAAGTCAATGGGAATGGGAGAAATCTCTCTACTGGCTAAAGTCATACCTAGTACAAATGAAGATGGCTGTGGTTGTTGGAGGTCAATCATCTCAGTCCCAAGGACATTATCACTTGAGTTCCTCAGCGTAGTGTTCTAGGCCCAGCCATATTCAGCTGCTTCATCAATGACCTTCCCTCCAACATAAAGTCAGAAGTGGGGATGTGTTCAGTACCATTCATTACTCCCCAAGTACTGAAGCAGTCCATGCCTGTATGCAGTAAGACCTAGGCAACATTCAGGCTTGGACTGATAAGTGGCAAGTAACATTTATGCCACACAAGTGCCAGGCAATGATCATCTCCAACAAGAGAAAATCTAACCATCTCCCGTTGAAGTTCAGTGGCATTACCATCGCTGATTCTTCCATCATCAACTTCTTGGGGGTTACCATTGACCAAAGCTTAACTGAGTCAAACACAAATACTGTGGCTACAAGAGTGGGTCAAAGGTTGTGAATTTTGTGGTGAGTAGCTCACCTTCTGACTCCCCAAAGCCTGTCCACCGTATACAAGGCACAAGTAAGGAGTGTGATGGAATACTCGCCACTTGCCTGGATAAGTGCAGTTCCCACAACACTCAAGAAGCTTTTGCCATCCAGGACAAAGCAGCCCATCTGTCACCTTAAACATCCGCTCCCTTCATCAAAGGCACACAACGGCAGCAGTCTGTACCACATGTGATGCACTGCATCAAAATGCCAAGGCTCATAGAGTTATACAGCACAGAAACGGACACTTCAGCCCATCGTGTCCATGCCAGCCATCAATCACCTATCTATTCTAATTCCATTTTCCAGCACTTGACGCATAGCCCTGTATGCTTTGGCATTTCGAGTGCTCATCTAAATACTTCTTAAATGTTGTGAGGGTTCCTGCCTCTACCACCCCCTCAGGCAGTATGTTCCAGATTCCAACCACCCTCTGGGTGAAAAAAATTCCCTCAAATCCCCACAAAACCTCCTGTCCCTTACCTTAAATCTATGCCTCCTGGTTACTGACACCTCCGCTAAGGGAAAAAGTTTCTTCCTATCTACCCTACCTATGTCCTTCATAATTTTGTATACCTCTATCAGGTCCCCCCTCAGCCTTCCCTGCTCTAAGGAAAGCAACCCTAGCCTATCCAGTTTCTCTTCATAGCTGAAGTGCTCCAGCCCAGGCAAGATCCTGGTGAATCTCCTCTGCACCCTCTCCAGTGCAATCATATCCTTCCTATTGTGTGGCCAGAACTGCACACAGTACTCCAGCTGTGGCCTAATTAGCATTTTATACAGCTCCAACATAACACCCCTACTCTTATATTCTATGCCTCGGCTAATAAAGACAAGTATCCCATATGCCTTCTTAGCCACCTTATTAACTGTGCTGCTGCCTTCAGGGATCTATGAACATGTTACACCAAAGTTCTTCTGATCCTCTGTACTTCCTAGGGTCCTACCATTCATTGCGTATTCCCTTGCTGTGTTAGTCCTCCCAAGATTCATCACCTCATACTTCTCAGGATTAAATTCCATTTGCCACTGCTCTGCCCATCTTACCAGCCCATCTATATCATCCTGTAATCGAAGGCGGATACTCCTCGCTATTTACGACACCAACAATTTTCATGTCATCTGCGAACTTAATGATCATACCTCCTATATTCACATCTAAATCATTAATGTGCACTACAAACAGCAAGGGTCCCAGCACCGATCCCTGTGGTACACCACTTGTCACAGGCTTCCAATCGCAAAAACAACCTTCGACCATCACCCTCTGCCTCCTGCCACTAAGCCAATTTTGGATCCAATTCGCCAAATTACCCTGAATTCCATGGGCTCTTACCTTCTTGACCATTCTCCATGCGGGACCTTGTCAAAATCCTTACAGAAGTCCATGTAGACTACATCAACTGCACTACCCTCACCTACACAATTAGTCACCTCCTTGAAAAATTCAGTTGAATTTGTTAGACATGATCTCCCCCTGACAAAACCATGTTGACTATCCCTGATTAATCCCTGCCTCTACAAGTGGAGGTTAATTCTGTCCCTCAGAATTTTTTCCAATAGATTCCCTATTACTGATGCGAGATTCACTGGCCTGTAATTACCTTGTTTATCCCTGCTACCCTTCTTGAATAATGGTGGCACATTGGCTGTCCTCCAGTTCTCTGACACCTCTCCTGTGGTCAGAGAGGATTTGAAAATTAGTGTCAGAGCCCCTGCAATCTCTTCCCTTGCCTCACATAGCAGCATGGGATGCATCTCATCTGGGCCTGGAGATTTATCCACTTTTAAGCTCGTTAAAACTGCTAATACCTCCTCCCTTTCAATGTTAATTTGTTCAAGTATATCTCAGTCTCCCTCCCTGATTTCTGCACCTACATCATCCTTCTCCATAGTGAACGCATATGAAAAGTAATCATTTAAAACCTCACCTGCGTCCTCCGGCTCCACACACAGGTTGCCACTTTGGTCCCTAATGGGCCTTACTCTTTCCTCTTGCCCTTAATATATTTATAAAATGCCTTAGGATTTTCCTTTATCTTGCCTGCTAGTGTTATTTCATGCCCCCTCTTCAGTCTCCTAATGACTTTTTTAAGTACCCCTTACACTTTCTATACTCCTTTAGGGCTTCCACTGTTTTCAACCCTCTGAATCTTCCATAATCCTCCATTTTTCTCCTTATCCAGTCCTCTATATCGCTTGACATCCAGGTCTCCCTGGATTTGTTGATCCTACTCTTCACCTTTATGGGAACACGTTGGCCCTGAACTCTCACTATTTCCTTTTTGAATGACTCCCACTGGTCTGATGTAGATTTTCCTGCAGGTAGCTGCTCCCAGTCCACTTTAGCCAGATCCTGTCTTATCATAATAAAATCGGTCTTTCCCCAATTCAAAACCTTTATTTCTGGACCATCTTTGTCCTTTTCCATAACTACCTTAAATCTTAGATTTATGGTCACTATTCCCAAAATGCTCCCCCACTGACACTTCTACCACTTGCCCGGCTTCATTCCCTGAGATTAGGTCCAGTACCACCCCTTCTCTTGTAGAACTTTCTCCGTGCTGGCTCAAAAAGCTCTCCCTGATGCACTTTAAGAATTCTGCCCCCACCACAAGCCTTTCATACTAAGACTATCCCAGTTAATACTGGGGAAGTTGAAATCCCCTACTATTATTACCCCATTATTTTTCCACTTCTCTAAGATGTGCCTACATATCTGCTCCTCTATTTCCCCCTGACTGTTTAGAGGCCTGTAGTACACTCCCAGCAATGTAATATCCCCCTTTTTGTTTTTAAGTTCTACCCATATGGCCTCATTTGAGGAACGTTATAAGATAACATCCCTCCTCACTACAGTAATTGACTCCTTGATCAATAGTGCAATTCCATGTCTGCTTTTATCCCCCTGCCCCCACCATCACACCTGATGATCCTATACCCTGGAATATTGAGTTGCCAGTCCTGCCCTTCCCTCAACCATGTATCTGTGTTAGCAAGAATATCATATTTTCATGTGTTAATCAATGCTCTCAATTCATCTGCCTTACTTGTAAGACTCCTAATGTTAAAATAGATGCAAGCCAGCCTTGCATTATTCCCTTGTGCCTTAACAGATCTGTATTTGCCCTGCCTTCCAGACTGATTTAGTTTCTCTTCTATATTTGTCTGTGCATCACCCCCTACTGTATCTCCACCCTGTATCCCATCCCCCTGCCATATTAGTTCAACCGCACCCCACTCCCTACCCAACAGCACTAGCAAAGATGTTGGTCCCGTTCCGGTTCAGGTGCAACCTGTCTGACTTGTACAGGGCCCACCTTCGCCAGAAACATACCCAGTGATCCAGGAAACTAAAGCCCTCCCTCCTGCACAACCTCTTCAGCCATGCACTCATCCTCTCTATCCTCCTATTCTTATACTCACTAGCACATGGCACAGGGAGTAACCCAGAGATTACAACCCTTGAGGTCCTGCTTTTAATTTGCTACCTAGCTCCCTGAATTCTTGTTGCAGGACCTCATCCCTCTTTCTACCTATGTCATCGGTACCAATGTGAACCAAGACCTCTGACTGTATGCCCTCCCCCTTCAGAATGCCCTGCAGCTGTTCTGTGTCATCCTTGACCCTGGCACCAGGGAGGCAACACACCATCCTGGAGTCACATCTACAGCCGCTGAAGCGCATGTCTTCACCCTTCACTATTGAGTCTCTTACCACTATTGCTCTTGCACTCTTACTCCTCCCGCCATGTGCAGCTGAACCACCCACAGTGCCATAATCTTGGCTCTGGCCGCACTCTCCAGAGGAACCTTCACCCTCACCATTTTTCTACACAGAAAAACGGTTCTTGAGTGAGATGCACTCTGGGGCTTTCTTGACTACCTAACTGCCTCCCTTCTTCTGACTGGTGTTTACCCATTCTCCATCTGATTTCACTTTCTTAAGCTGCGGAGTGACCACATCTAAAAATATGCTATCCACGTAATCCTCAGCCTCACGGATGCACCGCTGTGTCTCGAGCTGACGCCCAGGTTCTGAAACTCGTTGCTCAGGCTGGTCAAACCGGTCACGCAGGCTGCAAGGAGTGTCTAAGAATTCCCACATGCTGCATTCTGTACAACACATGCGGCTGAGTTCCCTTGGCATACTTTGTTTTTAATTAAAAGACTATTTCCTTAAATTTAAGCCAAATAGAAAACCATATAGTTTAAAAAAAAACAAATGCTGAGACTCTCACCTTCTGTAATGTTGCTATAAAGTGAAAAAAACAACCTACCCACTACCTACCAATCAGCTCTCTCCCTTGTCCTGACGTCGCTCATTTCGAATTCCAGCGCTACCTCCCTCCCAGGTAAACTCCGCTCCACTCTTTACCTAGCTTCCTTCAAAGGCACCTTCCAAACCCATGACCTTTACCACCTAGAAGAATAAAGACAGCAGATGCATGGGGATTCCACCTCTTCCAACTTCCCCTCCAAGTCACACACCACCCAGACTTGGAGCTAAATTGCCATTCCTTCATCGTCACTAAGTCAAAATTCAAGATCTACTTCTCTAATAGCACTGCGGGCCTACCTACAGCACGTGGATTTCAACAGTTCAAGGAGGCAGCTCACCACCACCTTCTTGGGCAATTAGGGATGGGCAACAAATGCTGGCCTTGCCACATCCCATGAGCAGATTAAAACAAAAGGCTAAATACGCTTACCTTGAAAAGGGGTGTGCCTTCTAAAAACCCTTCCACTGCAGGTAGCATGAGGCCTTGTCTTCTGCCAGGTTTATGTAGCAGAGTCAATGTTCAGCTTGCTCCTTTGCCCAGTTATGAAGTTCCTGCCCATTTTCAATGGGAGCTCTGGCTACCTAAACTGAGGTCTGCCCAAAAATCATGTTCACACAACAAAATGGGGCAAAGTAGAGTTGTCAGCTCCAGTTCAGTGCCTTCCAGGAGGTTTCATCACATGACCTCCTGGCTCAAATTACCATGACCTTACACTTCCACCAATAAAGCCCAACACACCCATTTTCCTGGCATCCCACCTTCCTACATCAATCAGAAGGAGAACTGGAATTACTCAATTGGATGATTCTTCACTTATTCTAACAGCCCTTTTTCACATCCATTTATCAGTTATAAAGCTGAAGTGTTCAAATCAATTTAAAAAAAAATAACAACCATGGGGAGTAGGACTGACTGGATCGCTCTGTGGACAGCTGGCGTGAAATCGATGGACCAAATGGCCGCCTCCTGTACCATAAGTTACTCTGTGGGCAGGATTTTGAGTTTGGCATGCGGGTGCGGTTGGAGGGCCCGGGAGCGGCCGATAAACTGGCCGCCATCTGCAATCGGCCCCTGACCTCGATTTCACGCTGTCTGCCCAATTAACGGCCAGCCAGTGTGAAAAGTGCACTGAAAGGCTTAGTGTTGCCGGGGTGGGGGCGAGAGGAGGGCAACGCTGAACTCGGCACGGAGGAGCGCTCACAGAAAGCTCCCTGAAGACAGAGAGCTGCCTCAGGGAGCTGAAGAATTTAAATTCAGTAATAACAGATATTAAACTCCGGAAAAAATGCCCATGCATCAGAAACAGTCACCTGAGCATATACAAGATGAAAATTCTGTACAAACATTTTTATATGTTTTTAAATTAACAGTGGAAACCTCATCCCGCCCTTGGATGAGGTTTCCTCAAAAAGGCAAAGGCTGCCTGGCTAATTTGCCCACCCATAACGTTGGACAGGCAGTGAAAAATCACGGTTGATTAATACATTAATGGCTTTAATAAGCCTCTTAATTGTCGGTGGGCGTGCTGCTGACTATCGTGTGCGCCCACTAAACGAAATATCGCGCAATTGCATGATGACGTCGGGACGCTCACCCGATGTCATTAAGCGCTATTTCACGCTCGAACATGTTGTGCATGTGCCCGCACACCAAGTGAAAAATTCTGCCCTGTGACTCTAATTGGTTTTTCATGTGGGTTGCTCACAGCAGTGTCCTGGAGGTTAATCTTTAATTCCTGAGATTTCAGGCCAATCTGGAGGGTTGGAAACCCTAGGCAGAAAGGAGAGAAAACCAATCTTTTCATATCAAAGTTTAAAAAAATATATAGAGTTCTTAAGGTATTGATTTAAATGCAAAAAAAGACCAAGGGATTTGTCAATGGTTGGCTCTTCTAATTGTAAAATGTTTTATTAACATGTGAAAAAAAATTAACCGCAAATTTTCCATGAGCTTAATAAGTAAGTTACAATAAAGAAAGGAATCTGGAAGAATTTAACTTATCTGTTGTTGTAGATTAAAATGCTTGGATAATTGGTAATCATGAAATGAGTAAAATGGGGAGGATGAGAGATGGTGCGTTGGAGAGTGAATCATTCCTGACAACCCCGTGGGTGTACCTACACCATATGGACTGCAAATGTTCAAAAAGGCAGCTCAACACTACTTTCTCAAGGGCAATTAGGGATGGGCAACAAATGCTGACCTGCCAGTGATGTCCACATCCTGCAATTGAATAAATAAAAATATAATCAGAGATTGACATTTCTCTCTTGGTGATAATGGCTTTGTGTACCTTTTGTCAAGAAGTCTAGAGTTTGCTGGGGTTGGCTAACACTTGATAGCTGTATATTGGGAGGAGGGTTGAAATAGGATGAAACTACTGCCCTGTGGGAACAGAAGTTCCAACTCTGATAGTTTTCGTGATCATTAATGAAGTCTACAAAAATTACGGCTTAGGAAGTTAATGTGTCAAGAGGATGATTTGGGAATTATTTAAGAAGAAAACAGATGGTAATGGCAGGGCAGTAGTACTGTTATTATAAAATGATGCACTCAAATGGAGCTAACATCCTTCATATGAATCAGTGTTGTGATTTTCTTTAATATTCAAACCACAGCATTTTACTGAAGAGAGCGGCAAAATAATTTCTTGAAGTTTTCTAATTTTAAGGCAAATATTGCAATTTTTGTAAGATTTATAAAGGATGCTGTAATGTTTATGATGTGTACTACCAAATTACCTAGTTAGGAACTTAGAGAATGCCAGCATTTACATATTCAATGTATTCATTATTGGGAGATGGTAGAATAGTGGTAATGACACCGGGCTAGTAATCCAGAGGCCCAGTCTAATGTTCTGGTAGCACAGGTTCAAATCCCATCATGGCTGTTGGTGGAATTTGAATTCAATTAATTAAAAAAAAAATCTGGAATTAAAAGCTGGTCTCAGTAATGGTAACCGTGAAACGATCATCAATTGTTGTAAAAATCCATCTGGCTCACTATTGCCCTTTAGGGAAGGAAATCTGCCATCCTTACCTGGCCTGGCCTTCATGTGACACCCGACCCACAGCAATGTAGTTGCCTCTTAACTGCTCTCCAAAATGGCTACCCAAGCCACTCAGTTCAAGGGCAGTTAGGGATGCCCAACAAATGTTGGCCTTGCTGGCGACGCCCACATCCCATGAAAAAAATAAACAAAAATAAAATCATATTTAAGGCTTGTGAAAATGTTAGCATTGTGTTAATACAATCACCTTAAGATAAAACTCAGAAATCCTATTAATAGGACCATTGTGTAATTGCACAGGGAGGGGAAATATCTTGGATAAAACCTGACACCCAAAAGTCTTGAATTCGGATCCCACAATTAATTATGCATTAGCAATAAAAATAATAACAAATTGTATGTGGAAAAGTGCCATGATTTTTCTTAGTGATAATTTTTAGGGTATTATAATGGTTAAATATTTGAACCCAGAAATACCCCGGTTTTGTGGCAAGGTTTTTGAATATGGAGTCAGCGGAGGTAAAAGAAGTTGGAATTCCCACCACATTGTTCAAGGCACAACAAACTCTGATGCGTGGCTTGGGATTGAGAGGGGGTGGGGGCTGGAGTTGGATATGAATGCTTCCTCTGTCCACTGCCAGATGGTTACCACATAGGGCTCAATTGCCATTCCAGTGAGTGGCTTCCACAGGACCAGGATGCAGCAAGTGTTTTAGACACTGCAACATGTTGGAATCCAGCTGGAGGAGCCAAGAGTTGCTATGAAATCTGGCCATGTAGACCATAAAACATAGGAGCAGAAATTAGGCCATCGGCCCATCGAGTCTGCTCCGCCATTCAATCATGGATGATAAGTTTCTCAACCCCATTCTCCCGCCTTCTCCCCGTAACCTTTGATCCCCTTACCAATCAAGAACCTATCTATCTCCGTCTTAAATACACTCAATGACCTGGCCTCCACAGCCTTCTGTGGCAATGAATTCCATAGATTCACCACTCTCTGGCTAAAGAAGTTTCTCCTCATCTCTGTTCTAAAAGGTCTTCCCTTTACTCTGAGGCTGTGCCCTCGGGTCCTAGTCTCTCCTACTAATGGAAACATCTTCCCCACGTCCACTCTATCCAGGCCTTTCAGTATTCTGTAAGTTTCAATCAGATCCCCCCTCAACCTTCTAAACTCCATCGAGTATAGACCCAGAGTCCTCAAATGTTCCTCATATGTTAAGCCTTTCATTCCTGGGATCGTTCTCGTGAACCTCCTCTGGACCCTCTCCAGGGCCAGCACATCCTTCCTGAGATACGGGGCCAAAAATTGCTCACAATATTCTAAATGTAGTCTGACCAGAGCCTTATAAAGCCTCAGCAGCACATCCCTGCTTTTATATTCTAGTCCTCTCGAAATAAATGTCAACATTGCATTTGCTTTCCTAACTACCGATTCAACCTGCAAGTTAACCTTAAGAGAATCCTGGACTAGGACTCCCCAAGTCCCTTTGCACTCCAGATTTCTGAATTCTCTCCCCATTTAGAAAATAGTCTATGCCTCTATTCTTCCTGCCAAAGTGCATGACCTCACACTTCCCCACGTTGTATTCCATCTGCCACTTCTTTGCCCATTCTCCTAACCTGTCCAAATCCTTCTGCAGCCTCCCCACCTCCTCAATACTACCTGCCCCTCCACCTATCTTTGTGTCATCTGCAAACTTAGCCAGGATGCCCTCAGTTCCTTCATCTAGATCATTAATGTATAAAGTGAAAAGTTGTGGTCCCAACACTGACCCCTGCGGAACTCCACTAGTCACCGGCCGCCATCCTGAGAAGGACCCCCTTATCCCCACTCTCTGCCTCCTGCCAGACAACCAATCTTCTATCCATGCTAGTACCTTGCCTCTAACACCATGGGCTCTTAACTTACTGAGCAGCCTCCTGTGCGGCACCTTGTCAAAGGCCTTCTGGAAGTCCAAGTAGATAACATCCATTGGCTCTCCTTTGTCTAACCTACTCGTTACCTCCTCAAAGAATTCTAACAGACTTGTCAGGCATGACCTCCCCTTGATGAAACCATGCTGACTTTGCCCTGTTTTATCATGCACTTCCAAGTATTCTGAAATTTCATCCTTAATAATGGACTCTAAAATCTTACCAACGACCGAGGTCAGGCTAATCGGCCTGTAATTTCCCGTCTTTTGCCTCACTCCCTTCTTAAACAGGGGGGTTACATTAGCGATTTTCCAGTCCTCTGGACCCTCCCTGACTCCAGTGATTCCTGAAAGATCACCACTAACGCCTCCACTATCTCTTCAGCTAGCTCCTTCAGAACTCTGGGGTGTAATCCATCTGGCCCAGGTGATTTATCCACCTTCAGACCTTTCAGTTTTCCTAGCACCTTCTGCTTGGTGATGGCCACCATACTCACCTCTGCCCCCCGACTCTCTTGAACTTTGGGGATGTTACTCATATCTTCCACCGTGTAGTAGGAGTGGGCGCCCTTGTGATGCCATTACTGAATTAAGCACCTGCCTTCAATGTGATGATGACCCTATGACCAGGATTTGGGGCAACTTCATAATGTAGCCAAAGCAGCAATGAGAAGTTTTGTTCCACACACTTCTGATTGCACAATTTCTATTGGAATTTCTACCTCATGATTTGCAGCCGTACAAACAAGGAATTTCCATTCCTGTTGGTTTATCGTATTTCCAGGATATCTTAAAGTGCTTCACATCCAACAAGTTGCTTTTAGCCTTTAGTTAATATAGGTATCCAAGCAAATGGATTTGCCTTTTGTTGCACAGAAAGCTCCTGTATGCAGCAAACTAAATTAATAACCACAAAACCTTTTTGTGGTGTTTTTGGGTGAAGGAAAAATATTGACCAAGACACTGGAAATGCTCTTGCTCTTTTTGAATAGTGTTGTGGGATATTTTATGTTTATCTGAATGGGCACAATGTGGCCCAAATTTGATATCACAACCAAACCGTGACTCCAATAATGCAGAATTCCCTCAATATTGCAATGAATTGTCAGCCAGCACCTCAGGGCACATGCTGAAATAATCCCTTGAATTCTTATATTGCTTCAATGACCTTCCCATCACAGCTAGCCTCATAGAGTAGCATTAATGAGCCAAAGTAGAATTACAGTCATTGAGAGTTTGCAAAGTCGCTTATCACTGGGATGCATTTTGTTTGTGACCAGTTATGTACAGGATAGATTGAATTGTCCTTCAACCCAATAATAAGGCCAGTTGACTCTAGATACGATGTTTAAATTCAAGCTGCAGGAGGAAACTGAAAATCTTTCTTGTGTTGATGTCTTTTCAGGCCAGAAATGATTGAATTCTTGTACCTTTGGTTCCATTCTAGTTAAAGAAAAGTCCACAGTACAAACACGGAATACCAAGATTCTTAGAACAATAAAGGGTCACCTCACTCAGGCGCTATGGCTTCTAATGAAATTAGAGTAGAGTGTCGTTTGCTGGAACTAAGGTTGAGGACAGCAGAAAATTTCTTGTTGCATGATTGTATTTTGTGAAGCTTTCACAACATGTTAAAGTCAAAGTTTTCAAAATCTGGGTGAACTCTGTCATTTAGAAAGCCAACATATTTTTCCACGTGTACCTTAAACATTATATTAAACATGCATTGGCTATAATTATTAAAATATATTCCCTGGTCTTTTATTTAATTGCTGTATGTGGGACCTTTATGCATCAATTGGCCATTGCATTTTCAACATTGCAACTTCGATGACAGTTCAGAAGTATTTCATTGTTTGCAAAGCATTTTGGGACATTCTCAGGTCACGAAAGGCACTATACACTGCAAGTTCTTTCTTGCTAAAAATTCTCCAAAGCTCACTAGTTTCAGAATCAGAGTCTGAATTGGAAAATCACAAATGCCACTCCATTATTTAAGAAGACAGTGAGGGAGAAACAAGGCAACTACAGACTAGTATGTTGAATGTCATTCATGGTGAAGCTAGAAGCTATCATCAGTGATGAAGTGCGCAATTGAACAAGTCTCAATTGATCAAAAAGAGTCCGTGTGCATTGTAATGGGTAGGGTTTGTCTGACTAATCTAGCTAAATTTTTTGAGGAGATCACTAATATGGTGAACAGGGCAGTGTCTATGGAGACTATCTATCTGGTCTTCCAAGTGGGATTTGATAAGGTTCTGCACAAAAAAATTATGAGCAAAAAGGAGAGCACATGGAATTGAAAGTGTCCTTGTGACATGGGTTGGAAACTGGTTGAGAACAGTAATGTAGGGATCTTTTTGCAGGAGCAAAAATATATACATACGTACATACATACATGCACATGTGTGTGTGTATATATAAACGTACATGGATAAATTAATAAAAGTGAAAACACAGGCACAAAAGGTAAACAAAGCAATGTTGGCCTTTATCTCAGAGAAGTTAGAATTCAAAAGTGAGGAATCCATACTTAGGTTGTATAGAGTATTTGCTAGATCACATCTAGAATACTGTCTACAGTTTTGGTAGTGAGGCTTAAATCATTAAGTTACAGGGATAGTTTGCATAAACTTGGCTTATATTCCTTTGCACTTAGATTAATGAGGGTTAATTTCATCAAGGTATTTGAAATAGGGACTCAATAGGGTAGATACAGAGAAATCATTTCCTCTGGTGGGACAATTTAGAACAAGGGGATATAATCTTAAAATTAAAGTTAGACCATTTAGTGAAATCAGGAATTGTTTTGTTTCTAAACAAAAGTTGGTGGAAATCATTGGCTGCACTGTTTACTTAGATTACAACAGTGACTACCATAAAAAAAAATATTTTATTGGCTTAAGCACTTTAACGCACATGAAGGATGTTAAAGGATTTGTGTAAATGCAAGTTTCTTATTTTCTTCATGTAAAATATTGGTCCGTACCTCAGAAGACAGTCCAAGGCTATGTTTATTGCTGTCTTAAATCCGTTAATTGATTTAATAAGAGTATAACACAAACAAGTGGGCCAAAATTGTAAGCTTAAATAATAAGATGCCAAATAAATTTGAATTATTTTGCACCAGTATCTGTGGTCACAAAGAGAGTTAACAGTGGACAGAGACACAATATATTTCAGAGCTTGTCCTCGTCTATATGGATGAGGGAAGTGCCAAATTGAACAAAAGCAAACCCTTTCTTATCATTTTCTCAGCTTCAACCTTGTACAGTGATCCAATGTTTACTAAGAGGAGTATCTTGTGACAGGAAGCTCTTTCAGGATCCAAGCCAAGATTTCTCAGCTGAGGCCATCATCTCAAGACAGTATCTCTCAAAGGCAGATGGAAAATTACTGGGGCAAAAACAAAATATTTTGTGGCTTCATTCACTGGTCTGCTTCTCCCTAAAGACCTCCTGTGGTTTAGTTCTAATGCTCTGTGCCATGTTCCAATCTTCCACTAAACTGAAAAAAAGATGCTCTTTAATGTAGCTTATTGTAGACTTTGCTAATTAATCATGTGGAATGATGAAATGTATTTTTAAGTGACCATAGGTTTCTCTGTGACTTGTTCTATCAATTACATTGGCTCTTGTTTCCCACTCTCCTTAGGTAGTGCTGGAACCCCTGTAATGTTTGATGATAAAGGTGATGCTCCAGGCCGTTATGATATCTTCCAGTATCAGCTTGTTGGCAATAATACCTGGGACTACCGCAGAATTGGCCAATGGACAGACCAACTTCATCTCAATGTAAGTCACATCTTGTTGAGCTATTAACATCTTATAGGCCATCTAAGCAGAAGCAGCATGGGGTCAAGTCAACAATATGATGCTTCTTTGAAGGGGACATGCATGAGAGAGAGGGCCAGAAATGGTAATTTTCTGGTCCATGCTGGCATCAAACATTATCCATTCACCCCATGCGGGCAACGCTAGATTTATCCCTTGCATCGCAGGGAAATATTTTTTGGACTGCTGGTTGCTTAAGTGCTTTGTTACATCCCTCGAACCAATTGCAGGCATTGAACAAACTACCAGAATAGTTAAGACCATTTCCAATAGCAACACAAATTTTGTGACAACATGTGCAATGGCTGTCCACACAGTGATATCTGATTTCAATGCTCTGCCATGACCCATATACATTGCTCCATTAATAGGCTTATAACTGCTAGGTGAAAGTAACTGAAAGATTAATATTTGGAGAGCACTCTGGGGTTTGTTCATTTTTACACACATTACATAGCTCTCTACTTCAGCTAGATTTCCTGATTATCAGTGCATGGTTTGATTGGTTCTCAAAGGACTGAGAACTGGTGCTTCCCATTTAAAGTATTTATTTAATCCGAATGGCAGAGAAAATATCTCAATATAAAATGAAGAAGCAGCAAGTGGTGTGACTGACCTCAGCAATTGTGCCTATTTCCCCTTAATGGTGCTGAATGTAAATGAAGAATGCAGAGTTGTTTTCGGCTGACGATCTTTGTTCTGTGCAAGTCATGTGAAATGATAGTTACTGTTAAGCTTTTAGTTTCCTATGTGTAAGTGGCCATTTTAAGCGGCAACTGTTGGAAACGTTGCTTCATAATAACACATAGGCCCAAACCTTCCAGTCAGCGTCGGAACTGCTACATCCGATGTTGATCAGAAAGCGGCGCGTTTACCTGGATATGTTTGAAAGACCCCGACTTCCGATGCAGCAGCCAGAAGAACTCTGTCAGTGCAGGAATCAACGCAGAGAGCAGTGAAGAGGATCAGCGCAGAAAACAAACCCTCTGTTTATGGCACTAGCTGCCATAAGGTAAGTTCAAATGTCCAGTGTGAATGTTAGTCAATGGGTGGGTAGGTTGGTGAGGTAAGTCAGTAGGGTCGGTGAGGTAAGTGAATAGGGTGGCAGGCAGGAGGGGGGGGGTTAAGGTGGCATGTGGATGAGGTGATAGGTAGATGGGGTAGCAGGTGATTAGGGTGGTAGGTGGGTGAGGTGGGAGGTGTAGTATAATAGGTTAATAGTTATGGTAATGAGTTAGTGATGTGTATCATGGTGTAATGGTGACATCAGCAGTCATGCACCAGAGACGCTAAAGAGCAGATGGAACAGCCTGCACTTGACAGACATATCTACTCTGAAGCCTATCTTGTATATAGTGTTAGTAAAGCAGTTTGAAGTAACCTACCTGAGTCAGACCAGAGTTACTCAAGATAGGTCACGTGAAAAACATACAAAACAGCAGGTGGATAAGGTGATAGGATGGAAGTTGGGTGAGTGGGAGGTCAGGTCGGAGGTTGGTCAGGTCGGAGGTTAGTCAGGTCAGGTTGGGGGGTAGTCAAGTCAGGCCAGGTCTGAACTGGCTGGGTGGGATAGTTCTCAGGGGTTGGGAAGTCGGGGTGGTCAGTTGGGGTAGTTGGGGGGGCAGCTGGGTGATCATTGTGAGTGACTGAGGGGGCAGTTGTATAGTTACTCAGGGCTTACACAAGGATTTTTTAATCTATCATTTCCTGGGTAACTACCCAGATAATTAAGTTAGAACTGTCCGAAGTCTCCGGCTACTTTTCAGAGGGTCCTGGGGAGCAGGGGAACGACCCATTGGAAGTTCAGACTTCATGGGCAATTCCCACGGAGTCAGTGTGCTGGGACTTCCACGGGATCCCGGCATGCATCTTGGGTTGTACGTTTGTTCTCCGACGATCGAGATACTGGAATATCTGGGACATAGACAAAGGTTAAAGTCCAGTGACGAGGTGTATTGGTACAACATTTACTAAAAGGACTCCTATGGCTCTAAACATGGTCTGCTAATTGGGGTTAATGGTACTGCAAATATGGAGGAGACAAGCTGCTTCCCTGAAGCAAGGAATAGGCCATGCAAACTAGGCAATGAATTGGCTCATTCACCGGTAGTGTGCTTAAACAGATGCTTTTTTGATTTGTTCATGGGATGTGGGCATCGTTGGCTAGGCCAGCATTTATTGTCCATCCCTAATTTCCCTTGAGAAGGTGATGTTGAGCTGCCTTCTTGAACCACTGAAGTCCATGTGGTGTAGGTAGGGAGTTCCAAGATTTTGACCCAGCGACAGTGAAGGACTGATGATGTATTACCAAGTCATGATGGTGAGTGGCTTTGGAGGGGGGGGAATCTTCCAGGTGGTGGTGTTCCCATGTGTCTGCTGCCCTTGTCCTTCTAGATGGTAGAGGTCGTGGGTTTGGAAGGTGCTGTCTAAGGAGCTGTGGTGAGTTCCTGCAATGCATCTTGTGTATGGTGTACACTGCTGGCACTGTGCGTTGGTGGTGGAGGGAGTGAATGTTTTGTGGATGGGGAGCCAATCAAGTGGGCTGCTTTGTCCTGCATGATGTGGAGCTTCTTGACTATTGTGGGAGTTGCACTCATCCAGGCAAGTGGAGTGTATTCCATCACATTCCTGACTTGTGCCTTGTAGATGGTGGACAGGCTTGGGGAGTCAGGAGGTGAGTTACTTGCCACAGGATTCCTAGCCTCTGACCTGCTCTTGTAGCCACAGTATTTTATATGGCTAGTCCAGTTCATTTTCTGGCCAATGGTAAATCTCCAGGATGTTAATAGTGGATGATGGCAATGCAATTGAATGTCAAGATTAGATTCTCTCTTGGAGATGGTCATTGCCTGGCACCTGGATGCAGGCTTAGAAATAATACAATCTAAAGTAGTCAGTGCATCACGCTGCTGGATTAGAAACAAACTCGTATTTTGAAACGTTTTCATGGAAAACCCCAAGCCGTCTAATTACATTTCAGGTCAGAACAGGCCTGAATTCCACACCAATGTCAATCTACATCAGGCTTGTCTATAAAACCAGTCGGCATATGTGTGTGAGTTTTCATGACAATTAGTATATTTCAATGTGACTTGTAATAATCTTACTTAATTCTCCAGCTCATACAGAAAAAAAATGTAAGTTGCCCTTAAGGCCTGTATATAATTGCCAGCAATGTACTGGAAAATAAAAGGAGTTGTCAGAGGAATGGCAGGCCATTATAATCTGGGAATGCTCAGCACTTCACAGCAGTAAAATTTCCAGCTGAATTCTGACATTTGTTAAGATGGTTTTTCATTTTTGACCCTTATAATTAAGCAGTTAAATCTGTACTGATGTCAATAGCTTTGAGCTGCAATGCTATCCTGTTATGATGGAATGGACACGTCTCATGTGACTAAGTTTAAATCATAGGGTTAGAACGTAATCAAAGGTTTACCCTATGCCTATTCCATCTTATAACTAACCTAGACATTCTCAACACTGGATGAAAAGGCAATATATTTCAGCACTAGCACCAACCCTCGCCACACCAAAAAAAATGCATTCAGTCAGCATACTTCAGCTAGCCACATGTCCAGAAGTGCCCATCATTAAAATAAACAAGTGCACTCATATTATTACATAATTGCAAGTGTCCACTCAACTGAATAGAGCTCACTCTGTAACTAGATTAATGCACTTCTGGACAGTGAAAATTGTTGTCCCATGGAGGAGTTTTATTTCTTGCCTTTGAAACTTATTACACTACTGGCCCAGCATGTGGTAATATTGCAGAACAGTGACTGTGCAGCACCAGAACATACCAGAGTACAGGCCTGATCCCCTGTTATATTTTAGCTCTTCCATAATAGCAGCATCGATGTGGGAAGTGAGTTATCTGTGGGTTGCTCTATCAGGTGGTACTGGCATAGACTGGAGCTCAGATCACCCACTCCTAACCACAGGTGATGTATATCTAAAGGAAGACAGAGAAGCTATAAGTGCAGGGAGGGGGTGTGGTTTGGAGGATGGGGTGGAGGTGGAAGGATGGTGGTGTACTTGAGAGCTAAACAGCCCAGAAAATGACTCAGATATGTTAGGATGTTAGTTCAAGGTGCTGATAAACTGCTCCGTTATACCTCTGAAAGCTCTGCAAATTTCAAGTGCATAGTGAAGCCATGTAGACATTTTGGCTTTACAAATAAAAGCATAGAGCGCAGAAACAAGGAGGTTGTGCTAAACCTTTTGTAAAACACCAGTTCGGCCAGAGCTGGAGTATTGTGTTTAATTCTGGCCACCTCACATTTAGAAGGATATCGAGTCTTTAGGATGCAGAGGGGATTTACTAGAATGGTGCCACTGGTGAGGGACTTCGATTATGTGGAGAGTCCAGAGAAGCTGGGATTGCTCCCCTTGGCGAGGAGAAGGTTAAGGAGAAATTTTATGAAGGTACTGAAAATTATAAGGTGCTTTGATAGAGTTAATATAGAGAAACTGTTTCCACTGTGTTATGATATGGCAGGCGGTATATGCCAGGCTGACCAAATCCACAAGGAAAACTTGGCCGCGCTTTCGCAATGATTTTGCAATTGGTATTTATTGTGAGAAGGCTTGTGCACTGAAGTCAGAAGTAATGAGTCCACTACCTCCTTTAGAGATTTTCAAGATGAAATTAAAATATTTATTTACAAAAGAAGAGCAAATTTGAACACACGCACGGGGCAGAATTTTCCGCTCATCGGGCAGGCGCACGCCAGGCCCGAACGAACGTAAAATGATGCGCGATATTTCTGTTGATGGGTGCCTGGGAAGAGTCGGAGCCACACCCGCCATTAATTAAGAGGCCAGTTAAGGCCCTTAACAACCTAACTGACAGCGATTTAACGTTGCACATGTGATATTCGCTCGTCGCACGTGCAGGCAGCAGCCCACAATTTGCAAAACCTCATTCACAGGCAGGATTTCCCTTGTGGATAAAAATAGTCAGCAGCATTGCCAGTGTGAGTAGTGAGGCATTTGGGAGATAGTTTGCTGCTGGTTGCTTCTCGATGCATGCAGCTTCACCTCTGTTCGGGACTTCATTCTTAGCATTTCTAGGCTTCATTTCAGGACTCATTGGCATCTCCAAGGCTCCCAGAGGATTCAGACCATGTAGACCCTTCCAGGTATCAGACAGCCTTCTGTAACCCTGGTAATGGGGATTGTAGCCTCTGCTGGAGGCACCTCCTCTGAGGGGGAAAAGAGGGGCAGAAGGGAGAGGAGGCCAGGTGTCCCAATGCAGTTTCCAGAGGAGGGACCTGTGATAGGAGAGGCACAGGCACAAGGGGCGCAGGGCCAGCAGGAAGTCCAAGGTGGAAGGGGCCGCAGGAGACGCCACTATTCTGCTGCCAGGGTTTACAGGCGGCGATGCAGCTACCTCAATATGTCCGAGGTGCAATGCCGAAGGAGGCTATGCCTCTCGAGGGAGACAATGGCCTCTATTTGTCAGATGATCGGGCCTGAGACCAGCTCCAACTGTGTGGATGGACACCCCATGCCAATGGCTCTGAAGGTCGCAGTGGCCTTCAATTTCTATGCCATCGGCTCTTTACAGGGGTCAATGGGCATCTGTGTGGAGTCTCCCAATCAGCTGTCCACAGTTGCATCAAGCTGGTGACAGAAGCTCTGTTCAGGCGCGTATTGACTTCCCTTAATTTCCGTATGGACAAGGCCAGCCAGGCTGAGCGAGCCAGAGGTTTTGCAGCGATTGCTGGGTTCCCCCAAGTCCAGGTTGCCATCATTTGCACATATGTGGCTATCAAGGCGCCAGCGGGTCAGCCAGGTATCTTCGCTAACAGGAAGGCATTCCACTACCACAAACGTGCAGATAGTGTGTGACCATGAGATGCTGATTCTGCAAGTCTGTGCAAGGTACCCTGGCAGCTCCCATGGCGCCTACATTCTGAGACACTCCCAGGTGCCGAGGCTCTTCAGTGCTCCAGCCCGACTGGATGGATGGCTGCTGGGTGATGAAGGCTATGCCTTGAAATGGTGGATCATGACGCCTCTCTGCCATCCAAAAACAGAGGCAGAGTAGCGTTACAAAGGAGCCATGCCTCCACAAGGGCGGTGGTAGAGAGGATCATAGGTCTTCTCAAGATGCGCTTCCAATGCCTGGACCATTTAGGGGGAGCACTACACTACCCCTCAGAGCGGGTGTCACTGATAGTGGTTGCATGCTGTGCACTCCACAATCTGGCACTGGCAAGGGGGGACCCACTGGAGGAAGAGGATCTTGACGCAGCTCCACAGGCCACTTGATAAATCCAGTAGTGAGTCAGAAGAGAAGCCCAGTGAGGAGAACGCTGAGGGCATGGTGCCAGACCCTGGTAGTTTCCAGGGAGGCAGGGACACCAGGGATGCCTTGATCCAACAGTCCTTCAGCTAGGCTGCCAAATAAGAGCTACCACCTCATGCCAGGGCTACCGCCTCCATCCTGGATCACAGAAATGACCCTTTCTTTTGCCTCCAAGATACACTCAGTGCCTGTGCAATGAAGTTTTGAGCCAACATCTAGGTCCAGCATTACATACTGGCGTACCCTACACCTACAAGACAAATGATGCATACTCAGGCCAATAACACAAAAGCAACTGTAATATAATGTTGGCACTTTCAGATTATGAACAGAGCAATATCAGGTGTTCATGGTCACACCATTAAAAAAAAAGGAGAACAAAAGATCATCCTTGACCGGTCCCTCTTGTGCTTAAGGTGCTTTAAACTTACATTTACGGGTGCAACATCTAGATCCTTCCCCCTCGCTGGCACCAGCATTGGAGACAGCCTGCTGACTCTGCTGTCTTATTGATCTTGATGACCTTGGTGGTGGCCCTCTGGCCAGTGGAGCCTGTGCTGACCCTGGCTGGGAGGGAGTGGCCAGTGCCACGGTTGGCATCTCCCCAGTCGCCATAGCCTCACCAGGTGCCACGGTCAGTGGCAGAGGGGTGGAGGAGCTGCTGCTGTCATCCAGAGCGCCCTGAGAGAAGCCCGCAGAGACGACAGGCAGCTCGTGCGCCAATGTGAGGTCACTGTGGACCTCCCTGCTCACCATTGATGTATGGGCACCTAGCTGGGATACAGGGTGCCTCATCCAACTCACACACAGACACTGACCACTAGAGGTCAGTGCCTGTGTGAGGGCTTGCAGATCTGGCGCAACCCCCGGAACCCCTCATTCTGTGCCTCTCGCCATGGAGGAGGCATTGCGCTTGGCCATGAGGGTCAACGCAGTGCTTATGCTCCTCAGGGACTCCTCCACAACAGAGACCCTGGCATGTGTACCCTCATGGATTGCCTACAGATCCTCCCGCACATTCAGCATCTGCTGCCTAATGGACAACTCCAGCGGCTCATCATCAGCCTTCGACTGAGCATCGTCCTGGTCTGCAGCAGTCCTCCGACTGCCAGCGCCCTGGGCATTCTCTGCCTCCACCTGCACCTCAAGTGAGTGTGGTGCCCTCACCAATGTGCACCGAGATACTCGTTGCTGAACTAATGCCCACCAAGATGCTGGTATCTGTGCTGGTGCCTGGTTCAGAGAGTGGGTGTGATGCAGGTGCTTCTGGAGCATGGTTGGCCCTCTGGTGTCAGGGGTAGTTCCTGGACGTCCTGGGTTTGGCTGCTTGGTGGCGGATCTAAGGGAGAAGAAGGACATGTCATTAGTTAAAGTCAATGGTGAGGCAGTGGAGATCTACACTATGGTGCATCGTCTTTCAATGATCAATGAGGAATTCAGTCTGGAGGGTCCCATCAATAATGACACTACACAAGATTGTTTGCAGCATGCAAAACTCTCAACTTGGTGCACTGCATTCTTACCTTTGTCTGACACCCCAGCCTCTCCGCAGCCGGTTGACCAAGGTGTGTGGCGCCTCTCGAGCTTCAAGGCCTCCTGCTCGTATTTGGAGAGGATGAGGAGTTGTGGGGGTCCTCTGCCAGTATGTGGCCTCTCAGTATTGTTATGGGATGTCTTCTCCTGAAAGGACAGAGGAGCATTGACTTTTTGACACTCTACCTGCAGTGCCACTGCTGCCTGGCCAACCCCAGCTGAGGAGCACCTTGCAGGACACATCCTCATGGCCTTTGAGCCGCAAGGCACTCAGTCCAAGCAGCCAGGGCTCACCCCCTTGGCCAGCTCTGGCATCATTGACAGTTGACACTCAGACTCTAAAACCCTTGAACTCAACACACTGACCCATACCAACTCAGTTCTCACCCTTCCTGAGTGCAGCAGGTCATTAAACCTCTTTCAGCACTGCACCCAGGTATGCCGTGCCATGCCGTGGCTGCTCAACCAGCTGCTACCTCCTCCCATGCCCTCTTTGTGAGGTGTGGTGGCCCCTTCCTCCCATCTCTGGGGGCAAGGGTGTCCCTCCTGGCAGCCACCTCCTCCAGAGGATGGCGAGGCACTCATCCGAAAAACAGGGGCCAACTGCCTAGCTAACCTCACCTCCTGCCTGGCGTCTACATCTTCTTTTGCAGCCATGTCGTGGCAGCATCTCCGACACGGGCAGCCTCCCCGGGGCTGCCTGTGCCATTTTTGAACCAGCTGCTGACAGGCCCCTGCCCCTTCTCGAGCATTCTGCAGCCGGTGTTCACGCAGGGCGGGCCTTAATTGTCCTGCCAGCGTGAAATCGCGGTCGTGGCCCAATTGCAGGTGGTGGTCCATTTCGCAACCGCTCCCGCTCCTCCCCCTCGAGCCTGCTCCGCCATTCAATAAGATAACGGCTTGTGTTTTGAATTCCACATTCCCAGCTACCCCAATGACCTTTGTTTCCCTTGCCTAACAAGTATATATCTACCCCTGCCTTAAAAGAATTAAATGACCCCACCTCCATTGCCTTGTGAGGCAGAGAGTTCCAAAGTCGCACAAGCCTCTGAGAGAAAAAAAATTCTCCTCATCTCTGTCCTAAAAGGGAAACCCCTAATTTTAAAACGGTGCCCCCTAGTTCTGGACTCACCCACAAGAGGAAACATCCTTTCCACGTCCACCTTGTCAAGGCCGTTCAGGATCTTATATACTTCAATCAAGTCACCCCTCTTCTAAACTCCAGCGGAAACAGCCCAGCCTGTCCAACCTCTCCTCATAAGACAACCTGCTTATTCCAGGTATAAGTCTAATAAACCTCCATCTGAACCACCTCCAACGCATTTACATCCTTCCTTAAATTAGGAGACCAAAACTGCACACAGTATTCAAGATGCAGTCTCACTAATCCCCTCCATAACTGAATCATAACATCCTTACTTTTATGTTCAATTCCTCTCGTAATAAAGAATAACATTCCATTAGCTGCCTTAATTACTTGCTGTACCTGCATACTAACTTTTTGTGACTCATGTACTAGAACACCTAGATACTTCTACCCTTCGGCATCATGCAGCCATTCTCCGTTTAAGTATTGACCTACTTTTTTATCTTTCTTGCCAAAGTGAACAGCTTCACATTTTCCCACATTAAACTCCATTTGTTAGATCTTTGCCCATTCACTCAACCTATCTATACACATCTGCAACCTCATGTCCTCTTCACAACATACTTTCCTACCTATCTTTGTGTCATCTGCAAGTTTAGCTACCATGCCATCGCTTTTCTCATCTAAGTAAGTGATGTAAATTGTAAAATGTTGAGGCCTCACCACAGACCCCTATGGGACTCCACTTATCACATCCTGCTAATCCAAAAAAGATCAATTTATGCATACTCTCTGTTTCCTGCCAGCCAGCCAATCTTCTTTCCATATTAATAAGTTGCCCTCTATACCATGAGCATTTATTTTCTGTAATAATTTTTGATGTGGCATCTTATCAAATGCCTCCTGGAAATCCAAGTACACTATGTCCACTGGTTCCCCTTTATCCACAGTGCATGTTACTCCTTCAAAAACTCCAATAAATTGGTTAAACATAATTTCACTTTCTCAAAACCACGCTGACTCTTCCTGATTATCTTGAGCTTTTCTAAGTGCCCAGGTATAACCTCTTTAACTATTGATTCTAACAGCTTCCCCACGACAGATGTCAAACTAACTGGCCTATAGTTTCCTGTTTTTTGCCTTGCTCCCTTCTTGAGTAGAGGGGTTATATTTGCTACTTTCCAGCCTGATGGAACCTTTCCAGAATCTAGCAAATTTTGGAAAATTAACACCAATACAGCTACTACTTCATTACCACCTCTTTTAAAACCCTAGGGTGAAGTCCATCTGGACCCAGAGACTTGTCAGCCTGCAGCTCCAAGAGTTTGCTCAGCACTGTTTCCCTAGTGATTGCAATTTCACCAAGTTCCTCTCTCCCTTTCACCTCCTGATTTACAGCTATTACTGGAATGCTTTTTGTATCCTCTATAGCGAACACAGGAGCAAAATATTTGTTCATTTCTTCTTCCATTTCCTCATTATCAACTATTAACTCCCACTGTCACTCTCTAGAGGACCAACGTTCACTTACTCTTTTCCTGTTTAAATACCTGTAGAATCTCTTGCTATCCATTTTAACATTTCTAGCTAGCTTCCTCTCATACCCTAATATCTTTCTCCTGATTAACCTTTTAGTCATTCTCTGCTGTTCTTTATATTCTGACCAATCATCTGACCTGCCACTCATCTTTGTGCAGTTATATGCTTTTTCCTTAAGTTTGATATTTTCCTTCTTTAGTTAACCACAGATGGTGGGTCCTTGCCTTAGAATTTTTCTTTCTAGTAGGAACATACTTATTTTAAATATTCTGAAATATCCCCTTAACTGTCTGCCACTGTTTCTTCATTGATCTATCGTCTAGTCCCCTCCTGCGCTGTGTGGTTCTATGACCACAATCAATCATCAATCGTTGGCATTAACTAATCACTGAGATGACAGCATGGTTGCTGCAACTGGTTGAAATGTTCTGAGATAGAGACAGGGAAATTGACCATGCTTTTTATACCTGATTACTATCTGGTAACTTTGTTTAAATTGGTAATGCATGTCAGTTGAGGTCAGATTTAAGCTTAGCTGTGAGGCCCTCTGTGGTTTGACAGGCCCTCTGGTACACTCAAACCAAAACTCATGCATGAGCAATGGCATCTTAGAAAATAAGCATTAGAATGGCGAATAGTGCCTTTGGAACCACAGCCCAACCAGGAATTAACTTCCTCAGGAGTGTAGGACAGGGGCAAAATGTTAGCTGATGGGAAAAGTAATTTCACTTTGGACAGCTTCATAATGTGATGGTGCATAGCTTGAGTAGGTACACTTTGTAACACACTTGCTTATTCTGTGTTTTACATGTAACCCATAAAGGTTGTGAACTTAACGCAAAGAGAACGTTGTTTGTCAATATTTGAAAAAGAAATACAGGCAGAAAATTCTTGTAATGCTCACTAGGTCAGTCAGGGTCTGTGGTGAGAGAAGCAGAAAGTTAAAGTGGTGAACGTGGATTATTTGTCAAAGCCAAAAGAAGCGTTACTAATATACAGCATTTAAAAAAGAACAGAACAAAGGGGAGGAAAAGCACACACGCACGCATAGAACCTGTTGCATTTGTAAATAGGCAAGCAAATTAAGCCTTTTCAACCAATCTGAATGAAGAATTCTCACTGAGACATGCAGAGTCTAAACCGGGAAGTAAAAAATAGGATGTATAGGTTAGATTTAAATGACGTAGAGAACACAAAATAAAGATTTGGAAATACAGATGGGATAAAGAGAGAGGAAACTGAAAATATCTAAGGAAAATGTTAATTTTAGTTACTTAAAAATATGCAACATTCATTTTCTTTTGAGGGAATGCAACTTCACACTTGTAAACTAATTTTTCAGGGCCAGAGAGGTTGTTCATAAGTAAGTGTCGCTTATTATGCTATTAAAAGCTGAATTACTCCTAAATGTGTTGATTAGAACACCCCACAATCTTTTATACTGGAGGGAATGCAAATTAAGTTTATGCAACTGTCGTCATAATTTAACTCTTTAAGTTGTCATAATTTACATGACAACTGATTCAAATACAAGTTAGATAAAAATGTTATCTCTAAACAAGAACAGCCACACAGATCAGAGAATGGTTTGGGGAGGTCATTATGAAATAGCTGTCACATGAGAGGACTGGGGTGGGAACAGAGCCTCAACGTATGATACAAGTACCTAACCTTCTAAGAGACTCAAATGGCCCAAAAAGTAGAGTATTACTGGAGCATGGCAATAGGGCAAATTTGTGAGTATCACAGATAATTTATCCAGGAGAGCTGTGCCTCTGACAAGTATGACATGTTTGTTGAATTTCTAAGCAAAGTTTGCTATTGAATGCTAAGCATTTTCTTTTTTTTTAAAGGTATATCATTTTTATCATAAGTATATCATAATTTTTAAAACATTTTATTATAATTTGAAGGATTGGTTTTATTACAATGAAGCATTCAACATTTCTTTTTTAGTGAGGTAGTTGAATTGTAGAGTTATGCTCTGGTCATGGAGCAAGCCACAGCCTGGTATCCTTCATTGAATCTGCATCATCATCTTGAAGGGACCAATTGGCCCTGTAACTCCAAACTTACCAGAGTCTACTGTGGCACAGAATGTTCATATACACATAGATAGCCACATGTTGTAGGCAGTGATCTTAAGCCACAACAATGGCTTGAATTTCCACAATGTGGAAATAAAATTGGCTGAGCATTGTTTTGAGCAGAGAGAAAATGTGAAAACTGAACAAGAGTGGGGAAGGAAACAGGAAGTGGAGGAGGGGAGCAAAAACAACAGAGAAGGGGCAGAACCTAG
Source organism: Cetorhinus maximus (assembly GCF_964194155.1). Lineage (NCBI taxonomy): Eukaryota > Metazoa > Chordata > Chondrichthyes > Lamniformes > Cetorhinidae > Cetorhinus > Cetorhinus maximus. Next base: position 60,441,870 of record NC_135884.1, read on the forward strand.
TTTGAAAACAGGGAATGACAAAGTGGAGCAAAAAATTGAGGGTGTGATTTGTTCAGTGTGTTTAAAATGTTAAAAGCTTTCAATAGAGTAGATAGAGAAACTACTTCCTGTGATTAGGATTGCAAATAAATGTATTCCTGGAGGTTTCGTCACATGACTTGGCCCTACACTCCAGCCATTAGTTGGCCAGCACATCCATCCTTGTGATGTACTGCCTTCCTACACCAATTCGAAAGCAAAAAGACTCACTATCCACTTAGATGATGCTTGACTATCAGCCAACACAGCCTTTTCCCCATTTTCAATATTCTTAAATCTGATAAAAGGAAATATTCAAAGAAAATGAAAAAATGAACCATCTTTTTTAATGTCCCAATGATTTTTTTCCGGGGTTGCACACAGCAGTGTCCTAGAGATTGATCTTCAATTCTGGAGAGCCTCCAGCACAATCATAGAGGGTTGGCAACCCTAACTATGATAGGGGAATCAAGAATGAGGGAACATAATGTTAAGCCTAGAGCCAAGCCATTTAGAAGTGAGATAAAGAACAATTTTTTTTCACGAAAGGGCAATAGACATATAGAATGTTTGTTGGGGCATTAAGTGCTTTCAAAACTAAGAACAATAGAGTTTTAAATGAGCAGTTTCAAGGAATCTGGAGCCAGGTGGTTAAACTAAATTGAGGTATGGATCAGCCATGGTCTAATTGAATGGCAGAGCATGTTGGCAGGGCTGAATGGCCTATCTCTTTCCCGATGACTGAAAGCCTTTTGGTGATGGCACCACAGCTTTTGTAGCTCAACAAAGCAATTTAAACTACATCTATTTGTCGTTATCTACAGTGGAAAATACAACTATTGATGTACTACATGTTTTTAAATCTGAATCACTTTCTTAATAATGTTATGTTTAGATGTTGCATCCGCTCCATTGGCTTTAAGCAAGCGTATTAATATGTTCGGCATGCTTAGAGAAGCCTGTATCCACTCATTAATCACGCTGATGCACTCAGGTCAAATCATGTGAGTCAGGACGAGCATTCTTTGAGGTATCCTGTGGCGTGGTCAATGCAGGACACTGATGTGGCCCAGTGTCAGAGTGATTGAGAGCGCCCAGTGTCTCAAGCTCTATCGCCATTCATCACCCCTGTCTCGTTCCATTTCTCGAGCCACACTTCACTGCTGGCTCATTGCACTGGCAATAAACTATCTCAAAGCGAATGGGGTGGAATTAGAGGTTGGACAGTACGATTGATTTGTTGGAATTCTTCAGTTTTGTCCTTCACAGTATTTTCAGGGCAATTCACAGACACCTAAAACACTAATACCACGGCAGAAGGACTTATATTCAACATAATATAAACACACATGCTTCTCTGAAATGTTAGAAGAACATTTGAGCAGCATTTTGCTGCCACACTCGGGGATCCTAAAAAGATTTCAAGTTACTCTGTTGATTTTTCTATGCTCGTATATTGCTCTTATTTTTTCTCTCATACTTCCTGTCCCTTCCCCCCTCCCCATCTCCTCCCCCCCCCCACCCCCCCACAAAGATGATTGTTGGTTTTCATTAAAGGGGATATGCCATGAATGAACAAGCATTTGTAAGAATCATTTTTATTGCCTCCTGAGAGCTTAAGGAAAAACTAGTGTTTTGTTTAATTTGTTTGAATGTTGTGATGTGATTTACCTCATCCTTCCTATGAACCCACTGGAGACAAAAATAAAAAGTTTGCCAAGGACTTTATACTGACTAACCTTCGCTTTAAAGGCTGGGTAGGGAAGATGTGTGCTTCTGATCTATCTCTGGCATATTGAAACTAATTGAAGCTGACAGATGCAAACGGAAAGGAGCCTAGGGAATTTCAACTTGTGACCCCGAGATTGTGACGCACCCATTCTTACCACCTGACATGTGGAGCATTGTGCGTTAGGTAGCTGTGGTTTGTTGCCTTCGTTAGTTTTCCTGCTTTCTCAACTCTTTACTATAATCCTCAGCAAGAGCATTGGAAGATTTCCACAAAATCCTTGAGATCCAAATTTAATATTTTTTGCCAATTTTATGGGTTTAAAATTGGAGTAACGATAACCAATTTAGCTGTAGAGAGGCCCCTGCCTAATCCATGTGGGTGTTTGAGCCACTACTAAATTGGTCAGGGTCTATATTTAGGCAGCTGCGCAAAAGCCTAGTTTTAGTATTGAAACAAAACTGCAGCACTCATTTCATAGCTGGTCACCAATTTTCTTTTTCCCTTGTCGGAGTGCGATGCACAAACTCCGACTGGCATTTTCAGTATTTTCAGGGTGAGGTATTTTCACGTCTTGAGCGTATGCAGCCTAACCACCTTATATAGACCCCAGAAAACTGTAAAACCTGCAATATTTTTAGTCTTTTCTACTATCAGTGCTCCTCCTGGCTTGACCAAGCAATTGCAGGTTGCTGGCGGGCCACCCTCACCCTGTCCCCACCACCCCTTCCTCCTGCCCCTGCCGCCCCCTCCCCCACCCCCCCAACTCCCAACACCACCCCTGCTGCCCCACTGTTGTTCACTTCCCCAGATGTGCCTCTGGCCCCCAGCGTGGGGCAAATTTGTAAGGTCCTGGCAGACAAGCTACACCAGATTGGTGCTCGCAGTTTTCCTGACTTATTCTGGTGTGGTCCAAGGTTTCATTCACTTAAGTCTCTGGGCCTCTCCATTTCAATGTTCCATCACTGTGTACAGCCAGAATTGTAGCTGTTTTGGAAGACTGAAAAAAGATTAGGCACTCTGCTTTCTTGGGGAAAAAAAAATGCACTCTTTGATGGTTGAGAATTACTCATATTTTTCTGTAAATACTCTCTATTCTTAGATTTATTTTTGTGCCAGCTAACAAATGGAAAAATGTCAATCTTTAACAATCCTTATAAGGAGAGTTGTCGCTTTCATCCCATCTGCCTGTACTGGGTTTGAACTTGATCCCCAACAATAAGCAGTCAGCAGGCACCTGTCAAATGTGTCAGTAAATTTACCGACAAGAAGGCTATAACAATCTAGGTGTTAAATGTGCTCCGCACTTTGGAGATTTGACACAGTGGTAAATGGTTACCGCTGATTTAACACTGTGTCCTATGAACTTTGGTGTAGTATAATGATACTAGTTGTAAAGTTGCAATAGGGCCAAGGTTAGATACTGGAAGATGAAATACAAGAACAGAAAGATGCTGACACCAACCACAACAGCAGCTGTGCTATTTGCAAAGAGCAGGAAGGGCAGGCACCTGGGGCCGCAAAGGTGGAAGACAACAGGGAGAAGGCCTTGCATATGAGAAAATGTGTTCAGTCCCAGTGAACTAGCTGGCTTTTAATCAAGGAGCAGTGTTGAGGAGCTTTTGATTCACTGGAGAGGTAATTACTGAGACATGTGCATTGCAGGCTCCAGGTTTCTAGGAATCTTCAGTGATTCTAAGAGCTTTATTCTGACAGGAGCAATTAATTTTGGTTTGCAATTGGGTCTTTGCAGAGACCAGAAGATGATTGCAGAGATTGGCCAAGATTCTGCTTTCAGTGACAAAGTGACTGATACGTTTTTCATTGTTAATTGTATAAATCATTAAGGGTAAGGATAAACAGGTCGAGGCCATTCGTTATTTGAGCACACACAAAGAGACACTTATCAACAATGGGGTGGTGAGTAGGGTTAGCAGCTATGCACTTGTAATATTTCACTTTGTGAGTAAATCTAAACTGAGCAAAGATTGACTTCTGATCTCCTCCTTCACCAAATGGCTGTTAGAAGTTTAACATAGCAGAGAATGGTTGCCTAAAGGTAAAGATTGAAAACTGAAAAGTTTTTTAAGAAAGATTACAACTTGAGTAGCTATTCTGGTGAATAGTTTAAAGCAAGTGTAAATTGTCAGGATATGATTAACTGCCAATGTTCTGAGTCTGAACATTCTGACCAGTGGTCGAATAAAGTGGGAATGTGGACATCTGTTATGTCCCTACCAAAGAGGGAACAAGGTATGGCATTGGCATTGTCACTTCCTAACAGAAGAAAAATAAGAAGCAAAGTATTGTGTGAGCTGGATGTTTGTCAGTTGGATATTAAGGAAGGCTTGGCTCTTCCATTAGGTTTCATGGATGAAATTTACCAGAAAGGTGATCTATGGATGCCTACGTGGCATGGTCAGACTTTAATAGATTTCGAAAGATGTATAGCCATTCCATGAAAGCACATCATATGGACTTTAACAGACTGTGTAAAAGATTTGCAGAAATTCAATTTGGAGATGACTTGTTTAGTGCTCGTATTTAAATTGCTGGATTGTGCTAAGCTGTCGCATATGGATAGGCTCCAAGCTTTGAATAGGGTTTGCTTCTCAAAGAAATCCCCTTTTGGAGCAGAGGCCTGCTGCCTTGCAAAAAAGTCCTGGGGGAGCAGTAATTTCCAGGAGCCGAGATGGCACAAATGGAACATTGCGCAGTGTCATGGAGGATGGAGGATTCAATGATTGCGGTATTTCGAGATTGGCCAGGTACTGGACGCAGGCGTCAGTGCAAAGGAAGAATGACAGACAGAAGCAATGAGAATGAAAGTATTTGCAGCAGAGCTGGAGTCCACAGGAGACAAGATCGGAACAGCAATAATCGACGAATGAATCCCAGGAATGTCCGAGGAACATTTAACAGGTGCTTCAGGTGTGACTGGAAATGTAGTCGAAAAGCAGGGTTCTGGAAGTGATACATGATGCAGAGAATTTGGAAGCTGAAAGTGATGTTAATGATGCAGCCTGAAGGAATTGTCCTCGTCACAAAAAGCTTTAGCCCAATGATGAGTGTGTTAGCTGTGGATTTATTTAACTGTGTGGCGTTAGATAGTGGTTGCACATTGATAGTGTGTGGAACAGATTGGCTAAAATATTATCTACATTCAGGCAGTAGTGAGGATTGATGTAAGGTCAGAGAGTATGAGCTCACTGGAGGAGGCTACGTTCAGCATCATGGAGCTGGCTGTGACACAGGCCGATACATCTGGTGCCTCAGAGCTTTCAGGATAATGGTATGTTCCTGCCCTGTGCCCCTTCTCAAATCCCTTCACCCTCATCCTGCTACCTGGCATGAGTTCAAGTGTCAGATGGTGTGACCACATCTCCAATGAAGAAGCACCATCGCCAGCTCAGATACTGGCACTGTGTGAACATTAGGGGGTAGTATAGAATCAGGATCAGCACAAGACGGTGAAATTTAATCTAACTCATTGGAGTGGGCTGAGAGGTGGGGCAGCCCGTAGAATTGGGAGGGAAGGAGAGGAATGGAGGGCCTATCATCTTCCCATCTCTGCCTACTTCATTCAGTGGCGGGGAAGGTCGAGGTCATCCTTGCTACCCAGCTACCAACTGAGGCCCTTGGGCCACTTCCCACTACCACTGGCATCCTACCAGCAGCCAGGTGTGGGATGGTGGCCTCTGCAACATGGGAGACAATTAGCACTGAGGTGCTGCTGGCCCTCCGATTGACCGGCAGCTCTTGGAGCCTGGATCTCTGCTCCTAAAGGGACAGGAGCCCCAACAGCAGGCAGTTAATTGCCTGATGGGCACAGAATTGCATCAGAGCTCCTGGAAGTGGGCAAGGTGGCGTTGTTCCTGGCTTTCCAGCTCGTTATCGGGACCACTACCGCTGGCATTAAATTCAGCCTGGTGAGTCACGGGGCACTAATGGGCTGCCACTAGCCCCTGGAGAATTGTTCCAGCTCCCTGGAGGACTGAGTTGTAGACACATTCTGCTCTGGGGACACAGAAAAGGATTTTGATGGGGTGGCCTAGAGGGCAATGTTGATGTGAAGCGCACCATGGTGCTTCATGAACTGGCAGGCTTGCCAGACGGTCTGCTGCTACTGTCAAGTAACATGGAGGAGTCTAGTTCTAACTTAGGGCAGGGCTACGTACAGAGCTCGGAGCCCATTCTTTTCATCATGGAATGGTGGCTAGCTTCACAACAGCACTTGCAACCTGCCCATGATGCAACATCTGGTAGCCAACATCTCAGTTTTCACTGCAACTCAGCAGCGGGCACCCAGCATCTCAAGGCTAGAAGCTCAGACTGAAGTCTGTGTTTGCTGCTGTGTAGGCTCAGAGCCTTGTCATGGCTATGAACGTCGGGGGTCCGAGGGGGTTGCAGACCCGCACAACGGTCTTGTGATCTGTCCTTCAACAGATTACGAGCATCACTGAGGGTACTGCCCTGGAGGAGTGGCAATGTCTCTATGTTGCCCGAACCTGGCGTCTTCTCTCAGGTTGGCAGCATTCCTGCTAACCTTGCCACCCTGCCAGTGTGTTTGCTGTAGTGTCTCAGCTGACCAGCCCAGACTGCCAGCATCCATGCCAAGGTATGGGCTCCTGTACTTGGGATCTTGCAAATACAATATGTCAGTGCGGTTCTGTGCTCTGATATGTTAGTCACCTGAAATCAAAGCTTCTCTTCCTGGTGCTGTCAGCAAAGCTCAGCCATCTTGAACCTTTTCTTAGAATATCAGGAATCATATGCCTGCCAGCCATGGCCCCAAGCTCTGATTATTCAAATTGGAGAAAGCTTTACCTGTGTTACTCTGGGAGCTCTTTATTTATCTAACTAAGTATTGTAATTGCCTTAATTGTCAACCCTCTAGGTTTCCAGTGGAAAGTTGTCAATTAAAAAAAAAAATCATTGTCAGGATGTGGGTGTCGCTGGCAATGACCAACATTTGTTGCTCATCTCTAGTTGCCCTTGAGACGGTGGTGGTGAGCCACCTTCTTGAAGTGCTGCAATCCATGTGGTTATGGTGTTCCCATAGTGCTGTCAAGGATGGATTTTCAGGATTTTTGACAGTGAAAAAACGGTGATATATTTCAAAGTCATGGTGGTGTATCACTTGGAAGGGAACTTGGAGGTGACTGTATTCCTAGCTACCTGCTTCCCTTGTCTTTCTAGATGCTGAAAGTTACAAATTTGGGAGGTGCTTTTGCAGAATCAGTCGGAAGAGGAGGGAAACCTATCGAAACCTGTTTATTCCGTGTACTGTAGCATCCCGAGCACTCTTTCCTCAGGATTGGAGTGATGCTAGCAAGGCCACTTTGGCTGTCCGTTTCTAGTTGACGGGGAGGCATTTAGAGTGAACTTGCTAATGCAAACTAGAGACAAGCGTAGTGTAGACCAGGTGGGATTGGCACAATCATTTCCTTGAAGGACATTAGTGAAGCAGTTGGCTCTTTTGTTTTTGTTAAAATTTAGCAGTCCTTATGGTTATTTTCAGTTTCCCAACTTCCATGGCAAGATTTGAAGTCATGATGCATCCAGCACCATAACTAGTACACTGCGGTAAGGCTTTCCAGGTTATCCTGTGCAAAATACTTTGTTTAATTCCCTGCCCAGTGATCATGTAAGCAATGTTTCTAGGTTAGTGGAAAAAGCAGATTAAAGAGGGCAAATTTTAATTTGGTCGCTGAAAACAGCCTTGACTGACGCAGGCAGTCCCAGATCTCAAAGTGATTCATGGATTAGCATGATTAATGTGTTAAACAAAAGGGAGCTCATGTGATATCACAAAGCTAATCCTTCACTGCCCAGAAGCTTCTTATTGCTTTGATTAGCAGTCTGCTTCATGCAAAGAACAATTGCCTGCTAACCACAAAGAGTTATGCAAAAGAGCACATTTGGTTTCCATCACTGATACAATATTCAACTTCAGAAGCAGCCATTGATCATTCTGCACACAATTGGCCTGTTCACCGAAACTGTCTACAATTAGAATAAAGACATTACCCATCATGTTATCTATACAGCTAGCCCTTTGCAGCGCTGTCAAATAAATGTCTTGTTTCTGAAAAAATCCTTACCTGGGTTGCTGACAGCACATTCAGTGATTCATGAGGAAGGTTGGCCACATTCATTGTGAAGAAGCCTGAATCAGGTAAAGCAAATACTGATTGACCCATAAGAAGGCCAAGTAAGATAAGTAAGGTGAATTAAGCTAAGTTTTATGGTATTTTACTGGAATTGGAGAACTGCAAATCTTACTGCTTCATTTCAGAAGGCAGGGAGGGAGAAACCAGGTAACTATACATCTCTGTCAGGTTAACATCAATTGTGGGGAAGTTACTATAATCTTATCATCGGAGGCAAAATGGCTGTGCACTTAGACAAGTATCAGCTGGTTAAGGAGAGTCAGTATGGATTTGTGAAGGGTAGGTCATGTCAAACTAAATCTTAGTGTTTCTTGTTTGAGAAATTCACAAGGATAGGGCAGTGCCTGTGAATATTATCTGCATGATCTTGCAGAAGGCATCTTTGCAGAAGTGCAACATTTAGCAAATATAAGACTGCACAGAATTGGAGATGCTTGCACTGGAAATTGGTTGGGAGGTAGGACACACAGAGTAGGGATATAAGGTCTGTCTGGTGTGATGTGTCAAATTGTGTTCCCCATGAGTGGGACTGGAGCCTCAACTTTTCACCATTTATATACCAAAGGGATAGATTATAAAAGAAATGCTGGAAATACTCAGCAGGCCTGGCAACATGGGCAGAATCTTGTGCCCTCCTCCAGGGTGAGTTTGGTGGTATGGGGGCATTTAATCGGGTAAGAGGGTGACTAGCGGTGACTGCACCACCTTTCCACTTCTACCCCAATTAAGTCCGTGGCGGAAAGACCCGTGGATGGTCTTCCCGCCCTGCTGCCAATTGAGTCCCTTAAATGAGCAATTGATGCCCACTTAAGGGCCTCATACTGCCATTATTGGTATTAACCCAGGGGCAGGGGGCTCACCATGAGGGGAGCATGACCACCAAACCCTGGTGTGTTTGCTTGCGGGCTCCTGGAGATAGGATTGGGGGATGTGGGAGTGGTCCCTAGTTGCAAGACATTCAGTGCCTATTTGAGGGACCCAGCACCAGGAAGTGGGGTGGGAAGCTGAAAGCCAATCCCCTGCCCTTGCTACCGAACCCACAACCTCCTTCTTGCCATCACTCACGCCTGGGTCTTTCCTTGATCCGAGGCTTTGAGTGGGTATAGTACCAGCAGCAGCAGCAGCCCTCCTCAGTGGCACTGCTGAGTACAGAAGAGCTGGCAGCCTCTGTTGGCCAGCAGCACTTGGCAGGCAGCACTTCTGTCCCTGGGGTCCTTGATCTGGGGAAGGCCCCAGCTGGCCTGTTAAGTGCCTTGAGTAGCACAACATGGGGCAGGCCTTACCAAAAAGAGGCAAAGAGACCCCATCACCTGTAGAAAATTCCACCCCATCTGTGAAGTGAGAAACAGAGTTAACATTTCATGTTGATGACCCTTTTCACCTGCTCTCAGTGAGTTTGTGAATGGACAAACTTTGGCAGGTGGAATTCAATGTGAGGAAGTGCGAGACCATCCACTCAAATTTGAAGAAGCCCAATTTTGAACATTTTCTTAACATTGTGAAACTAGGAGCAAAGGAATTTAAGTGTCCAGGTACACAGATCACTAAAAGAGCAAAGGTACAAAAGGTAATCAAAAATGGCAAATGGATTGTTGACTTCACAAGGGGATTAGAATGGAAGTTATTCTTTAGGTGTACAAAGCCTTGGTCAGACTCCATCTGGAGATTACATTTTGCATTGGGCACTGCAGGCCTGAAAGGAAGAACAGCATAGATTTAACAAAATGTTACCAGGATTTAAAAAGGTTCAATTATAAGAGCAGGTTGCTTGAATTTGATTTCTCTTCCCTTACCTTTAGAAATTTGAGGAGCGATCTAAATGAGGTGTTTAAAATAATAATTGGATCGGTTAATATAAGTAAGCTATTTCCTCAGCTGTGGGAAATCTAGTACAGGGGACACAATCTTAAAATTAGAGCAGAGGCACTTAAGGATGAAATCAAGAGGCATTTCATGCAAAGGGTAGAATAAATCTGGAATTCTCACCCCCAAAAGATTGTGAATGTTGAGTCAATGGAAATCTTCGAGATTGAGATCAACAGATTTTTGTTAGGGAAGGGCATCGATACATATCAAAGTTCAGTAAATAGATTAGGGTTAGCCATGATCTAAATGTGCAGGGGAACAAATTCAAGGGGCTGAATGACCTACTCCCATTTCTATGTTCCCATCAGGGCTATACAGATTGAAATGATCATTTCAGACTGCAGCAGCTGGATTAATGGGAACATTGACCAAGATGATGCATCTGCTGAAGCTCCTCCTCATTACTCTGTCCAGTATCAGAGTAGCCTGCCCCTTTCTGGTCCCTCGGCTAATGGTTGTTCGTTTACGAGGGCTTCCTCTGCCAAACTCTGCGGACCAAGTGATGCCAGCAGCCTTGCATCACTCTCAGGAGTTCCACCACTCACTGAACACAAATGCAAGCCTTTTAGAACCAGTGACTCTGTGCCACTGGTTGAACAACTGAGCATTATTCTTCACTTCTTAAATATGTTTATCAGTGTGTCCATTATACCTCATGGCTCTCCACTGTGTTCAAGACAGCTGCACTCTGATGTGCCCCAGACACTGTGTGTTCTCCATGCCTCCTGACTGAAAATTTGCTCTTCTGAGGCCTGTTAACAAGCTCAAGCAGTTAATTGAAGGTGTGCAGGTTCCCAGCTTCCCCCCTTCCTGCTCTCTCTTTGAAATCGCATTGCATTCCATAGGCATCGGGATCTAGTGACGCCCTCCGGGAATGCAGTTTTTAATATGCAACCTCAGTCGTTCTTGCCCCCATTGGCATTTGTAAAATCCAGCCCCAGAGGTGCCAGCTGGTCACATTTAAGATGGCAATGCCAGCTTTTTTTCCGTATAACCCAGCTGTCAGATTTTCTGTCAGTTGAGAGTTTCCAAAAATGGAGAAACTCTCTGAAAGTTTTCAAGTGTTTACAAAAATGGAGAAACTATGTGAAAGTTCAAAGTCTCCATATTAAGGATGGCAAGTTGACACCTGAGAAACCGGCTGGCTTGGGAGATAAAACAATGCAAAGCTTACTCCAGCTTATAGGTCAAACAAGGAGATATCAGCTACAATAATTACAAGAGAATAAAAAAAATCCAGCAGTTTTGTTTGTCAAAATTGTCAGTACAAGTTTACAAAAAGCCCAGGGCAAAGAATATTGCAACTAATTAATTGGACAAGTGCAGTCTCTGAATACAGTGAGCATTGTCAAATTTGGTTTGCATTTTTGGCTTTTCTAGATCTTGTTTTGCCAGGTTTTTCTGTACCTTTTCTGAAGACACAGACATTCCCTGAGGGGCACTTTCATGGTACTAGCAGCTCCTCATACTCCACCCAAGTGACGATTGATTTTGTCTGGGCCTACCTACGCTGGGAATGGCTAAAGAACAGCATCACAAAAAGAGAAAAAGCAATTTCTTCTGGTGGAGGTGTAGAGAACATGGCTATGTAACATTAACATTAGAACGAGGATGTTCAGGGGCGATGTTAGAAAGCTCTCCTTCACAGAAAGGGAAGTAGAAACCTGGAAAACCTCTGCCCAAATAGGTTGTTGGGAGTCAAAGCTTCAAACTTGAGATTATTCAATATTCTACTGTCCTTGCCCTAACTCGCACGAAATCCTATTCACTTATTGCCCCTGTGCACGCTGGCCTGCACTGGATAAGCAATGCTTCTATTTTAAAATCCTCATCCTTGTTTTTGAATCCTTTCCGGGGCCCCGCCTCTATTTCTCTGATCTCCTTCAGCCTTACAGCCCACCTAGATCTCTGCGCTCCAACAAGACTGGCATCTTGAACATTGTCAATTTTAATTGTTCCATCCTTGATGGCCACGTCTTCAGCTGCCAAGGCCCTAAATTCTGGAATTCCTCCTTCATCTCTCTGCCTCTCTTTCCACTTACTCCTTAAAATTTACCTCTTTGACCAAGCTTTTGGCTCTCCGGCCTAATATCTCCTTAGATGGTTTAGCGTCAAATCTTGTTTAATAATGTCTGTGCAACAACTTGGGGCATTTATTACATTGAAGGCCATATAGAAATGAAAGTTATTGATTTTTAGACTAGGCAGATTGAATATTTCAAAACTGAGATTGATATATTTTTGTTAGATTATAGTAGGAATAAGGAACCAAGGTGTGCAAATGGAACAAAGGTACAGATCAATCATGATCTAATTGAATGATGGAATAGGTTGGAGGGGCTGAATGACCTCCTCGTGTTCCTATGTCCTCCTTTGGTTCCTAGAACTGAACGCTTTCTCCTGTTAACATGCAGCAGTCATGACTGTCTGACTAGTCACTTCTCTATAACAGCCTTACGGAGATCAGTTGCAGCAAGGAGAAAGCAAGAGGGTAGGGATTAGAGCTCAAGTGCATGTGGGAGTGTTGAATAAGGGATGAGTTGGGTGCAGCTTCTAGCCAGTTGTGCAAACCACAGAGGATTATGAGTTAACTGAATGTAGATTATAAACCCAGTAGGCAGGTTTAGCTTTTTTTTTCCAGGTGCAGTTAGTGAGAGTATGACATGAAATATGTGACATATAACAGCAGCCTGTCATCAAGTCCAGGGAAATATATGTCTCCATAGGCCAGCTGATTCTGTAAACTTTCAAATGATGAAGAATTTTAACTCTTCCCAATTGACAAACGATCAAACTCTTTTCTTGAAAGAAAAAGAAACAAAACAAGTAAAATGAAGCACATTATTTTTCTGATTGCTGCCAGGTAGCTTAAACGTAAAGAGTTATCATCCTGCTTTGTGCTCCAATAATATTTTTGTCTTTCATTTAATCATTTCACCCCTCCTAACATTGAGCGAAGACAATTTATTTTCTCTTCATTCTTTCTTGGGATGTGGGCATTGCTGGCAAGGCCAGCATTTGTTGCCCATCCCTAACTGCCCTTGAATGAGTGGCTTGGTAGACCATTTCAGAGGGCAGTTACGAGGCAACCATGTTGCTGTGGTCTGGAGTCACATGTAGGCCAAACCAGGTAAGGGCAGCAGATTTCCTCCCCTAAAGGACTTTAGTGAACCAGATGGGTTTTTGCGACAATCATGATAGTTACATGGTCACCATTACTGAGACTAGCTTAATATTCTAGATTTATTCACAAATTTAAATTCAACCAGCTGTGAGGGTGTGATTTGAACCCACGCCCCCAGAGCATTTGCCTGGACCTTTGGATTACAAGTCCGGCGACATTGCCACCATGCCACTGTATCCTCCAAACACACAGAGGCCTCATCAATTATTTGTGTTCTGTTTCATTTTTCTGTCAGTTGTGAGTGCATGTTGGTTGACTTCAGTTATACCTGTGACATGCCCTTCACAACTGTCATTACAAAAAAACTGCCTCAACTCAAGGACACTCTTTCTCCTTTAAAAGAGGACTTTTAACATCTGGACTCCCTTTGAAAGGGTAGGTCTCATGATCATTCCTTATAAACTGAACATTGGCAGGAGAAAGGACAGACTTGATGGAATTAATCGTGATGGAGAGAGAGATCTGAGATAATATATATTTAAAACTGCATGAGAGTTGGAAGACTCATGTTTTATGATTGTTCTCTGCTCTTGTTAGTTCATCACCCTCGTCCCTGTTGAAGTACTTCCAGGTAATACTCTGCTATAGTGGTCTTCATGTGCATCGTTGATGCAAACGTTCTTCAAAGAGAATTAGCAGAAAAAATCAAATAGAACATTAATACTGATGATAATTCCTTGAGATTTTTAATTTCAAGAATTGGCACTAATGTTCAGACTCTTTCCTCATAAATAGGGACAAATATAGCTTACCAATAGTCAGGTTCCACTGGTTGGAGCAGAACAGAATGTTGTTGTTACAATTTATAACGTACAGCTTTACAGAGCTGCTGATGCAATGGCAGACCCTGTTACCCATTTTCTCGGGTAAAGATGGCTAAGGCCTTCAGTGAGGCAAGAGGGCTATAGTGGTTATAGTTTAAAAGCAAAATACTGCGGATTCTGGAAACCTGAAATAAAAATAAAGTGCTGCAAAAATGCAGCAGGCCTAGCAGCACCTGTGGACAGGGAAACAGAATTAACTTTTCAACTCCAATATTGCGAACCAGTGCACTTGCTCTTTGCTATTCCACTGCCGAATACGTCTGCCCTGCAGAGGAAAGATCTACTCATGCTAAGAAGATGGATGCCATTCTGAATGCAAGTTGCAGACTTATCACAGGTTGTTTAAAACCAACAGCCTCTATATCCTGGCGGGTATCGCTCCCCCTGATATAAGAAGAACGGTAGCCAGCAAGAAAGAGCGACTCCGTCAAACATCAGATGAGAGGCACCCTCTACATGGTCATACACCTACACCCAGCTGCCTAAAGTCAAGGAAGAGCTTCATGAACAGTGTTGTTCCATTACAATCAACCCCATCTGAAGCCCGCATCGCTTTGTGGAAAGACCGGCTCGCCAGTCTCGAACAACCCCCAGCGATGGAAATTCAACTGGATGAAAGCCTTCCCCCAGGAGCTAATTGCAACTGGGCAACCTAGAAGTGCCTTAACAGATTTACGACTGGGATAAGTCGTTCAAAGGTGTCACTAAGCAAATGGGGATATAAAACCAGCCCGACAATTTATGAATGTGGAACTGATCCACAGACTATGCAACATCTCCTGCAATGCCTATCGCTAGAGGAACCCTGCACTGTTGCAGATCTTGCCGAATTCAACAACAAGGCGCAAAAATGTGTCCCGTTCTGGCTGGGCCATGTATGGACTGTCCATGGATACGATAAGAAGAACTCCAGTATGACTCTCTTTTTGGAACTGGTTGTAGTTTAATGGTCAGGAAATCTCCCTCATGTTCACTGAGATTAAATGTTCCAGTTTTGGGAAGGTTGTCACAATCCCAGACCAGACCCCCAAATTTCCGGCCCTAGACGAAACCCTCAAATTTGTTACAATCCTGCCAGGGGCCAATAACTTTTGTTGGTTAAAGCAGACAAAATTTGAAATCCCAGACATTTACTGTGAGAATAAAGCCACAAGATCCCATACTTTTAAACAAACAGAAGAACTTGTACTATAAAATGTCAGCAAAGTAAACAGCCAACACTCTCTTACACTCTAACATACTTAATTAACTTGATGTAAACATGAGTGAACAGAAAAACACTGGTCAGACACACCACAAAGGCACGTTAAATGGTGGACACAATGAAGACAAATTCCACAAATTTCCTCAGCAACCCATTTAGAGGTCAATGAGCCGCAAAACATCTTCAAAATGTGTCTTCCTCACAAAGGATTTCAGCCTCTGTCTTTCAAAGGTATGGCCTCTCATTTCCCTCAAAAGCTTCTCCAACTCAGACTGCTCCTATAACTACTCACCTCCCAATTGTTCAATATCTTCTCCTGAGACTGCGTCCCACTGGATTCATAACGCTGCAACCCAGCACCTCATTACTGGTATGATTCCAGCTCTCTAGCTACTCTGAGCAGAACACCCCTACTCATTCACTGTCCTTTGGCCCAATAGCCAGCTTTACTGAGCTGGTGCTGCTTCTAGGTTTCTTGAGTTCTGATCTCCCCAGTTTCACCGAGAAAATGCTGTTGCTGGGCTTCCCTGAGCCCCAATTCTTATCTGCACCAAGAAAATCCTGCCCCTGAGCTTCCCTGAGCCCCAGTGCCTAGCAGCACAGAGCGAATAATGGCTCCGAGAGCTCCTGTGAGCCCAAGCCCCCTCAGGAGCTAACGACAGCACTTAAGCTGTGTGGAGCTAATCTTCCTCTCTGTTTGCTCCCCACTGGCTGCTGTTCACTCTGCCCCTTGAACCGATTTGTGTGACCTGTTAATATCCCCCAACAGTGTTCCATCTCTGTTCCTAGGTAAGGTCCTAATGTATTCGAGCTGGTGCATTCTGCACCCTAAATGTTACAATTTCCAGTCGACTGTAGACTTCCCCCACCCCACCCCCACCACCACAGTTGTTAACTTGCAAAAGCTCAGACAAAAAATGCAGAAATATTACTTCCCTTACATTCATTCCCTTGAGAAAACGCTTCACCATAGTGAAGGTTTTTTTTACAATTGTTTTGCCATTTCTATACAATAGCAGTTCTTTACAACAAGTGCTTTTCATAAGGTTCTAACAAGTGGCTTATTGCATACTATAGAGGTAACCTTTTCATTTTTTGCCATTACACACAAGGTATTTACAGAGTTATAACAAAACAAGTACAGTAACACGTAGGATTAGCAGGATTTAAATGTCATAGAATGATCATAACTCAGAGCCCGTTTTTTCCTATGCCCTTTCTTTAATTCTGCAAAGAATGTCTCAGCTATGTCTACAGTCAAATAATCTCTTTTCTTTTGCTGTAGGCATACTTCCATTTATAAGTTCATTTTCTAAACTCAATCGTGGTAAATTCTCATTTTGAAACTTCAAAATGGCTTCTTTGTGTGCCAACAACTCATTTATTTTCCTATCTAAGTCCCTTTTGGTTGTTCCAAAAAAGTCATCAACATGCTTTTTATGTTTAAACAAAAGGGTTTTATGTTCCTGTTTGATTTGAGCTCTGGACATTTTAAGACCTTTCAGTTTCTCCTGATCACATTCGGAAATGTCCTCTTTAATTATTTTCAAGATATGTCAACAGCTTCCTCACTCTGGATTTTTATTTTCCTTCCTAACATTTTAAGTCTTCAATGCAATTCATGAACCACATAATTCCAATCATCTTGGAGCTTTAAATTGCCTTTTGTGAACTGTTCACTTGCCTGGATTCCTGCTGCTGCATCCTGTATTTCAACACTAGCAAGCATCCCTGGGTTGGTGTCAAGTGTCATTAACCCTTTTGGGTCACTTTGAGGTCTCAGTTTTTCTTGTTGAAAATTTTTATTTTGAAATTCTGCAGAACCTTATATAAGTTTGACAACTTCACATGGTCATTCCGTTTATTTTAGATCTTTCCTCCATGGTTGCTGACTGCTCCTTGGGCTCTTTCAATTTACTTGTTAGATCCTCGATCTGTTTTTAAAAAATTGTCCTGAGCTGCTTTTAAAGTCTGGATCTGCTTTTCCAGGCTGCACATCTCATCCTTATTGTTCTCCAGATTGCATCAGAGTTCAAGAATTTCATTGCTCATTTCCCAACAAAACTCCGGTAGTTCATCAGTCTTCGTTTTTAATTCTGCATTCAACCAACTGTTCTGATTCACCAGTAATTCCTTTTCCTGTTCAAGGCATTTTTCGTGTTATTTAGTAGAAACATCTGATACTTGAAGTTCATCAAGTTTTAATTGATGGTCTCTCTTTGTTGAATTTGCTTATACAAGTTTATCATTAAGACGTTTCACTCATTCAAGTTTGCTACTTCCTGTGTCCGATGCTCAAGTGTTCTCACAATTTCTCGTTTTTCATTATCTAGCTCACCTTTTCTGATGTTTGGGAAGTTGAGCATGACCGAGCAACTGCTGCAACTCCGTTGTTGCTATGTTACTGTCTACACTGGCTAAATCATTATCCAGTATAAAATCTGACCCTTCCATAGGCAAACTGGGAACAATTCCCGCAGTAACAATCGCTGTAACAACTTCACAACTTAATGTTATGCAATGGAACAGATTTCTTTGTCACATGAATACTTTTTCTTTCATCAGACCATCTGCAAGACAAATCACATCATCAGCTTCCATCAGTGAACTACCCTAGTGTCTCTGAAAATATTAATTTGCTTACTTTTTCTGTTTGAGGAGTAAGGGGATACTCCTCCCTTAGAGGCAAAACCTCTATAACCTCCAGTAACCAGGCTCACTTTAGCAGTATTAAAGGAAGAATCTCTTTTAATATCCTGAGCCATATCCCCCATTCTAGTAGGTATTGAGGGAACACTTTGCAATTGTACAATTGCTACTGTTTTACCACTTGTTTCCTTTACTGGTACCGTCTTTAACGAGGACTCCTTAGATGCCCTTATTATTGCCACCAATTTACAGCTCAGCTTCCAACAGTTTGCTTTTACATAACCCATCTTACAACAATTAAAACTTTCTTTTTTTACATCACTTCGATTCTCTATACTACCATTTTCATTGGCTGGAACAGCTTCTCCATTCTCACTAAAGCCAGACTCTGCTTTTCCTCCAGCTTCCTTGTGAGTTTTCGAATGGAGATCTACTGTCCCTTAGCTGCTTATGTAATATATATCATGGCAATCTGCCAGAACTGCGGCTTCCCTTATCTTAGAAATCCTGCAGCCTTCCAGGTATGACCTGATGGCTATTGAGATGCTGTTTTGGAATTCTACCATTATCATTAGCACTCTTACATTCTCAAAATTCTGTTCAAGTTTCAGTGCTCGAAACCCTCAGTCCCACAACATTTTTTTTCCCCCTGGAAAATTGTACAGACTTTTCATTTAGTCTTTCCTCTCCCTCTGCTCCCCGCTGGCTGCTGTTCATTCTGCCCCTTGGACTAATCTGTGTGACCTATTAACATCTCCCAACAGGGAGATGTTCTGCCCCTGTTCCAAAGCAGGGTCTAATGTATCCAAGCTGGGTGCATTCTGTAACTTAAATCTACAATCAACCAGAGGTCATCCCCACAGGCACCAACTTACAAAAACACACAGGCAATAAAATCCACAAAGTTTTGATACCCTCAAAAGACAAAAACAAAAATAAAAGCTTACCAGTTTCCAAATAATATCAGTGGCTAATTTACAAAAACACACAGACAAAAAAAATCCAACAAAGTTTTGATTCTCTAACAAGACAAAAACACACAAAAAAACACTAGTTTGCAAGTAACATCAGTGTTTATACATCTTAACCCCCTGAAATTCCTGTGGGATTGATCTGCCAGACATCACAAGCAATATTTTCTATTTGAGGAAGAGTCATATTGAATTCAAAACATAAACTGTGTTTCTGTTTCCACAAAGTTATGCTAAGTTTTTCCAGCACACTTTTTTTTCCAGATCTCCAGCATCCACAGTATTTTGTTTTTATTCCAAAATTTTATATTATTTGACATGAGGCAGGCTCCTCTTTTATGTTGGGTAGTTTAGATCATTTTTATAATTGGGTAAGCAGTGATGCAAGTTCTAGATGCAGCTTTATATCTTGTGTTTATTTTCAACCTAGGTCACAGAACTTTGAACAGAAATTGTCAGAATATACACGCACACACCTTTAGGGGCAGGTAATGCAACACCTGTTACCCATTTGCTTGGGCAAGAAAGCCTAAGGCCTTCAATGAACTGATGGGCAAAGCACGGGGATCCTATGGACAAACTGCATGCAAGGCTGATTACTGATGTGAAAATTATTCGGTTTTACGGACTGTTAAAACCAGTGAACCTAATGAATGATTCTTCAGGGGGAAAAAAACTCTATGAACCTATCCTTAGTACTGGATATGTCAGCTACTGGGTTATATTAAATAACCATCCTTGCCAAATCAATGTAATGATCCTGAGGGATTGTGTTATTGGAAGATGCTGCCTGACTTCTCACACCCCTGGAGGAGAGGGCAAAGTTGGGTACATAAGACAAATCTAAAAGATTCTGTGGGAGGGTGGGGGGAGAGATTGGAAAGCAAAGAGATGGTGCAGTGGCTGACTTATTTTTAAGATGAAAGCAAAATACTGCGGATGCTGGAAATCTGAAACAAAAACAAAAATTGCTGTAAGAACTCAGCAGGTCTGACAGCATCCGTGGAGAGAAAGACAGAGTTAACGTTTCGAGTTCATAGGACTCTTCTTCAAAGCTGAAGATCTGAAGTTCTGATGAAGAGCCATATGGACTCAAAAAATTAACTCTGTCTTTCTCTCCACAGATGCTGTCAGACCTGCTGAGTTTTTCCAGCAATTTTTGTTTTTGTTGATGACTTATCATTGTTGTTTTTATTTTAAAAAATGGCTTTCTCCCCAGGTAACTCTTTGACGTCTTGTTATAAGTATTTGAAGACCTTTCTATGCATCGTCACAGTAGCCACCACAGTTTAAGATATTTTGTGGTTGAAATTGCAGTGTGTGAATATTAAAACATCAATGCTTATTTCAATTGCATGGAATTGCTTTGTCTGCTGTTTTAACTGTGATGTCAGTTGGCATTATACAAACATTTGCACTGCATAATTTAAAAGCCTTTGTGTTTTTACATAAAAGACTTGACGTAGGGTCCAAAGGCCACCAGTAAAATGTTGCTTCTAGGAAACCCTGTTGAAATTAAATTATCCCATCACATTCCCTCAAGTGGAAGTGAGGCTAGAGCAAAGTGTTGAACCACAAAAAGCTTGCCTTTGATTCTCTTTGCTAAGAGACTTTGAAGGGCATCAGGGATATATAGCCTACTGTGGAAATCTTAAAGCAAGAACTACAGAGGAATCGGGTTTAATGAGATCTCTGTACTTTTTCTCCGAAATAACTTTCTAAGAGGTTAATCCCTTTGGAATTGTTGTCGTTTTACAATTCCGTCATTTTGAGGCATACCACCATTGCACTGTCCTTAGACTCTTGCACATTAAGCAAGGGGGAAAGCTCTCCACTGGTGAGAGTCATACCTAGCACAAAGGAAGATGGTTGTGGTTGTTGGAGGTCAATCATCTCAGCTCCAGGACATCACTGCAGGAGTTCCTCAGGGTCATGTCCTCAGCCCAACCATCTTCAGCTGCTTCATCAATGATCTTCCTTCCAACATAAGATCAGAAGTGGGGATGTTCGCTGATGATTGCACAATGCTCAACACCATTCGCGACTCCTCAGATACTGAAGCAGTCCATATCCAAATGCAACAAGACCTGAACAATATCCAGGCTTGAGTTGGCAAGTGGCAAGTAACATTTGCGCCACACAAGTGCCAGGCAATGACCATCTCCAACAAGAGAGAACCTAATCATCACTCCTTGACATTCAATGACATTACCATCACTGAATTCCCCACTATCAACATCCTGGGGGTTACCATTGTCCAGAAACTGGAACTAGTCTAGCCATATAAATACTGTGGCCACAAGAGCAGGTCAGAGGCTAGGAATCTGCAGCGAGGAACTCACCACCTGACTCCCCAAAGCCTTCCACCATCTAAAAGGCACGAGTCAGGAGTGGGATGGAATACTCTCCGCTTGCCTGGATGAGTGCAGCACCAACAGCTCTCAAGAAGCTTGACACCATCCAGGACAAAGCAGGACTTGATTGGTACCACATCCACAAACATTCACTCCCTCCACCATAGTGGCAGCAGTGTGTGCCATCTACAAAATGCACTGCAGGAATTCACCAAGGCTCCTTAGACAGCACCTTCTAAACCCACAACCATTACCATTTAGAAAGATAAGGACAGCAGACACATGGGAACACCACTACCAGGAAGGTCCCCTCCAAGCCACTCACCATCCTGAGTTGGAAATATATTGCCGTTTCTTCACTGTCGCTGGGTCAAATATGGGAACTCCCTCCCTAATACACCACATGGACTGAAGCAGTTCAAGAAGGCAGCTCACCACCACCTTCTCAAGGGATGGGCTATAAATGCTGGCCTAGCCAGCGATGCCCACATCAAAGGAATGAATAATAAAAACACAATGCTTCAGCAAGTAGATCACGCTCCATCATACTTCCAGAACACAGGTAGTTAGCATGGGAACCTGGTTCACTTGGCACTCAAATATCCCTGAAGAATTCAGTATTGAATCTGGCCATACATCTGATTACATTTCATAAATGCCCTTTAAAATGCTTCTATAGAAAAGAAAAAAAGAATAAAAAGAATTTCAAAATGTTCAATGAAAGACTATGGGCTAAAAATCAGATTGCTCCTGTTTTCCAATTGACTTCAATTTTAGTAGGGCTCCTTGATGTCACTTTTGGTCAAATGTTACCTTGATGACAAGGGCAGTCATTCTCACCTCACTTGTGAGTAACCCAATTTTAAATAATTGAAAATGACTTTGAAAAAAGGGTACAATAGTAAATTTCTTGATAAGTTAAAACATTTTAAAAAGCTGCCTTTTTGGGGTCTTGTAACTGAAACAGATTTTTAAAAAAAATCTTGTTTCATGGGATGTAGGCATCATTGACCAGGCCAGCATTTGTTGCAATCCCTAACTGCCCTTGAACTGAGAGACTTGCTAGGTCATTTCAGAGGGCTGTTAACAGTCAACCACATTGCTGTGGGTCTGGAGTCCCATGTCAGCCAGACCAAGTAAGGATGGCAGATTTCCCTCCCTAAAGGACACCAGTGAACCAGATGGGTTTTTGCGACAATCATGATAGTTTCAAGGCCACCATAACTGAGACAAGCTTTCAAATCCAGATTTATTAACTGAATTCTAACTCCACCAGCTGCTGTGGTGGGATTTGAACCCATGTTCCCAGAGCAAGAGCTGGATCTCTAGATTACTAGTCCAGCAACATTACCACTACGCCACTGTCTTCCCCTGAGACCCACCTCGAAGGCCTACAAATGAGTGCAATGAGTTCACATGTAGGCCAATACCATGGTATTGATATCGCCATGGTGATTAATAAAATCCAGGAATGTGGATAATTTTGTAGGCTGGGCCTGCTTCCAGCATGATGTTTTTCCAAATCAGCACCAAATCTTGATTTGCATTTAACGTTCCCTGTTTTTTTTTTTCTTTGCATTTATTTGGCTGATTTTGGGTGAATTGCACTGGATATACCAGAGCAACCTAGCAGAAACTCCAGGCCAGTATGTTTAATAGCCTGCAATCAACATTTCAAGTTTTTAATGTGCTTCTCACTTTTGCTCTTCAACTGCATTAAAATTAAAGGAAAATACAGAGTGGGGTCTCAGTGAAGATTAAAAATGCTCAAGATGTTTCAATTAAAAGCCCAGGTAAATGATTCTGGTCCCTACTGTGCCTGTAAATCTGTTCACAATGTTGAGAGACTGGTCCTGAGAATACTTACAATTAAGAGTCGGGGGTTTGTGACCAGTTTTGTTTGGTGGAGGTTTGGTGGATGGAGGGTTTGATGGATGGATTTAAAAGATTGAGGCGACTTGTCCATGTTTTAGCTGCACGGTTGTGCCATGCCATTGTTTATTTGTGCCCAGCTTATGGCTATATGTGGACGTAACTGCAGATAAAACTGCAGGTTACTATGTATATAGTCAGCGGGATTTATTTGTGCTATACTATATATATTTTGTACTATTTTGCACTGTTTTGTACTATTTGTACTATTTTTTACCCTTTAGTCCAGACATGGCACTAAGGGGAGGTGATAGCATAGTAGTATTGTCACTGGTCATTGTCCAGAGACCTAGGGTAATGCTCTGGGGACTCGGTTCAAATCCCTCCATGGCATATGGTGGTATTTGAATTCAATTGAAAGAAAACCTGGAGTTAAAGGTCTAATGATGACCATGAAACCATTGTCAATTGTAAAAATTCATCTGGTTCATTAATGTCCTTTAAGGAAGGAAATCTGCTGTGCTTACCTGGTCTGGCCTACATGTGACTCCAGACCCACAGCAATGTGGTTGACTCTTAAATGCCCTCTGAACAAGGCTTCGCCAGCGATGCTCACATCCCATGAATAAATAAATTTAAAAATTGAAGTATGGGTGTGATTGCATTAGGATGAAAGATTAAGTTCCACCAACCTTCATTTGACCTAATAATTTAATGACAGGTACATCTGGGATAACATGCTGGATTTAATTGTTTGTTAGTTCAACAGTTCTTTAGAAAAAAATAGTCCTGAGGTTTTATCTATACCAGTATTTAATTGATCTGAATACAGGCAAGTAACAGTTCCATTTTTTGCACACAACATACTGCAGTGCTCATATCACATAAAGATGAATTGTTTAATGGTTATTAGCATTGCCAGCTTGGTGCTAATGACAATTGATTATATCCAGGCCCAATAATTGTACCTTGTCCCTCAGCACATTCAGAATTCAGCGCTGCTGTTAGTCAATGGGGAAGAAATTAGGGCAGGTGCAACATTAGCAGGCGATTCGTTATCACCCATCTTATGCAACCAATTAACTTCACAACCACACCCCACACCCCAGCATGTGTTCACAAGAAATTTCATAAAGTCGAATTAAAGCCTGAAAAGGTACAAAATGGCAGACATTACAGTCATTTGTCTTCAAAATTACTGCAGTCACAAAATAAGTGAAGTACTACCAAGAGCCAAGGTGAAGAGTGCAAGGGACATGATTTAGACAGTCTTTGACAGTCTTCAGAATTGCATCAAATTCGTTTTGCGCCTGTATATTTTAAATTAGAAACAGGCAATTTGGTATATTAAGTTATGGTTACGTGTGTTCAATGATCAATACATCGCCTACCAAAACCATTTATCAATTTCACAGACAGAGGATAATATAGCAATGCCTGTATCAATTTGTGGTAACACTAAAAGGAATTTTCTCCAGTCCTCATTGCTGTTATCTCCTGGTGAAAGTGAGAACAGTGTTTTTGAACCTCTCTCCTCTTCCTAGGATAGATTTAGTTTGCAATTGATGCACTCGGTGGGCTTCATCAGAGTGATCCAAGTTAAAAGTAAAATACTGCAGATGCTGAAAACCTGAAAGTAAAACAGAAAATGCTGGAAAAACTCAGCAGGTCTGATAGCATCTGTGGAGAGAAAAACAGAGTTGACGTTTCAAGTCCGTATGACCCTTCTTCAGAGCTCTGAAGAAGGGTCATAAGGACTCAAAATTTCAACTCTGTTTTTCCTCTCCACAGATGCTGTGAGACCTGCTGAGTTTTTCCAGCATTTTCTGTTTTACTTTCAGAGTAATCTAAGTGCTGTGTGACTTTGAAACAAGGCTTATCACAGGGTGCTTAGTGAAAAATCAAATTTGCTTATAATGCTTGATTCAAGGGATATGTATTTAAAAAAAGCCCATGCCCGAGCAACTTTGATATCTTGTGTAATCGATAAACCTAAATTGCTTCTTATTTTTCTTAAGTGTTGCATTAAATTACAGTATATGTGACAGTAATAACTTATGATTCCAGAACGAGTAAATTAATAGTGGCAACCTCTTAAGGTCTTTCACCTAATGTGCTTATAGAATCAGACTGATTTGATTACTGTGGACTTACCCAGTCATTTGTAAGTCAGTAATCAACAAGGATAAAGTGCAGGTCACAAATGAAACTCCATTCACTTTGAAACTGTTACAATTTATATGTCCAGCATAATTTCAGTTCAAGGTAATTTTTTAAAAAATAGAGCCTTAATTATGCAAAGCCAACTCTATAGTCAGCTTATTAAATGAGCTCACAGTTTACAGAATGTTGCTTTCCTAATTCAGCCTAATTTTTCACCAAAGTACAGTTGCTATTAAGGTGTCGTCTTTTTCTGCTCTGTAGCTATTTAATTCCAAACTAATGTAAGAGTGGCCGAGTTGTCTTTTTAATAATAGAGTTGATCTGCAGACACTTCTCGAGTGGAAACATTAAGTTGATTTACAACATACTCAGCAGCAACTACACGTGTGCTTTCAACTCCAACTCTAACCCTACACAGACTGCTGAGGTACCTCACGTTACTCTCCTATTGGTTACTACAGATCATGTGATCATCCTTAACAATTATTTTTAAAGGTACATTACACTAAATAAAACCATAATTACTACACACACACTCATTTCACAGGTCAGCCTCCCTAATTATTGGTCAATTACACTGCATATCTCAAGTCACACTAAAGAGCTTTCAGTTTAGTGATAGTCCAAAATATTCAGCACAACTGCAGCCAAACCCATACCAGTGTGGCAACTTGTTTTAGGTAGGAAGAGGTCTCACATTTCTTTGGCTTCTAATCCATCTATTTGAACTTTAAAATTTAGTGTGCAATTGTGGAGATCTTTAAAATTTACAATTAACAATCCCTGCACAATCAGTTAACTACTCACAGACAGAGACCAACATTTACCCAGTTTGAAATACTGTTTGTGTGGCTCAATACTAAGGGCGGAATCATCCCAGATTTGCACTAAGTGCGATATTGTCTCAAACCCGCCGCATTAATTATGCATTCCCGGGAAACACACTGTTTCCATGGTGGCTGGGCTCTCATTCACCCGCTCCGTCATCACCTGTCTGCTTCATCATGCCAGGCGCCACGTTTAAGGTGCAGCTGCACGCACACCTCTGTGCTTCCATCCCATGACTGCTGCATGGAAGACATGGCCCCGAAAGGCAATAAGACTGCAGCCCCCAGGTTCAATGACATGCCCCTGGAGCACCTTTTGGATGCAGTGGAGGCTCGCCCTGATGTTCCCTACCCCCACTCTGGCCACAGGATGGGCAGCAACATCACCAATTCGGCTTGGGAGGCGGTGGCAGCGGTGGTCAGCGCAAACGCCCTGCAAAAGAGATCAGCCACTCAGTGCTGCAAGAGGATGAATGATCTCCTCTGTTCCGGCAGGGTAAGTCACTCTTCTCATCAACTCAATCACTCAAAACCCATCACACATCCACAGGGCCCTTACTGCCAGTTCAAGGGACATTCACTCTCTCACACATACCTTCATTTCCTTCATCCCGTCCATGGGACCGCTCACCACCCACACAGGCCAGGCATACTTATCATCTGGCCCGGCAGGCATCCTGCTGACACTCTCTCCACCTCTATTCATGCAGGATAGGCTGGCTCACAAGAGGGAGAGGTCGCAGGCCAGTGGAGGAATGTCTGAAATCATCACGGACTTTGAAAACAGAGCCATCCAGCTGGCTGGTGAGGATCTGGACCATTCCTGTGCTCACGGTGAGGTTGGCGCTGCTCTACCAAGTGAGGATCTGGCAGTGCAAAATCCATCAGACAACCATGCTGTGAGTGATATGTCCTGTTTCACAGGCCACTGCCATGCACTAATTATCCCTCATTGCTTTCGCAGGCACATCTGGGAAACCGCCAAGAGAGTCAATGACCAGAGCCTCCAATCAAGCCCCAAGGGAAGCTCAGAAGGGGAATCCGCTGAAACCCTCCATGAAGTCCTATCACAGCGCTCACCCACACCCTCCACCAGCACAGAGACATGCACCTCGGTGGGACCTAGCTTTAGAGTAGCCTCGGGACCACAATCTGGTGAGCACATTGCACTGTCGGATCCACAGCAGGTGGTGGCAGGGACTTCCCAGGTGTCTGGCACTCGGAGGACTGCTGGAGGCCAGAAATTTGCTGAGTCTGAGTCAGATGATGAGCCTCTGGACTCGGCCATATTACAGTTGCTGGAGCTGCAAAGGCAAGCTCTGGAACATCAGGAAGGGATGTCTACCGCATTCCTCAGATTGCAAGGCACGATGGAGGAGTCCATCCATCTTCAGGCTGAGGTGATAGCGCTGGCAGACCACCACATTGAGATAAACACCGGCAGGATGGTGGCCGCCATCCAGGAAGTTGCCTCAACCGCAGGGCAGCCCTTGCCCCATACCTGCCCCATACCTGCAACCCACCACAACCTTGAAGTGCAACAGGCAATCCGGGCAAGTGCTGCGCAATGTTACTCTGTACTCATCTCTGAGTTCCCATCAAAGTGCAGCTCGCCAAGTGCACACCTTATATATGCTGTTGTGAAACACATCAGCGTGCAATCACGCTGACGTGGGCGGACGATCCAGCCGGGGGGCAGGGGGGATGATTCCAGCGGACTGGCCTGAAAATGACGTGGATGTATTACAACGGGGCCCTTGACATCCGATGACAGGAAACACGGCCAGCCATCGATGGACTGATCGGACAATCGAAAACTGCTTTCATGACGCCGGCTCATGCTGCTGAGCACACCCGACGCCATTGGACACTGACGATTCCGCTCTAAATGTGAGCCTTGGCTTAGAGGCAGTGGCATAGTGGTATTATCACTGGACTAGTATTCCAGAGACCCAAGGTAATTCTCTGGGGACCTGGGTTCGAATCCCACCATGGTGAAATTTGAATCCAATAAAAATCTGCAATTAAAAGTCTGATGATGACCATGAAACCAATGCCGATTGTCACACAAACCCGCCTGGTTCACGAATGTCCTTTAGGAAAGGAAATCTGCCATTTTTACCTGTTCTAGTCAACATGTGACTCCAATTAATGTTGGCCTAGCCAGCAACGCCCACATCCCATGAACAAATAGAAAACAAAATTCTCATATGAACACAATCTAGGCTAACATGTCAGTGCAGTATTGAGGGTATGCTGTTACTGTCAGAGATACCCTCTTTTAGATGGGATGTTAAATCAAGGCTCTGTCTGCACCCTTAGGGGCAATGTAAAAAAAAATTCCCATTGCATTATTCAGGGAATTTCTCCAGGGTCCTAGTCAACATTTATCCCTCAATCGGCATCACTAAATCAGATTATCCAGTCATTAATATCATTGTTGTTTGTGGATCTCCCTGTACATAAATTGCCTGCTGTGTTTCCCTACAATGCATCAGTGGCTACACTTCAAAAGTATTTCGTTAGCTGTGGAGCATTTTAAGAAATCCTGAGTCTCTGAAAGGCTCCACGTAAATGCAGGTCTCTTGCTTCTGTTATTTATTTGCATCATTCAGGACCATTTGACAAACAACTAACCATATTACTAAAATTGATAGGTTTGGTAACCTGGAAGAATGAGTTTAAAGAGGCTGAAAGGCCTTTTCCACCTGAACCTATCCTGGTAAATCTGGTAGGTGGCATAAACTTGGACTGTTAAATATAAACGTAATGGCCACCAGCCACACCGCAGGATCAGGTCTATACAAACCATAGCAGATGTAGAGTTCTTAATTTCTTATTGATCTCTACACAAGTATAGAAGTACAACTAAGTCTGCTTGACCGACAAAAGTGATGCAGTTGACATTATAGATATTTGCACTTTCGAAAAGCTTTAACAGGATTCAATATCTGTGATTAATGGCTGTTGCCACAGGATAGGAGGTAACGTATGGCACAAGGTGGGCAATTGAGCGAAAAGCAGATAACAGAGCAATTGTAAAATTAAACCTTTCTGGATTGTATGCGATTAGTAAGCAAGATACCATAGAGTTGGTCTTAGGACTCATGTTGTTCTAAATATGGGCTAATGATTTGAACAAGGATATTAGAAGCAAAATCTCTATGCTTGCAGGTGGTACTGAAACAAGAGTCAAGTTAAATACTGAGAAACCACACTGCTACCTTGAGGAGGATTTTGATTTCAGGGGCCAGGGAGGGGGGGGAGGGTAATTGGTTCATGTGGATAAACTGCAAATGCCAATAATTGGCCTGTGTTAAATTGAACTGTTTGTTGGCATGCTGATAGAGAAGGAGATCCAAGGGATTACTGCAAATATACCAACTATCAACACAGCACAAAGGCTACGGTAAGAAAGCCAAACAAGGAGATGGGATTGTCGAGTAATAAATGTGATTGCTCCTGTTAGAGGGCAAGTTTTATGATGATTGGTTAAGGAAATCGTTATTGTTCTCTTTTGGGGAAGGGAGATTGGGAAGTGACTGCATTGAAGATTTCAAGACTATGACCGACACTAACAAACTGGTCCAGGCAAATTGTTCATGATGATAGAAGGCTTCCAATAACGAGGAACACAAGCTGCAAATGAGGAATTTAGGAGTAAGAAAGGACGTTAGGTGGAACTGGCTCCCCCCCAGATTGATAGTTTTACCGAGGAAAAGCATTGATGCGGATTGTATGAAAGTGAGAAGAGAGATGGTGGACAGAGTGAAAATGGGGTCAAATAAATCAAACATTTGACAAATGACCTTTCCTTACATTCTTACTTTCTTATTTGATGTTAGCTTGATCAATGTTTAGTACATAGGGTATAGTCAGTAAGGTAGATTGTTTCAAGTTTGAATCCTGGTTGTTAAATCATTTATCTTTACTATCCTAATTTTGTACCATATTGTTGGATAAAAGACAGTCTGAAGTCCATTCAGGATCCTAGCCTTTCACCATAACATTTATGTAGAAGCTGCAAATTTACTTTTTTGTTAAAAGTACATGAGAATGAGATTAAAATCTGTTTTTGTTTGATAGTTCAAGGTTTGGTTATCAAGGGGAAAAAGTTATTCTCATTATTTTTGTTAAAAAGAAATAAATGACTACATTGTTAACTCTTCAGGTGGTATTTAATGGAGGCAAAGGGGATATTTGCCTACTGGCTGGAGAGCTGACAAGAGCCCCATTTTGCCTCTTTTTGAGATGAATTAAATACCAATCAGGCATGTACTTAACTGGACTGCAGTGGGCCTTCCCCTCAAGGACGCCAGGGGTGGAAGTCCTGCCCGCAGGAAGCTGCCGGTCAATCAGAGGCTGGCAGCTCTTTGTTGATCGACAGCAACACCATGGAGGCGGTGGCTGCTACCAGTACTACACCCAGCCCAGGCTTTGGATCACGGATGGACTGAGAGACACGTTTGATGGTGGGTTGAAGGTTGCAGGGGAGGGGTATGGCAGCAAGGGCTGGGCAGGGTGGGGTGGGGTGTGGTTCTCATTGGGCCTCCCTCTTCCTGATGCTAGGTGCCTGAATCAGATACCACTAACAGCCACCAACCCCCCCCACCCCACTCCCAGAACCCTGCACTCCCCCAAGAGCCTGCAAACAACCCCGAGAAGGTTTAATTTTCAGTCTTCCTGCATGACTGTGGTGGCGGAATGGGGCCTTTAAGGAACTCAGTTGGCGACGGGGTGGAAATACCGTCCATGAGCCTTCTCACCATGGGCTTAATAGGGAGAGTGGCAGGAAGGCAGCTGGATCCCCACCTGTCATCCTTCTGCCTGATTAAATGCCTCCCCCACCACCAAACTTGCTATGGTGGAGGGCATTAAATTCCAACTTTCATGCCCTCGGGGCATCTAGGAATGGGTAATAAATTGACCCTTGCCAGTATTGCCCAAACTGTGAAACCAAGTTGAAGAAAAATTGACTGGAGAATACCGACTCCTTTTTCATGCCAGCTCCTCATAGCCCTCAACTCCCCGATATTTTAAAAATCTATCTAACTCCTCTTTAAATACTTTCAGTGACCTAGCCTCCATAACTCTCTGGGGTAGAGAATTCCAGACATTCACTACCCTCTGAGAGAAGAAATTACTTCGCATCTCAGTTTTAAATGAATGTCCCCTTATTCTGTAACTATGTCCCCGAGTTCGAAATTTCCCCATTAGTGGAAACACCTTCTCAACATCTACCCTGTCAAGCCCCCTCAGAATCTTGTACATTTCAGTAAGATCACCCTTCATTCTTCTAAACTCTAATGAATAAAGGCCTAACCTATTTAACCGTTCCTGATAAGTCAACCCCTTCATCCCAGCAATCAGCCTATTGAATCTCTTTGAACCTCCAATGCCAATATATCCTTTCTTAAATACGGGGACCAAAACTGTACACAGCACTCCAGGTGCGGTCTCACCAATACCCTGTACAGTTGTAACAAAACTTCCCTATTTTTAAGCTTCAACCCCTAGCAATACAGGTCAAAATTCCATTTGCCTTAATTATTTGCTGCATCTGCATGCTAACGTTTTGCGTTTCATGCACAAGAACATCCAGATCTCTCTCTGCTGCACTTTTTTGCAGCCTCTCTCCATTTAAATAATTGTCTGCCTTTTGATTTTTCCTATCAAAGTGCATGACCTCACACTTTCCTACATTAAACTCCATCTGCTAAGTTTTTGCCCACTCACTCAACCTGTCTATATCCCCTTGCAGACTCCTTATGTCCTCATCACAACATGCCCTCCCACCTATTTTGTATCATCAGCAAATTTGGATGCATTGCACTCTACCCCCTCCTCCAAGTCATTAATATAGATAGTAAACAATTGAGGCCCTAGGATTGATCCTTGTGGCACTCCACCAGCTACATCTTTCCAACCTGAAATGACCAATTAATCCCGACTCTCTGTCTTCTGTGTGTTAACCAATCCTCGATCCATGCTAATAAATTACCCCCAATACCGTTACCACCTCTCTTGTGCAAAAACCTTTTATGTGGCACCTTATTGAATGCCTTCTGGAAATCCAAATACACTACATCTACCGGTTCCCCTTCAAAAAAACTCTATCAGATTTGTCAAATATGATTTCCCTTTCAAAAAGCCATGTTGATTCTGTTTGATTACATTAAGCTTTTCTAAATATCCTATTTCTTCCTTAATAATGGACTCTAACATTTTCCCAATGACAGATGTTAGACCTGATTACTGGCCTGTGGTTTCTTGCTTTTTGTCTCCCTCCCTTCTTGAACAGAGGCGCCACATTAGCATTTTTCCAATCCACTGGAACCTTCCTGGAATCCAGTGTTATAAGTTATATGACTGTGGAGGTCTGAATTTCTGTAGGCCTGATCACAGAGACTCTGATTATCAATGAATTAGAAAAAGTTATTTAAACATTACAATTAATCAAATTTATAGGGCGAAGGACAAACTTCAGCTCTGAGACATCTTTAATGCTATGAATACACATATCAACCTCCTCACCACAATTATTTAACTACTGTATTTTTATCTCTGTTTTTAATTAACTTTTAAAGCAGTGTTTCCTATAGTCATCATTTACTTACATTTCCATCTGTCAGATCCTGATTTTCAGTGTTAATGTGGAAATTAAAATAAAGATCATGTATGTGGTACTCCAAAGAGGCAATTTGAGGTTATTTAAATTGACAATTTGATACAAAGGAGAGATATTTAATAATGTATAGTTGTCCTTTAATCCAACAACTGCAGCAATAGCTCACAACGAAAACTCTGTTGTTTGGCCTCAAAGCCAAACCTTGTCAGGTCAAGGAACTGCCGATTAGTTGTATAATTAATATGTCAAAAAATAACATGAGGCTGGGCAGTTTAAAAGGAGAATTGAGTGATGACAACATTTAATGCTGTACACACATTTTGACTGCCTAATCACTGACCCTAAATCTGCTTTGAGACATTGCTGGCTACCGACCAGGGTCTGAAGACTGTCAATTACTCAGATCTGGTGAATAGAAAAATGCACTTTGAAGTTTATTTTAATGGATGACTGTGCATGAGGCTTGCCAAATGCCCTAGTTTGAAAAGGGGACACTCCGTTTTCAGGCGTGTCGGTCCTCGGGTTGTGATTCATTTTGGGTCATTGAATTAAACTGAATTACACTGAATTAAATTGTGTTATTTCAACAATTATTTGATTTTCATTTCTATTGTTAAAGGACCTTTGATAAGTCTTCAGTTTGGTGGATCACCATGCTGTGGCATAGAGGCTTTGACCCTTAACTTACTGTACAGTAAGCCCCCAACCTTAGCAATACCATCACTGGAAGGGTCTGTGGAGAAGTAAGGTGATTTCCTATTGGGAAAGGAAGAAAACCTAGAAGAGTACTCTTGCATCAACCCACCTGTAAGAGGCTTGAAAGAGACTGACTGTTTCTCAATCTGACAGTGCTATGTGACATCCAGTGTCCTAAAGGAGGGCAGAGAATAGCGAAAGATGGAAGAGGGTGTGGGGAAGAGTGAGAAGTCCTTTTGGTCAAGCTCACATTTATCCCTATTCATGGTTCTAGTCCACTATCTAATTTATTGGTAATGGTTATATCATATTGGAAGCAATAGCAACTCATTGAGCAGTTGGATTCTGCCTTGTTGTCTTTGTATACTGGCCTGGCGATTGGAAATCTGGTCAATTTATATTCCCAGTGAGGTGATATCTGTTGTTGGCCTTAAAGGTAAGCCATTAATTGTCTAAAGGTCTATTTCAATTAACAACCTAGTAAAGTGATTTTCACGTAAAATGATGAACTGTTTATATTTGATGGATGGCCTTTACCGGCAGAAATGAGGGAGTGCTGCATTGTTGTAGATGCCATCTTTCAGATGTCATATGAAACCAAGGCCTTCTCTGCCCTAGTGGAAATAAAAAAAACTCTTATGACACTATTTGAAAAGAATGAGGTGATGGGGCCTGCATCCCCTTCTCAACTCACACCTTTCCACAGAGAATTGCATGTAAACTTGAAAAGGAGAAATTAGTAGGGCTACAGGAAAGGAATAGGGGACTGGGGCTAATGGGATAGCTCTTTCAAAGAGCCAGCATAGATTCAGTGATGTGATTAGCCTCCTTTTGTGCTGTATTATTCTATTTTTCTATGAAAATCAAGTATTGAATTGTTCATTCATTCGCTGCTCACAAAATTGGCTGTCATGTTTGCTTACATAACGAGAGTGATTACGGTTCACAAGGAATGCTTTGATTGTGAAACATCTTGGGACACCCTGAGGACATGAGAAGCACAATATGAATGTAAGTTCTTCATTTCTTAAATCAGTTAAAAGTCAGTCTGGAAAAAGCTAACAGGTCCAAATGTATTCCCTTCATCATTTATTTGTGCAAGTTAGTCGGGCTGAAAACAGGGTTCAGCTGAGGGAATATTAAGGGAATAAATGTCTAATGAATATTTGGTGGCTGAAGTGTGTTGAAAGACCTGCAGAAGTTCTGCTGCACAGGCCTGAGCAAACATTGAAATAACAAACAAAGGGAGGCCATTTGAGTTAGTGTCAGTTGATGGAGAGCTGCCCTACCTAATCCCATCTTCCAGCACTAGGTTATAAATTCCTGCAGACCACAGCTCGCCAAATAGTCATCCAGGTACTTTTTAAACGGGATGAGAGTTGCTAACACTCTTTCAGATAGTGAGTCCCAGGTCCCTGCCATCCTCTGGGTGAAATCATTTTTCCTCATCTCCCCTCTAATCTTTTTACCAATTATTTTAAATAAACGCAAGCTCTGCATTTAAGTCTTCGTACACAGAGATGGAAAGACATGTTGTAGCGCTGCTTATGAGAGTTACACAAGGAGGAGAATCAGCCAATGAGCTCCACTGTGTGTGTTCTCGCAGGTATTTTGGATTAGAATGCTGAGGCATAGCTAGTTGGAATAAGGATTAATAAATTATTGTGCTGATTCAGGACAATCTTATTGAAACCACAATCAATTACAAAGGGCTGCACTGTAAAGGAGGCAGTTGTCATCCAGTCTACTGGCCATCCCCTGTGAAATAAACCCAACTCGTCCTCATCCTGGGATCAGCCTCCACTGCCCAAGGGTCAACCTCTTTGTTGAGGTGTGGACTCCCATCATGAGCTATGGCCTCCACTGAGCTCTCCCCATCTGAAAGGAAGCCCAGCTATTTAGCTTCCAAGTGGGAAGCCAGCCAGTGACTTCAAGTTAAAATTCCATTGTCTGTGGGGGAACTCCATCCCCTGGTTTCCAGGTGCCTTGGTGATCACCCTCCCTCCAACCCCCGCTCATCCTGTTCCTAATGGGTTAGATCAGTTCCAATCCAGCCCATTAATCAGAATGCATCAACATCTCTCAAGTCGTGTAACGCAGAACATTTTCTTTAAAGCCAATTTTAAATGAAATTCTCTCCTGTTTACATTGTCAATCTGGATAAATTCTATTGGTCTCCTTGGGCTCTGGGTTTTTCATGCAGATGCCAAGTAAATAACAAGTAATGTTTAATAATGTTTGAATAATGACATCTATTATATATGCATATGTAGGGCTATGCAGTTACGGAAATTTCCAGAAGATCCTGAGGAAATATTTCCTTACAAATGTGAGCAAATCTTTTGCCTAATGTAAATTACTTCTAATCCCTAACAGGTGTGTGCATTTTATATCAGTTTAATGGTAGTATTTAGCCCGCTGTGGATCACCACGTTGACATGGTTGAGATCCTGGTGCGTTCCGATGATTCCTTGAGCGATGCCATTGGGAGCTCCTTGCTCCTGGCAGGGCGACCCATGGTGGCAAGGTTAGTGGGGTGGGGGGGGTGCCAAATGACGTGCAGCCCCAAAAGCCCTCATTGGCCATGAAGGTGGGAGTGGCAAAGTAGCCCCAGCCATTATGGTTCGACACTGACCGTCACTGAAACCTGACCAGCAACCTGCTAAGATTGTGTGGACAATTAAGACGCTCCACAGTCTCTACGTTAATCAGACTCATGCTCAGGCTTCTACCTGAGTCCATTTGCCAAGGCCTGTGACAATGGAAAATTGGGGACAGGGACTGAGCTGTGAACCTGGGAGACCCTCAGGGCCTGAGAGAGGGGGATGCAGATGGTGCCAATCACCAGTGCCCGTGATTAGTTGGAAGCCTGGTGATTAGGGGGGGCCTGGGCTCATTGGCCGAGTAGCCTGTCATTCTGCATGGTCAGTGTCCAAAACAGCCAATCAGGCATGTAAAGCATCCTGATTGATGGGCTACTAGGCCAATGATTGCTGTTCTTCATGATGGCTGATAGAGTGCAAGGTAAGTGCCTCTAAAGTAGCTCCCCATTGAAGGCCCTTCCCTCCCAACAGCCCCTCTGAATCCTGAAGTCCTCCCCAAGACCAGTCCCTCGATGTCTTCAATAATGGTGTCTGTGGCCCAGGGCCGCTATCTCCCGGCCTCTTCAAGGTTAATGAATTATCAGAATCTGATGACATTCTTGTGGAAACGTGGAAAGTAACTTTCATAGTAGAGGTGGCATAGCAAGGTGCAGTTTTTCCTATACTGCCATTACATTGCAGGCCGCCCATAAAGCCACAGTGTGTAGACGGGTCAATCTCCCAGCCATGCCCAGAGCCAAAGCTTTCACATGCTTGGCTTTCTCCAGTGTTTGAGAGAA
This sequence comes from Cetorhinus maximus, assembly GCF_964194155.1. Classification (NCBI taxonomy): domain Eukaryota; kingdom Metazoa; phylum Chordata; class Chondrichthyes; order Lamniformes; family Cetorhinidae; genus Cetorhinus; species Cetorhinus maximus. The sequence continues at coordinate 60,478,410 of NC_135884.1, forward strand.
TTGAATGTTTGTCTTCCTGCCCTTCCATAATGTAAAACACTATGAGTTTCCCAATACTATCTTGAATCCAAATTTTTTAGCTCCCTTAACAGCTTTGAGGTGGGGAGGGGCAGGGCCCTGGGCTCCACACACCACCGTTGAGGGACTGGACTCAGGGAGGACTTCAGGACTTAGAGGAGAGGTCGGGAGGGGGAGGGCTCTCAGCCACCCAGGGCTCATAGACGTTTACAGCACAGAAGGAGGCTATTCAGCCCATTGTGTCCGTGATGGTCAACAAAGACCTCATTACACTAATCCCATTTTCCAGCGTTTGGCCCATAGCCCTGGAGGCTATGCCAATGCAAGTGAATATCTAAATACTTATTAAATGATAAAAGAGTTTCTGACTCAACCACACTTTCAGGCAGTGAGTTCCAGACTCCCACCACCCTCTGGATGAAAAACATTCTCTTCAACTCCCCTATTAGCCTTCTACCTCTTACCTTAAACCTATGCCCCCTGGTTATTGGCCCCTCTGCTAATGGAAAAAATGCCTTTCTATCCACCCTATCTATGCCCCTCAATCTTATACACCTCTATCAGGTGTATCTCAACCTTCGTTGCTCCAAGGAAAACAACCCCAGCCTATCTAATCTTTCCTCATAGCTCAGACCCTCCAGCACAGGCAGTATCCTAGTACATCTCCTCTGCACCCTCTCCAGTGCAATCACATCCTTCCTATAATGTGGTGACCAGAACTGCACGCAGTACTCCAGTTGTGGCCTAACCAGTGTTTTAACCAGTTCCATCATAACCTCCCTGCTCTTGTATTCTATGCCTCAGCTAATAAAGGTAAGTATCCCAAATGCCTTCTTAACCACCTTATCTACCTGCCCTGCTACCTTCAGGGATCTGTGGGTATGCACAGCAAGGTCTCTCTGATCTTCAATACTTTCCAGGGTCCTACCATTCATGGTGTAATCCCTTGCCTTGTTAGCCCTCCCCAAGTGTATTACTTCATATTTTTCCAGGTTGAATTCTATTTTCCACTGCTCTGCCCACCTGACCAGTCCATTGATATCCTCCTGCAGTTTACGGCTATCCTCCTCACTATTTACCACCCTACCAATTTTTGTGTCATCCACAGACTTCTTGATCATACCCCCTACATTTAAGTCCAAATCATTTATGTACACTACAAACAGCAAGGGCCCCAGCACTGAGCCCTGCAGAACCCCATTGGAAACAGACTTCCAGTCACGGAAACATCCCTCTGCTATCACCCTCTGCTTCCTGCCTCTCAGCCAATTTTGGATCCAACGTGCCACTTTGCCTTGGATCCCATGGGCTCTTACTTTCTTGACCAGTGTTCCATGAGTGACTTTATCAAAAGCCTTGCTAAAGTCCATGTAGACCACGTCAGATGCATTACCCTCATCAACACTCCTGGTTACCTCCTCAAATAAATTCAATCAAATTTGTCAAACGCGATCTTCCCTTAACAAATCCATGCTGACTATCCCTGATTAATCCGTGTTTCTGACCCTTAGAATTCTTTCTCGTAACTTCCCCACCACCATGGTTAGATTGACTGGCCTGTAATTTCCTGGACTTTCCCTTCCTACCTTTTTTACAAATGGGACAACATTAGCAGTCATCCAGTCCTCTGGCCTCACATCTGTGGCCAGAGAGGATTTGAAAGTTACTGCCAGGGCCCCTGATATCTCTTCCCTTGCCTCCCCCAACAGCCTGGGACACATCTCATCCGGGCTTGCGGATTTATCCACTTTTAAGGCCGCTAAACCCGTTAGTTCTTCCTCTCTCTCAATGTTAATTTCCTCTAATATTTCACAGTCCTCCACCCTGATGTTTATACCTGCATTGTCCTTTTCCATCGTGAAGACAGATGCGAGGTATTCATTGAGGACTGTACCCATGTCTTCCGGGTCCACACATAGATTGCCTCTATGGTCCCTAATTTGTCCTACTCTTCCCTACTTATTCTCTTGCTGTTTATATATTTTTAAAAAACCCTTTGGGCTTCCCTTTAATCTACCCACCACTGCTTTTTCATGCACTCCCTTAGCTTTCCTACTCTCCTTTTTAAATTTCCCCCTTGCACTTTTTATACTCCTCCAGGACTCTGCCGCATTGAGTCCTCGGTATCTGCCATAATCTTCTCTTCTTTCCTTAATCCTAACTTTTATGTCCCTTGACATCCAGGGTTCTCCAGAGTTGGTTTCCCCCCTTTGTCTTTACGGGAACATATTTGCCCTGTACTCTTGCTATTTCCTCCTTGAATGCCTCCCACTGCTCTGACACAGTTTTATCTGCACGTAGCTGTTCTCAGCCCACTTGGGCCAAATTGTATCTCACCTTAGTAAAATTAGCCTTTCCCCAGTTTAGAACTTTTATTCTTGGCCCAACCTTAACCTCTTCCATAACTATCCTAAATTTAACTGAGTTATGGTCACTATCTCCAAAATGCTCCCCTACTGATGTGCCTTCCACCTGCCTGTGCTCATTTCCGAATATTAGGTCCAGAACTGCCCCCTCCCTTGTTGGGCTTTCTACATACTGGCTAAAAACATTCTCCTGGACGCAATTTAAGAATTTTTCTCCCTCCATACCTTGCACATTAAAACTATCCCGGTTAATATTTGGTTAGTTAAAATCCCCTACTATAACTGCCTTATTATTTTTACACTTCTCTGAAATTTGATTACATTTTTGGTTCCCTATCTCTCCCTGACTGTTTGGGGGTCTATGGTACACACCCAACGATGTGTTTGCCCCTTTTGTGTTTTTTACTTCTACCCATATGGCCTCATTTGATGATCCTTTCAAGATATCATCCCTCCTCACTGCTATAATTGATTCCTTGATCAACATTGCAACCCACCCTCCTCTTTTACCCCTCTCTCTATCTCATCCGAATACCCTATAACCAGGAATGTTGAGCTGCCAACCCTACCCTTTTAGCCAAATCTCAGTTATAGCTATGATATCATACTCCCACTTGCCTATCTGTTCTCTCAGCTCGTCAGTCTTATTCCTCTAGCTCCTTGCATTAAGATATATTCCATTTAGCCTTGCGAACCTCACTTCTTTCTTATTTAGCCTATGTTTCTTTTGCCTTCCAGGCTCACTTACTAGAGTTTTAACTTCTAATTCCATTTCAGTTTCTCTCCCATCTGAACTACTTTTCAGGATCCCATCCCCCTGCCAATTTAGTTTAAATCTGCCCCAACAGCATTAGCAAACTTCCCCGCGAGGATGTTGGTCCCGTTCCTGTTCAGATGTAACCTGTCCAACTTATATAGGTCCCACCTCCCCCAGAAATGGTCCCAATGCCCCAGGAATCTCAAGCCCTTCCTGCTGCCCCATCTCTCCAGCCACGCATTTATCTGCTCTATCCTTCTGTTCCTGTACTCACTACTGCCTGGCACCGGGAGTAATCTGGAAATTACTGCCTTTGAAGTCCTGCTTTTCAATTTCCTACCTAACTCCCTAACATCTGCTTGCAGGACCTCATTTCTCTTTCTTTAAATGTAACTTGTCCTAACATGGACTACAACCTCTGGCTGTTCACCCTCCCCCTTCAGAATGCCCTGCAGCCGTTCCATAGCATCCTTGACCCTGATACCCGGGAGCAACATACCATACGTCTGCAGCTGCAGAAGCACCTGTCTACTTCCTTCACTAACAAATCCCCTACCACTATTGCCCTTACGCACTTCTTCCTCGCGCAAACCCCCCCCCCCCACCCTCCCCCCGCCCACAACCGAGCAGCTGGACTATTGCCTTGGCTCTCGTTGGCCTCCACAGAGGAACCATCACTCTTGCCATTTTCCAAGGCCAAAAAATGGTTTGCGAGCGAAATGCACTCGGGGGGTTACCTTGCTGCCTGCCTGGTCCCCTTCTTCTGTCTGGCAGTCACCCATCCCCTCTTGAGTTGGCCACCATCTCTACATGGCACAATTCCAGCTGACAGGTTGGGCTCAGCACAAAGTCTTGGGATGGAAATCACAGCTGCTATTGAGTGAATGTGAGTATGAACCCTGAGTCTGGGAGTAAGCTGGACATGCACATGTACACACTCACAAACTGTTCAGTGTGGGAACACACATGCACCCTCCCCCTCCCCCTCCTTCTCCCTCCCTCAAAACCTATTCACACACTGTGTCAGGAGAGGAGGAAAACCGAGGTTGAACGGCAACCCACCTCTGACCCCAACTTTCAAGCGAACTCCGCTGAGGCCAACTCATCGTGTGCACCAATAGAGACAAATGCAAGCTCAGTGTTAATTAAACCCAATTCCTTTGCTTGTCCCTGGTCCTCTCCTCCTTGCCTGGTGACCAGGACTTGGGGCTTAGCCTGTCTCTCTCTAGCTCTGCTTCTTAAACACAAAGGCAAAAAGGTTTTATTAGTTAGTTCTGCAGCTTGGAACTTTTTAATGGTCATTTTTATTAATTACTCATTTAAGTTACCAATTTATTGCTTTTACATTTCTTTTTGCTCAGCATGTTGTTTGTGTTTTCTCCATGCCTCAACTTTTTTCTTTTGAAATTCATGTTTAACGTAGTGCCAATCCACATCTCAGGCAGCTACTGCAAGGTTTCTTGCTTAAGGGGGAGTGACAGGCTCACAAGAAGTCTGGCTGATTTTTGGAGGGCTGGCAAAAGGGATTATTTTTGCTCCTTTAGAAGCAGGAAGTGGTGGGAATGCTCAGCACGTCTGGTGGCACCTGTGCAGAGAGAAACAGAGTTAATATTTCACGTCTCTATGACTCTTCTTCAGCTCTGAAGAAGAGTCATACAGACTTGAAACATTAACTCTGTTTCTCTCTGCACAAGTGCCACCAGACCTGCTGAGTTTTTCCAGCATTTTCTGTTTTTGTTTCTGTACACAATAGTCCAGATGTGGTCTCACCAATTCCCTGTACAACTGAAGCATAGCCTCCTTACTTTAGTAATCAATTCTCCTCACGATAAACGATAACATTCTATTAGCTTTCCTAATTACCTGCTGTACCTGCATATTAACCTTTTGTGATTTATGCACTAGGACACCCAGGTCCCTCTGAATCTCTCAGCTCTTCAATCTCTCTCCATTTAGATAATAAGCTTTTTTATTCTTCCTGCCAAAACATTATACTGCCCACATTATACTCCATTTGCCAGATCTTTGCCCACTCACTTAACCTATCTATGTTACTTTGTAACCCCCCTTACGTCCTCTTCACAATTTAATTTCCTACCTATCTTTGTGTCATCAGCAAATTTGGCAATTATCCCATCAATCCCTTCATCCAAGTCATTTATATAAATCGTAAAAAGTTGAGGTCCCAGCACTGATCCCTGTGGTGCATCACTCGTCACATCCTGCCAACCAGAAAAAGACCCATTTATGTCAACTTTCTGCTTCCTATTAGCTCACCAACCTTCTAAGCATGATAGAAGTCAATAAGCTTTTCTATACAAAAGTCAATACGTTTTTCTAAAGCTATATGAAACCATTCGACCCCACTGTGACTATGGTTCCCAATTGTGGGCACCCAAAGAATGTGACAGGGAGGATTAAAAGGGATGGGGGTGGGGAGCTAAGGAGCCGGAAACAGGAGAAGCACCAGGCCCATGATTTCTCCCACTGACCCTGGAGACCCTAGTCAAGAATCTGCATACAGGCGACAGATACATGAAGACCTGTGTTGGGCTGGAGGTCCTTGTGCAGCAGCATCTGTGACTGAGCAGTCATCTTCAGGATACTTTCTGCTCACCCCAACTGGAAAGGTGAAACGGTGCCCTAAAAATAAGTTGTCCAACTTTCTACTGGCTGGGGAACCACACCCTGCAGGATCACCATCCTCGTGGTCAAAGAAAGAAAACTTGCAAATTGGAATGTTAAAACGCTCAAGATAATCTCAAGAGAGACTGGGAAGAAATGCAGTTGTACCGTGTGAGCTATTAAGACTCCACATTGCTGCCATCAGTGGGACCCACCTTCTTGGGGAGGGGTAGCTGAAGGAACAAGCATGGGGATACGCTTTCTACTGGAAAGGAAAGGCTGACAGCAACTCTTGTGCCCACAAAGTTGCTTTGCTATCCAGAATAGGATCTTGGATGCACTGCCAGAACTTCCCAATTGTATAAATGAAAGACTCATGGCACTTCACCTACAGCTCAGCCGTAACCAATATGCCACTGTCATTAGCACTAATGCACTGACCCTTGATGCTGATGAAGATGTTAAGGAAGAGTTCTATTCCGATCTTAATGACGTCCTCACTGCCACTCCTGTGCTGCAATGAAACCTGGACTATGTAACAGAGACACATAATAGGGCTAGTCCCTCTCCTGCATCCTCCAGATTCAATTGAACAAACTCTAGTTTCCTTCTTGAGGCCAGCTGCACAAGCATTCAAGCAAAACACCTGAAAAATCAACTTCAATGGACTGGACACTGTTTGGCTGAAAAGCGTCTCCCTCACCAGGCCCTGTTTTCTCAATTCTCAAATTGCCAATATTCCAGGGCAGGATAAATAAAATGCTTCCAAGACTTTCTTAAGCTCCCCTTGACACATGGCAGCATTGACATTAATGACTGGGAGGAGTTACTACAATTGTTCAAAATGGTGACAACTTGTCCATCAATCTGCATCACACTTTGAGGCACAAAATCTTCATGATAAAGCAGAGAAGGAAAGAAAAGGAAGCAAATCCTGCACTCTGGTTCCCACCACCTCGTGGGACCAACTGCCCCTTTTGTCTAAAGATCTGCGGGTCGAGAATCAGCCTGTGCCATCACAGGAAGACTCATGGCAAAAACTTGTGACCCTGAGTAGACATCATCCTTGAATCGAGGGACAGCCGACAACCATGACGGTATGTGTTTGGTATTAGTCAGCGTGCGATTAGTTCTGTTTTTCTGGCAACATAAAACGCAACTATTACAATCTCTGAACAATGTCAGTAGACTATTTTCTCTGCCATTGAAATGTAAAGGATGATTGCAGTCATAGAATCGTTCATTACACCATTTTGGGGCTGCTAGACTGAACTCCATTCACAAGACAGAAGAACTATTTGTGCTGGTGTCCTTTGAGTATAACTGGGCACAGGCTGTACACACAAGCCCTGTCAAACAAAGCATTTATGGAACAACCCCTCTGTACACTTTTCAATACTGAAATGAACTTCCATGGGTCAAAAATAAAGGTCAAGAATGAGACAAATAGGGTGAAATGCCAATTATTGCTATGTTGCATGCCTTCAGCTTTGTCTTTCAGAGGCCAATGACAGTCATGTTGAAAATAAAGGCAATTATGTCATAAATAGAGGCAAACTTTAACCTTTTAGCTTTCTGGCTCATGAAGGAAAATGATTGTGTCAAAAATATGTTTCATTGGGTGAACAACTCAACATGTAATCTGTGTAACATGTCATAAAGCCCTATGACTTTGTTTAAAATACATCATAATCTAACTTCAGCTTTCAACTTTATATGCTTCAGTCTTGAAAATACAGTTGTCTACTCTCAGACAAGTTCATCATTAAAGAAAGCTCTGGTAACACTGATCATCATAAGTCAATATTCTAACTGTTCACTTGTGGACAGGAATGAATGTTCAATTATGGGCACATTGAGTGCAGTCTGTTTTGCTAATCCACGGTGAAATTGTCTTGGGTACTAAAAGGGCTACTTCAACATGATCTTGGCATTTACAACCTCATAATGACAGACTGCACAGGAGAACATTATAAACAGTTATTTGTTTTGCTGTTGGCTTCACAGTGGTTTCCCTTCCTGTGGCTTTTCAGTGCCAGTCTTAAGACAATCCCGTCTGTCCTGAGGTATCTTTCTATCATTTCTATACTCAGTTAGTTCATGGTTCTTTACTACCAACCCAATGATGATTACACTTATCCAGCAATCTTGCACTTAAGATCCTGTGCCTAGAGCATTTTTTTTATTTCCGTTGCCTTTAATAAAAGCTAAGGAATTGGATATGGCAGGATTTTGAACAGAAGCCTTTCATTGCTAAATCTTCTGTTTGAACCCAGACTACAAGATGAGGTGTAAATCTTTTTCATCCTGACCTAAACATCCTGTGTGGAATGATCTTTAGTAGTCTCAAGTCAACTCATATGTATCCACAAAACCCTTTTGTATTGGACGATCAGCAACCAAATTCATTCAGAGGTTATGAGATAACATGTATGCGAAGTTTAGAAAAATCAGTCACACTGTTGCAATGGATGGTGCCTTTTTTGAGCATTGGGCTCAGATATAATATGTCCACTATGGCTCAGTGTTATGAATCTTGCCTCTGAGTCAGAAAGTTGCAAGCTCAAGTCCCGCGCTGGAGAATTGAGCACAAAGTCTAGGCTGACATTTCAGTGCAGTTCTGAAGGAGTGTGGCACTGTTGGAGGTGCCGTTTTATGGATGAGACATTAAAACAAAGCCTCTTTTTGTCCTCTTAAGTGATTGTAAAAAGATTCCATGGTGCCATTTGAAGAAGTGCAGCCTGGTGTGCAGGCCAACATTTATCCCTTATCCCTTAACCAATATCACTAAAACAGAGGATGAGACCTTGCTGTGTGCCTATTGGCTGCTGTATTTTCTACATTACAATAGTGGCCGCACTTCAAAAGTACTTCATTGTCTGTAAAGGACTTTATGAAAGGTGGTATGTAAATGCAAGTTGTATCTTTCCCCCTCCATATATATATATATATATATATATATATATGTAGTAAATAATTTTTAACATGAATTTAGTTGCACAAAGTAGTTTGGATTTAAAAACTGGCTTCAATTAGCAATAGCTGGGACATTAAGTTCCTTTAGCTCCAAGGCCAATGTACAAAACTGTCAAGAGGTATTTATTGTTCCTTGGGTTCATTGAGCTTCCATTGGGTGCTGTTGCCAGTATTCCCAAATTAATGAGGTTAGAAAGGTACATGATGTCTGACTCAATCCCTCTTACAATATTAATTTATGCAAGCTTGTAGACTGGTTAGTAGACTCATCCTTTATTCCTATATAGCCCATCAAGCATTCACTGTTTATGCCTTATCTACTTGAGTGGTAGAAATGGTTCCTATTTTGAGTGCCTGATTTTTGGATATAATCTATTTTGATTTCTAAATGGGTCTGCCTCCATGTCAACAAAAAAGTAGAAGCTGAGCTATATGACCTGAAGTAACATGGAGAGACTGCGTGGAGTCTGGTCCATCTAATAGTTCATCAGAGACTTCATTCAAAAATGATTTAAGCAAACTTCCAAAGACTCAAACATATCATTGTTTATCAAACAGTTTAAGTCAAGTATTGTACTGCTAGTTTCTTGCCTCTTTGACCAAACTTCTGACAATCTGTTTTATTATCTCCTTATGTGACTCAGATTTTGTTTGCTGTCCCAAGGCACTTCGCAAAAGGGTTTTGCCAAATTAGAAGTGGTATATAAGTGCAAACTGTTGTTTTATAATTATCTTGTAAATACATTTGACAAAGTAAACTGTACATTATGGTCTCATGACGTGTTATTTGCTGCCTTTTTGGAGTAGATAGGAGAACACGTTGCAAGCTCACTCGTGTGCAATAGCATGGAAAATGCTATGTATTATTCCTCTAGTGCAGTACCCAGTCACATCAGATATATGGGCGAAAGTTTTAGTTCATAAGAGATTCAAATCTGCTTATGGAAATTGTTTGTTTTGCTGTGGGCAGGAGTTAAGTGCCGGGTGACTGCCCAAACTCTGGCAAGCTTCAAATCCTTTCAAATAAATGATTAATGACTTTGTCAATATAATGAATTTCATCCAACCGCATTGGAAATAACTTTGAAAGGAATTTGTGTTGCTAAGTTCTTTTGAGGGAGTGGGCGTTTGAAATCAGGATGATGAGCCTCTATTAAAAGAAATAAAATTACTCTACTCTGGGTTTATATGGAGCATTTGTATGCTGCAACAAACATTATATATTTAAAGTAATTTTACATAAATATCCTAAGTTTTCTTTCAAGAATTGTAAACCATAAATTAGTTGTAGGAGCAAACCAACTGACACTTCCACAAAAGAGAGTACCCATTTGCTACTTCTGCAAATGTAATGCACTATTCAAATACAAATTGGTATGTTTCACTGTCACTTGAAAACATGAAACTGCTCACAGGTCTAATAAAATGACTGTCTCCCTGGGCCATTTGGTTTTCAGCTCATGCACTACAACACCAATTGGATTTATGTAGTGCCTTGAATGTATTAAAATGTATTAAGGTACTTTGCAAAGTGTCATCAAACAAAATTTGACACCGAGCCACATAGAGCTATTAGGAAAGTAACAAGGTAAGTTTTAAGATGAGTTCAAAAGAATGAAATAGAATGCCATGTTTTCATAATGATATAAAGGCACCAATCATTCATTAGGGATTGGATAAACATGTTATGGGTTTATTTATTGAGACTAGGCACATAAGAACAATTAGATAAAGGTACAAAACTTGAAGACATCAGCAGCAGAGCTGTGTATTCTGCTTACAGACCTAAGTGAAATTGAGGCTGGATCACATGGCACACTTCCCTTCTAGTGATGACATGCTGCTACCCCTTAAAGGCATATTACAACTGAGGTACAAAGGCGGAGGGAATTCCAGATCTTAACACTTTATATAACAGTAACAATTTAAATGACTTCATTGCTCAATACTAAGCAAGGGCATCTGAATTACCCCCAAGGTAATTTTTTGCGAGCCCCAGGTACAGCAGGTAGTGCCTGGAAGGGTCCCATGCTCAGGGTTATAAGTGATGGCCAATGGTGGATCTGACGGATTCTACAGCAGTGAAGGTGGAAGACCTACGACCTCAAGGCAATGACTGGTTGCGGGAAAGCAAGAGATCCTCTAGGATGAAGGTTTTTGTTACTTTCAATCACACGTGAGGAATGCAATGGGAAGCCACCTCATGCTTCCCATTTCCCTGGTCAAATATGGTCAGTACAAACAACTCTTTTTAAGACAACAGCATGAACGGGGTTGGCAGCACTCATGTCAATGCCTCACTCAGTATGGGCGTCCATGAACTAAGAGAAAGAGGCCGACTGCGAAGGAAGCAGCTCGATAACGTTAAAGACTGTTTTAAGCAGAACCACAACAATGAGGTCATCCACTGTTGCTATGATCAGAAAGTTTGGAAGACCATGATCACCCACATCACTTGGCATGGCACTTAGATGATAATGACTACCAAAATAGATTACATATACCTTAAAAGTGTTTCATAAAAATCTGATTGCTCTCCTCTCTCTCTGTCTCTCTCTTTATTTCAAGCTTACTTTTTTATCTACTAAGTCTAGTTCTCCTAACCCTTTTCCAACTTTGAAACTAACTTTGAAGCTTTTACTTTTTATTCTTTCTACTTGTGTCTCTCAATATGTTTTGGAGGTGAAACAACTTTTGTGAGGTGATTGTCTAAGAGCTGAGCACTGAGACTTTTTTTTAGCAAATCAAAACCAAGCATATTGATGGTTGGTAGGAGAAGGAGCTGTTGAGGAACAATCAATGAGGTCAATCGGCCCCAAGAAAATTAACAGGTCCGATGAATAAAATTAACCATTGGCAGTAAGGATTGATTCATAAAATATGATAAATAACTTGGAATACAATTCTGAAGCTAGATAAAAAAAACTTTGCTTAGAGCATTGGTAAATTATTCCTATTAATTACATTTCAATGAGATGCCATAAATGAAGAACCAGCTGAAAGTAGAGTCAATTGAACCTATGAACTCTTCCCAAATATTTCTTCTTTCTTCTTCAGTTCTCTGCCTGAAGACAGGTGTGGCCCACAATGCTGTGATCTCCTCCATGGGTAGGGCAAGCAGGCAGATTCCAAATCCACCCCCCTGTCAGAACGGGGATCGAGCCACATGCTGTTGACACCAACTTGATCCACACCAGCCAACTTGTCCCGAAAGAGTCTGAATTGCTGTGGCAACCTACACTTTTACATGCATGTTGTAGCCTGCAGCTATGGATAGTGTTGATAGAAAGATTAGAGGGGAGATGAGGAAGTTTTTTCACCCAGAGGGCTGTGGAGGAACTGGAACTCATTGTCTGAAAGGGTAGTAGATCAAGAAACCCTCAACTCATTTAAAGTTATCTGGACATGCACCTCAAATGCCTTAACCTGCATGACTATGGACCAAATGCTGAAAAGGCTAGGTGGCTCGTTTTTCAGCCAGTGCAGCTATGATGGGCCAAGTGGCCTCTTCCTGTGCTGTAAACTTTTTATGATAGAGGTGCCAATTTCTTTCCATCACACGGCTGACTAGTAATATCTCCCACTCTTACTGCCTGCCAATGGCATATTGTGAAAAGATTTGCAACTTGATACTCAACCAGTTTTGCCACGTTTTGAATGCACCTTCCTTGGACATTAAGTCCTGGAGTAGGATTTGAACCTGAAGCTACATGACCTCCTTTCCCAGATATTTAAGTGTGCACAAATAATAGTTTCTTTAAAAAAAAATTCTTGATCCTTAACAAATGAACAGGAGTGGTATGGTCATCCTTGCAAAGGGCTTAAATACCAACACATCTGAGTTTAGAAATTAGGTGTAAGGTGGAAAGTCTGTTAGAATATTTCTACAAGGTATAATAAGAGTTATGAAATATGATACCAGCTAAGTTAAATTAAGTGGACAGCATGAATATAATTACAAAGAGAATTGACAGTACAGGAACAGCCATTCAGGCCAACAGGTCTATTCTGGTGTTTATGTTACCCCAAGCCACCTTCCACCTTAACTTTGCCTCACTCTATCACCATATGCTTTTCATTTTTTCCTTCACATACTTATCCAGCTTCCCCTTAAACCCATCTATGCTATTCACCTAAACTATTCCTTGTGGTCACAAGTTCCACATCATAAGCATTAACTGAGTGAAGAATAGATTCAAAAGCTGTCTTTCTGGAAGAGAAAGCGCCTGTTGGTTAGGTGGGGTTCATCCATGAATGATGTCTGCTTGTTGGTCCTCCTTTCCAAAGTTACTTGGAAGCAGAATCTTTGTAATAAAAAAATACATTCAAGCACATTGAAGTATTGGAAGGAGCCCTTTGGTCACATTGGGTTCTAGATCTCCCTCGATGCACAGGGCTGGTTGGTTGCAAGAGCTTCACATTCCTACAAAGTTTAGTTCCACCTTATCCAAGCTTGCTTTGAATTTTCAGATCCAGAACTTGAAAAAAAATGGCAGGAGTGAGATTTGCACAAATGTTGAAGATGTATGATGTTGATGAAGGATCTCCGAACTTGATATATTTTATTGATATATCTGGGACAGCATTCACTTTTTACTTTTTTTTGCAGGGGGCAGTGTCAGGAAGCAGTGAGAAGAGATGATTTATCATACAATTTCTCTTAAACGCAGGCCACGTGCAAATATTTACTACAAAATCTGTTAGGCCGAGCACAGCTAATCTGGTCATGACAGGCGAGACTAGTTCATTCAAGACATCTGGGTAGCATGATTCCAAGATCGTTGAAACGTGCTGAGCTTCTTATATCTGCCTTTTCACAGGTAGAAGATTTGCAGTGGGCGAGAGGAAGCCACGAGCTCCCTACCTCCGTCTGCAGCTTGCCGTGCAAATCTGGAGAGCGTAAGAAGATGGTGAAGGGCGTGTCCTGCTGCTGGCATTGTGAGCTCTGCGATGGCTATCAGTATCAACGAGATGAATTCACCTGTTCCCTTTGCAGCTACGACATGAGGCCCAATGAGAACCGGACTGGCTGCAGCCAAATTCCAATTGTGAAGCTCGAGTGGCATTCACCGTGGGCCATTATCCCAGTGTTTCTTGCCATGCTTGGAATTATTGCCACTATTTTTGTGATGGCTACTTTTATACGGTACAATGACACGCCAATTGTACGGGCGACAGGTCGCGAACTCAGTTATGTTCTTCTCACTGGAATATTCCTTTGTTACATCATTACCTTCTTAATGATTGCTAAACCCAACATGGGCATTTGTTCATTCCGCCGCATCTTCTTGGGTCTCGGCATGTGCATCAGCTACGCGGCTTTATTAACTAAGACAAACCGGATTTTTCGCATCTTTGAGCAGGGGAAGAAGGCTGTGACAGCGCCCAGGCTCATCAGCCCAACCTCCCAGCTGGCAATCACATCCAGCCTCATCTCAGTCCAACTCCTCGGAGTCTTCATCTGGTTTGGGATTGACCCACCAAACACCATCATAGACTATGATGAGCAGAAGACCTCAAATCCTGAGCTGGCTAGAGGTGTCCTCAAATGCGATATTACAGATTTACAAATCATATGCTCCCTGGGATATAGCATCCTTCTAATGGTGACATGTACTGTTTATGCCATCAAGACAAGGGGCGTCCCAGAGAACTTCAATGAAGCTAAGCCTATAGGATTCACTATGTACACTACCTGTATAGTATGGCTTGCCTTCATTCCAATATTTTTTGGCACTGCTAAATCAGCAGAAAAGGTAGGTGGATTTTTTTTTGCTATAATCTGTTGGTTCCTACTGAAAACATAAGTTTGAGTCAATTACTGTGTTTAACAGATTTCTTAATTGCATTTATTTAATATTAGTTGCTGTAGTTGTTAGTTACAAGATGATTTTGGTAAGCCCAGTTGTTTGTCTTCGTTCCATGGTGATCAATTTAATCATTAACATTCTGGGCAATTCAGTAACAGTGTTTATTACCCGCAGTGTCCTGCCTGCTTTGGTTTTCTTAGTGTGAATATCTAGTATGATGTGCATTGTCCTTATTTAATTTCTACTGTTTTACTTCCTTGTGTATTACCTTACATCTTCCTGGAGCTGGGAATTCAAGGTCTGGGTTGCACACTCATCCGTAAATATGATCAAAATTGCTCCATAACCATGAAATAGGATACAACATTCACTGTGTTGGGCTATATGATGTCAGACCCTCTGTCCTTACCGAGAGACAGTGGCTCATTTATTTACTTTAGTGCTCTAGTTAAGTATCCTCATCAAAAACCAGACTAATGCCACAAATAGGCAGGTTGTCTTATGAGGAAATGTTGGACAGGCTAGGCTTGTATTCACTGGAATTTAGAAGAGTAAGAGGTGACTCAATTGAAACCTTTAAGACCCTGAAAGGTCTTGACAGGGTGGATGTAGAGTGGATGCTTCCTCTTGGGGGAGAATCTAGAGCTAGGGGTCACTGTTTAAAAATAAGGGGTCGTCCATTTAAGACCGAGAGGAAGAGAGTTTTTTTTCTCTGGGGGTGGTGAGTCTTTGGAACACTGTTCCTCAAAAGGCAGTGGAAGCAGAGTCTTTGAATGTTTTTCAGGCAGAGGTAGATAGATTCTTGATAAGCAAGGGGGTGAAAGGTTATTGGGAATAGGCAGGAGGTTCCAATCAGATCAGCCATGATCTTATTGAATGGCAGAGCAGGCTCGAAGGGCTGAATGGTCTACTCCTTCATGTAAAGCTCCAACTTCTCTGCTCTGAGGAATTAAGGAACCTTGTCCAACTAAGGAACTCATGCTTAAGGTAGTTGCAAAGCGTAATTTTGACAATTGGAGCTTTCAAAATTGAGATCACTGAATATTTGTTAAGCATGGGTATCAAGGAGAAAGAGCTAAAGCAGGTAAATGGAGTTTGGATACAGATCAGCCATGATCTAATTAAATAGCAGAGCCAGCTTAAAAGGCTAATTAGCCTACTCTTGTCTTAATGTTCCTAGGCAACATCGATATTCATATTGCAATCTCACTGAAATATTTGATTACTTGCACGGGCTGATCCAATTCATTTCTTCTGCTATGGTTTACTAATAAATCCATGGTGTAGATTTGAAGTGATAGCTGTATATGTTGGAGTTGTCTTTCTTACTGTTTTAAAATATGTTACTGGGAATTTCGGAC
Source organism: Cetorhinus maximus (assembly GCF_964194155.1). NCBI lineage: Eukaryota > Metazoa > Chordata > Chondrichthyes > Lamniformes > Cetorhinidae > Cetorhinus > Cetorhinus maximus. Next base: position 60,494,323 of record NC_135884.1, read on the forward strand.
ATAACTAAGATCAATATTGGATAGTGACAATCTACAATAGTAATTTTTTGAGTGAAAAAGAAGTGTGATGAGCCTCCATTGTCCCTGTTTGAGCAGGTGATGATGGACTTTTGCATCAGAAATAATGTTGTATTCCCTTAGTGCTGAGGAGAGAGATTAAGTTTAAGGTTTTAAATATTGCACAATGTGTGTTATCGATTGCTTTGTCAAGATTATTAAAATGAACAGCAGTCCATTATTTCATTTTTAAAATTCATTTATGGGCTGTGGGCGTCGGTGGCTAGGCCAGCATTTATTGCCTAACTCTAATTTCCCTTGAGAAGGTGGTGGTGAACTGCCTTCTTGAACCACTGCAGTCCATATGGTGTAGGAACACCCACAGTGCTATTAGGGAGGGAGTTCCAGGATTTTGACCCAAGTAGCTGTTCTCTTAGGATGTAAAAGGCATCACCATGTCTTGCTTGAGCCCATTAAAGAGTTGGCTATCATGGAGTACTGAGGTGTATGAATCTCAGTCAGATGGACCCATTGTATTTCTTTAATATTTAGAGAAAACACCACCATTTTATTGTTCCCATACTCTTTTCCATTTGTTTCCACTTATTTGAACACTGTATCCTCATTCAAACCAAGGCCTTGTATAAAATACAAGTATAATTTTTTTCCGGATTCTTTTATCATGGACCTCACTGCTCAGAACGGATGGATTCTGGTAATGCGTACTTGATGTGATAGCCTATCTAATGAGCTTCTCTGCTGCAGGTAAAGAGAACACCGTTTATCCCAACAGGAAACTAACAGTGTGATGACATGAATTTTGGAGGCTGGTTGTTATTTTTTCTAGCAGGGTTTCAGGAATCTTAACAAGGTGTAGCTGGTGGCTGGACTGATCAAATAAATGAATGACTTTGTTGGATGCTCATCATGTTCCTGATGTACATGATTCAAATAGTTTATGCTTTAAAAAAAACCTAAGGGACAATGTCTGTTGTTTGAAGTGAGCTTGAAAAAACATGCATGAAAAAAGGATTTCCCAGTTTGTATAAGTAGCCATTCTCTTAGGATGTAAAAGGTATCACCATATCTTGCTTGAGCCCATTAAAGAGCTAGCTGTCATGGAGTACTGAGGCGTACGAATCTCAATCAAATGGACCCATTGTATTTCTTTAATATTTAGAGAAAACACTATTATTTTATTGTTCCCATACTTTTTTTGGATTTGTTTCCACTTATTTGAACACTATCTTAATTCAAACCAAGACCCTTTCACCATTCACCCTTGTGTTCATTGATCTACAATGCTTCCAGGTCCAGCTGCACCTCAGTATTTTAAAATGCTCATCCTTATTTTCTAATTCCTTTCAATCCTCTCTATCTCTGTAACTTCCTCCATACCTACAACCTTCCAAGGAAAATGCAATTCTTCAAATTTTGTCTCTTGAACATCCCCTATTTCCTTCGACCCCCATTGGTAGCTTCTGTCCCTTGCTGTCTTTCTTTTTTCTTCTCTCTCTCTCTCTGTCCCCCTTTTAACACTCCTTAAAACCTAGCTCTTTGACCAAGGTTTTGGTCACCTGCACTGGAGCATGAATTTGGAAAATTGATCCTCTTTTCTCTGCCTCTGCACCCAACTGTATTTTCACAACTATGCGAGTAAAAAGCATCAGAGATTTCCAGCATCACGGATGCCAGACTTCAGCCAATTCAATTCACTCAGCCTGATCTTAGGAAACAGCTGAGTGCACAGGACATAACAAGGCTATTGGCCCCAACAACATCCCAGCTGTGGAGCTAAAGATTTGTGCTCCAGAGCTAGTTGTGCCTCTGACCAAGCTGTTTCAGTACAGCTGCCACACTGGCATCTATCCTACAAAGTGGTCAATTGCCCAGATATGCCTTGCCCACAAAAACCAGGAGAAATCCACTGAAGATAACAAACAGGCCTAAGACTGATAAGTGGCAAGTAACATTTGCCCCACACATCTCCCTTTGACATTCTACAGCATTATCATGGTCAAATTTCTTACCATCAATATCCCAGGGCATACCTTTGACCAAAACCTAAACTGGACACAAGCATGTAAATACTGTGGCTCCAAGAGCAGGTCAGCTGCTCAGTGTTCTGACTCCACAAAACCTTTCCATTACCTACAGATCACAAATCAGGAGCGTGCTGGAATAATTTCCACTTTCCTGGCTGAGTGCAGCTCCAACAACACCATCCTGAGATGGAAATATATTGCTGTACCTTCATCGTTGCCGGGTCAAAATCCTAACAGCACTGTGGGTGTATCTACACCACATGGACTGCAGCAGTTGAAGGCAGCGGCTCATCATCTCCTTATCAAGGACCATTAGTGATGGCCTTGCCAGCAACACCCACATCATGTGAATGAATATTTTTTAAAAAGAGTTAATTCCTTTTAAAAATGGCAGACTGGAATTTTGTACGAAATTTTAACGTGCTTGTTGCTAATGGATGCTAAAACCTTTCTTCATCGCTTGGGCACTGTCACTCACATCGACTCCAATTGCAGGCACCACAGTGCCAGCGATATATATCTACGTGTTTTGCATTCACGGAGAAGTATCAGAACTTTTCAAAACTTTCTCAAAATAATCACCAATTCCAGAACACAATATTACACTGCTATGGCAACAAATCCCCAACACACCACAACTTCAACTGTTCTGTCGAAAGGTCATTGACCTGAAATGTTAACTCATGTTTCTTTTTCCACGGATGCAGCCTGACCTGCTGAGTATTTCCAGAATTTTCTTTTTTTACTTCAGTTTTCCGGCAACTGCAGTGTTGTTCTTTTGACAACTTAAACCAATGGTTCTGAAACACTTTTGTCTGCGGAACACTTAGGTGGGGCAAAAGACCCTGTGGACCGTCCACTGCTCCTGTCTGACTTGCTTTTGCTTGCCATTGCAAAAACAAAATCATCAATGATGCTGCTTTTGATGAGGTGATGTCTGGTTCCAAGCTGATGAGCTTTGGTCTCATATCAGGTTCCACATTCAGCCCCTTCCTCTCCTTTGTTCTCAGCCCCACAGGTGTTGAAAATCTGATCTCCCAGTTGTACTTTGAAACAGTAACATAAAGCTTGCTTAGAAATTGACATTGTTGTTGCTTGCATTTATCACCAATCATGCCAAGCACATAGGAGCAGGTCTGGTTGTGTGCCGCCACACAAGTGGTGATGAAGGTTTAGATTTGTTCTTGCGTACAGCCTCAGCCATGGCACTGGATGTCAGTGACTTGCATTTTGGATCAGCTCGCAGACCACCTGGAGGACCGTTGCAGACACTGAGGACTACTGACTTAAACCTCCTCTGCTTCCAATCCTTTCCTGTTTATGACTGACTTGTAACAGTTGTAACATAACCAAAGGCCTTTAGCATTTCGTGTCCTTGACCAAATGATCAATGCAGGGTTTTCTGGGCGTCACTACATCAATAACTGTGCCATCAATACCTTAATTTCACTGGACCTCGAGTAGCTTCACATTTATGTAGCAAATGCATTGATTTGGACTTTCACCTCTGTGGTCAATATATCACTTCTCCTCGGATCCACCAATGATGGATGCACTGCTGCGAAGGTGATTTCTCATATCCATCTTCCTGACCCACCAGCAGAATAGACAGAAGCGAGAAGGGAGCTTTAGGGTAGGGATATTGAGAAACTGAAAACGGAAAGAATTAGGATTGGTGTGGTTACATTTTGTTACAGTGCTTGCCAGTGTGAGTTAGTGGCTCATAATGGATGAAGGACAGTGGCAGAATTTTGATTCGGTCTCTGCTTTATGTGCCTGGAATAGACAAACAATTTGGGTCATAATTTGCACTTTGATGTTCAAAGTTGTCTCAGTGTAATTTAAGATGATATGTTAATTCCTGTTTGCTTTCAGATGCTGACTGACCTGTGCATTTCTAGGGTTTCTTGTAACACTTATGCCGATTATTATTCAATGAGACAAGTCAAGATGAGAAAAGGCTTTTAGACCCATTGAAGTTCAAGTCACTCATACCATAACTTTTCCATTATTGTAGTGACTTGCATTTGAATATTTTCAGTGGGTTTGGCTCTACTTCCTCATCAGGCAGGTTATTCCAAATTATTTTCTGCATGTCAAGATGCCCTTCTGAATATATGCCTTAAACTTAATTTCACAAACTTAACAGGAAGTACTGCTGTAGTATTTAAAATGGCTGCATCATCATCATAAACCCTCAATTCTAGAGAACTGGGTGAATTAGATTCTGTCCTTTGACCTAAGGAACCTGTGTCCAACTGCCGTCCTGCCTGATGGGATGTAAAGTCTCTTCTATCTGCTAGCTCCAAGAATTCCATGTGAAATGAATTTCGGCAGTCCCAATCCACATCCCACTGGGCACTGACCCACAGGGCAGAAAAAGATTTACGAGAATGGTTCCGGAGTTGAGGAGCTTGAGTTATTGAAAATAAACTGGAGAACTTTTTCACACAGCGTGTGGTCAAGGTCTGGAATTCATTGCCTGAGAGTGGAGACAGATTCAGTAGAGATATCCAAAGGGGAATTAGACTGTTATTTGAAATGGAACAATGTGCAGGGTTACAGGGAGAAGGCAGGGGAATGGCATTAGGTGAATTGCTTATTCGGAGAGCCGGTGCAGACACGACAGGCCGAATGGCCTCCTCCTGTGCTATAACAATTGTGTGATTCTGTGAAATGCTCCAGAGATGGAATGAGCGATGGAAGCATTCTTCTCAGGTTAGGTTCAAGGTACGTTTTTGGGGTAGGTTAGTGCCGGCACTGAGTTCCTTAAATGGGAAGAGTTCAGTTGTCCTTCACTAATGTTCCTAGTCTTGCTGAGCAATAGAAATATTAGATTCATAGAATCATAATGGGCCAAATTAGATACACCCTGAAAATGGGCATAGGAATCACGATGCGTGATTAATCTGCATCTGTTCACTGCACGCCAACTTTGTGCTGCCTGTTGTTTAAAATAACTTCAGCATCCTGCCAGCACTAACTACACCTGTGACTGGCTGAATGCCTAAGCAGGAGGCTTAAAGCATAAGTGGCTAGCACCACTTAAAGCTAGTCCGCACTACTTATAGGGGAGGTGCATTGTGGCTGGAGCAGGCAGTGAGTTTGACCTTGGAAACATTGAAGGATGGCACAACATTGGGGAGAGTGGGCTCCAAGGTTTTCAGTTCTGCTTCAGAGGGCTTGGTGGAGAAGGTGGAAAGTGGGAGAAATGCCCTATATCTGCAAAAGGCAAGAAGACACTGCAGGCACATGGAGGCAGTGGGAGCAGATAGCTGTGAAGTACAAGACCCGAGGTTCGGAGTGTAGTGCCGCAAGAAGTTCCTTGATGATTGGTCACGGTCACAGAATGCTGTCTTAAATCCCATATCCTCCCAACTGTGGCATTAACCTTCAAAGTAGCATAAACCACTTGTCCTCTCTCAGGAGGACGGCATTCATTCTCCCAACTCTGCCACTCTGCCTGTCACCTTGCTGGTGTCTGTCACCCAGCCAGCCCAGACTGTTGCTGTCCACACCAAGATAGTGTAGTCCACAGCCAAGCTTTCTAGGTCTAGAGATACTCAAGGCCATTCTTCAAGGCCATCTGCAGCCTCCTCCAATGCAGCCTTCACAAACATGCTGTAGTCACTAGGGTGGCACTGTGTAAGAACACTAGGATGGACAAAGGCACATGGAGGCCACGCACAAGCGTGTGATTTATTGACTTTTGTGTGCAGTATGGAATGATTTCATTTATAAATGTGGTTTATTTTGTGGTAGCTTTTATTTTTATGTTGTAGCTAAGCGAAGGCTTTGCTGGTCAATAACAGAGGGAAGATACATAAGGTCTGAGATTGTTAGTGACTGGGGAATTGGGATTGTTAGTGATTGGAATCATATTTAGTTGAGGTATTCATGGACAGCAGGGTCAGAAAGGGGTTGTGTAGGTTGCCTCCTCTCTTCCTTATCCTTCTCCTGTTTCTCAGCTGCTCACTGTATAGATAGTAACAAAGAGTACTGCCTTATGATGATGGGGTTTCACAGCATACAGCAGACAATTACAAATTGAGTATTTCAAGGCACTTCCAGAGTGGAAGTGATGGTTCAGTACACTAATGGTCTATTCTATCACTTTTCATAAGGCAGCATGGCTTTCATTGTATGCAGGCTGCAGGTTTTTATGGGTAGCACAATGGAGTCATCAGTCATGTGGTTAGCGATGGCGCTTGTAACATATTAGCCACCCCTTGGCTTGTTGTGGAGGCAGCTGACACAGTGGACTGAATGAAGGTATCATGACTGCTGCCAGGAGACTGGACATTGACCTGTAAGATTTGCCCCCTATGGTCACACACCTGCATGTTGAGGGAATGGAATCCCTAAGGGTTCCGATATAGGGCAGAGTTGATGTCCGACACCCACAAAGCGATGCAAGTGAGGTCAATGGCATTCAGCTGTACGAAGAAGCCTGAAGTTCTAGCCAGGCCATGTGCTCACTCTACTTGCTTCTCTCTAGCAAATGAGAATGAAATTAAGTTAGCTATAACTGAATAGAGGGCATAATAACACATAAGTTCATCACCAAGTCACTTTCACAATTTCTGGCAAAGTGATTCTTGTCCTGCTGTAAGGTTGCAGTTTGTGGCTGCAGCAGGTGGCAGGTTCCAGTGAGGACATCCTTACTGAAGCATGTACATTGCTTAGGCGAAGGCAGGAGAATTGCCTCCTGAACTGGGAGGATATGGTCCCTTGTTTGACAACCTTGTTCCCCTCCTCCTCCTTCTTCCAGCAGCTTGCCCTCCACTGAATGGCCTCTGTTCATCCTCCCAGTCTGCTCTGTTCCAAGGAGTATTGTTATTAGTGCACCCATGTCTGGGAAAAACAGGTTTGTGCAGAAGACATGAAGTCAATAAAAAATTGTTGAGTACCGGTCACACCACTCCCTGTAGATTTCTGCAACATTAAACAATAATGGAAGGCACCAAACATTAGCAGAATCAAGACAAAAGTCAGAAGAAAGCAGCCAGCAACTAACTTGTAAGCAGTTGAATATCTCTTTAAATAGCACTGATGGAGGATCCTTCCTGCTGCTGAACATGTATTCAGCTCTGCATATTTGAGAGGGCCTTAGCTGTAATGCTGAGCTTCAAAATGGCACCACTGGTGTCATTTCATTGCTGTACATTGATTGACATCATGGTGTGCCTACTCTGTATGCTTTTGGCCACCATTCGTTGCGCGCACACATTAACACCTTCACCAATACAGTATTTGGTGTGACTTAACCCAAAAGTGTGGTTGTGTGCTGCAGATACCATTTTGGACCTCAAATGGTAGCCCTAGTGCCCTAATGGTGCTACTGATACCAATTTCATTCAGATACAATTATACAGCATGCAAGGAGAGCATTTGGCCCATTGTGTCTGTGCTGGCTCTTTGAAAGAGCAATCCAATTAGTCTCATTACCTTGTGAATGCTTTCCTATTCAATTATGTCCAATTCCCTTTTCAAAGTTATTAATGAATCTGCTTCCACCATCTTTTTAGACAATGCGTTCCAGATCATAACAATTAAGTGGCTGTGTAAAAGCATTTTTTTTAACAGCCCAGGGACCAGTTTAACTGTTACATGCGTATTTACTTGAATTCATTCAGTCTGAAGCTTATTGCAAAATAAAACATGTATCCCTAGCTGGGTAACAATAACTAAATAATTCTTACACTTTTATATAGTACTGTATCACATCTGAAAGTGCCTGATACAATAGACTACCTGCAGCTTCTCTTTTGTAGATACCAGTAGTATCCTACAGTTTTGCAGACAATGGCAGAGAAAGCTTCCAATAAATCGCTCATTGCTTGTAGAAAAATTGAGGAACGAAAACAAAGTTCAGATGAAGGGTCTTCACATTCCGGCATAACAGGCACCTGGTTTGCTTTGCTTTCTGAACAATACATTTTGCTCTATCATCCCAGGAGTGAAATTTGTCCTTAACTTTCTCAGTGGGATGGCTTTCTTCTTTAACAAAGTATGCAGCAAATTTCAGGAGAAGATCCAGAAATAATTGTTCTTGGTAGGGGAAATGTAGGTCATTCCTTTTTTGCAGGAAACCAAAGCAAACTGCAGGAGGTAAAAACCTTCCGAATTGCTGCTGACAGCCTGCAGTGTTGAAAGATCAATAAAGATCCAAATCAGTGGCTGCGCTGATGGAATTTGTTGCGATTAAAATAAAGGTACAGCTCCCTGGGTACTTGCAGAGATTAGAGCACAATTCAAGAATTTGAGCTCCAGTGTAATCATTATGTATATCTTGTGGCAATGGTGCATTCTCGGGAGTAATTTGCATCCTCATTGTAAACAGTACCTGTGAAGACACATCTGTTGAGGTGTGAGAGATGATGAAATATTATTAAAATAACTGTTAAATGGGTGATTTGTATATTCAATTAAAACAAGCGGTTAGACTGAACAAAGGGTATGTGGTAATTAGCCATAATATATAGATTCTACCCCCAAATGGGCCAAGGCTTGATTTTTCAGATGCGTTGCTATTTAGAATCTATTAGTAACAGTATTGCTGCTGTTGGGATGATCCAGGAAGTATCATGGGTTCTGTTTATGGTAATTTTTGTCAGAATTATTAGGTTAAACAGATGGTACCATTTAAGAATGGCCGTGATACCCTGAGACAGACAACCAGGATGAGGCAGGTGACTCAGAAAACACTGGACAAGGCCACAAGGACAATGCAACTGGGGCCATTTCACACGAAATCCAAATTTTGTTTGACAGAACAATAAGGTACGAGTGTCGGCATCTGATGCTGACATCATAAGATGCTGCCATAACCTGCTAAGTGTTTCCATCATTTTCTGTTTTTATTTGAATTTCTAGCATCCGCAGTATTCTGCTTTTCAATTAAGGTACAAGTGTCCTTGTTATACAGAATTTTCCACTCGCTTAGTGTTTTATTCAAAAGTAAGAATGTTTATTCAGCTACTTAGCCTGGAGATTTATCTACTTTTAAGCCTGCCAGACCACTTAGAACCTCCTCCCTTTCTATGCTAATTTCTTTAATTATAGCACAGCTCTTCTGCCTGATTTCCATACCCACGTCGTCCCTCTCTCTTGTGAACACCGACACAAAGTATTCACTTAGAATCCTAACTATGACTTCCGGCTCCACACACACATTACCACTATGGTCCTTAATGGGCCCTACTCTTTCCCGAGTTATCCTCCTACTCTTAATGTACTTGTAAAATAACTTTGGATTTTCCTTTATTTTACCTGCTAATGTTTTTTCATGCCCTCTTTTTGCTCTCCTAATTTCCTTTTTAAGTTCCCCCCTACACATTATATACTCCTCTAGGGCTGTTTTGAGCCCTTGGTATCTACCATAAGCCTCCCTTTTTCTCTTTATCCAATCCTGTATATCCCTCGACATCCAGGGTTCCCTGAATTTGTTGGTCCCATTCTTTGCCTTTACTGGAATATGTTGGCCCTGTACTCTCCCTATTTCCTTCTCGAATGAGTTCCACTGCTCTGACGCAGATTTGACGCATCTTTTGATGGTGTTTTCCATCTGCCAGTTGTCCATCAATCAAACTCCATCTCCTGATTCCACACCATAGTTGACCACATGTGTAAGGCATGTGCTTTGAAGAAGAGTCATATGGACTTAAAACATTAACTCTGTTTCTCTCTCCACAAATGCTGCCAGACCTGCTGAGTTTTTCCAGCATTTTCTATTTTTAGTTCAGATTTCTAGCATCCACAGTATTTTGCTTTTATATAAGGCTATTCGTTATCCTGGTTTATACTTCAAGGGTCATCAAATGCAGTAAGAAAAAGGACTCCTGATAAATAAAAGACAACTTTAATTTTCTTGTCTAGCTTCAAAAGGGAAAACAAAGATGTAGACCAAATACCAGCTGCGACTGGCCAGTATGGAAAAGCAAGGTCTTAGGAAAACATGTTAACAATTCATATCACCTCTGATTACTATTGATTCATTAATCAAAGCACAATCATACCTAGGTTTAAATCAATGTGCACAAGATAATATTCAATAAAGATTCACTTAAAAATCAAAAGTGAAGCAGAAATAAAATACAAAAACACAGAATTGCAAAAATTAGTGTCTGCAGGCCTCAGGCCTACAATTACACCAGTTCAAGGAGGCAGCTCACCACCACCTTTTAAGGCCAAATAGGGATGAGCAATAGATGCTGGCCTAGCCAGCGATGCCCACATTCTGTGAAAGAATAAAAAAAGATAAATGGAAGTTGTTTTACTACACTTAAAGGCCCTTTATAAATGTAAATTGATGTGGCTGTTGTTTCCCAGTGCAACTCATCTTCAATACCAGTGAGGCTAAATGTCATGTCTAGGCCCAGTTTATTTTTTTTATAATTTACAGTTTGTAAACTTCATGCTCTATAGGTTACTCAATATTTTCCAAATCCCTATGATTGCAAAGATGTGGTGCTGATATTTGATGTCATTGTGGAGCAAATGTAACAAAAATTATCAAATAAATGAAAATGATTTCAAAATTCTATTTCTATTGTTGAAATTAGCTGCACAAAAACTCAGAATTTTCAGGGTTTCTGCTGTAGTAAACATCTTGCCACTTAATTAAAGGCATAAATTTGTACCTATATCATATCTATCATATTCATATCATACATCATTAGATATCATTACTGTCTAACTAGTAAAATGATCAGCTATATCTGATCAATGCACCTTTACTATGACACCATACAGCTTCTCAGAACTGTTATGTAAGAGAAAGAAAATGCCTGCAGCGATTCCAGTAACATTTTAATTCATGTCATTAAAGGAACTGTATTTAAAACAGAATGATGTCTGCTGTCTGTCCTGGGAGTTGTGTAGTTGAGTTTAATCAGACTGTAGAGCAGGGCCATGTGATAAAGAGGCAAACCTGCTGAATAATTTTCTGTTTCTCTAAACTGCCTGCCTCTACTAGATTATATCGCTGAATTCATGCAGAGAGCCTTATGAATGGGTATTCAGTATTGTAATTTTAAATGTACATCAAAATATATAGCAATAATGACTTTAAGACAACTCTCATCATCTTCATCACAGGTTCACTATAATCAGTGATAAACATTTGTGATGAACAGACAAGTGTAGAATTATTGAGCAGAATTTAATGCCCCCTCTGGTGGTGAGTTTGGAGTTGTGGAGCATTTAATCGGGTGGGAGGGTTCAGGGTGGGGACTGTGCTGCCTTTCCATCTCCGCCGATTAAGGCTATGATGGAAATGCTCGTGGACTGCCTTCCTGCCTGGACGCTAATTCCTCATCCTATCACTGCTGGTATTCAACCAGCGACGGGTGGGGAAGTTGCAACGAAGGGAGCCTGAAAAGCTAACCCTGACTGGTTTGCTTGTAGGTTTCCGGGGGTGGAGGTCCTTCATTCAAAAGCACTCTACCTGATTGAGTGATCAGCCTGGGAAAGTGAAAGCCACTCCCCTACACTTTCCTCTGATACCCCCACTCCCCCCATCCAGCCTTCAATCACCTGTGGCTTGGGTCCCTCATCAATCCTATGCCTCTGGTGGGCATTACCAGCAGCAGCCGCTATTCTCCTGGCCGAGGGGGTGCTGACATGCAGTGGAGAGCTGGCAACTTTCAGGGAGCAGGATTTCCTCCCCCCCGGGGATCCTAAATCCTGACGCTGACCAGATAACTGTCTGATGGATACTTAATTCCAACAGGCCTTCCCCAGCAGAGGCGATGCAGGGCTTCTGCCAGTTCTCCAGCTACTGGGGGAGAAACCCTGTCAACAAAAATAAATTCTGCCCTCTAAGTTGGCGTTACTTTAAAACAGAACAATTCATGACGCCTTTACGTACTGTAGGACTCTTCAGCTTTACTATGTATTCAATGTCTGTCGGAATGTACAAAGTGTGTGACAACATTGGATTATGCTATCTGAGCTATTTGGAAATTTGAATTTTAGTTATCAATAAGCTATAGCCGGCTCTCAGTAATCACATGGTCTTGTTCTGGCAATGAATGGGAGCCATACAAAAGCATTTAGCAGTCCAAACTAATCCGGTTTGTATTTCAAACAATCAAAGTATTGATTTATGTGTCAACCATGGCTCACTTGGTAGCACTCACCTTTGAGTCAGAAAGTTGTTGGTTCACGTCCCATTCCAGTGACATGAACACAACATCTAGGCTAACACTGAGGGAGTACTGCACAATTGGAGGCGCTGACTTTCAAATGAGCTGTTAAACTTGAGGCCCCAAATGGTCTTTAAAAGATCCCATGGCATTACTCTTAAGAGCAAGGGGGTTTCTCCCAGGTGCTCTGGCTAATATTTATCCTTCAACAAACACCAAAAACAGATTCCAAAGAAGAGTCATATTGGACTCAAAATTTTAACTCTATTTCTTTCTCCACAGATATTGACAGACCTGCTGAGCTTTTCTAGCACTTTGGGTTTTTATTTCAGATTTCCAGTATCTGCAGCATTTTATTTTTATATTATCTAATACCGATTATTTGGTGCTTATTTCATTGAGGAACAAATTTGTGCACTTGTGCACAAATCAATTGCCGCATTTCACCATGACAACAATTGTGACTGGGCTTCAAAAGTGCTTCATTGCTTGCAAAGCATTTTGTAATATGGTGAGATCATGAATGGCACCAAATAAATGCAAGTCTTTTTTTTCATCTGTTAACGTCACCCTTGATGGTGGTGTTTCAGCACAGAAGAAGAAAATTTCTCTTGAAGCATGAAGCAGACGTTCCATTTATTGTGTAACAAGATTTTTTTTAACGTCATTGAGATTGCTCAACAAGCAGCTTCGATTTTAATCTAATTTAAGACATTTTGTTTTAAAAAAAAATCTCTCATTACCATTAAGAAAAACCTAACTTTTGTCAACAATCTGGAGTCCAAACATACAATATTTGCAGACCTTTGAGAATATACCCCATACATTTTAAAAGAGAAACACTTCCTTCCCACACCTCTTGCATTATTCCCCTTGTCTCAGTTGTTTAACCAGAAGATTAACTAAAAACTAACTCAATTATTTCACCCCAAAAGCCCTACATGGCACAATTCCAAAATCTTTATCAACTGGACTGCATTCAATGTGACTAATGTGCTGATATCATTCAGCAGCTTAATAAATACATAGCTTTCTTCTAAAATGTCTGCGCTTGTATCACAGCAGAATAATTATCCTTATTCAGTCATAAAGAAGCAACATTTTTATTTTCAGGTGAGGGTGAAACTTTCAAAGCTGCATTTATTGTTCATCCCTAGTTGGCGGTGGGCCATCTTGCTTTATGGAGGGCATTTTGACTGAACGACAATGGAGAAACAGCAATATTTAACCAACTTTGGCACTAAGGCTTTTCCATGGCATTGCTTCACTTGTTCTCGCTGTCAGGGACAGCTGAGCCAAGAGATGCTATTGAATCACACTTGGTGAATTGCTGCAGCACACCTTTTAATATTGTGTCCTACAGTCACAATGCATGTATCGGGGGGGATGAATGTTGAGTTTTGGGGCGGGGGCACTGATCAGTGATCAGTTGATGTCTGTGACATGTTGTATAGTGAGGGCGAGATCAAGTATGTTTCTTCCTTGTGTTGGTCTCTTCACAACTTGACAAGAGCCAAGTCTGCAGTCTAAATCTTTCAAGTTTCAGTTGGCTCAGTCAGTGGTGGTGCCACTACTTAGCTACTCTTCACTGTGGAGATTGAATTCCCATACCCAGAGCACATTGTGTCCTTGCATTCCCCAGAACTTCCTCTGTGATGTTCAGCATGGAAGTGTACTGCTTCAATTGAGGGTTGATGATGGAGAAAGCTGGGATATAGGCTGGTATAATAATTGTGAGTAGACCTATACAATGGGACAGCTCTCTTAATTTGGGCACCAGGCTCCAGTTTTTGTTGAAGAGGACTTTGCAGGGTTGAAAAGATTGAGGTTGCATCAGTGCTTGTGAGGGAATCTCCATTCCAGTCAAAGATGGACAGACCAAATAATCCAAACGCTTTAAGTAAATATACCACATGTGTGTGATCCTAATCCTTACAGTCCAAAAATCTCATTGAATTACCGGTTTCTGCTGAATTACCTAAACCCAACTGGGACAGTAGATTTGATGCTACAGTTAGCATTCGTGAAGAAAAACATTCAGGGATCCTGTTTCTGAATGCTATGCAGGGATCCCTGCTAGAAAGTGTGAATGTCAGATAAAGAAGAATCTGGATGGCTGGGATGTCCCACCACCAACCCAAACAGACAAAAGCTGATGCTCAGTATTTCGAATTGCACATAAAGCGATAGCCCCTCATTTGAGTTATAAGAGGGTTGGTAGTCTTTGGCTCTTTGAATTGGCTTTAACCAGAATATATCCATTTCCTGCATAAGCAAAGGATTGATGTCTTTCACTTTTACTTAAAAAGACACACAATGGGTTCCTGTCATATTTTGGTTCTATTTCCAGCTAAGATTTATAGTTATTCATTTTTTAAAACTATATTTGTTTTCAGAAATGTTCAATCTAAAGTTGAAAAAGTCAGAAAAAATAAATTAAAGAACTGAAGAAACAACAAAAATGAAAGCAATATGTTGAATCTGAAAGAAAAAAGAAACAAGTTAAAAAGTAAAATTAAAATAGATGAAACTTAACACTTAAACTAAAAGAAAAATAGAAAAGAAGATTAGGATTAAAAAGTCAAAGGTAGAGTGTTCACACATGGGAATTGTCACTATCTAGAACATTTAACATCCACTGTGTCTCCTGCCAATGCAAGATGACCCCCAACACCGGTATGCAGACTTGTCCATGCGTGTGCAGAAAACTAATGACATCATTTTCAGGTGACACAGTGCTGGTTGGGTGTAATTTGGATTCTGAAGCTGTTCACCCATTTTCTGAGGGCGGCCAGGGGGGGTTTGGGAGGGCGGCCAGGGGGGGTTTGGGAGGGCGGCCAGGGTAGGTTTGGGAGGGCGGAGAGGGTGGGTTTGGGAGGGCGGAGGGGCGGTGCGTGGCCTCCCAGAGATTCTGAATCTCCCGCTCCAGAAACTCTTCCACTTAATGTGGGCCTGTCGGTGGGAAAAACCCCTGGAGCTGCAGATGAGGGATTATGGAGGCTGCAAACCAGAATTGTGCAATTATGTATTCAGAAGCCTCTCCTCCCTCCCCATCCCGATCCCTGTTCCATTTCTCCCCTCCGCCCCACCAGCTCGGAGAAGGTGAGGCTTTTTTTAATTGCTATCTTTAATAGCTGTTTGGTAAGCATCTCTGCTCCTGGCCGCTGCCTATTTCATCACTCTCACTGACATCACGGAGTAAAACAGTACAACTACGCATGCACAGCATTGGCAGCAAATGCAGCCTTTAACATATCACTAAATTTCCTTCTCTTTTAGGAAATTGTAAAGTTAGTGGGGAAAGTTTTCAGACCAACTGTGAAGCAGGGAAGGGTTTGTGGTGTTCCTCAGAGTCACCAGGAATATTTCCTGGCCCTGTCAGAACTCCCAACTTTTTCTGGGGCAGGCATGATATATATCATGTAAGTGAAGGAGTTCATCATAGGACATATTTTTTCCCCCATTTATGCCCTGTGTAATGCAACCTGCCATCAATGCCTATATGCCCCTGGCACTCGAACATTGCAAGGGCTGATGAAAGGGGAAATTAGAATTCAAAGAGCATTGTTTTGTTTGTGCAGAGTGCTCAATTACATTGCCAAAATCATCAGAAAACAAATTTTAAAAATGTGTCCTCCTGTCTTCCTGTTGGAGTGCCACTGTGGCAAAATGTTACAGTGAACGCCCTGTCCCCACTCCTATCTAGGGTGGTTGCCCCGGTTCTGGTGCAGATTGGCCGAAACATTTAAAAGACCCTGAACCTGGAATGTTGAAGAGTTGCCAGAGTCGATAAGAAGGAACTGTTTCCACTCACAGGAGGGCCACTAATTGGAGGACACATTGAATGCAATGGCAAAAAAACCTGAGGGGAGATGAGGGTTGTTTTTTACACAAGTTTTATGATATCGAGTGCACTGTCGAAAGGGTACTGGAAGCAGATTTAATAGAAAGTTTCAAAAGGGGATAGGATAAAGGCACTATATAAATGCAAGCTATTGTTGTTGCAGCCACAGTTTCTGCCAAGCAGATTTTGACATTTCATAATCATTTTAATCCCCCCCTCTTTGGTTTGAGTTGCTGCTCTTCTACAGCTTTATTTAAACTCTTTAAGATTGAGGCACATCCTTGCTTGGTCATAATTTGGTGTGACTACTATCACTATTTGTATCTCCCCAGTTTTTTAAATGATTTTTTAAAATAAAGACTCCAAATTCCTCCCTTAGGCTGAGCTCATCACAAACTCTGTCCCCGCTATCCTTTGATGGGTTTATCGCAGGTTAGTTGTCTGACTTTAGTTCTCTGATCTGCTTTCCTGCTCTGCGACTCAAGCCTTTAAATTCATCATCATCATACTCATCTGTCACTTTTAAGTATTACTTTTAAGTGACTGCATCAGTTCTTTTCATAAATCCTAACATTTGGCATATTTGAAGTTCAAGGGCTGGTTGTTCTCTGTTCCAGAACGTGGAAGGCATATGTCTTCAGTCACACACCACATACATTTTCCATCAGCTTGATGTAGCCAGTGTATATAGCCAGCCCTGCAACAAATCTGCTTAATTTTGCATTCAGCTTCTTGCAAACTGACAGCAGCACAAAATAATATTAAACGTCAGATTCTAGGTAAAGACAAAGAGTCCTATTGTCCTTCTGAAGGTTGACCATGAATTCAGTGCCATCTCCTGTCTGAATCACACTTTTGGAACGCTCTTTTAATTCCTTATCAGTCTAACAAGGCTGTTTTTAACAAAAGCAAAAATAGCTGGAAAAATTCAGCAGGTCTGACAGCATCTGCGGAGAGGAATGCAGTTAACGTTTTGAGTCCGTACGACTGTTCATCAGAACTAAGGAAAATTAGAAAGGTGAAATATAAGCTGGTTGAGGGGGGTGGGACAGGTAGAGTTGGATAGAGGGCCAGTGATTGGTGGAGGCAAAGAAGAGATTGCCAAAGATGTCATAGACAAAAGGACAAGGGGGTGTTGACGGTGATGATATTGGCTAAGGAATGTGCTAATGGTGACATTAAGGGTAGAAAGCAGGACGAGCAAGTGACAGATAGCCCTAATGGGGGTGGGGTGGAGGGAAGGGATCGAAATAGGCTTAAAAGGTGGAGATAAAACAATGGATGGAAATAAATTTAAAAATAATAGAAATAGGTGAGAAAAGAAAAATATATTAAAAAATATATTTTAAAAATATATAAATTATTGGAAAATATTGGGATCGGAAAGGGGGTAGTGATGGAGGAGAGAGTTCATGATCTGAAGTTGTGGAACTCAATGTTAAGTCCGGAAGGCTGTAAAATGTCTAATCGGAAGATGAGGTGCTGTTCCTCCAGTTTGTGTTGAGCTTCACTGGAACATTGCAGCAGGCCAAGGATGGACATGTGGACATGAGAGCAGGGTGGAGTGTTGAAATGGCAAGCGACAGGGAGGTCTGGATCATGCTTGCAGACAGACCGAAGGTGTTCTGCAAAGCGGTCACCCAGTCTGCGTTTGGTCTCTCCAATGTACAGGAGACCGCATTGGGAGCAGTGAATGCAGTAGACTAAATTGAGGGAAGTGCAGGTGAAGCGAAAGGAAGAGTTTGGGCCCTTGGACGATGAGGCTGGTCTTACCTTAGCTTTCCATTCTTTCACAACTTTTTAATTAACACCTTGTACAAGTTTAGCACTATGTTGGGCATTTTCTTCTCTCGTGTTATTTACCACAATAATTATAAGCCACGATCTTTTGGTCACCTAGATCCCATTCCTTTCCTTATTGCACGAAGTAACCTTTCTGCTGCACTCACACAACTTGAAGCACTGCACTTGTTGTTTCAGAGATAGGGCACACTCTGCGGACTGTTACCCAAATAACAACTTGCTGTAGATCTAGATATTTTCCCCTATTGTTGATCAGGCCCTACCTTGGTTATCTATTAAACTGTGCACATTTCTGTCATTTACAAATGTCTAGACTGGAGATTTGGCATTTCTTCCCAATTCTAATGCCTGTGTCAACCGTACTTATCCCTTGAGTGTAAAACCTCGATTTCAACATTTCCTTTTTATGGTAATATTCCTCTGAGACATGAAATAAACCTCAAGCCATCATATGAACATACAAAACAGGAGCAGAAGTAGGCCATTTGGCCCCTCGAGCCTGCTGCACCATTGAATAAGATCATGGCTGATCATCTTGTATTTCGAGTTCTACATTCCCATCTACCCCCGATAACCTTTGATTCCCTTGCCTAACAAGAATCTATCTACCTCTGTCTTAAAACTATTCAGTGACTCTCACTTCCACCACCTTCTGAGGCAGAGAGAACCAAAGTCGCACAACCCTCTAAGAGAAAAAATTTCTCCTCATCTCTGTCCTATAAGGGCGATCCTAATTTTAAGGCAGTGCCCCCTAGTTCTGGACTCGCCCACAAGAGGAAACATCCTTTCCTCATCCACCTCAACACCATTGAGGACCTTATATACCTCAATCAAGTCACCTCTCACTCTTCTGAACTCCAGTGGAAACAAGCCCAGCCTGTCCAACCTGTCCTCATGACAACCCGATCATTCCACGTATTAATCTAGAAAAACTCCTCTGAACTACCTCCAATGCATTTACATCCTTATATAAGGAGACAAAACTGCACACAGTATTCAAGATGTGGTCTCACTAATGCCCTGTAGAACTGAAGCAAAATATCCTTACTTTTATGTTCAATTCCTTTCATAATAAAGGATAGCATTCCATTAGCCCTCTTGATTACGTGCTGTACCTGCACACTAACTTTTTGTGATTCATGCACGAGAACACCTAGATCTCTCTGCATCTCTGACTTCTGCATTCATTCTCCATTTATGTCACACTCTGCCTTTTTATTCTTCTTGCGAAAGTGAACAACTTAGCATTTTCCCACATTATACTCCTTCTGCCAGACTTTACCCAATCACTCAACCTATCTATATCCACCTGCAACTCCTGATGTCTTCCTCACAGCATACTTTCCTACCTATCTTTGTGTCATCTGCAAATTTAGCTACCATGCCTCGCTCCCCTCATTTAAATCATTGATGTAAATTGTAAAACGTTGAAGCCCCAGCACAGACCCCTGAGGGACTCGACTAGTCACATCCTGCCAATCGGACAAAGACCCATTTATGCATACTCTGTTTTCTGCCAGCCTACCCAGGCTAATATGTTACTCCCACATCATCAGTTCCTATTTCTTCTGCCCTCACCATGTATAAACTATAGATATATCCCATTCCTTATTTAGCTTCCCCTTAAATGCTTCCGGGATATTCGGCTTAGCTATTCCATATGGTAGCAAGTTCCACGTTCTAATCACTCAAGCTTAGGGCATAGGTAGATGAAGGCATGGCCACTAAAGTTGGAATGATTTGAATTTGGGAATGCTCAAGAGACCAGAATTGGTGGAGCGCACATACCTTGCAGGGTTGTGAGGCTGGAGGATATGGCAGAGAAAGGGAAGGGGTGAATACATAAAGGATTTGAAAACAAGGATAGGAATTTTTAAATCAAAGTGTTGCTTAATTAGGAGCATGGGGTGATGGGTAAATGGAACTTGATTTGAGTTAGGACATGGGCAGAAGAGTTCTGGATGACTTCAAATTCATGGAAAGTAGAACATCGGAGACCAACGAGAAGGCACGTGTTGGAATAGCCAAGTCTAGAGGTATCAAGGTAGAAGCAGATGAACTGAGGTAAGGATGGAGTCAGGTAATGTTATGGAGCTGGAAATAGGGGGTTTACATAGGATTACATTTGATATACGGCAGAGAAATAGATCTTTTGCCCAATCTATTAATGCCACTGTTTATGTCCACTCAAGTCTCCTCCCATCTTTTCTCATCTAAATCTAACAACATAAGCATCTATTCCCTTCTCCTTTATATGTTTGTCTGGCTTCCCTTAAATGCATCCTACTAGTTAGTTCAACCACTCCTTGTGGTAGCCAGTTCCACAGTCCCACCACTTTGGGTGGAGAAGTTACTTCTGAATTCCCTATGTGATTTCTTGGTGACTATCTCATATTGATGGTCTCTAGTTATGCCCTTCCCCAAAGAAGATACATCCTCTCTGTATCCTCTTTGTCAAAGCATTTCATAATTTTAAAGACCTCTATTAGGTCACCCCTCAGCCATCCTTTTGCAAGTAAAAAGAGATCCAGCCTGTCAACCCTTTCCTGATATGTACATCCATGCTTTTCTGGTATCAGCCTTGTAAATCTTCTCTGCATCCTCTCCTATGCCTGTAAATTATTTTTAATAATATGGTGAACAGAGCTGCATGCAGTACTCTTAAGTGTGGTCTAGCCAAAGTTCAATAACCTCCCTACTTTTCAATTCTAACCCTCTAGAAATAAGGACTAGTGCTTGGTTTGATTTATTTTTATGGCCATGCTAACCTGTGGCACAACATTTATTGATGAATATATTTGTACTCTGACATCCCTTTGTTCCTCTACCCCACCTGGACTTGCATCTTGCAAATAATAAGTGACCTCCTTATTCTTCCTACCAAAATGTATTAGCCCACATTTATCTGTGTTGAATTTAATTTGCCATTACTTGTCCATTCTGCAAGTTTAGTAATGTTCTCTGGTCATTTGTTGCAGTCCCCCTCAGTATTGACTATCTCCACAACTATAGAAGTTGTGCTTTTGATTCCAAAGTCCAAATTGTCAATTTAAATTGTGAACAGCAATGGTTCCAACAATGATTCTTGTGGAACACCACTTCCCACCTTCTGATACTTTGAATAGCTACCTTTTATTCCCACTCTATACTTTGTCTTAAAGCTAGCTAGCAATCCATTCTGCCACTTGTCACCTGACTACACTTCCTCTGATCTTATTCATTGGTCTACTTTGGGCACCTTATTGAAAGCCTTTTGAAAGCCCAGATAAATTACATCTACTACATTACCATTGTCTACTCTCCCTCTCACCTGATCAAAGCAAAATTTTCCCTTTTGAAATCCATGCTGAGTATTCATTTCTCCACATTCTTTCATTCTCCCCTTTGGTAAGGATTCCATTACTTTTCCAGCCACTGATGCTAAGCTGACTGATCTATAATTCTCTGGACATGTCTCGTCTCCTTCTTAAACATAGGGACTACATTAGCTATCCACCAGCTGTCTGGCACTACACCCCTTTCTAATGAATTATTAAATATGAGAAGTAATGCTTCTGTTATCTCTTTAGATTCTTTTAAAATACCTGAACATAATCCATCCAGACTAGGGTCTTTATCCACTTTGTGTTTGATTAGTTTATTCAATACATTCCATTTTTTATTTTAAATACATTTGTCTTATTACTCATCTGTTTAATTGCTAGTCCTGATATTTCTGTAACCATATCTCATCATACACAATACCATGTCCCTACTATGCTGTACAGACATTTTATGAACATACGAACATACGAATTAGGAGCAGGAGTAGGCCACTTGGCTCCTCAAGCCTGCTCTGCCATTCAATGAAATCATGACTGATCTGAATGTAACCCCACATTCCTGCCTACCCCCAATAACCTTTCACCCCCTTGTTAATCAAGAATTTATCCAGCTGTGCCTTAAAAATATTCAAAACTCTTCTTCCACTGCCCTTTGAGGAAGAGAGTTCCAAAGACTCAACCCTCTGAGAGAAAACATTTATCTTCATCTCTGTCTTAAATGAGCGACCCCTTATTTTTATTGACCCCTAGTTCTAGACTCTCCAACAAGAGGAAACATCTCTCTACATCCACCCTGTCAAGACCCCTCAGGATATTAAAGGTTTCAATTAAGTTGCCTCTTACTATTCTAAATCCCAGTAGATACAAGCCTAACCTTTCCAGCCTTCCTTCATAAGATAACCTGCCCATTCCTGGTATTAATCTAGTAAACCCACTCTGAACTGTTTCTAATGCATTTAGATATTTCTTTAAATAAGGAGACCAGTACTGTACACAATACTCCAGATGTGGTTTCACCAGTGCCCTGTATAACTGAAGCATAACCTCCCTACTTTTTTTAAATAAATTCCCCTCACAATAAATTATAACAGTCTATTAGCTTTCTTAATTACCTGCTGTACCTGCATAATAACCTTTTGTGAATCATGCACTAGGAAACACAGGTCCATCTGAATCTCAGAGCTTTGCAATCTCTCACCATTTAGATAAGCTTCCTTTTTATTCTTCCTGCCAAAATGAATGATTTCACATTTGGCAACATTATACACATTTTTAATAGGATTTCCTCTCACTCTATGTTGAACCATCATTTTAGACTCTCATTCTATGACTTTACTCATTCCCTTGACACTAATGTCCTCCCTTACTTTATTCTATCCTATGTTCTCTTGCCATGTTATGTTTACATTTAGGCTGTTTGTTTCTTGCAGAATCTTACCCCTATCCACCTCACTAACTTAAATCCCCACTTAACCTTTCTGTTAGAACATAGGTCCCATCCCACCTCAGGTGGAGTCCATCCCATCTGAACAGCTCCCTCCTGTGTCTTGATGCCAATGCCCCATGATAAAGAACTCCTCTTTCCCACACCAGCCCTTTCAGGCATGTGTTAACTTTCCTGATCTGTCTGCTCCTATACTAATTCACATGTGGCTTGGGCAATAATCCAGAGACTATTACCCTCAAGGTCCTGCTTTTTAATTTTGAGCCTAACTCCTGATAATCTTTCATCAAGCCTCTGTCCTACTCCTACCTATGCCACTTGTTCCAACTTGCACCACAACAACAAGGGATTTACCCCTCTCTTTCCAAGTTCATCTCCAGCCACCATGAGCTATCCCTTACCCAACATTAGGTAGGCAACATATCCTTCAAGGTTCTTGGTTGCAGATAATCTTGTCTATCTCTTTAATTATAGAGTCTGCTATTAGTACCACATTCTGTTCTGCTCTTCCCCACCCTGGATAGCCTTCTCAGCCTCAGCATGTCAGTCTGCATTGTGGCTGTCCTCCCTTCAGCCTTTCTCCTTGTCCTCAGAGGTGGCAAGTGCATCTTACCTGTTGGGCAAGACAAGTGTCTGCGGGACCACCTTCTGAACCTCTCCTAAACCCCCACTACCCGGTTTCCTATCCGTCACACTCTCCCTTTCCTGAACCTGTGTTTAAACCTGGGGTGTGACTATATTCTGGATAAAAACTGTGCAGAAACTCCAACACAACCCCCCCCCGCCTCCCGCTTATGTGTCAGAGTCTCTCCAACTCGCACTGCAGCTCAATGACCCTGATCTAGAGCGATTGGAAATGGAGACATCTCCTATAGAGCCTTAGTTAGATCAGATATGTGGTCTGCATTTAAGTGTAAACCAGGGGAATGTACTTATTTTATCCTCTGTCATCTGAGATGAAATATTTATAAATATTGGCAAATGTGACATTTGTAATTTGCCCAAATTTTTCACTACCCATTAAAACAAATTTATCATTGAACTGCATTCCAGGCTTGGTTCCATTGGAGTTGCTATTCTTGAAGCGATGACCGTTTAAGATAGTGACAGATTTCAATAGTTAAGGATCAGTGACTCTGCTCCTACCTTGATGAAGAAAGAAACCTATTTGTCCCACAACTTGTAGCTTTAAAAAATAATTCTGCTCCGAGATTGTCTGTTGACCCAGATCTACGGTACACACACGCATTGTCTCAATGAGGCGGAATTGATGAACTTGCTCCTTTTTGTGCATATTGTTTTCATGGAATGATGAAAGAACAAAACAAAAATGAAAAATAATAATAGTTAACAGAATACAGCCTGCTATACCATGCCAAGTTAGTAAGAATTAGAGATATGGTGCTTTACATTCTTTTAAATATAGTCATCCAACCCTTGCACTTAAAGATTAATACAGCCTATTAAATGTGTCAAAATTAGGTGCAAATAATACACTTCAACTTTTCTTTAGGTATTAGCCGTTGCACATTGCCTCAGCAAATTAGCTGTAGGCACAACAGAAACCAGATCCAATTTCATAGGGTACATGGTGTCCTCAGATTTATAGCAATATGAGAGATTTGTGAGAAGGGATACAAGAGTTTTCTACATTTTAAATATGCATCTTTTGTGTTATTGGAGAAAGGTCATTAATGAATCAGCCTTGAAAAAGTTCCAAAAGATTTACAAAGGAGTCTCGTAAGGCAGCAGCTTAAGCCTTCTTTTATTGTTTTCCTGTAGTTTGCCCTTATAATTCCTCTCCACATTGTTACCTATAAAGCCTAGACCTGAGAGCAAGTTACAGTCGGTTATATGTATGGACATCCTTTCTAGCACTTATATGCTAATAAGTGGACACAGGGTTTAGATGTTCTAGAATAAGATGATCTTGATCTAAAATGCTACATTCAAATCCTTTTGACCCAAAGAATGCCAAGATTCTTTTGAAGTTTGCGTGTTTAGTCTATCCCAAGTTGCAGATTAGGTGCAGTGCCTATACATTGTGATGCACAAAGCGCTGCACTTGTGTGGGAGACAGGCTAAATGTACCAAAAGACTCCGTCATTGTTCGTAATCCTATCAGATGATATGTGAGACCCAATGAGAAATATTTGACAGGACAATGGACTGTGACAAAGGTCAACATCATCCAGATCAAATTTAGTAGCTTTAGTAGGGTGGTTGCAGGGTTGGAGGTCAGGAGAAAAATGTAATTAAGATTATAGAGCTATATATACTGCTCATTAACAACAAATGAGTGGAATTTCTAGCCCCCAGCCACAATTTTCCAAATATAGGCACTCAGAGTTTCTACTGTCCTTTCCCCTATTAGAAATTACTTTCACAGCTAGTGATGGTTTGTTTGTAGAAGACTGGAAACTTGATGAAATGTGAATTCCAGGGATTGAATTCTTAGGCCATTTTAATGAAGGTACGAACAAAGAGCAGGAGTAGGCCATTCAGCCCCTCGAGCCTGTTCCGCCATTTAATAAGATCATGGCTGATCTGATAGTAACCTGAAATCTACATCCCACCTACCCTGATAACCTATTACCCCCTCGTTTAGCAATAATCTATCAACCTCTGCCTTGAAAATATTCAACGACTCTGCTTCCACCACCTTTTCAGGAAGAGAGTTCCAAAGACTCATGATCCTCTGAGTGAAATAAATTCGCCTCATCTCTATTTTATATGGGTGACCCCTTATTTTTAAACAGTGACCCTAGTTCTAGATTTTTCCACATGAGAAAACATCCTCTCCACATCCACCCTGTCAAGTCCCCTCAGGATCTTATATGTTTCAATTTGCCTCTCACTCTTCTAAACTCCAGCGGATACAAGCCTAACCTGTCCAACCTTTCCTGATAAGACAACCCACCCATTCCAGGTATTAGTTTGGTAAACCTTCTCTGAACTGCTTCCAATGCATTTACACCCCCCCTTAAACAAGGTGACCAATACTGTACACAGTACTCCAAATGTGGTCTCATTAGTGCCCTGTACCACTGAAGCATAACCTCCCTACTTTTGTATTCAATTCCCCTCGCATTAAATCATAACATTCTATTACCTTTCCTAATTACTTGCTGTACCTGCATAATAGCCTTTTGTGGGCACCCAGATCTCTCTGCATCTCAAGCTCTGTAATCTCTCACCATTTAGATAATATGCTTATCTTTTATTCTTCCTGTCAAAATGGACAATTTCACATTTTCCCACAATATAGTCCATTTGCCAGATCTTTTCCCACTCACTTAACCTATATATATCTTTTTGTAACCTCCTTTTGTCCTCTTCACAACTTACTTTCCCACCTATCATTGTGTCATCGGCAAATTTGGCAACCGTCCCTTCAATTCCTTCAGCCAAGTAATTTGTATAAATTGTAAACAGTTGAAGTCCCAGCACTGATCCCTGTGGTACACTACTTGTTACATCTTGTCAATCTGAAAAAGCCCCATTTATGCCTACTCTCTGCTTCCTGTTCACCAGCCAATCTTCTATCCATGCTAATATGTTACCCCCTATACCATGAGCTTTTATTTTCTGCAATAACCTTTGATATGGCATCTTATCAAATGCCTTCTGGAAATCTAAGTACAGTACATCCACCAGTTCCCCTTTATTCACAGCACATGTTACTTCCTCAAAGAATTCCAATAAATTGGTTAAACATGATTTACTTTGCACAAAACCATGTTGACTCTGCCTGATGACCTTGAGCTTACCCAAGTGCCCTGCTATAAATTCTCTAATAATAGCTTCTAAAATTTTCCCTATGAAAGACGATAAGCTAATTGGCCTGTAGTTCCCTGCTTTTTGTCTCCCTTTTTGAATAATCGAGTCATATTTGCCATCTTCCAATCTAATGGGACCTTCCCCGAATCTAGGGAGTTTTGGAAAATTTAAACCAATGCATCAACTATCTCACTAGACACTTTTAAGACCCTAAGATGAAGTCCATCAGGACCCAGGCTCTTGTCAGCCCGCAGCTCCAACAATTTACTCAGTACCACTTCTCTGGTGACTGTAATTTTCCTGACTTCCTTCCCCACTTCCATTTCCTGATGTATAGCTGCTTAATGGAGCCTTATCTGGCTTGTATATTGCTGCAGGTGAGGTATTAGTTCCATAATAAACTGTTTTACAATTCAAAGCAGAGCAGTATGAACCATGCTCTTATTGGCTGGGGCACTCTGCTTGTGCACTTTTCAATCCATTATTTCCTTATTTTCATTATAATGGGCAGAAAAACCCAGAGTGCAGCAGAAAGCCCCAGCTGATGCATGCAGAAGATTTTGTTTGCAAAGAAGAAGCTGCAGTCTTAATCCCATGTCTCAATGAATTTATCATAGATTGGGAAGCTCACCAAAATTATAACCCACACCAGAAGACCAGTAGTAACATAAGTCCAATAAGATAATTGCTAGGATCTTGCAGTTAGCAGTGAAACAATGTCACTTTCTGTTGATCTCAAAGAAAGCTGCCCACAAAGATATGGCAAGCTCTGTGGTGTGGGTTTTATATTTCCCAACGTTAATTTCAGTCTGGGTGCCCAGCAACAGTGAAGACATCAAGCAGTCCATCAACCAATCACCTTGCAGAACTCTCACAAATGGTAACCTAGAAATTAACAAGAAGACTTTATCATGGAATTTTTTTGTAACTTTGCAGGAAACAAACTAAATATTGGGGCATGCACATAAGATTAAGGTAGAAGCGGAAACAGCATGATTTCAAAATATATGTTTTTATTATTTTAAAAATCTATAGAATTATTCTCATGGAATAGAGAAATTATATTTCACAAATATAAAAAAAGGTTTTTCAGGGCCAGAGAAGTTGTTTGAATGTAAAAAACCCAGTTGTACTTCACTCAACAAGGCGTAACTTTCTTAAGGGGAGAATTTTCACATTGGTATGCGGGGGCAAGCCCCGCACGCCGATGCATAAAATGACACACAGTGACGTCGGGCATGCGTTCCGATGTCACCGCGCGTCATTCCGATCTTTTGTTCAGCGGGTGTGCACGGGAGGTAGCTGCATGCCCGCTGAACTGTCACAGGCCTGTTAGGCCATTAATAAACCAATTTAGGTAATTGACGGGGCTGCCCGTCCAACCTTAATGTTGGCGGGCAGGCGAAGAGCCTAAGCAGCCTTCGCGTTTTTCAGGAAACCTCATCCATGGGCGGGATGAGGTTTCCTGAAGGTTTTATTAAATAAATAAATAATTTGATAATTCATAAACGTGTCCCAGCTCACATGAGGGAAAATGTCTGAATAATTTTAATCTTTTTTCCAAACTTTCAATCTGAGCTCAATCTCCCTGAGGCAGTTCTGTGCATCCGGGAGATTCCTGTCCTCTTTCGCGCACATACGCTAAAGAGCGCAGGCCCTGACTCTCCCTCCTCTCCCACCCGCACAGCTAGCACTGAGTGCTACCGGGCACGCGTCATGCTGGTCAGGCCTTAATTGGCCCACCCACATAAAATGGCAGCACGTAGCCGATCACAGGTGGCGATCGGCCCCGCACCTGCTCCCGACTGGCCCGCCCGACAGGCATAAGATTCTGCCCTCATTATCTTTGCAAAGAATAATAGCATAAAAAATGTAAATTCACATCAGTGATTTTGAATTGATTTCTGTCCGAGGACTTCAACAGTACACCCTGTGGAGGAGCAGGGAATTACTGACAGCAAGATTTAGCTTTCACTGTTTAACTACGCATGTGAGGCTGCCAGAAATTACTGTCAGTTTCACAAGAATAATGATGGTGAACATTAACAGTTTCACTGTCTTTCGAGCCACAAAATCTAGGCTGCTTTTAATAAAATGAACATGTATCATTTTCTTTGTCACTCCTCCCATAGAAGGCATCTGCTGCTGAACATTTAGACAAGGTAAGTATAGGGAATATGAGTGAGTATCCCCCATTGTTGCTTCTCATTTTCCTTTTCTAAGCCAGAAAAATACAATTGCTACTACATAATCCTACTGCCAAGGGCTAATTCGCCATTGTCTCAGAATCAGAGGGAATGAGAGGCATCCATTTGTACCACTATGCAGGACAAAATGGGCAATAAACACTTTTGAATGGAGTGCAAAAAGTGATTAGTCTGAATGCATGGATTGGAAAACGTCTTGGTTACTGAAACATTAACTATTTGTTTTGCTTCTGTAAATTGCTGATAATTGGAATTAAAATTCAGTTGAAATGCCTACGGAGTGGCAGCTGGTTCCAATGCATTTAATTTACAGAATGAACATTCCCAGGTGTGAAAAGTTATTTTCAGACTGCAGATTTGCAAAGAACAGGAGCCTAGATTAGTGGCGTCTGGGGTGCAGTATGTTGAAAACTAAATATAGTGCTTGAGAAAGGGGAAACTTAAAACACCACAAGGCTAGATGACGCTTCACTAAGACAAAAGCAAAATTCTGTGTGTTACTCTTCTGTGAGATTTTCTTTTAATTTTCACACATTTTGTATAATACATGTTAATTTCAAATGGTCGCTAAATTGACTGGACATTATAGCATTTTAATATTTTCCAAGCAAATATGACATTTTATCCAGGATTAAATTGTTGAATCTGTTAGGGGCATAGGAAAATAAGTAGGCCATTTAGCCACTCGAGCCTGTTCTTCCATTCACTGAGATTATGGCTGATCTGCGACTTAACTTTTATATCTATCTGTCTTTGCCTCATATCCCTGAATACCTTTGAATCACAAAATTAGATTTGAAACTTATGGAAGTTGATGCAAGATCAATTGTATGTGGAAGAGAGTTCCAAACTTCTATCATCCTTTGTGTTTAGAAGTATTTCCTAATTTCACTCTTGAAAAGTCTGGCTCTAATTATTAGACTATACCTCCTGGACCTAGGCTCCCCAAGTAGCAGATCTAGTTTCTCTCTATGTACCCTATTTGTTCCCCTTAAAATCTTGAAAATTTCAATCATATCAATGCTCAACCTTCTATATTCCAAGGAATAAACTTAAGTTTGTGTAACCTCTCCTTGTTATTTTAATCTTTGGAGTCCAATTATCATTTTAGAAAATCTACACTGCACTTCCTTCAAGGCCAACATAACCGCCTTCAGGTGTGGTGCCAAAATTGCTCACAGTACTCCAGATGTGGTCTATATTACAGACTAGAGTTATCACAATTTCAATGTGTGGGAAGCTCCAGTTTAAAATATTTTGAATGTAAACAGGAGGACTACTTTGGAGCTGCTGACTGTGACCTGGAGCATGATGTCCCATGTGTGTTGCCTGAACTAATGGCACCACGTGGTTCCTCAGTGAGGTCTTATAGTTGACTCTCAAGAGACTTGTGGTGACATGAGGACTTGGAGTGTCACATGTGCACATTGGACTTGAGGCTGAGATTGTACTGGCCCTGCTAGTGCTGCCTGTCCAGTGCTATTTTTGTTTCCTGAATGACATGCTTGGTATTCTTTTATTCAGTAAACTGAATCTTACCACCCTATATAAGTGTCGGCCTATAACTGCACCCCTTTTGTAATGTGATTTTAAAATTTTGTGATGACTTCCAATCAGATGGCTGAAATAGCCTGAGTAATTTTGTGTTTTAGTTTTGGCCAGTTGTGAATTTGCTGAGTGAAATATTGTTATTTCCATTATTTCTTTGTGAATTTTGCCCTGATTGAGGTAATACATGTCAGTGCTGGGAAACGGACACTTGCAGGCAAGGCGTAAAAAAAAACCTAGTTAGATGTAGAATAAACCTCCTCCCTACTCTGCCCTGGTAACTGTGCCACCACCCTCAATTTTAGAAAAACGAGCTCATTTTGCATCAGTGCCAGCATTTTGCTTTTTTGACATCATCATGTGGCATCTGAATGGAGTTGCCAAATTAAGGGCCATTTTCTGCTGTAGGCCTTTGCCACTAGGAATTAGATTGAGAGTGATGCAAGTCATGTAGGACACTCATCAGCATAAGTCAGAAGAGATTTCATCCCAGCAGTCTGGGGTTTGTATTGAACCCAGGTACAGAGGGAAGGGCAATGTCTAACCCAGACATTTTACAAAAAAATAAATCATTTATACTGACTAGACACAAGTGAACAGAATGCAATGTCCACATAACATTGACAATGTAATTAGTCTGTTAGTGTTAAAGAGATGTGATTACCTCACCACTACATTTGTTCTTTGAATGCTAATGCATTGTAATGTCCTTAAATGTCTTTTTCCCCTCAATGAGCACAATTGCATAGCTTTGGTTGCTTGCCATTGTTAGCCAAAATACAATTTTGCTGAATTGCTGTTCCGGCAGAATGGCTAACACATCATCCCCAAAGTGAGCAGTAAGTATTGTCTTAATCAAACTCAAGAGATTATTTAATTTTGAAGCAAAACAATCGTGGAACAATCTTCCCTTCATTAGCATGTGTTTTGTAATCCAGTGATGAATATTATCTAAGTAGGTAAGAATCACCCTTGTCAAGTCATGTTATTCATACAGTTCATCAACATCTGGTAGACATAGCCTAATGATTCTAGTAATCTGCAACAGACTGGCTATCTGTTTTAGAATTCTGAAGAAATTAAGATTATGTAGGTAGGTAGTAACTGGAGAGGTATGAAGTTTCTGCAACTTCTGAGTTTAACATGATGGAATATTCTTTAGAAGGTGTGCAATGTATACTAAGTAGAAGTTTTACAATGAGTGAAGTTGTCTGAATATTGCATCTCTTTTCTCTCACCATTGACATGTTATAGCAAGCTACATCAAAGCAAGCTGCTCATTTGTCTGCTGTGTTCCACTGAATACTATAAGGTGTTTTTCCCTAACTCAAGTTTTCTTGGTAGTGATGATATAATCAAGAAGGAAATTATTCTCTTTGAACGAGTTAAACTGAGCTGGACTAAATGAAATGTCATCAGTCTGGAAAACCAATTTAAGCTGTGTTATGATCCCCTTAGAGACCAATAACAATTAAAAAGAGATTAGAACTTCCAGTTAATTGCTGAAAAGGGTGACACAACAATATTACACATTTTAAGATTTTTACTGTAACAAATAACTAAAAACGCTAGTAACTAAACACTATTTTTATGGGCAACTTATATTTTAAACTACATGAAGGAATGTTCCTATTTTATACTTATTAAGCATTACACTCTCCACAGAATTACAATTCATAAAGCAAACAATCCAAAGTTGCATCAAGGTTCCATCGAGTTCACATTTTACTGTTTCACCAAATAGTAACTTTAGGTCATCATCTCTGCCCTCAGTTTTTGTGCCAGCCTCCACCCCTGCCTTGGCTCATTTGCTGCATGAAACCTTCAAGTATGCCTTTATTACCTCAAGACTTGACTAGTCTAATGTACTCCTGGCTGGCCCTCCCTTTGGAAACTTAAGGGCATCCAAAACTCTACTGATTTTCTCCTACCTCTCAACAATTCCTGTTCACCCTTACCCCTGTGCTCGCTGACCTACACTGGCTCCAGGTAAGCAACTCCTTGACTTTAAAACACTCATCCTTATTTTCAAATCCCTCCATGGCCTAACCCCTCCCTATCTCTAATCTCTGCTGGCTGTACAAACTTCAGAGATAGATGTTCCCATCTATTTCAGGCTTCTTGAGTATTTCATTTGCTTCACCAATGGTGGTTGCACCTTCAGCTGACTATGTCCTGAACTTCGGCATTCTCTCCCTAAACCTCTCCACCTCTCCTCTTCACTTTCCTCCTTTAAGACATGCCTTGAAACCTACATCTTTGACGAAGCTTTTGGTCATCTGACCTAATATTTCCTGATGTGACTCAGTGTCATACTTGTTTATTTTGTAAAGGCACAATTTCAATTCAAATTGTTGTTATATCCTCGTATCAGAATTATGACTGTATAAGTCATCCATTTTATGAAGTTAATTTGAGAGTGTTGAAGAATGTTTAAGCTAACTTTGGCACCCATTATTTTAGAATCTCACTTCTCCAGTAGAGTCCACATACAGTTTCTCGTAGGAACATAGGAATTGCTAAATTAAAGAAGAGCAAGGTCCAACTAGTTTGCCTTCTGCCATCCCGATTGTCATATGACACAATGATAATTGAGAATGTTAGAAGTTTATTTTTTCTCAGCTCCACATGGCTCCTGAGGTCTGCCCCTGTTAGATACAGGGTAAGTGGTTATGGAGGTGGCATGGAGGGTATCAGGGGCCATGGGGGGTGGTGGTGGTGGTGGCTGAGTGGGCGGGAGTGGTGGATGGGTTGTTGCGGCAGTGTGATGGACAAGGGCTAGAAGGCCTAACAACTTCTTAAAGAACTGGGACGAAGTCCCAGGGAACTGAGGCGGGCCTTCTCACTAGCCTGTCTAGGCACTCACCCGCCCTCGTGATTCATATCAATTAGTCTGCAACAGACCTAGAATTGACATGAGGAAATCCTCCATGGGGGAAAGCCTTGAAGGCCATATATCTGAAGTTACCTTTTCCCTTCCAAGCATGCTACACTTACAACATGTCATGTCTCAAATTACTAATATACTGTATCCCAAATTTGTTGCAATCTGAAATAATTTATCTTGGAGTAACTCAGCATCATTGATTGCCATTCTATCCTCTGACTGTTGATCAGTACTATGAGTGTTAACTTTTGTAAGTGGAGACTTCTCTACCCATGGATATAAATCTCAAACTCCACTACTGCTTCTGTAAACAAGAAAGTATTACATGAACTGCAATGATTTTCCAAGGCTCATATGCAGACTTGGAACCATTGACCAACTGGTTGCTGATTACAAGGGTTAACTTCTCAATTGCTTTTGTAGTAATGTATATAATTAGCTACACCTTTGACATAGCTGCCCAGAACAAAGGTTATTGTTGCTCGAAGTTTTGTTTGTGCTTCATTTTATAGTTATTGAAATATTGCAAGTCAGTTTTTATTTCCTATTTGTAAATTCATGTTCCAATTGTAAAGCTTCAATAACAACAACTGCTTCCACTTATATAGTGCCTTTAATGTAGTAACATATCCCAAGCTGCTTACATTAGGAATGATGCTGCTGACTAATTGACATAAAAATCTGTCATGCACGGCATAGTTCTTTGTAAAACATTGGGCTGGATTTTGTGATAAGGTGAGGCTAACTGCTTACTGCTATAACAGAGTAAATCACACAGCAACGTCTGTCACTCATGCATAATTGGATGCAGAAATCCAGACGTTGCTGGCAGAGATACCTTACTCCTTCATGCGCAGTCTTTAACAATAAACTTGCTGTTGAAGTCAAATCAATGGCATAAACTTGCCTATTAATTCCCCACTGAAGACAGTTAAAAATTATGGCTGGTATATTCAGGAATAAGTGAGTTATTAACTGCTTAATAATTGATAATTACTAAAAAACAGCCCCTCTGGCCCTGAAAAATTAAAGTGTGGAGTCTCATTCCCTTAATAAAATTATAGTTGGAAATTTGAAAAGAGATATAAAATAGATTTGGTTTATCTTTTCCTGCCTATCTTTTTTATCTGCCTCCCTTACTCCCATATGTTTTACCCAACCTTTCTTTTTACTCTATGTACATTATGTAAACCTAATTTATATTTCCTGCTTTATAGTTTCTGTTTTGGACAGTTTAGATTTGATTTTCATTTAGTGTAAGTGAATGGGTTTTGAATGGGTTAAAACCTGGCACAATTCATGTTTCAGCACGGTTTCTTCAAAGTGGTTGTTTGCAGATCCTCACTGTTTTTCATCCTGTTCACAAATGCCACACATCCCTTGTGGAGGATGCCACACTGAAACAAATGTTGGATTGGAACAAGTCTTTATTCTAAAGTCTGCAAATACTCTGTGGACAGGTGTTAGCGAGGTGAAGAGTTGTTCCTTTGCTGTTGACCATAAAATTCAGGCCATTACATACCTGCTGGGAATTTGAAAAGTTTTCCTTTAATATTATAATTTGATATTCAGACTCTTGATTAATATATTGCAGTGACTTGTGGCTAGTGAATAGTAGTTAACTCTTGCATTGAGCCCTTGCTTAAATAGCATCCCAGACTCCTGGGCTTTAGGTCTAAATTTTTCAGTTACTTTTTTCTGTATCATCTAATAAAAAGTCTATATCCATATTTACAATACTTCTCTGCAGATTGATTCATTGATAACACTCCAGCCTCTGAGACAGAAGGTTGATGGACCACTACAGATTTAGTGTATAATCTAGGCTGGTACTTAGAGGTGCAGTAACAATGGAGTGCTGCATTGTTAGAGGTGCTGCTTTTTATTTAAGGTGTTAAGCTGAACTTGTTTGGTCAAGCAGATGCAAAAAATTTCTACAGCTCGATTTGAAGAAGAGTAGGGAATGATCTTGTTGTCCTGTTAGCAGTTATCCCTCATCTAACAGCACCAAAATAGACTATTTAATCATTTATTCATTGCACTTTGTGGGATCCTGCTGTGTTCAAATTGGCTGGTATTGCATCAACAGGAACACCAATGATTGCACTTTGAGAATGAAGTAAATTATTGGTTTTAAAAAGGCATTTAGAAATCCCAAGGATGTACTAAGGTGTTATACAAAAGCAAAATTATCTTCCTACTGTTTGTGATTTGGTTCTTAATGTCAACATCAACTTGCATTTATATAGTGCCATATAAACGAAGCAAAACATTCAAAGGCACTTAACTGAATTGCAGTTCGTTGTAGTTGCAGAGGGAAGCAATTGAATTTTCTATTAAGTTATTTGTTTAGCCTATAATTAGTTATCAATTATGAAACATCTGGAAATGGCCACATTTCATCATTGCCTACATTAAGCTAAGTGCTGTAATGCTGTACTTCACAGGTCAGGCAGCTTCTATGGATAGAGAAACAAAGTTAACCTTTCAGGTCAGTTACCTTCCATCAGAACTCAAAGGTAAGAGATGTTCCAGATTTTAAACAAGGGAAAGGGAGTGAGGGAGGAAAGGACAATAGGGAAGATCTGTGATAGGGCGGGAAAGCAGGAGGGATTCAATGATGAAAGGGATGATGGGTTTTTTATTCATTCATGGGCTGTGGGCATCACTGGCTAGGCCAGCATTCATCCCTAATTGCCCTTGTTCAGAGGGCATTTTAAGAGTCATTGCTGTGGGTCTGGAGTCACGTGTAGGCCAGACCAGGTGAGGACAGCAGATTTCCTTCCATAAAGGACATTAGTGAACCAGACGGGTTTTTAATAGCAATCAGCATGGTCATCATCAGACTTATAATTCCAGGTTTTTATTGAATTAAAATTCTAACATCTTCTGTGGTGTGATTCAAACCCTGATCCCCAGAGCATTACCCTCTAGGGGCCCTGGAATACTGGTCCAGTGACAATACCACTATGCCATCACCTCCCCTGTGAGACAAAAGGAAATTGAATAAGTAAAGACGCAAAAGATTTATACTAATCTTTTGATTCTGTACTTTTCTTATTGCCTGCCCCTTGCACCATCATCCCTTTTGTCATTTAACCTCTCCTGCCCCAACTGCGTCATAGACCTTCCCTTTTGTCCTTGCCTCCCCGCCTCTATATTCACGTAATACCTTGTACATCTGCAACTCAATTCGGTTGAAAGTTCATCAACCTGGAATGTTGGTTGGAATTTAATGCTCCCCCCACCCCCTGTCACCCTAGCACTGGACAAGGATGCAGGAGCAGGATGGTGGGGTAGGGATGGTGGGGTGGGTGATAGAGGCATATCATTGTGTGGGAAGGCTTAAGGTTGGGAGCCTGTCACCTTCCCAACTCCCCCATATTAAGTCTGGGACAGGAAGGGTCGAAGACAGCCTTCCTGTCTCTAGGTGATTTGAGGCTCTTAAGTGACCAATTAAGGTTCTCATCCCATTGCTGGTATTCTAACAATGGCAAGGGTGGGGGGGAGGCACGTCATGTAGAAAGACCACCAGGTATAGCTTGGCAAGCTAGCCAGCAGTTTTAGGGCGGGGAGGTCTCTCCTGCTCAGGCACCCTTTCCAAAGGGAAGGGCCTGCTGGCAGCTTGGGCCACTCTTGCAGGGGCATGAGATCATAAGAATAGAAGAAATACGAGTAGGCCATTTGGCCCCTTGAGTGTGCTCCACTATTCAGTCGTATCAAGGCTGATCTGATTGTGGCCTTAACTCCACTTTCCTGCCTGACTGCACCCTACATCCTCCCACCCCCAACCCCAATAAGCCTTGGCTCCTTATAGATCAAAAATCTGCCTAACTCAGCTTCGAATATTCAGTGGCTGAGCCTCACTGTTCTCTCGGATAAAGATTTCCAAAGACTAATGACCCTCTAAGGGGTGAAATTCTTTCTCATCTCCATCTTAAATGGGAGACCCCATATTTTGAAACTGTGCCCCCTCGTTCTAAATTCCTCATGAGGGGAAATATCATCTCAGAATCTACCCTGTCAAGCCCCCTCAGAATTTTACACGTTTCAATAGTATCATCTCTCATTCTAAATTGCAATGAGTATAGACCCAACCTGTTCAACCTTTCCTCATAAGAAAATCCCTTCATCCCAGGAAGCAACCTAGTGAACCTTCTCTGAACTGCTTCCAATGCAAGCATATCTCTCCTTAGATAAAGAAGATTGCTCGCTGTCCTTTAAATGGACCCTCCTCCCTCTCCTTCAGCGGAGTCTGGCTTACTGGCCCCAGTGACTCCTCCCTCTCACTCACCTGTATTTCAGGGCCTCCAGGGCTGTCTCTCCTTCTGAGTGTACTGCAGTACTGGCAATGGCCACGGCTCCCGGTGTTGCTACCGGATCTGCATTGTTGCCACCCTCAGATTGGATGGCACCTCTCAGAGGTGGGACGTCTGCCCTGCAGGACCCAAGAACCTAACACCAACCAGATAGGGGTCTAGTTGTCTTTTAATCATGTTGGGGAGCCCGGGACTGGCCGGGGGCATTACCACCCACTCTCCAGCCAGTGAACAGCTCCACCATATGGACCATTAAATCCAACTTCCTTTCTCTCTTCATACTCGAGCTGCTGAGTACTTCCAGCATTTTCTGATTTCTTTTTCAGATTTCCTGCATCTTCAGTATTTTGCTTTGGCATTGCAGCAGTTCTGTCATACCTTTGCTCAGACTGTGTCAGTACATTTCTACATCAAAACATCCCTCTTGCTTTGGTCAGTCAGTTAACTTCCTTGTGCAACGTTGCTCCAAGGCTAATTACACTTCCCTCCCTTAACAACTGGACTGAATCTATTTGTGAGGGATCATTGAGACCTTTGTAGCTGAGGAGGAATTGGTTGCACTTATCCTTCTTTCTTCTTTTTGATTGCTAATGGAGTCGCCCAAAGTGGTTTTAATTATTCAGTAATGCCTTGTTCAAGCCTTTTTTCTACCTGAGCTTTTATGTTCATCCTACTTTGATAAACAGTGATACATAACATTTTCCATGTTCATGCTCAGATGTACAGCTCGACTTCATACTGAGTGTATGGGGAAAGCAGTTGCATAAATTCTTTTTTGGAAGTACTGAAAATGTTATTGTTGTTTTCTTTCCCAACAGAGCTTTAGAGATACCAAAAGGAAACAACTCTTGTCCTCTTCCGAAATGTGTTTTTCAAAGTTATTTTATTCCATTTCATTTGACATTAAACTACTTCAACGTTTATCTTGAGGGTGTCTTCTAAAGGGGGAAGTGAATTTACAGCCTGGGCATTATTGATATCATGTTTTAAACAGTCACATGTTGAATTGCCCAAGTTTGAACCTTATTGGCTCTTGCTCCCTTTTCAACTATTGGCATCTGAGCAATCTCAGCAGTGTCATTGTGTGAATAGACATCATGAACTGAACTTACTTAAACCCCCAAATTGTGCTGCACTGAAATGATAAATGGCGGTTATTAAATAGACATCAGAGTGTATTTTCTACAATTCTGTAGTTATCTTGAATCATCCTTTAACCCCAAGAGTATGTCTATCCAGGATTTAGGTGCCTTGCTCTCAGAGCAATTATTGTGATGAGCCAAAAGGGCATATATTGGTCTTTGGACAATGTGGACAGAGTTTTAATCTCATGAGATGATGCACGACTGTGACATACTCAATTACTGCTAATATGCAAGCTCTGATGAGATTCAGTGTGGCAAATTCAAGCAGAAAATCACCCGGGCTTGAGCCCATGGATATTTCGTTTTGAAATAAGCACACATGTCTGATGTACCGGGTCATCACAATAAAGGGGTATAACACCATGTATTTAATTCACATGGCAGCAACTGAATCATTTTTAGGTTGCGTTACACTCTTTAGTGAAGAACAACATTAAAAGCTTAATGGGAATCATTGGCATTGAAAGACTTCACTAAGGTCAAATGAGCAATATCATTCCTATGTATGAGATTTTTAAGGTCATCGAAGGCACTTGAAAATTGTAAAGCAGTAAAAATGATAATAGATTGTAAGGAAGGAGGAAAGTTTACAGAAAGCTGAAAGATCAGTGACGTTAATAGATGAGAGAAAATTGTTCCTTGACATATAACCAGCTGTCTCCACAGCCAGGACCAATTCTAATTGTAATACATTAGAAGCAACAATAATTGGTTAGCTGGAGGCATTTAGTCAATTAGATGAAAACCTGGACTGTGCCAAGGGATAATAGACAAAATTAACTTCTAATGGAAGGCAGCTGTAAAATATAATATGCAATATCATCATCAATAACCTGCTGAGTGTTTGTGCATTCCTTGCACACCCCTTCTTTAACGTTCATATTCAGAATCATTACTGAATGCATTTCATCATGTGAATCCTTTTAATCTTTTTGCACTGTCCTAGAAAAGCTTACATGATGAAGTCTGATAGAACCTGTAGATTTATGAGTGCTCCCTACATTGCTATAGATTCTTAGCTGTTACCTTTGATATCAGGTCAGTCAAAATTGTCTTGCACAATTTTTTTTATCCTACCTGCACTAATTATACAACTATTTTTGGCTACTATATATTTAGATCTGCTGATTTTTGGGTTTTAATGTTTTCTGAAAGTGAGAAAACAGATTGAATGAACTCAGCAGCAAGCAGGTACTTAGGTTTTTAAGTCAAAGTTGAACAGGTTTGTAATCTGAAAGTTTTGAGGTTAATCAAGAGAACAAATTCATGAATTTAAGTAAATGGTAAGCAGCTACAACCATAACAGTAAAAGGAATTGATGTGCAATGCACGTGTCAGCTGTGGCTCAATGGTTGCACTCTTGTCTCTGTGCCAGATGGCTGTGGTTAAACCCTACTCCAGAGAGTTAAGGATATAATCTCGGCTGCCATGGCAGTGCAGTACACAGGCAGCACTGCACTGTTGGAAGTATTGTCTCTGGATGAGATGTCAAACCAGATGTGCACTCTCCAATCCCAAGGCATTTCAAAAGAAGATGAGGGCATTCTCCCACTGACCTAACCAATATTTGTCCCTCAGCCAGCATCACTAAAGCTGCTTAATTGGTCATTTATCTTCCTCCTGTTTGAGACATTGATGTGTGCAAATTGACATCACAACAGTGAGTACACTTTGAAAGTACATTATAGAGGTGTCAGCTGTGGCTCAGTCCATAGCACCCTCGCCTTTGAATCAGAAGGTTGTGGGTTCATGTCCCACTCCCGGAAACCAAGAACTGTGATTGTACTCAAAAAGAGTTGCAATCTGTGACTGTTGATAACTCGAAAGAATTTTTTTTGAAAGTACATTATTGCCTGTGAAGTGCTTTGGACATCCTGAGGTTTTAAAAGGTGCACATTTGTTCTTTATCCTTCACCATCTTCACAAGCCTTCATTCCATGGAACTTTATTTAGCTTTAAATGTGTCTGTGCAGTCAGTGAGGAAAGAGAGGAGTTGAAGCATGCTGGATCAGATGAAGAAAGTGGTAACGCCATAGACAATCCTTTCCTAGGGTTTTTTTTTCTTATTGATGGCACAGTTTCTTACCATATTGGGCACAAGCTCTTAAAGATACTGGGCCTGACTACATTTTCACAACCAGCTCCCTTCATGGAGGTCATTAGTAGCATTGGTCATGTTTCTAGCATTTGGTTATGATAAACAGGAGGGTGAAAAATCCAGGGTGCCGTTGAAGCCATAGGTGTGTGAGGAGGACAGGATCTTCTGCCTGTGTCTCTGATTATTTGGTCGTCTTCCCATTCAAAATGCCAGGGACAGGCTCATTTAAATGAGAGGAGTTAGTTTTGGGGGGAGGGGGAGGTGTGTGGGTATTGTTGGGTGGGGGGGTGGGGGCACTGTGCCAGGAGTGATGCGACTGTGATAATCGGCCTTTTGTATTCAACTTGTAGCAAACCTTGTTTAGACCACACTTGGAGTACTGTGCTTAGTCCTAGTTTCCAAATTATATATAAAAAATCTATAGTGCATTGAAGAAATGCAAAAATAATTCACAAGGATGATACCAGAACTGAGAGGTTATACATTTCAGGAAAGATTTAACCAGCTTGGGGCCCTTTTATCAAGAAAAGGGAAGGTTGAGGGGTGACCTGTTTGGAGGTCTTTTATCCGCAGTTCATTTCAGCTGAAACCCTTTGTTACCCTTAACTTGACTATTCCAATGTACTACTGGCTGGCCCCTAATGTTTTATCCTTCATAAACTTGAGTTCATCCAAAACACCGCTTCTCAAGTTCCATTCTCTGTATTCCATCCTGCTGGTTATAAGCAATGGATTGATTTTAAAATTTTTATTATGGTTTTCAAATCTGTGCATGCGCTCACCCCTCCATATCTCTGTAATCTCCAGCCCAACAACCACCTGAGACATCTGTTCTCCTCCAGTTCTGGTTTCTTAAGTATCCCCAATTTTAATCACTGCACTGTTGACAGATTTGCTTTCAGCTGCCAAGTCCCTCAGCCCTGGAATTTCCTCCCTAAACCTTCCCACCTGTCTATCTCACTTTGCTCCTGTTTAATGCTTCTTAAAATCTGCATCTTTAAGCAAGCAGTTGGCCATTGATCCTATTATTGGCTCAGTAACAGTTATGGTTTTATAACCCTCCCTTGAATCAGCTTGGAGCATTGTACTATATTAAAGGTGCTATATAAACATGGGCTTTTCTTGCTCGAAAGGATTTAATGAGGTAGATGTAGAGATGATGTTCCCACTTGCGGAAAAGACCAAAATTCAAATCCAGAAAGTCACAAAGAAATCTAACAGAGAATTAAGGGAAAACTTTTTTCCCCAGA
The DNA here is from genome assembly GCF_964194155.1 of Cetorhinus maximus. NCBI lineage: Eukaryota > Metazoa > Chordata > Chondrichthyes > Lamniformes > Cetorhinidae > Cetorhinus > Cetorhinus maximus. Next base: position 60,536,161 of record NC_135884.1, read on the forward strand.
GAGTGGTTAAATTGCGAAACTTGTTACCACAAGAAGCCATTGAAGCGAATTGCAAAAATGCCTTAAAGAGAAAGCTGGGTAAGCACATGAGGGAGAAACCATGGAAACATAGAAATTTAGGGCACAGAAGGGAACAATTTGGCCCATCATGTCTGTGCTGGCTAAAAATAAGCCTTTTACCAGCCTGATTCCACTTTCCTGCTTTTGGCCGGTAGCTTTGTAGGTTGCGATATTTCAAGTGCACATCCATTTACTTTTTAAATGTGATGAGGTTTTCTACCAGTCATTTCAGGCAGTGACTTCGACACCCCTCAACAACCTCTAGCTTAAAGGCTCTTTTCTGAACTCTCCTCTAATCCTTCGTCCAATTACTTCTAAACCTGTACACACTTGATGCAACTTTGAGGTCAAAATCTATGCGTCAAGCAACATCACAACAAATAGATTATCTGGTCATTATCGCATTACTGTTTGTGGGTGCTTGCTGTGTGTTTCCTGCATACAACAATGCCCATATTTCAAAAGTATTTCATTGGCTGTAAAGTGTTTTGAGATGCCCCGAGGTCCTGAAAGATGCTGTATAAATGCAAGTCTTTTTTTCTTTTTATTGTTCGAGAAAACTATGTCAAATGCATTCCATGAATTCATCTTCAAAGCTACTTTTGGCAATTTGGTTTGCCTAGTTTAGATGAAGATTAATGTCCCCCATGGTTATTGCATTATTCTTGTTACATGCTCCTCTAACTTCCTGATTTACACTCTGTCCAATACTATGATTACTGTTAAAGGGCCTATAAACTACTCCCATCTATTTTTTTTTCTATTGTTTGTTATTTCTTGCTCCACCCATACTGATTTGACGTCCTGAATTTTGGGTTAAGATCCTTTCTTACTAGCCTTTATCTCATCCTTTATTATCAAGGCTACCTCACCTTGTTTCCATTTATATTCTAAAAGTCAATCCTTCAAAATGTAGTTTCCAACCTTGATCACCCTGCAATTATGTCTCAGTAATAGCTAGTGATCAAACCCATTTATCTAAATTTGTGTATTAATTCATCTATCTTTTTACATGCTTTATATATTCAGATATAATGTCCTTAATTTCAATTTTTTGCTGTGTTTCCCTGATGTGGCCTTAGATGTTAAAGCCTTATCACTGGTTTTAAACCCTCTGGCTCCTTACGCAATCAATGCTTGATTTTACCCAAATCGTAACTCTGCTCCGCAGCTTTGATTTTTCTCTTCAGACTTAAAAAATTACCCTTACTGGAACTCTCCCTTCCCTTATTTGTTTAATGCCCTATTTACTGCCATAGTTATGTGATTTGCTAGTGTACATCTCCCTGCACTGCTCAAGTGAAGTCTGTCCCAATGGAACAGCTCCCTCTTTCCCCAAGTGCCTCATGAATTGAATTCCAATGCCACTCTTTCAGTCATGCATTTAAACTTCTAAGCAGTTTGCTCGTATGTTGTGTGAGGCTCAGCTAGTAGTCCAGAAATTATTACATTTAAGGTTTTACCTTTTAATTTGCACCGTGGTTCCTCAAACTCCCTCAGCAGAACCTCATCCTATTTCTACTTATGTCGTTGGTTCTTACATGGATCTAAGCAACTGGATCTTCCTCTCCTCCAAATTCTTTTCCAGCCATGAGGAGGTTTCCTTACCCTTTGCACTGGGTAGGCAATGCAGCTTTTGGAACGCCCGATCGCAGCTGTAGAGAACAGTATCTATTGCCCCTGACTATACTGTCCTCTTCCATTTTTTTTAACTCTGCCCACATGAACAGCCCCTGTACAACAGTGCTGTGGTCAATTTGCTCATCCTCACTGTATTCTTGCAATGGACAATGACAAGGGTTAAGGCTCCTCCATCATTTCACCTGTGGTCATCTTATCTGCCTGAATCACAGTTACACCCTCCTGTCCTTGACCACTAACCAATCTAAGTTGCTACCTAACCTAGGGAGTGTGACTGTCTCCTGTGTCAAAATGCCCAGGTAACTTGCTCCCTCCCTCAAGTATTGCCACATCTGATGGGCTGAATGGCCTCCTTCCGAGCCGTAATCGTTCTGTGTTTCTGCACCTCAGACTCAAGCTCAGCAACTCTCAGCTGAAGCTCCTTGAGTTGCAGACTCCGACTGCAGATGTAGTAGCCTGGAATCGCACTGCTCTCCATAAACTCCCACATGCTGCAGATGGAGCAAACTTCCTGCACTGCCATTTCTATCTAATCTTCTATATATTTACTTTAAAAATTGGATTAATTCACTGGTCTATTTTTAGTTTTTAAGTGAATTAATTTAACTATTTTAAATGATTAATTTAATAAAGTATTAGTTATAGGTTCTTAGTTTAAAAAGCTTACTGCCTCAAGCTTACACAAACCACTACAAGTGTTAAAGACAAGGAGTATCTCCTCCTCTCTCTGCACTGAATTTCCACTCTCACCAAATTTTAAACTCCCCATTCTGCTTGCTAGATGGGACCTAGTTGTGTTTCAGAACAACATATGCTCTCAGCGGACACAGGTACCACTGGCTGTGTTGGAGGTTCACCTGGCATGATTCCTGGGAACATTCCCCCAACGCTCTCAAACTTTGGCCAGAACATAACTGGGGTGTGCAGAAGAAGCACTCACATTCACTGCATTGGAATTCCCCTTCCCCTGTGAATAGGGTGGAGAACAGGCACATCTGTGTTCGGGACCATTCTCTGACCTCCTCCCTCCCCTCCCGCCCCCAGTAGAACTCCATTGTTTACATGACAGATACTTCACGCTATTTCCAGGCTCAGAGCTCATGTCCAAACTTGGAATTGCACACAGCATTCTAAATTAGCCAAATATGTGAATTCAATCTGATATATGTTGGCAACAACAATGATTCATTAAATCACCATTGCCAAGCACTTGCTTCTTCCATAAGATCCAGTTCTGCAGAAGTTGCACTTGTCTGTTTGCAGACCTGATCCATCCACCCCAGTGGATCTTATGAGCAGTCTTATGTATATCCTGAAATTGTGTGGAGAATTGCCTCTCCATCATGCCAAAAATGGTGGCAGTGGCCAAAAATCGCAAGCCCCGCCCCCAACAAACACAGCAATCCCCATTTTCATGCTGGTGGAGTGTATTTTGCATGTTTTATGGAGGCCAGCTGTCTCCACTGAAGTGGGGTTTTGGTAGCCTTGGAGTGCCTGGTAAGGGCCGGTTTTGAACTTTGTGATTTCATTTGGATAGCCAGGGTACCCTTTTGGAGAGGTAAGGGATGCCTTTGGATCTGGTCCCAGGATACCTTTGGTGGGGGTCAGGTGCCATTTGGGAGAATTAAGGTGCCTGTTGAAATTGTTAAAAGTAGACATACATGTGCATAAAAAGTGCATAAACCTATTACTGCCAAGCTAATTGGAACAGTCAACAGATCTGTCAAAGTCAATTGTCAAACCTGTCAAAAGCACCTGTCAAAGGAACCTATTAAGAGGACCTGTCAAAGGAAGCTGTCAAAAGTGTCAAGTGGAACTGTCAAAAGCACCTGCCAAAGGAAGCTGTCAAGGCATTTAAATATCCTGCCCTTTAAACTTTTGAAAAAAAAATGTCTGGATTTGAAACAAAATGATTGCTTGCTATTTCACTGTGTGTTGACATAAACCTGAGAGCTTCCATTACTGGATTACTGCTGTGTGACTGATTTCACAACCATCCATTATCACAGTCCTGTGCCTGCCATTTCACAGTTTGATTGACAGCTACAGCTTTGATATAGGTCAATGAATTCAAGTGCTTGTTATAAGAAATTGTGCCTTGAATGAAACGTTTGTTGTTATAAGGCTTTATGTAATTGAAGGAATGTAAATGTAGTAAATGGTTTTTTGTGAATGAGTTTTTTTTCAATATAGTGGAGTCTGCAAAAGACACTTAGAACTTTGTTTTGTAGAACTTTATCTGATCTCCGCATGGATCCTGAGGTGTGCCCATGGTGGATACGTCGTAGGCGTAAGGGCAAAGTTTTGTGGGTGTGGGGACATAGTGCCAATTTAGTGCCAACCTAAGTTGGCACAGGGGCCATAAAGGGCCTTGGGGATGGGTGGAAGGGCATAGGTTGACATGAAGCATATGAGGGGCCACGGGGGTTGATGGAGGGGCATAGATTGGCATGGAGGGTATGAGGGGTTATGGGGTATGTGGGGGCATGAAGCGAGATAGGTTGACTTGGATGGGGTATGAGAAATGTGAGGGGGTGGGTGAAGGCTGGAGAGATATTTCATGTTTTATTCTTTATTTTTAAACCTTGGACAGAGTACTAGATCACTGAAGCAGGTCTTCCACTCAGCCCACCTTTGCACCTGGTAGCCTTCTTCTGGGGTCATCCCTGGCATTCTTCCTGACATCTAAGCTAGCCTAAGCCCCTGTGGACTAAAAATCTGACGTCCGGGCAGCCATTTTTAAAGGCCGGGTTTGCGGAGCTGGGAATTCTCCCCGTTTGTGCACCTGGCCCTGGAGTGAAAATCAGGGCCTAAGGGAGGAAGGAAAATCTGTCCCTATATTCTCCCAACAGAAGCTGGGAGACTGAAGTGAGATTAAAACCAGTGTTCAGATAGATGTCTTTTATTTTGACCTAGAAAAATCTTTTCATGTGCCTTGTTTTACAGGCTAAAACCAGAAGGTGACAGCTGGAGCCTGGAAGGCATCCAAGATGTCAAAATTGGTGTTTGCAGCTATAGAAAATGCAGTGGGAATAAAGGCGTGCAATTCTGGGTCTATGTCGATGATTATACCTGTCAGGGAGCACGTCTCTGCTGAAGCAAAACTGGCATGAACACCATCCACCTGAAATGATAATGCTTCATACTCCAGATTTCTCTTCTTCTTCTGAGTTTTTGCTGCTGCCCATCTCCAAAATGACTAGATTTCTGCTTTTCAGTATGACAGAGTTATAATGTGGGCAAGCATTTCTTAAACTCCATCAGTTATAATTCAAAGGTGTATGATGCATTGAGTTAATATATTATAGGAAGATGACTGGTTGATTTATTTGTGTATTGTTTGCCTCATTGATATCATTTTAACTGGTGTGTGTGTCAGTTTGCAATAATACATTATTGTCTGTGTTTAATTGTCTGCAAAATGTACAAATTTGTGTTCATTATGCGAAAAGCAAGGTTGCAGTGAAATTAAGCATTCTGTTGTAAATGAGCTAAAACATTAATGGTACTTCCATTTTTTGTCCTAAAAAATTGTAGTATTCAATAATTTGAATTAAGTAACAAAGCAAAGTGGGAATTTAGTGCAAAGAAGCCCTTGAATCGTCAGATAGTTTGATTAAGCAACTTTGAATTAAACATAGACAGTACCACTAACTCCTGCAGCACAGAATTAGAGTTTTAATGGAACAGAAGGCCATTCAGCCCATCATGTCTGCACCAGCTCTCCAAATGAGCATTATGACCTAGTGCCATTGCCCTGCCTTTTCTCCGTAACACCGCACATTACTTCTATTCAAAAATCTCTTGGTTCAGGTCTTGTGATCTCAGCCTTTTTATGGTCACAGAGGTTGTGAGTTGAGCATCATTTAACAAAGCAAAATGGCGCCTGACCAATTTCAGATATGCTACTGGGGAACTGTTGATGTGTTCAGTTTTCTGTGATCCTTTTCAACCTATTTGGAGCTCTTCCTTCTCTCATTTTGGTGATTGCATTTGTTTTCCCTTGGAATTTTTCTCAGGCCTTTTCACTTTTTTTTGTGAGATTGTGGGTATAAGGTGTATAGCTCTGGTTGGGAAGGCCTTAAAATAATTACATTGTCTGTTTGCTGCTGCCGTTTAGCTAAATTCTTTTGATATCAAAGAATGACTAAGTATAATGAAGTGAGTGCACATTAGCTGTAATTTATCAGTTTATGCAAATTATTATGCCCGTCACAAGCAACAAAATTACAATTTGGCAGCATTATAGAAACTTGCCTCAGAGTCCATTTTAACTTTTGGTGGGTGGCACAAACAGGTGGTAGTGAATCAGCTGTCGGTACACCATATCATATATATGTATATATAAAAAGTCAATGAAAAGAGTGGGGTGTATAACAAGTAGCCCAATTGCTAATGGCCAATTCCTGGCACTGCTCAAAGTTAAAATCAGCTCTTTTCTCTCCATTGCACAGGTTGCCTACTTACAGCTCCACCCCTACCTCAGCTCCTACTGCTGCTGAAACCCTCACCCTTTGCCTTTGCCATCCTCCAGACTTGCCTACTTCAGTCCTGTGCTGGCCAGTCTCCTTTCCTCCACCCTGCAGAAACTTTAACTTCTCCAAAACTGTATATTACCCTACACCACATTCTGTTTGCCCTTTGCCTTTGTCCTTGCTGTTTTGTTTTCAGTTGCCCAGTGCCTCAACATTAAAATGCTCACCCTTGTGTTTAAGTTCCTCCATTGCGTTTCCCAACAATGTAGTTACCTCCAGTGTACAAACACCACTTTGAAACTCTCCACTCATCTGCTCTGGGCTCTTTTTCATTCTCCTCCATTTGCCCACTATTTGGTGGCCATACCTACATCTGCTTTAGCTCTGGTAGCTCTCACCACTGTCTTGCCCTCTTTTAAGACTGTTCTCAAAATCCACCAACCTTCCTAATCCCCACTCCTTCAGCTTGACGTCCATTTTGTCCTCTGAAGAGTCTTAGAATGAAATACTTTTAAATGCAAGCTTTTATTGTTGTTTGTTATTGAAGTGCATTGGACTATGGTCCCAGGATCAATATTAATCCACCAGACTAAAAACAATTTAAACAATGTACTCACTGTCACCAAAGGTTGTAGCTGATATTACTTATATTGCTCGAAAAATTAGTTCATAAGTGGGCAGTCAAGTCCCCAGTGGTGGTGTGTTTAAAGCATCAAGTGTTCTTTATTGGGGCTCTGCTCAAAAGTTGGAGAGTTCATTTTGTTTGATGCTGCACTCATGGTATTTTGAATCCTGGCAGATTGCTTGCAGTCTTTCGTGCTTTTAAAATGAGTGAAAATGTACCACATCATAGAATATGGGATGATAGCAAGAGTCAGTGAACACTTGTGTGTGTGTGTTTTTCAGATGTTCTTGAGAGTTCCCCCAAGGGAAATGGAACATCACATCCAAACAGGTCAAATGGCTGCTTTAAAGAGTCCAACTTTTGTGTGTTCATGCTCTCCTGTCTATTTTTATTATTTTCCCCTCTCCCCTCCTTCCTCACTTTCCTCTTTTTCTCTCACTTTGAGTTTAAAAAACAGTGAGAGGAGTGGCGAAGACTTTAGTTTAAAAAGAGAGGAGAGAGCAGTGGCAACTTCAGTTTAAAAAGGGGCATGGATAGTGGTGGAGTCTGCAGCTTTAAAAGGAAGTAGAGAGTAGCGAAGACTTCAGTTTAAAAAGGGAGTAGAGAGCGGTGGAGACTTCAGTTTAAAAAGAGAGGAGAGAGCAGTAGAGACTTAGCTCAAAAAGGTCACAGAGGGCAGCCAGTCTGAGGACCAACTGTGCTCTGAGAAAAGTCAAAGTCTGATGTCACAGGAAAACAGGTGAGTGATTGGTTGGTGAGTATTTTGCTCAATTATCTTTCAAAACTTGGATCATTTATTATAATTGTAAAGTTTTACGAGATTTATAAGTAAGGTTTATTACCACTACTAAAGTGTACTAGGTATTGGTAGGATTTTTTAATACCACTAAGGTTTAATAGTAGTAAGTTTTATTGGTATCAGTAAAGTTTTATTAATATTGGTAAGGCTTATTACCAGTAGTAAGATTTAATTACAGTCACAAGGTTATGTGTTAATAAATAGAGAAATGGCAAGGCTGCTTCAATCTCGAGAGTGTCCCTCCTGTGCTATGAGGGGACTCCAGGGTGCTTCCCATATCCTGAATAATCATTTATGCAGGAAAGTCGTCAATTGCAGCAGCTTAAGCTCCAGGCTATGGAACCTAAGCAGCAGCTGGCATCACTGTGGAGCATCTGTGAAATTGAGAGTTAGGTGTATAACACATTTATAGAAGTGGTCACCCCGCAGTTTAAGAATATGCAGGGTGAGAGGGAAGGGATGATCGCCAGAAGAGGCAGGTCAAGCAGGGGTGCCCTGAATGCATCCCGCTTTCCAACCTGTATTCAGTTCTGAATACTTATGAGAGTGATAGACTGAGGAGTGCAGCCAGAGTCAAGTCCATGGCAGCATGGGTGGCTCAGCAGTACAGGGGGGCACAAGGAAGTCTGGAAGAGCAATAGTGACGGGTGATTCTGTAGTTAGGGGAATAGATAGGTGTTTCTGTAACCGCAAACGTGAATCCAGATGGTGTGTTGTCTCCCTGGTGCCAATGTCAATGATGTCACTGAGCAGCTGCAGGGCACCCCGAAAGGGAGGGTGAAGCAATCGTGGGTCACATTGATACCAAAGACATAGGTATAAAGAGGGAGGTGGTCCTGCAGTTTGAATTTAGGGAGCTAGGTAGAAAATTAATGAGCAGCAATTCAAAAGTAGTGATCTCCCGATTACTCCCAGTACCACGGGTAAGGCAGATAAGACAGTGATGAATGCATGGCTGGAACGATGTTGCAGGAGGGAAGGCTTTAGATTCTTGGGACATTGGGAGCGGCTTTTGGAAGATGGGACGAGTACAGGCTGGATGGGTTGCACCTGAACAGAGCTGGGACAGAGTTCCTGTAGGGCATTTTGCTAGTGCTGTTGGGGAGGGTTTAAACTAACTTGGCAGGGGTGTGGGAACCAGGAGATAATATTAGACAGAATACCAAGGGACACAGAATACTTGGAGAGATAGATAGCATTAGAGTAGGGAATAGTAAATTAATAGGTAGGGTCAGGGTAAAGGAGACCGTAATAAGAGTCTAAATCAGAGTTACTCTGCATGTATGTGAATGCACAGAGTATGGTAAATAAGATTGGGGCATTACAGGCACAAACTGTCGTGTGGAAATATGATGTGGCGATAACAGATGTGGTTCCAAGAAGGGCAGGACTGGGTGTTCAATGTGTTCAGGAAAGATAGGAAAAGAAGAAAAAGGGAGGGGCGGCAGTGTTGATTTAGGAGAGCACTGCAGTGCTGGAAAAAGAAGATTCAAGGACAGAATCGATTTAGCCAGAGCCCAGGAAGAAGAAAAGATGCAATTACATTGTTTGGTGTAGTCTATAGGTGACCAACTAGTGGATAGAATGTAGAGGAACAAATTTGAAAAGAAATTACAGAGGTGCAAAAATTATAGAGTTCTTAAAATGAAAGACTCCACTACTATCCCAGTCTATATTTGGGTAATTACTTTAAAGGGAAGGGAGGGACAAGAATTCCTAGAGTGTGTTCAGGGAAATTTTTTTTGGTATGTTTCCAGTCCAACAAGGGGGGAGGCACTGCTAGACCTGGTTCTTGGAAATGAGGTGTTGGTTGAAGTAAATCAAGTGTCAGTAGGAGAATATTTCGGGGACTATGATCATTGTAGTGTACATTTTAAGTTGACTATGGAAAAGGACAAAGAGCATCCAGAGTAAGAAAAATTATCTGGAGGAAAGCCAACTTCAATGATGTAAGAACGGATCTGGGTCTAATAAATTGGAGTCAAAAGTTAGCAGGAAAAATAGTAGCTGATCAATGGTCTACCTTCAAAGAAGAAATGATTTGGGCACAGTTAAGGTATATTCCCTCAAAAGGAAAAGGTAGGGCAAACAAACCCAGAGCTCCCTGAATGACAAAGGAGTTAGAAATTAAGAGAAAGAAGAAAAATTGTGCTTTTGACAGGTGTCAGGTAGGAAATGCAATTGAAAACCAAGCTGAATACAGAAGGCTCAGAGTAGAGGTTAGAAAGCAAATGAAAGGCAAAGAGGGAGAATGAAAAGAGACTAGCAGTTAGCATAAAAGGGAATTCCCAAGTCTTCAATAGGCGTATAAATAGTAAAAGGGTGGTAAATGGAGGAATAATGCCTATTAGGGACCAAAGAGGGGATTTTGACATGGAGGCAGAGGGCATAGCCGAGGTACTAAATTAATACTTTGAAGGAAGACAGTGTTACCCAGGCCAGGAAAGATTAGGAAATGCAGATACTAAATTAATTTAAAACTTAAAAGGAGGAGGTATTGGATAGGTTATCTGTACTTAAAGTTGACAAGGTACCAGGACTGGATGAGATGCAGCCAAGGATACTGAGAAAAGTGGGAATGGAAATTGCAGAGGCACTGGCCATAATTTTTCAGCTTTCCTTAGATTCAGGGATGGTCCCAGAGGACTGGAGAATTGCAAACATTGCACCCTTGTTCATAAAAGGGTGTAAGGATAAGCCCAGCAACTATAGGCCAGTCAGTTTAACTTCGGTGGTGGGCAAACTTGTAGAAACAATAATTTGGGTGAAAATTAATTGTCACATGGACAAATATAGGTTAATTAAGGAAAGCCAGCATGGATTTCTTAAAGGAAAATCATGTTTAACTGACTTGCTGGGGTTTTTTTGAAGAGTTAACTGAGAGGGCTGTTGAGGGCAATGCTGTTTATGTGGTATCCATGGACTTCCAAAAGACAGTTGATATAGTGCTGCACAATAGACTTGCAAACAAAGTTATAACTCATGGAATAAAAGTGACAGTAACAACATGGTTATAGAATTGGCTGGGTGACAGGAAACAGAGCAGTAGCCAATTGACGTTTCCCAGGTTGGAGGAAGATTTGTAGTGGAGTTCCCCAGGGGTCAGTGTTGGGACCCTCGCTTTCACTGATATATATATTAATTACCTAAACCTCGATGTACAGGGCACAATTTCAAAGTTTGCAGATGATACAAAACTTGGAAGCATTGTGAACTATGAGGAGGATAGTGTAGAACTTCAAAAGGACATAGATAAGTTGGTGGAATGGGCAGACAGGTAGCAGATGAAGTTCAATGCCGAGAAGTGTGAGGTGATTTGTTTTGGTCGGAAGAGCATGGAGAGACAATATAAAATAAAGGGTAACTCTAAAGGGGGTGCAGGAGCAGAGAGACCTGTGTGCATAAATCATTGAAGGCGGCAGGACAGGTTCAGAGAGCAGTTCATAAAGCATACCGTATCTTGGGCTTTGTTAATAGGGGCATAGTACAAGAGCAACAAGGTTATGTTGAATTTGTATACATCACCAGTTTGCCCTCTGCTAGAGTAGTTCTTGGCACCACACTTTAGGAAGGATCTGAAGGCATTAGAGAGGTTGCAGAAAATATTCACGATATTGGTTCCAGGGATGAGGAATTTCAGTTATGAAGATGGATTGGAGAAGTCAAGACTGCTTTCCTCAGAGAAAAGAAGGTTGAGAGGAGATTTGATAGAGGTATTCAAAATCATGAGGGATCTGGACAGAGTAGTTAGAGAGAGACTGTTCCCACTTGTGAAAGGATCAAGAATGAGAGGGCAAAGATTTAACGTAATTAGTAAGGAAGCAAAAGTGATGTGAGGAGAAACTTTTTTACAGTTTGTTGTTGGGGTTTGGAATGTGCTACCTGAGAGCATGGTGGAGGCAGGTTCAAATGAAGCACTCAAAAGGAAATTACACTGTTATCGGAAAAGGAAGAGTGTGCAGGGTTATGGGGAGAAGGCGGGGAAATGTACTAGGTGAGTTGCCCACTCGGAGGGCCACTGCAGACATGATGGGCCAAATGGCCTCCTGCACTATGTCAATTCTGTGGCACTTACCCTGACAGGTAGAATATTGAATCTTTTGCATTGAAAACATCATCTAGGTTTTGATCCAGCAAATTCCACCTGCAATCATTCATTTTTAAATTGAATTAACTCATCCCAGGTACTGATAACTATTTGTTCTGCTGCCTCACAATAAGTGTTGTCAAATTGTGCAGTACAAGTGAAGTTTTGTTGATGTTTTTGGAACTTTTTAAAAAAAATTGAAGAATTGAACACCAGCCAATTACTTATTGTGAAACAGGAACTTGCTTTGGAACTGTCAATGTGTTAAAAACACCATGATTGGTTGATTCTGTAACCATAATGATATTCCCCAAGAATATAACATTGGAATATTGATTTCTGGACTTGCTGTTCCCTGCTCTGCTGTGATTGATGGTCACTTCTGTCTCAGTGCATCATTATTTTTGTGTACCTATGCAGTTCAACTGTGCAACTATTGCATTCTGACAGACAGGGGTAGCTTTATGTCTATGATTTCTCGTGTGGCTAAGATACTGCCATACAATTTCTGATCATTGAATAGATGACTGAAACTAGTTGATGGAACAGTCATTAAGGATCTCACCAGCAAGGCACTGGGTGATAATATTTGATTGGACAATCATTAAAGATTTCCACAGCAAGTTACTGGGTGATATGATGGATTAGACATCGAGTGCTTTTTAAAAACCTCATCCAGATGGGCAGCATGCAATTCTCCTGTGTCCGCAATGGTCCAATCTAAAACGTCTTTGGGTGGTCACAATCTAGCTTCTAGTAGTTGTAAGCCCACAGTACATGCTCAATCAAACTGGTATTAAGTGACCACTCTCAATAAGGGATGAACTGGTGTGGGAGAGGCAAAAATGTTGGAGTCAGCACACTTGTTGCAGTAAAAAAAAGGAAACTGTGTTTTGCACTTAACCTTGCCACAGCTGGGAGAGCTTGATGTTGACATCAGGTGCCTGAGAGGGAAAAGGTCCCAATTTCCCAACAATATCCACCACTGCGTAAAACTGATGGCAAGATGAAAGGGGAATCTTACTAATAATCAGGGGCCAATAATAAGCATGCCTGGTATGTACATGGTTTGTGAACATACAAACATATGAATTAGGAGTAGGCCATTTGTCCCCTTGAGCCTGCTCTGCCATTTCATCATGGCTGATCTGCTTGTGGTCTCAACTCTACTTTCCTGCCTACGACCTATAACATTTGACTCCCTGGTCAACCAAGGATCTATATAACTCTGCCTTAACAATATTCAGTGACCCTACCTGCACTGATCTCTGGGGAATAGAATTCGACAGGCCAACAACACTCTGAGAGAAAGAAAATTCTCCTCATGACCATCTTAAATGGGAGACCCCTTATTTTTAACTTTGTCGCCTAATTCAAGTCTCTCCCACAAGGAGAAGCATCCTCTCACTATCCACCCTGTCAAGTCCCCTCAGGATCTTGTATGCTTCAATAAGATCACCTCTCATTCTTCTAAACACCAATGGATACAGGCCCAACCTCTTGAATCTTTCCTCACAAGACAACCCCTTCAATCCAGGAATCAGCTGAGTGAATCTTCTCTTAACTGCTTTGAATGCATTTTTATCCTTTCTTAGGTAAGGAGACCATAACTGTACATAGTATTCCAGTTGAGGTCTCACCAATGCCCTGTACAACTGTGGTGAAACATTCCTACTTCTATATTTCATTCTCCTTGCAATAAATAACAACATTCCATTTGCCTTCCTAATCACTTAGTGTACCTGCATACTAACTTTTTGTGATTCATGTACCAGGACACCCAGATCCCTCTGTACTGCAGAGTTCTGCAATCTTGCTCCATTTAAATAATATGCTGCTTTTCTGTTCTTCCTGCCAAAGTGGACAAGTTCATATTTTGCCCACATGCTTAACCTATCCAAATCCTTTTGCAGACTCCTTATATCCTTTTCACAACTTACTCTCCTACCTATTGTTGTATCATCAGCAAATTTAGCAATCATGCATTCAATCCCTTCATCCAAAACATTGATATTGATTGGAAATGTTTGAGGCCCCAACGCAGATCCCTGTGGCACTCCACTAGTCACAGCTTGCCAACCTGAAAATTACCCATTTATCCCTAACCTCTGTTTACGTTAGCTAACCAATCCTCTATCCATGCTAATATGTTACCCCCTACATTGTCAGCTCTTATTTTGTGTCGTAACCTTTGATGTGGCACCTTATCAAGTGCCCTTTGGAAATCCAAGTACACCACATCTATAGGTTCCCCTTTATCTGCATTACTTGTTACTTCCTCAAAGAACTCTAATACATTAGTCGAGCATGATTTCCCTTTCACAAAACCATGTTGACACTGCCTGATTGCATTAAGATTTTCTAAGTGCCTTAGTGTAACCTCCTTAATAATAGATTCTAGCATTTTCCCTACCACTGATGACATGTGTGCAGGACTCTGTCATCTTCACACTATGGCTGCATGAGCAGGTAACCTAACTACAGCTCTTCAATGGTATTTCCCCTAATTAGCAATATGAAATACAGACCCCTGCAATTGTGTATGTTGACCTGCACAAACATGAAACAGTGTGGTAAATACTAATGTTAATTTCAATGTCTTCATTATTATTCATTGCCTATAACCAAACTCATAGACTATAATGTGAGAGTGTCCTATCACAATTTAAAAAACTAAAGAGCAGTTTGGAAAATGAGGTTGTAACTGAAATGAGCACAGTTATTACTAATATTCCAATCATTAACAATACAAAAAGGATTCTAAAGATATCTCATAAACAGGTCCCAGGGCACTTAATAATAAAATCCGTGTAAATGAAAGGGATGATGGTGAATACTTCCTCCCTGATAGCTGGTAACTGTGCAGCACAACATAGGTTTCAGCAGACTAATTCAGCACCCATGGGAATCATTCACTGGCACAAGACTGCCCTCAGTTTGGCATTAATTATTACAAATCCACTTTGCACTCTGTGCAGAAAGGATTGGAGATGGGAATGTATTACTGGTGCAGTAGGTATCTGTAAAGCTTTGATTTGTCTATATTATAGAGGGAGTTCTTCAACGCATCTGATCTTTCGACCTTTCCTGGAAATGTTTAGCTGCTGCCATTGAATTTCATTTGGAACTGGTTCCACCTGACATAACTGAGCACAGATTTTAAGGAATCTATAAATCTTTGCACAGCACCCATTTAAGATAAATTGAAGCCCATTGAAACATGTTTGGAAATTATTTTAAATATGGATCTGCCAACACAATGGATACATCGCAACCCTGACTTCAGAAGGACAAATTAAACAATACCATTGTTTCCATGCCTTATTTTCTAAAGTTTACTGATATGTAGACCAACAGTATTAGTTACAGTAGATCATCTTTGGCCTGAAATATTGAATATCCATAAAATTGCCCTTCCCAATTCCTCCAAAAAGTGTTCACTCATAAAATATAGCCACAGGAGCAGATAGGTCTTTTTCAATTAATATTAACATGTGGGTTGAGAATTTATTGATGGCTTCCAGGAATAATACTTCACAGGAGAGCAAAATTACATCTTATGGATCGCAGGACAAAAAATAACAACCTAGTCTCATTCTATTATACTACCTCGGGAAAACAGTGGATTGCTTTTTGAAACACTTTGTTTTTTGCTAGATCGGACAAACTAAAACCGGTTATCTTTAGCATTCCAATTCTGTCGGTCAGCGCTTATCCCAGTGGAGCCTTAACAGAAGATGCACCATAGCACTATTGGGTTTGATACAAGAATAATGGTCTTAATTAGAGGCTTCCTGGACATTGCCTCATTCGTCACCATAGTGTAAAGTCTCTCAGGCCTTCTCTCTTTTTCGATTCTTCCTCACTTCCAGTCTCCTCATTTAGCACTTTTCCCGAGACCTGATTTTGTTAAAATTTGACATGTTCTCTCAAAATGGGAAACGGATGTTCCCCAGCGCAACTTCTGAGGCTAGCGAATCAATACAAAGCTGTTAAATTCATTCTGCCTGTGTCTAAGAGGAAATGACACGTCACACTGTGAATAATGCATTTCACTACCTACCTTTGCATCAGTGTCAAAAAATCCAGGTTATTGCATTTATTAACTGTGTAATATTTCTATTCTTATATTAATTTAGGATTGTAGTTCAGTAATAACTATGAATTGATTACTGATATGAGAAACTATTCCCAAATTCTGAAAATGTAAAATAAAGGGACAAACTTACATCCACTTTAATGCCTTTCACATCCTAAAGCAGAAGTACAGTCACTAAGGTTACGCACTGAATGCAGCAGTTAAATAATGCACAAGATCCCAAAACAGCAATAAGATAAATGACTGCATAACCTGTTCCTGTTGCCGTTGGTTAAGAGTAGCACATTCACCTGGACATGAGAACTTCCTTGCTGTCTCAGTACTATGGGATCTGTTACATCCACCTGAGACTTGGTTTAATCTCCCAGTTAAAATATAGTATTTCAGACCATGTATCACTCCCTCATTGCTACATCAATATACTTGCAGCTTGCACCCACAATCCTCTGATTCAGAAGTGAGAGTGATGAGAAACAGGAAAGGCATGAAAAACATGGTCAGTATCCGAAAAGAGGGAAAAAAAAAGTTGGCTATTTTAAGTGTATACCTTTCATCAGACAGTAAACTGCAAACCTTTCTTTCAACAAATTAGAGGAATTCCGAGAAAGTTAGGCAAACATTCAGACTCCTGAAAGAAAGAACCAGTATGTGTTTACGTTGTCAGCTTCAGAGTCAAGCCCACAGTTTCAAACTCCACTATATAGACTTGAGTAATTATTCCAAACCAACACTCTAGTGCAGTACTGCAGTTAGGAACATAGGTACAGGAATAGGTTATTTAAACCCTTGGGTAAGTACTACCATTCAATGCGATCATGGTTGATATGTGATTTAACTCCATATACCTGCCATAATCCCATATTTCTTAGTACCTTAATACAAGATCAGGATTTAACTGACCATCAATTGCCCTTTGTGTAAGGAAGTTCCAAACATTTACTGTCTTATGGGTATCATTATACAGATGCAATATTGAACCAATATTGGTTCTCTGAGCAATTCAATGAGAAAGATCCCACAGCACCTTTTGAAGAAAAGTAGGATATTCTCCTGATGTCCTGGCCACCATTTCTCCCTGCACGAGCGCTAATTTTCAGGTCATTCATTTTCTTTCTTTTTTTGAGACTTGGTGATGTATAAATTGGCTGTTTTTGTTGCCTATATAACAACAGTGCCTACACTTGAGAAAATAATTTCTTGTCTGCTTTGGGACATCCTAATTATTTGAAAAGATGTTATTTAAAAGTACTTTTGTTTTAATAATCGGCAAACAGGCTGGTTAGAAAGCTGAAAAGAGGAGAAAATTGCTGAATGGAGTACAAAGATCATTTCAGTTGAGCAGTAAAAAAGCATTCAAAATCAGAAAGATTTCCATATCAAGCTGAAGAGATAGATATTAGGACAGATGACCACAAGCTTAGGTAGGTTTTAAGTAGCGTGACAAAGTGGGGAGAGAGAGAGACTGGTGGCGAAACTTAGAGGGCTTAGGACCTAGGTGACCCAAGACATAGAGCGGAATCTTGTTGAGGTGATGGGGGGTCTTGGCTCATGTCCTGGATAACCACGTGTGCAGGAAGTGTTGTAAGTTGGAGGAGCTCAAGCTCTATACTTTGGAGTCTGAGCAGCAGATGGAGTCACTGTGGTGTATCTACAAAACTGAATGTTTCATGGATACCGTACTCCTTGAGGTGATCACCCCGCATCTTAAGGCAGAGGGGGACTGGATAACAGACAGGCAGTCAAGCAGGACCAGCCGTCAAGGAGTGCAGGAGTACTCTGAGCGCATCTCACTCTCCAACCAGTATTCAGTTGTGAATACACGTGAGGGTGATGGATCCTCTGGGGAGTGCAGTCAGAGTCATGTCCATGACACCACAGGTGGCACAGCTCTAAAGTGGGGCAGAAGAAAGATTGGGAAAGCAAAGTGACAGGTGTTCTACAATTAGGAGAATAGACAGGCATTTTTTGTGACTCCAGACATGAATCCTAGAAGACATGCGTTGCTGATGCCAGGGTCAAGGATGTCACTAAGCAGTTGCAGAGCATTCTGAGTGGGAGGGTGAACAGCTAGAGGATGTGGCCCATACCAACAACATAGGTAGAAAAAAGGTTGAGGTCCAGCAGATAGATTTTAGACAAGTAAGAAGGAGATTAGCAAGCCAGACCTGAGAGTAGTAATCTCCAGATTTTTCCTGATACCATATGCTAGTGAATATAAAAATAGGAGGATAGAGCACATGAATTTGTGGCTGGGGAGATGGTAGAGTAGATAGGGGTTTAGATTCCTGTAACATTGAGACCGATTCTGGAGGGCTTAAACTAACATGGCAGGGTATTGCGAACCAGAATGTAACGTTAGAAAGGAGAAGCAAGGTGAAAAAGGATTGGGAAAGTCAGCTAGCACTAGAATAAGAAATAATAAGATATTAGATGGGGGTCAGGCTAAAAAGAAGAGAATAATGTCTAGATTAGGTTCAGATTGCATTTTTGTAAATGCAGCAAGCATAAATAAGGTTGGTGAGTTGCAGGCACAAATAGCCAGATAGGGATATAATGATAGCAAAGGGGTAGAGGCTCAAAAAAGGTCAGGACTTCATACTAAATATCCCTGGAAGCAAGGTGTTCAGGAAAGATAGGGGAGGAAAGAGAGGAAGAGGGATGTACTGATGAGGAGAATTTTACCATGCTGGAGGGAGAGGATGCCCTGGAGGCATCAAGGGCAGAATTTAATTAGTTCAGAGTTAAGAAACGATAGATGTGTGATTACACTACTGGGTGTATTCTGTAGACCAAAAAATAGTGGGAAAAATATAGAGGAGCAAATATGAGGGAAAATTACAGTGGTTCAAATATTATAAAGTAGTGTTAACGGGAGACTTTAATTATCCTACTGGGATAGTAATAGTGTAAAGGACAGAAAGGAGGAAGATTTTTTGAAGTGTGTTAAAGAAAATTTTCTTGATCAGTATGTTTCCAGCCAAACAAGGAAGGAGGCATTGGTTGTTCTGGTTATGAGAAATAGGGTGGATCAAAGGTCAGTTGGGGAACATTTAGGGAACAGTAATCATAATATTATAAGGATTAGGTTAGCCATGAAAAAAGACAAGCAGGATTCTAGACTAAAAAATACTTAATTGGAGGAGGGCCAATTTCAGTGGAGTGGGAACAGGTTTGTCCTAGGTAAATTGGAATTAAAGATTGGCAGGGAAAACTGTAATGGAACAATGGACTGGCTTTTAGGAGGAGATGGCCTTTGTACAATCAGGTATATTTTCACAAGAGAAAATTGTGGGGAAAAGCCTCCTTGGATGATGAAAGGGATAGAGTAAGATGAAGCTGAAAAAGGGTGCATATGACAGACGTCAGGTTGCTAATACAATTGAGCACCAGTCTGAATATGGAAAGCTCAGAGAGGATGTGAAAAAGAAAAAAAAGAGAGAGCATGAGAAGAGACTGGCAGCCAACATAAAGGGGAATTCAAGAATATCCTATGGACATATAAATAGTAAAAGGATGGGAAATAGTAAAATGATGGGTAATGTTGTTTAAGGCCCAAAAATGGGATCTATATATGGAGACTGAGGCTGAGGCACTAAATTAATACTTTGCATCTGCCTTTACCAAAGAAAAAGATCCTTCCAAAGTCATAGCGAAAGAGAAGGTAGTTAAGATGCTGGATGGGTTTAAAATTGATAAGGAGTGATATTAGAAAGGCTGGCTGTATTTAAAAGTTGATAAGTCACTAAGACCAGATGGGATGCATCTGAGAAAACTGAGGGAAATAAGGGTGAAAATTGCAAAAATACTGGCCATGATCTTCTAATCCTTCTTAGATACATGGGTATTGCCAGAGGACTGGAGAATTCCAACTGTTACACCCTTGTTGTAAGAAGGGTGCAAGGATAAACTCAGCAAATGTAAGCCAATCAGTTTAATCTCAGTGGTGGGATAGCTCTTAGGAATGATTACCCAGGATAAAATTAACAGTGACTTGGACCAGTGTGAATTGTTTAAGGAATGTCAGCATGATTTGTTAAAGGTGAATCATGTTTAACTATCTGGATTGGGTTTTTTGATGAGGTAACAGAGAAGGTTGGTGAGGAGAATGCAGTTGTTGTGGTGCATGTGGACTTCAAAAGGCATTTGATAAAGCACAACATAGTAAAAAAAAGTTGCCAGGAAAGTTGGAGTCCATGGAATAGAAAGGAAAGTGGCAGCATGGATATGAAGTTGGTTGGCTGACAGGAAACAGGATGCTTGTGAACAGTCACTTTTTGGACTGGAGGAAGGTATGCCGTGGGGTTGTACAGGGGCCAGCACTGCTTTTCTTGTACATTAATGACCTAGGCTCGGGTGTATAGGGAAAAATTTAATGCAGAGAAGTGTGAAGTGGTACAGATTAGTAGGAAGGACAAGTAGAGGTAATATGAAATAAAGGGCACAATTCTAATGGGGGTGCAGGATACTTGATATGTGCACAAATCATTGAAGGTTGTGAAAGTAACTAAAAAGACTGGATCCAGGCTTTATAAATACAAACATTGAGTATATAAGCAAGGAAGTTATGATAAATCTGTACAAAATGCTGGTTTGGCCACAACTGTAGCATTGTGTACAATTCTGGGCATCACACTTTAGGAAGGATTTTAGAGAGGGTGCAGAAAAGTTTTAAAAGAATGTTTCTAGGGATGAGGGACTTCAGTGAAGTGGATAGATTAGTGAAGCTAGATTTGTTCTTAAAGAGAAGATTAAGAGGAGATTTGATAGAGGTGTTCAAAATCATGAGGGATCTAGGCAGAGTAGGTAGAGAGAAACTGTTACCATTGATAGAAGGGTCAAGAACCAGTGGACACCGATTTAAGGTGATTGACAAGAGAACCAACCACATGAGGGGAAACTTTTTTATACAGTGAGTGGTTAGGATCTGGAATACACTGCCTGACAGTGTGGTGGTACCAGATTCAATTGTGGCTTTCAAAAAGGAATTGGAAGATGTTCAAAATCATGAGGGGCCTTGATAGAGTAGGCAGAAAGAAACTGTGCCCATTGGTGGAAGAGTCGAAAACCAGAGGGCACTGATTTCGTCATAGAGGTCTACAGCACAGAAAAGGCCCTTCGGCCCATCGAGTCTGCGCTGGTCAAACAAGTACCTAACTATTCTAATCCCATTTTCTAGCACTAGGCCCATAGCCTTGTATGCCATGGCGATGCAAGTGCATCCAAATACAAGTGATTGGCAAATGATCCATTGGTGACATGAAGAAGAACTTTTTTACGCATTGAGAGGTTAGGTCCTTGAATGCATTGCCAGAGGGCAAGTTGGAACTGAACTGAATTAATGTTCTGAATTTTATTGACAAGTTTTCTTGCCTGGGCATTATCAGGCTGAGATTTTCATTGGCTGGAAAGGCGGCCTTTCAGCCAATCAAAACCTGTCTCAAAAGACTTCCTCCCATTTCCAAAATGGAGTGTTGTAGCTAGAAGGAAGTAATAAGTGGGCAATGCAAACTAAACCAATAAAGAGAAAAATTGCAAATTAATTTTGTCAGAGCAAGACTTTCAACAGGGACATATAGAAAAGAAACAATAGATTTTTGTTTATTCATTTACGGGATGTAGGCTTCGCTGACTGGGCCAGCATTTATTGCCCATCCCTAGTTGTCATTGAGAAGGTGGTGGTGAGCTGCCTTCTTGAACCGCTGCAGTCCATCTGGTGTAGGTACACCCATAGCGCTGTTAGGAAGGGAGTTCCAGGATTTTGATCCAGTGACAGTGAAGGAACAGTGATTCATTTCCAAGTTAGGATGGTGAATGGCTTGGAAGGGAACTTCCAGTTGGTGGTATTCCCATCTATCTGCTGCCCTTGTCCTTCTAGATAGCAGTGGTCGTGGGTTAGGAAGGTGCTGTCTAAGGAGCCTTGGTGAATTCCTGCAGTGCATCTTGCAGATGATACACACTGCTGTTACTGTGCGTCGGTGGTGGAGGGAGTGAATGTTTGTGGATGTGGTGCCAATCAAACAGGCTACTTTGTCCTGGATGATGTCAAGCTTCTTGAGTGTTGTGGGAGCTGCACTCATCCAGGCAAGTGGGGCGTATTCCATCACACTCCTGACTTGTGCCTTGCAGATGGTGGACAGGCTTTGGGGAGTCAGGAGGTGAGTTACTCATCGCACGATTCCTAGCCTCTGACCTGCTCTTGTAGCCACAGTAATTATATGGCTAGTCCAGTTCAGTTTCTGGTCAATGGTAACCCCCAGGATGTTGATAGTGAGGGATTTAGTGATGGTAATTCCATTGAACATCAAGGACAATGGTTGGGTTCTCTCTTCTTGGAGATGGTCATTGCCTGGCACTTGTGTGGCATGAATGTCACTTGCCACTTGTCAGCCCAAGCCTGGATATTATCCAGGTCTTGCTGCATTTGGACATGGACTGCTTCAGTATCTGAGGAGTCACGAATGGCGCTGAACATTGTGAAATCATCAGTGAACATCCCCATTTCTGACCTTATGATGAAGCAGCTGAAAATGGTTGGGCTGAGGACACTACCCTGAGGAACTCCTACAGCGATATCCTGTAACTGAGATGACTGATCTCCAACCAGCGGAGAATTTTCCCCTTGATTCCCATTGACGCCAGTTTTGCTAGGGCTCCTTGATGTCACACTCGGTCAAATGTAGCCTTGATGTCAAGGGTAGTCATTCTCACCTCACCTTAGGAGTTCAGCTCTTTTGTCCATGTTTGAACCAAGGCTGTAATGAGGTCAGGAGCTGTTTGGCCCTGGCAGAACCCAAACTGGGTGTCAGTGAGCAGGTTATTGCTAAGTGCCACTTAAAAGCACTGTTGATGACCCCTTCCATTACTTTACTGATGATGGAGAGTAGACTGATGGGGCAATAATTGGCCAGGTTGGATTTGTCGGCTTTTTGTGTACAGGACGTACCTCGGTAATTTTCCACATAGCCGGGTAGGTGCCAGTGTTGTGGCTGTACAGGAACAGTTTGGCTAGGGGCTCGGCAAGCTCTGGAGCACAAGTCTTCAGTACTATTGCTGGAATATTGTCAGGGCCCATGGCCTTTGCAGTATCCAGTGCCTTCAGCCGTTTCTTGATATCACATGGGGAGAATCGATTTGGCTGAAGACTGGCTTCTGTGATGCTGGGGACCTCCGGAGGAGGCCGAGATGGTTCATCCACTCGGCACTTCTGGCTGAAGATTGTAGCAAATGCTTCAGCATTATCTTTCACACTGATGTGCTGGGGTCCTCCTTCAGTGAGGATGGGGATATTTATGGAGTCTTATCCTCCAGTGGGTTGTTTAATTGTCCACCACCATTCACGACTGGATTTGGCAGGACTTCAGAGCTTAGATCTGATCTGTTGATTGAGAGATCGCTTAGCTCTGTCTATCACTTGCTGCTTATGCTGTTTGGCACGCAAGTAGTCCTGTGTTATAGCTTCACCAGATTGACACCACATTTTTAGGTATACCTGGTGCTGCTCCTGGAAAGCCCTCCTGCACCCTTCATTGAAGCCGGGTCAGTCCCCTGGCTTGATGGTAATGGTAGAGTGGGGGATATCCTGGCTATGAGGTTATGGATTGGGTTTAAGTACAATTCTGATGCTGCTGATGGCCCACAGTGTCTCATGGATACCCAGTCTTGAGTTGCTAGATCTATTCAAAATCTATCCTATTTAGCATGGTGATAGTGCCACACAACACAATGGAGGGTATCCTCAATATGAAAGTGGGACTCCGTCTCCACAACAACTGTGCAGTGGTCACTCCTACTGATACTGTCATGGACAGATGCATCTGCGCCAGGCAGGTTGGTGAGGATGAAGTCAAGTGCGTTTTTCCCTTTTGTTCGTCCCTCACCACCTGCCGCAGACCCAGTCTAGCAGCTATGTCCTTTAGGACTTGACCAGCTCGGTCAGTAGTGATGCTACCGAGCCACTTTTGATGATGGACATTGGAAGTCCCCACCCAGAGTACATCCTGCTCCCTTGCCACCCTAAGTGCTTCCTCCAACTAGTGTTCAACATGGAGGAGCACTGATTCAGCTGAGGGGGGGCAGGGGTGGTAATCAGCAAGAGGTTTCCTTGCCGATGTTTGACCTGATGCCATGAGACTTCATGGGGTCTGGAGTCAATGTTGAGGATTCCCAGGGCAACTCCCTCCCGATTGTATACCACTGTGCCATCACCTCTGCTGGGTCTGTCCTGCCGGTGGGACAGGACATGCTCAGGGATGGTGATGGTGGTGTCTGGGACATTTTCTGTATTAGGATGACTATGTCAGGCTGTTGCTTGACTAGCCTGTGAGACAGCTGTCCTAATTTTGGCACTAGCCCCCACTACAGAATAGTGCAGACTTTGCAGGGGCGACAGGGGATGAGATTGCCGTTGTTGTTTCCAGTGATCTGGGTGGTCGGTCCAGTTTCATTCCTTTTTTGTGACTTTTGATACAACTGAATGGCTTGCTATGCCATTTCAGAGGGCATTTAAGAGTCATCCACATGGAGGATTTCCTTCCCTAAAGGGCGTTCGTGAACCAGATGGGTTTTTACAACAATCGACAACGGTTTCATGCAGATTTGCAGATGTTTATTGAATTCAAATTCCACCATCCTGGGTTCTGGAAACCTGGGTTCTCATAGCATTACCCTGGGTCTCTGGATTACTAGTCCAGTGACAATATCACTACGCCATTGCCTCCCGCTATAATGAAGAGTGAAAAATAGAGGGCTGAAAAGTGAATAAAATATGTATCTTCAAATCATTTGTTTAGATAGCTTATCGAGGTATTTACTTCAGACTTTTAATATATTATTTCGATAACCCAAGATTAATATCACAGTATTAAGCAAAAATTTTAACCTTGTAGAGTTTTTGCAAATTTGCAAAGCAGTGGATGGGTTAAAGGTCAGAAAAGAACTCAGAATTGTCAGCCATAATTAAGTTCTTATTGTTTATTCCTCTGAAACATTTGCAGCAACTAAATCTCTTAAACAACATGACAAAGCGAGTGGGAGGTAGTTGCAGTTATTTCATGTGGAATGTACATTTTCAGAGCAATTGCAAAGTCTTGAATTGTAATCAATCTGTACAATACATTCTTTGGAACGCTTGATGTTGTCATAAGGTGGAATGTGAAATGAAAACTCCATTCTCCCTCGCTATAATATTTCACTTTGATAAATACAACTTCGCTGCTCCAAAAAGAAGAATATATATCAACTGGTTGGATTGTGAAGGAGAGTCGGTTTCGTAATCAGTCACATTTGAGATGTGTCATTTACCAAATATAGTTTGAGGCCTGGTTTAAGATTCGGAAGAGGATTTTTTTCCAGCAGTTAGTCAGAACATATATCAACTGGTTGGATTGTGAAGGAGAGTCAGTTTCGTAATCAGTCACATTTGAGATGTGTCATTTACCAAATACAGTTTGAAGCCTGGTTTAAGATTCAGAGGAGGATTTTTTTTTCCAGCAGTTTGGCAATGTTCCACTTTCTTCTCAAACAGGTTGAAAGTCAGCACAAACATTACATCAATGCGATGTCACTGTCAACCACTACACCAATCTCTTCTGTGTATTGAAACTCTTCAGCAGAGATTTCTACTATGGTTCCTGCATATTAAGCTTATAAACTATCTTTAAGCATGTTGTTGCATCTCAAATTCATTCCAAACTTTCCCAGAACTCTCTTTTGAATCCCTCCAATCAGTTTTCTGCCCTGTCACAGTACCAAGACAGCTCTTATCAAAGTCACAAAGAACTGTGACAAAGGTAACTTTTCCTTCCTCGTCCTTCTTGACCTGTCTGCAGCTTTTGACATGATTGAGCATATCCTCCTGCAGAACCTCCCCACTGTCGTCTAACTGGGTGGGACTACTCTCACCTGGTCCCATTCTTATCTGTCTAAGAGAATCAAATTGATACCAAATTGGAGGTATAGTCAACCCTGAAGAGGGCTGCAACAAATTACAGAAGGACATTAATAAACCTGTAGAATGGACAAATAAATGACAAATGAATTTTAATACATAAATGTCAGGTTGTAGATTTTGGTAGGAAGAATAGGGCTATGCAATGTAGTAAGTGCCCGGATACAAATACTTTGCAGTAATATTGCCAGATCATGTGGCGGGAATGGCAGCATATTGCTATATTACAGAACAGAAAATTCCAGAGTCAACCACGAGGATGAAAATGCATCGAAATAGATCCAGAGCTTGCTGATGTGTTAGAGCTCTTGCTTTGCTCATACCCACAATATATAAAGGTTGATGGTCTTCCAGCTGGAAATCTGGATGCCGCGATCTCCTTAGCTGCTGTCTTGTATGAGAAAGGTCTATTGATGACTGCATATCTACTGCTACCTGAGAGGACTAGTCTTTTACTAGGAACTGGACCTTTGAGAAGAGTTTCATATCCAGTTTAAATCTATTATAAAGTTAACATATAATTGCTCATTGTACAAAATACCTTAATACTTTGTACTTGGAAGGTGCAAGTCCAGATGCGGTAGAGGAACAAAGAGATCTCAAAGTGCAAATACATCAATCACTAAAAGTTGTGGCACAGTTTAGCAACACCATGAAAAAAGCAACCAAGCTCTAAGCTATATTTCTAGAAGAATAGAATTGAAAAGTAGGCAAGTTATGCTAAACCTCTATCGAACCTTGCTTAGACACACTGAGGGTGGAATTGTCCCAGATTTGCGCTAAGTGTGGTAGTGAGCGGTAAAAAGGATGTTTTACCCGCTGGCCGCTATGACGACTTTTCACGCCATTTCATCTGCATCCCATCTCATTAATTATGCAGCTGCAGGAAACACGCCGTCTTACTGGTGGGCCGTTTCTGAATCGCCCGCCACACCGTTACCCCGCCGTTACCTCACTGTTGCCTCACTCCGGATGCCATATCCAAACTGCTGCCATGCACACAGTTCTCAGTGCTTGCAGCTCAGGACTGCTGTGGTGAAGACATGACCCTGAAAGCCAGGAAGAGTTCAGTAACCCGTCACTGGAATGTCTTTTCAAGGCCTGCCATGATGTCCTCCATCCCCGCTCTGGCACAGGACATCCAGCAATCTCACCACTCCAGTTTGAGAGGTGGTGGCAGTGGTGGTCAATGCCAATGCTGCACAGAAGAGGTTGGCCATCCAGTGCAGAAAGAGGATGAATGGTCTCATCCGTGCCACCAGGGTAAGGCAACCATCTCATCACTCTAAACTTACACACTCACAAGGCATTCATTGGCATCTCACTCACTGTTAGTTCAAGGGACATCACTTACTGTCTCACACACACCCTCATATCTCCATCTGGCCTCATCTCCTCTGGAGACTGCCTCCTCAGCCCGCACTATCTTGAGGCCACTTGCACAGATCAACATGTGCCCCCACACACATGCTGGGATAACCCCCTTCCCCAGTACAGCCCTCACCCTACAGCCTCTTCCCTTGCCTGAGGCCACTTCTCCCCCTTTCCCAAGCAAGCCCTAGCCCTGCAGCTGTTGAAAAGCCACCCTCGCCTTATAATTGGTCTGGTAGGTAAAGGCCTGCCCGTGAGCCCTCCCTATAAGTGATTTGGTGCTGCCTGCAAAGCCTGGCATTGATGACCATGAGTGCTGCCCAAAACAAGGTAGGCAAACCTTGAAGTCCCGAGTGAAGTGCAACTCGCCGAGTGCACGTCACTTATGTACAGTTGTGAGACGCGTTGGCATGCCATCACACCAATGTGCCTGGATGGGCAGGGCTTATAATGATATGCAGATAAATGATAATTAAGTTCCTGACTTCTCCTGACAGTGGGAAATACAACCTACTATTGGCAGCCAGAGTGGACGATTGCAAACTGGTTTCACGATGGTGTGAAACCGAATTTTGGCCTTCCTCGCCATATTGTCCCACCATGACACCTGACGCCAACGGGCATGGAAAATTCTGCCCTGAGAGAACTGTGTACAGTTCTGCTTGTCATCTCATAAAAAGTATATAGAGCCACTGGAGAGGGTACTGAGAAGATGTACAAGAATCATATCAGAAATGTATGAGGCATACATATCAGCAATGGATTGCCAGGTTGGGTCTCTTTTCTTTGGAAAAACAAGGCTGAGGGCTGACAAAATAGAGATCTTTTGATAGAATACATACAGAGAGAAGGTTTCCTCTTGTGGGGAAGAGTATAACTAGAGGCTATCAATATAAGATAGTCACCAAGAAATCCAATAGGGAATTCAGAAGAAACTTCTTCACCCAAAGAGTGGTGAAACTGTGGAACTCACTACGACGTGGAGCAATTGAAGTGAATCATATAGATGCATTTAAGGGGAAGCTAGACAAGCATTTGAAGGAGAATGGAGTAAATGATTATGGTGCTAGATTTAGCTAAGAAAAGATGGTAGGAGGCTCAATTGAGGCATAAACACTGGCATAGGCTAGTTGGGCTGAATGGCCTGTTTCCATGCTGCATATCTTATGTAATCACTTGCAATGGCTTCTCTTCCAGCTCCCACACAGTTACCTCTGTTGTCCCTCAAGGATCTAATCTTGACACTCTTATTTCTCATCTACATGTTGCCCCATGGCAATGTCCTCTGAAAGCAAGTTTTCACATGTACACTGACGACCCCAGCTCTACCTTGCTGCCAATTCTCTCGACTCCTCTACTGTTGCTAAATTATCAGACTGCTTATCCGACATCCGAAATTGGATGGGCAGAAATTTCCTCCAATTAAATAGTGGAAGACTGAAGCCATTGTTTTTGGCCTCCACTCCAAACTCCCATCCCTAATTATTGACTCCATCCCTCCTCTTTTCAACACTCTGAGATTAAGTCAGTCTGTTCACAACCTTGGTGTCACATTCGACCCCAAGAGCCACTGAGTATCTTTGAATGAGGAACCTGCCCCAGGATACCACAAGCAAACATGCCAGGGCTTCCCAGGCCCGCTGCATGGTGACTGCTCCGCCCTTCATTGTTTGAATACCAGAAACAATGGCTGAGGTCCTTAAGTGGGCATTAATTGGTGCCGGGCCAGGGAGGCCATCCACAAGCCTTCCCATCCCAGACTTAATTGGTGTGGAGGCGGGAAGGCAGCGAGGTCCCCACCCGGCACCCTCCCACTGGATTAATGCTTCCCACACCTCAGGGGAGAGCATTAAATTCTATTTTATGAATAGGAGGGCAGGTGGAGAATATTTAGAAATCAAAACCTGTGATGGGAGAGGCCAGAATTTAACATGGCAAGGCAAGGTTTGAGCGGCAGTGTGCTGAGGCAGGAATGGTGATGAACAATAGTATGGAGCTTGAAACTAAGCAAACTTGGTGTAGATTGACAATGAGCTTGTACGCCATCTGGTTCAGCCTGCAAGCAAATGACTCGGGTGGAGGATGGAGTCAGTGACAAGGAAACAGCATTCTTGATTCATCCAGTTGGTGATGTTAGACAGGTAGACTAGATTGTGGGATTGAGGGAAATGGTGGAATGATAGGCCTGGATGTATACATATGGAAGTTCACACATACTCTGCAGATGATGTTGCCATGGGGCAGTGCTTTGATGAGGAAGAAAAGGGGAGCTAAGAATAATTCCAGAGATGACAGTGAAAGGCAGGAAACTGAAGGTGATTGGGCTGATTTTAAACAGATGAGCCATGCATGGCCCTTCCAGTTGTGAATAAGCAAAGGGAAGGCAAACACAGCCAATCAGACCCAACAACCGTATTAAAAAAAAATCACCTCCTGGCTTCAACCACCTTGTTCTGTCACCATCTCTGCTAGTAGCACCTTCCCTTCCCTTCCCTGAATTTCATCCACCCTCAGGAAGAATAGTTTTCCAAGGGGACAGCCATCAATCTGACACTGGTTCCTGGCTACCAAAGCCTGCCCCACCACCATCCTGACCACCCCTCCCCCAGCCCCCAATTCCCCATTCCCTAAGTATTCCGCTGTGTCTTGGACCATGTTCTAGGCACACAGGAAAATATTTAAATGGGCTGGTTGTGCTACGAATGTGACAAGTTGATTCAGTCAAAATAGAAAATGATGTTGTGGAGCATTTTTAGCTTTGGGAGTTTATCATTTTTTACAGCGTATAATTTTTGAGCCTGCATCATTTTTATTCCTGCTTTGGATGAATTAGTTTGTTGATATTCTAATTGCAAGAAAGAAATATTATTAATTTTTGATTACATTTTCATTTTTTGAACAGTATTAAACATTTGAGTGGATTAAAGAGTTTCATTATGAAAATTGCCCAATGGAATTAAAGTAGATGGACAGCTGAGTTCTAATTGCAGCATGGTTTAATTGGTTTTAAATTGTGTACACAAAAAACAATTTCTCCTGTCCTGAGAATTTGCACTAATCTTGTCACGTGGTTTACTTTTACCAGTTAAAGTGACATTCACCAATACTGGGCACCAAGTTTTCTACAAAACAATCAATAAACACATGCAGTTTATAGAATGGTGTGGTGATGGATGTAGTGATAATGTATGGGCCTAATTTTAGTGGCTCTCACATTCCAGGTATCAGCAGGTAGATTTTCTAAAGGATAGAATCTCCTAGATGAGGGAGCTTAGTTGCATTTTTAGGATCTTGAGCTGTGTTCATTATTCCTTGAAGTCATATCGACAAAAAGTCCTTTGTTATCAAACTACATCGACTGCAACTGTTATGATCCTGGACCAGACACCCAAGTTTTTGGTAAGATCCGGTTTGGGACCAATAACTTTCTGTTTAAAATAGACAAAGTTTGAGATCAAAGACACTTGCTGAGAGAATGAAGCCACAAGATTTCACAGGGTTTGAACAAACAAAAATAAACTTTACTATACAAGGTAAGAAAGATAAAACAATTTACAATATCTGACTTCTACTCTAGCATTCAGGGTTAATCTGTGGAAAATGTGAATTAACAGGCAAACTGTGGTGGAACAAAACACACTGCACAATAAATGGCAGATGTGACCAAGACAGATTTCACTGATATCCCAACAACCCACCCAGATGTCAGTCAACACTGTGAATCAACCGATCTCATTGAAACTCTGTCTCTCTCACAAGGGATTCCAATCCTCACCTTCAGAGATCTCACCTTGGAATTCTCTCCAAAAGTCGCTCCAACAGGGATGGGCTCAATGTCAGCTCACCTCATGGTTTCAAACTCGTCTCCCGAGACTCCGTTGTTCTAGGATTCCCGAGTCTACACTCAAGCACCAACTCACAAGCACAACTTCAGCTCTTTGGCTGCACCGAGCAGAATATTACCACTCCAAAGGGTTACCTTCACTCCAACGGCCCACAGCACGGGGTCACCAACCTTCTGCTACTTCCTTTGATCCCTCTCCTGAGCTTCCTGCAGTTACCAGGGCTTCTCCTGAGCCCTCTCCACTTAAAGTCTGCAACCATAACCCTTTTGCTTGGAGCCTCTTTCTGTGCTCCTCTTTATTCTTAACTGGGACCTCTCCCTGTCCCCCATCAGGGATTCTCTCTGGTAATGGCGCTCTGCTCCTGGTCACATGCACCCTCCTCTTTTTGTCCATATCCTCGTCTTGAATAACTACAAAATGTCGGATTGCGCACGCGCCACTCACTCCCCGGCCGCACATGTGCAATACCCCCCGAGGCCTGTTGGGACTTGGAATTCTTAGCCCCAACTCTACGAGAAGGTAAGTCTGGATCTCATAACAAAACTCTAACAGCTTTTTCAGAAGAGCTGGCTCTAACTCCCAAACATTGATTGCTACAAATTCTGTGTTTTGAGCCATAGGTTCTTAGTAGAACCTTAAGTAGCTCTTTATCAGAATCCTGGCACAATGTCTGCTGCTGTTAGTCCCTAAGGGTCAATATATACATATCATTTATACATTCAACCAAATAACACATGAAAGGAAAATTGTCAGTCGTACCCACTGCATTCTTATAAACTAAAGAAATGGCACATGAAAACGCTTAGATATTAAAAAAACAGATTCAGCACAGGGCAGGCTACTACAGCGTGTCTGTTATAAATCAGGATCATCTTTATAACGGTATGTATGATAAACCTCATTCTACTTGTAGTCCTAATGTTTGACATAAAAATTATGAGGCAGAGAAGGCTTGTGTGTTTGGGGAGTGGTCTTTGTCAGCTCATGCACCACAATAAATATCAATGTACAATTAAGGTTTTGAAGACTGTACTTGCACAATTGGACTAAACAGGACATCTTGGCTGCTAGAGGGCTCAGTAAGTTTACCCATTGAGGAGACGAATTTTACAGATTAGGAGGGATCCCGGATTGATCCCTAGTATGGAGGTGAATTCAGCCAGAGAACAGTAGAGGTGATACAATAGGCTTTGCGTTGGAGGGGATGTTGGCCAATTGATGGATATTTTTCTAATCCAATATGAATGCAGTGAGTGTGACTGTCAATTTTTCTGCCATGTGCCACTTCGTCGGAAGTCATTGATGATAAACAATATTCATATATTGACCCTTCAGGACTGACAGCAACAGGTATTGTGATTGCTGTCCAGTGACCCAAACATCCCAAGGTGGTTCACAGGGACATTATCAAAAAAAAAAAATTGACACTGAGGCATCTAAAAAGGGATTGGGACAGACATGGTAGGCTTTAAGGAGTGTCTTAAATGAGGAGAGAGAGGGTGAGAAGCAGAGCAGTTTAGGGAGGTGTAGTAACTATAGCTTTAAGGAATGTAGTGACTGTAGCTTTAAGACTTATTGTACTGTGTAGTATCACTTGACAGTGTGAATAAATCAGCCTGAAGCACGGGGAACCTTAGGGGTGGAGTTTGTGTCTAGTTGTAGTTCTTGATGGAAGCTTGTAACTGCTGCTAAAGCCCTGTAAATAAAGTTCACTGTTTCTTATGAGAAACCTGTATAGAAAATCAAGTCCATAACAACTGGCGATGAGGATAAATTAGTTCCGGCATTGTCTCTTGCTCAGTGAATGTGAATATCTTGTTTCAAACAGAAGTAAGGGAAAATATACTCACCAGGTATGCCATTTTTTGGCAGGATTGACCCTTTCGACTCATCCACAGAGGATTGGAGTCAATATATAGAACACCTCGGTTTCTTTGTCCAAAGCAAATGAAATAATGGTGGAGAAAAAAAGGAAAGCAATTCTCCTAAGCGTCTGTGGGAGTAAAACTTATAGTTTAATCCTTAGTTTGATGGCCCCAACCACTCCTGATGCAAAGACCTTCAGAATTGGTAGACCTCAAAAGGCCATTTTCAACCTAAACGCTCCGTAACCATGCAGAGGCTCAAATTTAATTCGAAGTAAGAGCCCCAGGGAGACCATAGCAACATACGTAACAAAGTTGAGACAGCTAACTGGACATTGTGACTTCGGGAAAACCTTAAACGATATGTTAAGGGATAGTTTGTTCTGTGGTGTGCATGATGACACCATTCAATGACGGTTATTAGCTGAGGTAAATATCGATTTTAAAAGAGCATTGAAGATAGCACTTGTAATGGAAAGCACTGAGCTTTACAAGACCTTACAGGGTGTACAAAATGGCACCGTTTTCCAGTTGGGGCGGGAACAGACCGCCAGGTGTGGTGCAAAAACCAGGGAGTCAGCAGTGAAGCGGGAGACAGTCCCTGCTACCTGAAAATTAAAAAAAATATACAGGAGACAGCTCAGCAGCAAATCTGAAAATGAATTGTTACCGATGTGGAAGTAACCATATCTCTGAAACTTGCTGTTTTAAAGAGTTGGAGTGCCATTATTGCCATAAAAGAGGGCACATACTGAAGCAATGTAAAACAAGATTGAGACAGACTCCCAGGTAGTAAACTAAACTGATTGAAGAACATTATGTGGAAGAACCAGAAACCATTAATTCTGATGTTTATTCTCTCTTTAATGTGAAAGTAGGGAAAACAGAGCCAATCACTGTTACCCTGCAGGCAATGGAAAACCTTTGATTGTGGAAGTGGATACTGGTACATCAACCACTGTAGTGGGGGAACACACATTCCAATATTTAATCAAGGTTACTCAACAATTGAATACGGAGCAGACTTCAGCCAAATTGAAAATGTATACTGGTGAAGCCATACAAGTGAGAGGTATTACCACTGTACCTGTTTATTACAAGCACCAGACAACACAGCTCCCTGTGATTGTAGTGGAATGTGAAGGACCAAGCCTTCTAGGTTGTGATTGGTTTGAATAAAGTAAATTGGTCTGAAATTTTCCAGCTGAGAGCTGGAGGACTGCCAGAGCTGCTAAAGAAATATGACACTGTTTTTTGAGAGGACTGGGGAAAATCAAGGTCCTGCAGGCTAGGATCTACGTTGACTCTGAAGTAACTCCTCATTTTTTTAAAGCCAGGCCTGTGCCTTATGCCCTGAGAGAGAAGGTTGACACTGAATTAAACATTTTAGATAAGCTGGGTATTATTCAGCCAGTTCAATTCTCGGAATGGGCAGTACCCATAGTCCCTGCCTTGAAACCGGATCAGACCATCCGTATCTGTGGGGATTATAAGTTAACAGTAAACAAGGCTGCCAAGTTGGACAAGTACCCTACCCTCAGGATCGAGGACCTGTATGCCAAATTATAAGGAGGGAGAACTTACGCTAAATTAGATATGAGTCACACATATCAGCAGCTGGAACTGGATGATACATCCAGAGGGTTTGTAACAATAAACACACACAAAGGGTTGTATCGATACACGTGTCTGCCTTTCGGTGTTTCTTCGGCCTGCGCGATTTTCCAGAGGATGATGGAAAGCTTGTTGCAAGGACTACCTCAAGTTATGGTCTACCTGGAAGATGTCCTAATAACTAGATTAACAGAAATGGAACACTTGTCTAACTTGAAAGAAATCTTAAAATGATTCTTGGAAGCAGGGGTACACTTGAAAAAGGAAAAGTGTACCTTTCAGGCAAGTGAAGACAATTTCTTAGGCCACCGGGTGGATGCTCAATCGTTACAGCCAGGAGAAGAAAATGCTAAAGCTATTAAGGAGGCACTCTAGCCTACAAATGTCTCAGAGCTCAAGTCATTCTTGGGTATGGTAAATTATTATGGTCGATTCCTACCCAACTTATCAATGGTCCTAGCCCCTCTACACTCATTATTAAAGAAAAAACAATGTTGGTCTTGGAAGCCACCTCAAGAAGAAGCCTGTGCAAAAGTTAAACAGTTCTTGCACTTTCCGAACTTGTTAGTAGACTACAACCTGACAAAAGAATTGGTGATAACTTGCAATGCTTCCCACTACGGCATGGGAACGGTGCTACCTCACAAGATGTATGACGATTCAGAAAGGCCAATAGACTATGTATCCAGAACCTTCTCTACAGCCGAGAAGGGTTATTCACAAATTGAGAAAGAAAGGTTATCAATTATTTTTGGAGTTTAAAAAATTCCATCAGTATGTACATGCCCGACACTTTACTACAGTATCTGATCAAAAAACGTTCTTGGGTTTGTTTAGTGAAGAAAAAGCTATCCCTCCTATAGCTTCCGCAAGAATTCAAAGATAGGCTTTGATTTTATCAGCATGTGAATACACTTTTATGCACAGACCAGGGATGCATATAGCCAATGCAGATGCCCTAAGTCACCTTCCTTTGTAAGAGAGCATTGAATTCCCCAAGAGATTGTATTAGCAATGAATTTCCTGGATTCTTTGCCAGTCTGCGCAAGACAAATAAGAAACTGGGCAAACCGTGAGCCAGTCTTGTCTAGAGTGCGAGACCAAGTGTTGAAAGGATGATCACATTCTTCAATTGAAGGAATGAATTGAGTAGTCAGGATGGTCTCCTACTGTGGGGTGCATGAATCATTGTTCCTTTAGAAGGAAGGGAACTGCTCTTAACTGAGTTGCATAGCTCTCATCTGGAATTTCCAAAATGAAAATGCTTGCAAGGAGCTATATCTGGTGGCCAGGTATAGACAGTGATATAGAAAAAATGGTTAAACACTGTCTCCAGGGCCAGCAGCTACAGAAGTTGCCTGTTGCAGCCTCACTGCACCTGTGGGAATGACCTAGTTGACCCTGGGTGAGACTGCACATAGATTATGTAGGTCCATTTCCAGGCACCATGTTTCTACTAATAATTGGTGCACATTCCAAATGGTTAGATGCATATGAAATTAGATCTCCAACATCAGGTGCGACTATAGAAAAGTTACACCAAAGTTTTTCTATACATGGATTGCCAGAAGTT
Source organism: Cetorhinus maximus (assembly GCF_964194155.1). Taxonomy (NCBI): domain Eukaryota; kingdom Metazoa; phylum Chordata; class Chondrichthyes; order Lamniformes; family Cetorhinidae; genus Cetorhinus; species Cetorhinus maximus. The sequence continues at coordinate 60,572,161 of NC_135884.1, forward strand.
ATTATCTCAGACAATGGTACTGCATTTACTAGTGCTGAATTTCAACAATTCATGAGCCTAAATGCTATCAAACATGTAAAGACAGCACAGTATCATCCGCCGTCTAACGGATTGGCTGAGAGAGCAGCACAAGCTTTTCAAGTTGGGATGAAAAAATTATCATTGGAGATTAAACTTTCACATTTCCTGTTTCACTATAAAATGACCCCCCCCCCCACCCACTACTACAGGTTCAACACCTTCAGAATTACTTATGAAGCGTAACCTTCGTAAGAGATTAAGCCTGGTACTTCCCAATTTGGAGGGAAAGGTTGAAACAGCCAGGGAAATCAAAAAGTGACTCATTATTTGCATAGTCGAGAGTGAAAATTTACTGTTGGTGAAACACTATTTGTAGGACACTTCGGCAGTGGATCAAGTTGTTTCCCTGGTGTGACTGGACCGTTGTTGTACCACGTAGAAATGGAGGGCCGGATCACCCGAAAACATGTAGATCATTTGAGAAGAAGGGAGATACCCCCAACAAACCGATATTCCACCTGTAACCATTGTAGAACCTGCGGCTCCTGTTGTGATTGAGCAACTAAGGATAGACATACCAGGTGTCTCTGTCGGAGTGGATAACACTGAACTGCCTGTGCATAAGGAGGTACCTGATGTTGCTACGGTTCCAGAGAATGAAGATTCAGTAAGAGATTCTAAAGTTGTGGTGCTATGATGTTCCGCCCAGATCAGGAAACCACCTGAGAGACAACTTATAATTTCATATCCCATGTATATATTTGTAATGCCATGAGTGCAGTTATTCTTGTAAATACAAATTATAAAAAAAATATAAAAGGGGGAGGAAAGTAGCAACTGCAGTTTTAAGGAATGTAGTGACTGTAGCTATGAGATTGTATTGTGTAGTATCACGTGACAGTGTGAACGAATCAGCCTGAAGCGTGGGGAACCGTAAGGGGTGGAGCTTGTGTCGAGTTGTGGTTCTTTGTCGTTGAAGCCCTGTAAATAAAGGTCACTTCTTATGAGGAAAAGGGAATTCCAGAGCTAGGGCGTCTGGCAGCTGAAAGCACAATCAGCAATAGTGAAGCGATTCAAATCAGGGATCGCAAGAGGCTAGAATTGGAGGAATGCAAATTCCTCAGAGAGTTGTAGGAGTGGAGGAGGTAATACAGAAGGGGAGGGGCAGGGCCAAGGAAGGATTTGAAAACAACCCATACTGAGAATGTGCGCATGTGGATCTGAGACATACAGCCGATGACAGCATAAAGTTCACTTGGAATCCCTCTTCTCGTTCCCCAAAATGTTCGACGCCCACTATCAAAACTCATACAGGAATAACAAGCATTTGAGTGAGATATCAGAGAGTACCTTGATACTGTAGCTGACAAGGAGGCTTGAAAATATGGTGGAGAAAAATGCTTGTTTAGTCTTAATTCCTGCATTGGCACTACACAGTGCAAAGCGGTTTCAACTTCATATTAATGTTAAACTTGAGGGGTCTAAATTGGGTGTCAAGATTCAACCTCAAACAGAGTGAGGCTGTTTCCTCCAGCAAGTTTTGCTGCTCCTTGCTTTGGTGCCAGGTTAGGTTCTGACCCTATTTCTAGGCTGCATCTATACAACAACTGCAGCGTCCATGTGGAATGAAAACTACTCCAACAGACAGTGCAAATATACCTTGAATGAAATATGTATAATTCATTCTTGAGAAACTGCCACTTAGGTAGTGATTTTAAAGACAATTGTTTTAAATCAGTAATGAGTATTTACATGGCTCCCAATGCCTGGAGATGGAAAGGAAACAAAGTCAGTCCAATTACAGATAGAGTAGGACACAGGAAGATTGTTCTGGATAGTCCTTTCAAGCTCCCTGTCAACCAAAAGCAAAAATTCATCCAATATCAAGCACCAGTGGATGTGATTGCTGTACTTGTCTGCATGGACATTTGATAGCTGCAAATTTATCAATACTGAAAACCCATTGGAGAAGCCTTTTGCACAGTGTACCTGTGTGGTGTTATCCTGTTTGACTGGTCACAGGATACATTGATGAAGACTAGCTCTGGAAATCTGTGTCAGTAAAGTTGCTGCTGCAGAAGATATCACAGCAACTAAAGGTGATTAGTAGGCTTGGTACTTAGCATGCCAAGTCACTGGAGAAGCAATCACCAAAAGGAACAGAAAGCAGAGCTATATTACTAACTCAATGAAGTATAATTTAGAAAAGGTTGGGACTGTATAGTATTTTGGTTACATGGCACCTTGGGTTCAGTTTTGGTGACCAAAATAAAGTGTAAACATTCAAGCTTTGGAAATGATGTGGAGAAGAGCTGCACAGCCAATCCTCCAGGTTCAAAAAATTGAGCTATGGGGCAATATTAAAGAGACTTGGGGCTCACTTTGGCCTTGAAAGCATGTGACCCCCCCCCCCCCCCCCCCGATCTCTGTAATCTTGAAATCTCTACACGCCATCAATTCTGGCCTCTTGCATTTCCCAATCTTAATCACTCCACCATTGGCTGTGCTTCAGTTGCATGGTCTAAGCTCTGGAATCCCCTTCTTAAACTTCTCTGCCTCTGTTTCGCTTTTGCCTCCTTTAAGACGCTACTTTAAACCTACCTCACTGACCAAGCTTTTGTTCATAAGTGCTAATTACCTTCTTGTATGGCCCGAATTTTGTTTTATAACATTCCTTTGCGGGCCTTGAGATGTTTCCCTATATTAAAGGTGCTGTGTAAATACAAGTTGTTGTCGTAGACTCTGATAAGGCCTGAGGAAGCATGTTGGGAAACAAAAAAGTAAAGGTCAACCTGGGTACTACTTCAGGATAAGCTGTGGTAGTAGAACAAGAGGCTTAAATTAATGAAAGGTGAACTTAGAACTGATGTTTGGAAGAACTTGCGCATATATAATCAAAATTTGGAATAGATTTCCAATTGGAATAATGGGTTAGATATTAACTTGGAGGTGGGGAGGGAGTGAGGGGCTATTCTGAGATCAGGAGATCTGGAGATACGGGTTTCCTGAAGGCCCTTCAATTTTTAACAACAAGGCATTTTTCACTTTTTTTCCCCTCTGTAGGTTTTCCACCCACAGCTAGGTGCATTGACAGGCTGGCTGCTGGTCAGGAGGAAAGCTTGTCGACAGGAGAGCAGATAGTTTCACTGGGGGTGTGAAAAAGATTGTGTGTGCAGGGTCCAGATACAGGGATGGGTCGTGGCAGATGGTGGTGGGGACTGGTGTGATCCCACAGGGGCGGTGTGAGAAGACAGATCACAGGGCGTAGGGTGTGGTTGCTGAGTGGCTTGTTGAGCCTGGAGAAAACAATACTGCTCCTCCTGGCTCACAAACAGTGCTTACAAATAATCACTTTCCTTACAAATTCAGCCCTTCTTGCCTCCTTTCACCTGTCAGGTTTCCTCACTGCGTAAAAAATGAGAATGACTTAAAAATGAAAACGCAGCCTCATTATAATATCTAAATGACCAATGCACCTCCTGTCAGTGGATTGGTTGCCCACTCTTCATCCTGCCTCAGATGAAACCAAAATTTTGTGTGTTCGAGCCAGCTCAAGGAGTTAAATGTGTGGTCCAAAGATTGGTGTGGGGGCAATGGATTTCAGTTCATGGGGCACTGGCACCAGTACTGGGGTAGAAGGGAGCTGTTCTGGTGGGACGGGCTTCACTTGAACTGTGCTGGGACCAGTGTCCTGGCGAATCGAATGGCTAGGCCTGTAGAGAGGGCTTTAAATTAAATAGAGCAGGGGAGGGTTCTGGAGAGGGGATACATAGGCTTACCAAGCAAAAGGATATGGCAGCATTGCAGGGCAGCTATTTAGATAATGATACTCAGTGTGTGACAGGAAGGGACAGAGTGTACAAACATTAAGAAAACAGCAACAAATAGGGTCAAAGGGGGGAAAATGGTAAAAAGACAAAATTAATGGCTCTTTACTTAAATGCATGCAGTATTTGGAACAAAAATGAATTAACATCACAAATAGAGGTTAATGGGTATGATCTTATCGCCATTATGGAGACATGGTTACAAGGAGGTCAAAGCTGGGAGCTAAATATTCAGGGGTATGTGACTTTTCAAAAGGACAGGCAGGAAGGACAGGTTGGTGGGGTAGCTTTCTTAGTATGAGTGGAATAAGTACCGTAGCAAGAAATGATCTTGGATCTGAAGATGTAGAATCCATATGGGTGGAGGTACGAAATATCAAGGGAAGAATACATTGGTGGGAGTATTTTATAGGCCCCCTAATAGTAGCTATATTGTAGGACAGAGAATAAATCAGGAGATAATGAGGGCATGTAAAAAAGGCAGTACATTAATCATGGGTGACTTTAATCTTCACGTAGGTTGGGAAAATCAAATTGGCAGCGGTAGCCTCGAGCAAGAGTTCGTAGAGTGTATTCAGGGCAGTTTCCTAGAACAATATGTTGTGAATCCAACCAGGGATTAAGCTATTTTGGATCTGGTAATGTGTAATGAGGCAGGTTTAATAAATGATCTCAGAATAAAAGATTCCCTAGGAAACAGTGACCATAACATGGTATAATTTAGCAATCAGTTGGAGAGTGAGAAACTTGGGTCAGAAACAACTGTGCTAAACGTAAATATGAGTAATTACAAAGGAATGAGGGCAGAGTTGGCTGGAGTGGACTGGGAAAGGAGTTTAGCAGAAAAGACGGTTGATGACCAATGGCAAACATTTAAAAAAGAATAGTTCATGACTCACAACAAAAATATATCCCATTGAGGCAGAAGGATCCTAGGAAGGGGATAAACCAACAATGGTTAACCAAGGAAGTTAAGGTAATATCAAATTACAAGAAAAAACATGCAATGTGGCAAAGATTCGTGGTAAGCTAGAGGATTGGGAAAGTTTTAAAAAAACAACAAAAGATGACCAAAAAATAATAAAGAGGGAGAAAATAAACTTTGAGGGTAAACTAGCAAGTAATATAAAAACAAACAGTAAGAGCTTCTTTAAATATATGAAAAGGAAGGAACATAACCCTTTTAGAGAATGAGGCTGGGGAAATAATAATGGTGAACCAGGAAATGGCAGAGGAGTTGAATAAATACTTTGCATCAGTCTTAGAGGTAGAAGACACAATAGCATTCCAAAAATACTAAATAATCGAGGGGCAAAAGGTGGGGAGGAAATAAATACAATAACTATCACTAGGGAAACTAACGGGGCTAAAGACCGATAAGTCTCCTGACCTGATGGGTTGCATCCGAGGATATTAAAGGAAGTAGCTACAGAGATAGTGATGTAGTAATCTTCCAAGAATCCTTAGATTCTGGAAAAATCTCAGAGGATTGGAAAACTGCCAACATAACACCCTTATTCAAAAATAGAAGGAGACAAAAAACAGTACTGTAGGCCAGTTAGCTTAACATCTGTCTTTGGGAAAATGTTAGACTCTATTATAAAGGATGTAATAGCAGAGCAGTTAGAAATGCATAATATAATTAAGCAGAGTCAGCATGGCTTCATGAAGGGGAAATCATGCCTGACAAATTTATTAGAATTCTTTGAGGAGGTAGCAAGCAAGATAGATAAAAGGGAACCAGTAGATGTGATATATTTGGATTTCCAAAAGGTGTTCAATAAGGTACCACACATAAGGCTACTTAAAAAGATGAGCCCATGGTGTTGGGGATAGTATATTAGCATGGATAGAGGATTGGCTAACCAATAGAAGTTGGGATAAGGGGGGCATTTTCAGGATGGCAACCTGTAACTAGTGGAGCACCACAGGTATCAATGTTGGGGCCACAATTATTTACAATATTATTAACGACTAGGATTAGGGAAGTGAATGTATTATTGCCGAGTTTGCGGATGACACAAAAATAGGTGGGAAGGCAAGTGATGAGGATGATACAAAGAGTCTACAGAGGGAAAAAGACAGGTTAAGTGAATGGGCAAAAATTTGGCAGATGGAATATAATGTGGAAAATGCACGTTGGCAGGAAGAGTGGAGGAGCTGGATATTATTTAAATGGAGAAAGATTGCAGAAAGCTGCAGCACAGAGGGATTTGGGTCCTCGTGCATGAATCACAAAAAGCTAGCATACAAGTTCAGGTAATGGGGAAGGCAAGTGGAATGTTGGCCTTTATTTCAAAGGGAATGGAGTATAAAAACAGCGAAGACTTGCTAAAACTATACAAGGCACTAGTTAGACCACACCTAGAATACTGTAAACAGTTTTGGTCCCCTTATCTAAGAAAAGATGTACTGGCATTGGAGGCAGTCCAGAGAAGGTTCACTTGGTTGATCCCGGGTATGGAGGCATTTTCTTATCAGGAGAGGTTGAGTCGGTTGGGCCTGTACTCATTGGAGTTTAGAAGGATGAGAGGCAACCTTATTGAAACATATAAGATTCTAGGGGGTCTTGACAGGGTAGATGCTGAGAGGTTGTTTCCCCTTGTGGGAGAGTCTAGGACCAGAGGGCATAATCTCAGAGCAAGGGGTCACCCATTTAAGACAGAGATGAGGAGGAATTTCTTCTCTGAGGGTAGTGAATGTATGAAATTCTTTACTGCAGAGGGCTGTAGAGGCTGGGTCATTAAGCATATTCAAGCCTGAGATGGACAGATTTTTAATCAGTAAGGGAATCAAGGGTTATGGGGAAAAGGCAGGAAAGTAGAGGTGAGGATTATGAGATCAGCCATGATCTCATTGAATGGAGGAGCAGACTTGATGTGCTGAATGGCCTAATTCTGCCCCTACGTCTTTTGGTTGGGCTCTTGTCTCAAGTTTTCAGCTTTTTGACTTCTCACCCTGACTGAACCCAACCATTTTTGGGAACAGGACAGCGGTTAAACTTCCACCCAATGGAACAAAATTCTTGCAAGTCATTCAGGAGCTGATTTGATCATTTACGGACTGGCATCACAAGAAATGCCCCCAAAAGTTGTCAGAATGTCATGAAGACCCAATTGGTTCACTAATGCCTTTCAGGTAAGAAACCCAACTTGGCCTAGCCTATATGTGACTGCAGTCAACTATATTTAGTTGACTCTTGACCTCTTAACTCTTAATACCCTTGCCAAACAAAAACCTATCAATCTCAGTTTTGACATTTTCAATTGATCTGCAGTCGCTGGGTCAAAATCTTGGAACTCCCTGCCTAGCAGCACTGTGGGTGTACCTACACCATGGACTGCAGTGGTTCAAGAAGGCAGCTCACCACCAGTTTCTTGAGGGCAATTAGGGATAGGCAATAAATGCTGGCCCAGCCAGCGATGCCCACATCCCATGAATGAATTAAGAAAAAAAAGCTCAACAGCTTTTTGCGGAGGGTGTTCCAGATTTCCACTGCCCTTAGTGGAAAGACGTTCCTTCTGACATCAACCTGAATGAGCTAACTATAATTTTAAGGTTGTGCTCCCTAGACCTGGGCTCCTTCACCAAAGGAAGTAGTTTCTGTCTTATCAAATCTTTGAATCATCTTAAACTCTTGTGTTTCCATGACCTTTGTTTTGAGCATTTTTGGTGTGTTTCCAGGACAGTGTTCCAGTAGTGATAGGATATCTTTTTTGTTGAGAACCATAAAAATTATCCCGCTGTACCCTTGAGAATGATAAGTTGTCAAACAATTTAACTGTAAAGACTTCGAAAGATGGTTCAGTTCTGCATAGCAGGAGTGAAATGACAAGGCTGACTTGCTTGGGGCTCTACCTACACCTTAGTAACCTGCAGAAGGGTGGTGGAAATCTGGAGCACCCCACCCCGCAACCCCCACCCAAAAAGCTTTTTTGTAAATTCATTCATGGGATGTGGGCTTCGTTGGCTAAGCCAGCATTTATTGCCCATCCCTAATTGCCCTTGAGCTGGTGGTGAGCTGCCTCCTTGGCCCACTGCAATCCATGTGGTGTAGATACACCTATGGTGTTGTTAGGGGGGAGAGTTCCAGGATTTTGACCCAGCGACTGCAGATCAATTGAAAATGTCAAAGCTGAGATTGATAGATATTTGTTAGGAAAGGGTATTAAGAGTTAAGAGGTCAAGAGTCAACTAAATATGGTAGATCCTCATAATAACGTGCTATTTGAGGAGCAGACTGATAGACACAACAGCACGATGGGTGTTGCGGAGAATGTCTGCCAGAAACTGGGAGAACTCATGTCGGTAATGTGATGTTCAACTAACTATGGAATTTGACTTAACAGCAAAACAGCCTGTGGGGATAGTTTGATATTCGATTGTAACCAGAATGTTCTTATAATAGAACAGTGTCTGAATGAAGCCTGGATATGATTTTTTAATAACATGCTGTCTGAGCAGTAATGGTGCTGTGTTTAAAGGGAGCTCATGTAACACTGATTCAAAGGTGGACAGGACAGTCTGAACAGCATGTAGAGACATTGAGGTCACTTAGAGTGTCTTGCTTTTGCTGTTGGAGGAAATGCTGCTGATGGGAGAGGTGCACCCATGACCATCAGTGGACAGAAGGGACTCACTTGACCCATACAGGTCAGTCACATGGTTTTTCACTTGCTGTTATGTATGTAGCTACCCTAACCATCGAGGGAGCTATGCAATCAGAAACAAAGTTATTTCTTGCGGCTTAAAAACCAACTGATGCTTCAGTCAGCCCATTCAGCTATTTGTTATTAACTGGCACCAGCAGCATGATACGGTGGCCAAATGTTCACACATTGCTTCATTTTTTTTAACTATGCTGTTGGTGGCCAAGCAGCCACCTCCTCTTCCTCTGCCTCCTCCTTTTCACTTGAGCTGAGTGTTCCCCTCACCAAGCTCAAACAACACATTTGCTTCCAATGATACAAACCCCTGTCTTAACTCAACTCAGTTTGGCTGAGTAAAAAGCATGCTGCTGTAGATGCCGGCGTATTATCCGAAACGAATGGCAAGAAATGGCTGGTCAGTGGGTGAGTGTGGTTTTGACCATGGAATGAGGGTTTTCAATCAAGCTCCAAACCAACTCCTCCTGAATGAATGCCCATCAGTCCAAAACTGCTTCAGTAACTCGGCAGCCTGTTTTGGAGAGGCCTTAACCATGCGGGGACTAGGAGGTGGAGGTGTTACATGCTGGTGTAAGAAGGAATGTACTACCGTGGCAGTCTGTCAAAACAGCGTGGGAAGTGTATCTGATGAGGAAAGCTTGAAACTGTTACTTGGTAAGTGTAAACTGCAAAATTGTGGTTCACTGCCAGTCCTTATTTTGACAAAATGTAACAAAAAGAAAGACAGTGTGTGGATAAGCAACCCATTTATATTTTTGCAAAAATTATGTTTTAATCACTCCCTCCCCGCAAAGCAAATAGGTACTGTGTATATGTGGTAAGTGCTAACCACTGAGCATCTGGGTGTGCAGGTGGACCAGCTGCTTCAGGGCCTGTGGATGCTATAAATTACAGCTTAAATTTCAGTGGTAGCTGCTGCCTTGGTCTGTGCCCACACCAGAAAGTACCCTCGATACCATGTTTTAGTGTTTGATTTTTTTTGTTAAAAACAGTTTACAAAAATAAATCAATGGTCAGACTGTGTAGTTGAGTCAGTCATGATTAAAACTACACCAACATTCACATCGAATATATATACACCAACCTGGCAAAAACTGGTGCAAAAGCCCCCTCAACAGCTAACGATCCAAGAATAAGTATGACGTGTGAAAGCAAGTAGTCACACGAGCTTTACGTCTTATACAACAGCTGCTGCAAAGTATTCCTGAGCCAGATATGTAATGTAGCAGCCCGGAAGGTGCTGCTAACAAGTTGCCTGCTCGTGCAAAAAACATTTAAAGGTATCGCACATTCAAATGACAAACTTAACACAATGTAACGTCATTAGAGGGTTTGCCGAAAGGCCGTTCTGTGTGCTGCCACTGAAGGTGGTGCCAGCACAGATATCTTGTTAGTACTTTGAGGGTTACATCAGGACTCATAGAATCTTATAGCACAGAAGGAAGCCATTTAGCCCATCATATCTATGCCAACTATTTGAAAGAGCTATCCAATCAGTCCTGTTACCTCAATCTTTCCCTATTGCCTTGCAGTTTTTTTTTGCCCCTTCAAGTCTTAACCCAATTCCCTTTTGAAAGTTATTACTGAATATGCTTCCACCACCCTTTCAGGCAGTGTATTCACACAAATTAGGAACAGCAGTAGGCCACTCGGCCCATCGAGCCTGATCCACCATTTAATAAGATCACGGCTGACCTGATTGTAACATCCACTCCACATATCTGCCTACCCCCAAGAACCTTTCATCCCCTTGTTTATCAAGAATCTATCTAGCTCTGCCTTAAACATATTCAAAGACACTGCTTTCACTTTCTATTAAGGAAGAGCGTTTCAAAGGTTCACAACCCTCAGCAATATTTTCTCCTCATCTCTGTCTTAAATGAGCGACCCCTTATTTTTAAACCATGACCTCTAGCTCTAGATCCTCCCATAAGAAGAAACATGTTCTCCTCATCCACTCTGTCAAGACCCTCTCAGGATTTTAAAGGTTTCAACCAAGTCACCTCTTACTCTTCTAAACTCCAGTGGATACAATCCTAACCTGTCCAACCTTTTGTCATGATACAACCCACCCATGCCAGGTATTAGTCTAGTAAATCTTCTCTGAACTGCTAATGCATTTACATCCTTTCTCAAATAAAGAAACTAATACTGTACACAGTACTCTAGATGTGGTCTCACCAATGTCCTGTATAACTGAAGCATAACCTCCCTATTTTTGTAATCAATTTTCCTCACAATAAACGATAACATTCTATTAGCTTTCCTAATTACTTGCTGTACTTGCATACGAGCTGTTTGTGATTCATGCACTAAGACACCCGGATTCCTCTGAATCTGAGCTCTGCGACATCTCACCATTTAGGTAATACGCTTCTTTTTTATTCTTCCTACCAAAATGGGCAACTTCACATTTGCCCACATTATACTCCATTTGCCAGATCCTTGTCCACTCACTTAACCATCAATGTCACTCTGTAGCCTCTTTATGTCCTCTTCACAGCTTACTTTCCTACATATATTCATGTTGTCAGCAAATTTAGCAACCATACCTTTGGTCCTTTTATCCAAGTCATTTATATAAATTATAAAAAGTTGAGACCCCAGCATTGATCCATGTGGCATACCACTCGTTACATCCTGCCAACCTGAAAAAAACCCATTTATGGCTACCCTCTGTTCCCTGTTAGCTAGCAAATCTTCTATCCATGTGAATATTTTACCCCCTACACCATGAGCTTTTATTTTCTGCAATAACCTTTGATGTGGCATCTTGACAAATGCCTTCTGGAAATTTAAGTACATTACATCCATTGGTTCCCCTTTATCCACAGCACTGTGACTCCTTCAAAGAACTCCAATAAATTGGTTAAACATGATTTTGCTTTCACAAAACTATGTTGACTCTGCCTGATTGCCTTGAATTTTTCTAAGTGCCTTGCAGTAGCATCTTTAAGAATAGCTCCTGAAATTTCCCCTATGACAGATGCTGGGCTAACTGGCCTGTAGTTTCCTGCTTTCTGTCTCCCTCCCTTTTTGAGTAAAGGACTTAACATTTGCTGTTTTCCAATCTAATGGAACCTTTCCCAAATCCAGGGAGTTTTGGAAAATTAAAACCAATATACCAACAATCTCACCAGCCACTTCTTTTAAGACCCTAGGATGAAGCCCATCAGGACCCGGCGATTTATCAGCCCGCAATTCCAATAATTTGCTCAGTACCCCTTCTCTGGTGATTGTACTTTTCTTGAGTTCCTCCCTCCCTTCCATTTCCTGATTTAAAGCTATTTTGGGAGGTTACTTGTATCCTCTTTAGTGAAGACCGATGCAAAATACCCATTCAATTCTTCTGCCATCTCCTTATTTTCCAACATTAATTCCCCAGACTCACTTTCTATAAGACCAACACTCACATTTTTAACTCTTATTTAAATATCTATAGATATTCTTACTACCCATCATTATATTTCTGGCTTGCTTCTTCTTGTGTTCTAATTTTTCCCTCCTTATTAATCTTTTGTCATTCTTTGCTGTTCCTTATATTCTGTCCAATCTTCTGATCTGGCAACTGTCTTTGTGTAATTATATGCTTTTCCTTTAAGTTTGATACTGCCGCTAACATTTTTAGTTAACCATGGATGGTGGGTCCTCCCCTTGAAAGTTTTCCTTCTTATTGGAATGTATCTATTCTGTGTATTCTGAAATATCCCTTTAAAGGTCCTCCACTGCATCTCTATTGACCTATCCCTTAACCTCATTTACCAGTTTACTTTAGCTAGCTCTGCTTTCATACCCTCATAATTGCCCTTATTTAAGTTTAAAATACTAGTCCCGGACCCACTTTTCTCTCACTGAAACTGAATGTAAAATTCAATCATATCATGATCACTGCCGCGTAGGGGTGCCTTCACTGTGAGGTTATCAGTTAATCCTATCTTGTTGCACAATACCAGGCCTAGTATAGCCTGCTCTCTGACTCCAGAATGTGCTGTTCTAGGAAAACATTCTATGAACTCATCATCTTTGCTACTTTTGCCCATCTGATTTTTCCAGTCTATTTCTGATCATAATAACCCGCTGTGTTAAAAAAAAATTCTCCTCATCTTACCTTTGGCACTTTTGCCAGTTACCATAAATCCCTCATAAAAACAAAATGCTAGAAATAATCAACAGGTCAGAATTAATGGTGTCAGTAGTGTGAAAGCATTGGAGGGCATGCCAATAAACATGCTCATTGTCACTTACTAAAGAGACAGTGCCATCTGCCCACCAATGCTAACCACAGGCTTAGATCACAGAATTGTTACGGTGCAGAAGGAAGCCATTTGGCTCATCATGCCCCACCGACTGTCCAAATGAGCATTAAGACTTAGTACCATTCTCCTGCCTCTCCCCTGTAATCCTGCATGTTGTTTCTATTCAAATAATCATCCAGTGCCCCCTTGATGCCTTGATTGAACCTGCCTCCACCACACTTTCAGGCAGTGTATTCCAGACTTGAACCACTCGCTGAGTGAAAAAGTTTTTCTCACATCGTATTTGCTTCTGTTGCAAATCACTTTAAATCTGTGCCCTCTCATTCTTGATCCTTTTATGAGTGGGAACAGTTTGTCCCTTCCTACACTCATGATGTGCTACTTGTCCTCATTATAAAGACAGAATGGCCCTGACTGTGGCCTTGGAAGCCCTATATACAAGTATGGCATTTAGGCAGACTCTCAGGACATCTTTGATGAATCATTGGTGGTTCCACTTTTGAAGCCACTGAGGTTCTTCCTGGTGACTTGATGTTGCAGAATTCTCCTGGATTGTCGTTGTATCCAGAGTGTTCTGTGAGCTACTTTCTGCAGTGTGGATAGTTGTTACAGTTTTCTTTTATTTAATGTAAAGGTACCAATCTTACACAAGGACGGGTGAAACAATAATGTGGGTTCTTTATTTGAAGATAAGACTATTAGCAGGTAATTTTCACCTCTAAACCAAGTATTGTAATTCTGATCTCTATACTGCCCTACAGTCTCTCCTCTACCACTGCCTGTTGCATGTAATACCTTGACTTCCTACTGAAACAGGGTTTATAGTGATGGTGGTTCCTCCCTGCCCTGCCACCCCACCCACCTGTTCCTCTATGGCATTGGTTCCTCTAGGGCAAGAAGACAATGTTACAGATCTACACATGTCACATGGCAACATGCCTCACAGCTTATGCATGCTACGACGGCGAGAGCTTAACCATAAAATGAACCATTTGAAAAAATAATTCCACTCTTGTCATTAGTGTAGATAAGAAGCAGTCACTCACAACTTCAGTTAGCTTTAGCCCTATTTAGGGAAGCCATTGTTATTTACATTCCTGCTTGCAAAACATTCTAAATGGAAGGAAGCAACCATTTTATGATGTGTTTTTATTTCCCCTTTAAAAGAAGCGACATTGAAGACTAGTAAAGTCATTGTGAGTTGAAAAGGTGGTTTTGAGTGTTTGGAAACAACCCTTTGCAATTTCCCTGACAACCTGGTGAGAAGGACTATAGGAAACAGAGGAGAGTGAACCTGTATTGTAAAACCTGAGGACCTCTTCCAGCTGCCAACACACCTGAGGCTGCTACCCGTTCTGCAGTTTTGCTGTAAAGTGATGATGCCCTTTAACTGTTTGCTGCTGTTTTGTGGCTGCATGAAAACTGCATTTCCTTCCTTCTCAGTCATGGGCACATGCTTTTCTGGCCTACAAACTGCCTGTATGGCTAAGGGTCTGCGACCAAGTTGTGGAGGATTAGTGGTGGTTTCTCATTGGCAGGTTTTGGAGCCACTCCATTGCATATTGGATAATGGGAGGAGAACATAAACCTTTGTGTCAAAAGGAAGTGAAGTTGCTAATGTCACTGGAGCCTTTAGATAAAAGGTGAACGAGGCTTTATTTTTCATTTTAAAAACACTTTGCATGACTTATTTTGTGGAAATAGCTGGCCAAACAGTGTGAATTATTTGAATTAACAAGCTCATAGGTACAGTTTATATAGCGATTATGGACTGGCGGGTGAGGGCAAAGTGGAAAAATTGATTGTAACCGAACCCTTTGTCCATGGGGAGTAATCCAAAGGATTTTCTTGGGCAGATTACACTGTAAATCAAACATTAACTGGCAGCCTCCATCTATTTTGATATTTTAAAAAATCCATTCATGGGATGTGAGCGATACTGGCTAGGCCAGCATTTATTGCCCATCACGCATTGCCCTTGAGAAGGTGGTGGTGAGCCACCTTCTTGAACCACTGCAGTCCAGGTGTCGCTGCACCTACAATGCTTTGAGAGCAGGAATTTCAGGATTTTGATCTAGTGAAGGAGCAATGATATATTTCCAAGTCAGGATGGTATGTGAATTTAAGGGAAGCTTGAAGATGGTGGTGCTCAATCAAACAGCTGCTTTGTCCTAGTTGTTCAGCTTCTTGACTGTTTTTGGAGCTGCACTCACCCAGGCAAGTGAAACTCATACTTTTGACTTGTACATTGTCGATGGTGGATAGGCTTTGGGAGTCAGGAAGTGAATTATTCACCACAGAATACCTAGCCTCTGACTTGTTCTTGTAGCCACAGTATTTATGTGGCTGGTCAAGTTAAGATCCTGATAGCTGCGGGCAACTAATGACAAAAATCCAGCTAAATTGGACCCAAACTAACCACACTAGCATGTGCTCTTCATCTTACCTACAATAATGATTGGAGTGAAATTGTTCTTTCAAATTATTTGTTTTATGGTTCATTTTTTGGAGAGCTTTGAAAAACCCTGGGCTGACTAACACATGGTATTGCCTCTTTAAAACCTTTCACGTTACATTTTGTTCACCCTTGCTGTGTAAACATCAGTGGTTTTAATTTTCAAATGGGTAATTTAAAAGCCAACAATTGGAAGCTAGAAAGATGTTTATGCAGTTCTAACTGTGAAAATGTGCGTATTTGCTGGAATGCAGGGTAATTACTATAATTATCATAATTACCCCAATTTGATTGTCAAGTTAGTTGATGAATTTAGGCTGTGATTTTTTTTTTAGTTTTTGTTTAATACCCTTCTGCTTCTAACCTTATTATTTTTTTGGATGAAAGACTGCTCAGTTACTATGGAATAAAGGTTGTTCACATTATGAAAGAAATATATTTTTCAAATATTCTCTTCCCTCCACATTGAGCTAACAACCGTAGGCATGGCACAACAATATGAGATGAGGAGGAATTATTTTTCTCAAAGGGTCATGAATCTGTGGAATTCACTACCTCAGAGTGCAGTGGATGCTGGGACACTGAATAAATTTAAGGAGGAGATAGATTTTTAATTAGTAATGGGCTGAAAGGTTATGGGGTGAGGGCGGGAAATTGGAGTTGAGGCCGAAATGAGATCAGCCATGATTGTAATGAATGGCGGGGCAGGCTCGAGGGGCTGAATTGCCTCCTCCTGCTCCTAGTTCTTATGTTCTTATATGTGGGTTGCAATGATTTTGAAGTTGTCACTACTTTTAACTCAATAACTACCTCTACCGGAGACAGTCTCTCCCACCAAGGCCCATAGGCAGTGTTTTTAAGATATTTCTATCAGGCATTTCTGTTAGGGTGGTGTTGCCAAGTCACCCTTTCTTTTCATTTCTCCCCCTGTGGTAACCTGAGGTGCAATACACCTTTAAGAGAATGTGAGCAGATTGACCACGTGATTGTATCACCCAATTGCTGTGTAGCGTGGGTAATGTGTAATGTTAATCAGTAGTTTTAGAGTAGGATTTAATTTGAGAAGACACTTGTGTTAGTGCTCTGTTACTTAAGTTAATAAACAGCATGTCCTTCATCTTACGATGGTCTCTTCGTCTGTATCATCTTGATTACCAACTCACTCTTCAGTAGGTAGGCATGCAACCATGTTCGCTGAACAAAGTGACCCGATTGAAGGAAACTGACATCCCCTAAGTTTCTCCCCTCTTCTCTGCTTATGAATTTTTTCACACAATCAAACACCTTTGGAGGAGCAGAGCAGAGGGACATTGGCATACAGATACTCAGGTTATTCAAGACATGTAGATTAGACATATAGACCGGAATTTTCCAGCCTTCCCACAACAGGTTCCTCTGCGGCAGGGCCGGCGAGCCATTGAAATTTCCATTCACATCAGTGGGACTGGAAGATTCCACTGGCGGGAGGGCTGGAAAATTCTGGCCATAGATTGGGTAAACAGAATTATTGACCTTGTATATTGGTGCACAGGGTACAAATTCAGGAAGGTCATCTTGAATCTAGGCAAGACCACAGTTAAGCCACAGTTGGAATTATGTACTAAATTTTGGAAGTACACAAAAACAAGGGAAAGAGCTGTGCAGATTCAGAACGGAGTATTCCAGTCATGAGAGGTCTGACAGGTTGGGGCTTTCTTCAATGCACCAAAGAATGCTAAGGGTTGGCAAGGTAGATATTTTCAAGGTTATGAAAGGTTAGATTGTCTCCACTGGTCAGCAATAATAAGATAATCACAAAAATAGGCACAGGAGTGAAAATAAATGTCTTTGCACTGACTCTGTAACAACTGTTGCAGGGGTGTTAGCTTTGTTTTAAAATGAGCAATAGGGAAGTGTGTGGGCAAGAGAATGAGATTGGACTAGGTGACTTATGAGGAAAAGTGCCATCACAGACTTGACTGACAGTGTCTGGTTTCTGTGCTATTTTATTCCATTTTTTCAATCTAGATAGAAACTGTTGGCAGATTATCACCGAGAATTAAAAAGCACCAGGTGCATGGGGACATCATCACTTCCAGATTTCCCTCCAAGACGAGTACTATACTGACTTGGACAAATGTCACCATTCCTTTATTTAGTGTTGAGGTAAAATCCAGGACCCACCACAAAACAGAGCTGTGGTGGTGTATTTACTACATAGACTGCAGTGGCTTAAGAAGGCAGCTCACCACCAGCTTCTCAGAGGCAACCATGGATGGGCAGTAAATGCTGGACTTGCTAGTGACCCCCCATCCCCAGAATGACTTAAAATGACTGTTTGACACTGGGGGACGGAGGGTGGGTGTGTGCTGTAGGGTAGTACCAGAGCTGATTTCTAATCTCATTTTCACCTAATGTCCATATCCTTACACTTTCCAGCAGGGTTAATGGCTAACAGTCAGATACGGGAGCCTTAGTTAACTTTCTTTCCCACACCACACCAACCCCCCTTCCGCCTCCCATCCCCAATCCTAGAACACTGGTACCAATTGTAATAGGCCAACTTATATTGGGCAAGATCACTGAGCTATCAGAGCACTGTAACCATGTCAACCTTTACACTTTAATCATCTAATGCTTACAAACATATCTGGCTGCACAAAAGGGAGAGTTTATTAGTAATATTGTTGGTGAATACCACTTCAAATTGTAATAGGAGATGATAGTAATGAAAGGATTAATATGTGTATCTTAAATTTATACATATGAATTATTGCAATTCTTTAAACCTGGTACATTACTTTGGCTAGACGTGACAATCTTAACATTAGATCATCAAGGGAATTATTATGGCCTAGATTTTAAAATAATAGGGAAAAAAGTTGCAAGTGCTAATTAGGTTTGTAAACAAACAAAAAATACATAATCTGTTATTATAGTCTTGTAAAAATTTCATAGGTTATGGATCAGTAAGACCACCTGCTAAACTGAGGCTTTTGAAACCCAGCCAATCATGGAACAACTGTCAATAACAACAGCTCAACTGATGGAACAGATATCCATTTCCATTTCAAAGTAAAGTGCCTGTCAATCAATGGAGAGAGAGCAGGTGCAGACTAGGTTTTTCTACTTTCAGAAGCAGATTTTTTTAAACAGCCTGATCTGCCAGTCCAATTAAATCAGAGCACAAAAACATGACAGCAGAGAAGTTTATTTTTTACATTTTTTAAATCTATTATGATATTTTCTCCATTGGAAAAGTACTATAATGTATTGTGAACAAGTATACACTGTTGGCCAATGTAAGGGTTAACTTACCTTTAAAGGACAGATCTCTATGATGAAGCACTGCATTAAAAAACTCATTATAATACAGCACCTAAGAGTGACATTTGAAGGTGCCCAAATTCCTATCCCTCAATTTATTTTGATTTCAGAATGTTTGCGACTCCTCAGCAGCTTTCCATTTTCTTCACAAGCTTTCAAACCAGCATGCTTTTAGTGGCCTTCCAAAGCCCCACACTACCAGATGAAAATGGTGTGCGGGAAGAAATCCAATTTTTGTCCTCCATTTAAAATGGGGAACCCAACCTCAGTGTTTTGTGTACTAGGCATTCCTGATCAGAGGAAAATGGTGCGGGGTTAGGAATGCGGACGAAAATCAGATTTGCTCCAAAAAAAATCAAAGTGTGGCCAGTCGTGCAGCAAACCACGCCTCCACACCCAGGTGAAAATTCGGCCCATCAAAACATATGTGTTTCTGAGCGAGCTTGACAAGGTAGATGTTGAGAGTCCGTTCCTTGGCTGGATATTCTAGAATTGGGGAGCACAGTCTCAAAATAGGAGTCAATGACTTCAGACTGAAATTAGGAACAATTTTTTTCAATCGGAGAGCTGCAAATCCTTGTAATTCTCTACTCCAGAGAGCGGGGTATGCTCACTCATTGAGTTTATTCAAAGCTAAGATTAATAGGTTTTTGGACTCTGGAGAATTAAGGGTTATTGAATCGGGTGGAAAAATTGAGTTGAGGTCAAAGTCCTGTCGTGATTTCATTGAATGGCTGTGCCATATGGTCTACTTCTGCTGCTATTTCTTATGTTCTTCATGGTGTGATAAATAGTTATTACTGTTAAACTAGTTCTGTGGCACTGAATACTGACTTTTATAACTGTGGAGTCTGATTTCTTCAGGTTTCAATTATTGTTCTAGAATTTTAAAAAAATACATTTCTTTTTGCTTTTCTTTGTCTCTTTATCCTCCCTCTCTTATCCCTCAATTTATTTTGCTTTCTATACATGTTTCGACATTGAATTAAATGTTCTAACATACACTTCCTGGGTTATGCACTGGGCTAATTTTTCCCAGCCATTTGGCGATAGGCTGGGAGGTGGGCGGACTGGCATTATGGCAGGGGAAGGCATTGGGAGGGCTGCCTAATGTCTTCCCGCTGCCATGACATATTGCCAGTGGTGGGATTCTCTGCAGTGCACCTGCCCACTGAGCAGTCAATTGAGGCACTAAGTGCCCAACTAAGGGCCACTTCCCAGCTCCACCAATATTTGGTCCTCATTGGGAGGATATGTTGGCTGTGAGATGGCCAGGTGAACCCTGATGGCGTCCCAGCAGGTTCCCGGAGAGAGCCCAGCTTATTGGCCGCTCCATGGCCCATGGAGGGGGACCCCTAGCAGCACTGCCCCCACCCCCCCCCCCCGCCCCCCCGCACTACAGCACCGCTGGTTCACCATGACCCGCCACTCCACCCCTTGCCACCAATAGCCAGGGCATGCCTGCCTGACCCTGGATGTTTAAAAGTAACTTACCTGAACTTTGAAAACGCCTTGCCATGAAGATTCTCTCCCTCTCCTTCATCTTACAGCCTTAGCAGTGGCCACCACGAGCAGTGCACTGCCTAGGTTGCTGAGCTGCCAGCCCTCTGATTGGGCCAGTAGTTTGCGTGGGGGGAGGGGTTGGGGGTGAGCCACTATCCTCAATTCTGCCAGGTGGCCCTGCAGCAGCCTATAAATTAGTCACTTCCTACGAAATGCTGCCCCCTCCTCCCCAAAGAAGGTTCTGCCACACACCTGAGTGGAGCCACTTCCCTCTTTTGGCCCTGGTGGCAGGATTTCACCCTGCTTTGAAAAGCTCAGCCTTGTGTGTCCCAGAGAAGATTCTTCAATCTGATTGGTTGGAGAGATGCACTGTTTTCTGCCCTGTTCATGCATGCCAGAGATCCCCTGTAGATGGTGCTGCCCTTGAAAGGCTCTCTCGTAATCCTTACTTGTCACTGAAAAACCCAGGGGACATTTTGAGCAACTGTAAGCATAATGAACAGCGAACGACATTCTTTGTGTCTGAGACTGAAAAATCTGAGCCCATTGCGATAGAGATAGGGTGGAGCCTAATTTATCCAGAAATATCAAATGGATTGAGATACGCACTGCTGAACTAAGATGCCTTATTCACCAGATATATATTTTTTCTTTCTTTGCTTTTCAGTAAAATAGTATGAACTGAGTATAAAGCAGGAACGACAGCTGTATAGTCACTTCCATATTTTCACTAAAAGTAACAAACAGGGGAAAATATACAGGCGGTTTATCTCACTGATCTCATAGTTCACAGGTTCCTGAGTATCATACCAATGCCACGCTGTTTGTTAAGAGACTTTGAGCGGAATTTTCCAGCCCCCTCCAACCCACAGCGGGTTTAATGGCGGGTGGGAGGGGGAACAATGTGGCGGGAGCTGAAAAATCAGTTTCCCGCCAGTATAAAATGATGGCTGGATCTTGCGCTCCTGCCTGCCATGGCGAGTCACTATTCCTGCCAGAGTGAAACAGATTTGCATCCTGTTAATGGGATGCAGATGAAGACCCAGTTGGAATCACCCCTCCAAGTCTGCGTCGCCAGTGGGAAATCACGCCGTTCCAGAACACGCCTGGACCAATGTGGCGTGAACATGTCAGCACTTACCTGAAGAAGGCCTGGGGCAGCTCGCGGAGATCCAAAGAGAAGATGGAGGCCTCCAACAACCGGACCCTGAAACACCATGTGCAGCAGTGGGTGGGTGGTTGTTGAACCACGTGGATCGTCTCTGTGCAGCAGCATTCAGGAGGTGGTTGTTCTCGGCACAGCAACTTCTCCCAAGGTTCGGATCGTCAAGCAACAGCTTCTTCCAGGAAGCGGGACTTCAAGCTGCAGCTAGACTGCTGCAGGAGGTACTGTTGGGCGGCTTTGGTCTGTGCTTGGGTGCGGGGGGAGGGTTGGGGGGTGAGGGGGGAGGTGCATTAGATGGGGAGGAGAGGAATGAAGAGGTGGGGCAGGTGTGGAGGCCTGGTGTGGGGGTGGGAGAGGTTGGGGGTGGTAGGGGAAAGAGAGAGATTCTGCAGAGGTTGTGGAATAGGTGAGGTGGTATGGAACTGGGAGGTGGGAAGAGCCATGGTGTAGTGCGGGCAGATGGGGTGGGGGGGGGTGGGGGGGGGTGTTGAGGTATGGTTGGGAATGCGGCGTAAGAGGGGAAAGGGGTTGAGAGGCAAGGGTCTGTAGAGTCACTGGAAGAGTCCTGGGGGTCATACTCAGTGTACTGGTGATAGGATACATAGGACAGTGGGAGTTGGTGCGATGAGAGAGTAAAGGTATGATGATGACGATGGTGAAGGGATGCTGAGGGTTGTTGGATGGGATGCGGAAGGTGATGTGGATCCTGGGAGTCGGCAGGATGAGGTGGGGTCATATCAATTGTAACGGGGGTGGGCTCTTTGGGAAGGTAGGGGACTTCTACATTCACCTCCATGGGATGGAAGGTGATGGGGAGGGTTGAAGGGTGATAGTGGGGAGGTTAAATGTAACACCTGGGGGCTTAATGGTTATGGGTGGGAGGATGTGGGTGATGGGGGTGGGGTGGGGGCGGGAGGCATTTGACTCAACTTTGAATGTTACTCGCACCATGGGCTGCTCGCAACTATGCAGAGCCTCATGGTGGAGATGCTACATGGGAATTGGGTCATGAGGGATGAGTGGAGATACAGGTCAGCTCAACTGTTCAGCTGAAGAGGAACCCCAGCATGCAGTACTTACAATGATAGGGCCTTGGACAGATGAGAGTGTGAAGGACAAAGGTTCAGCGAGAAAGGGAGACTTCTAGCACATGGCCTGCAAAGGCCCTGGCAAATATCTTTGCCTCCCTGCACATGCATGATTCCAGGGGGTTTGGGATGTTCCTTAGAAGATGGTTGGGAGTTTGGGGTGGGGGTGCGTAGAGGTTTAAGAACTATCAAAAATAAACCATGTCAGACATGATTAAAGCGTAAATGAACTATATTTACAAAATATGAACTATATTTACCCGTGAAACCACTTGTGAAATCTAAGCTTCTTAATTTTTCTTTCCCTACCACTTCTTCAAGGTGCTCCTCTGACATCTGAAGCAGGGGTGGAGGCACGCTACTGACTAGTTTGTCCTTTTTCCTTCGATAACCTTGGCTGACGTCCTCTGGAGACCCGAAGCTGGAGGGCCCCGATTTACTTTGGCCATCCTGCTGTGGGGCGGTCACAGAGGACGAGGCTGAAGGGTCACAGGCAATGGGGATTTGGAAGAGCCGAACACCCTCCGACAGTCCTGAGTGGAGGTCCCAGGGCATCTGTCTGTTGCTGCTCCGCCCTTTGGGTGCCCGAGGGTGCCTGCCTGACTCCTTGAAGGGAAGGGGCACCTGGAGGGAGGTCAAGGTGCCCCATCCCCCTCTCGTGTAGTCACTGTGAAAGCCTGTCCATGGCTACAGTGATGGAGTGCAGGTCTGTGTGTATCTCCAGCAGAATCGGCTGGACCAGGTTCTCCATGGAGACCGCCACCCTCCCCATGCGTGCACACGTCGGCACCACTGCATCAGTCAGCAGGAGGACAGCCTCCTCCGCCTCGGGTGCCACTCTGATGAGGGCCCCTGACATCTCTGCCTGATTTGCCCCTGTCTCTTGTTGCCTGTCCAGCATTTTTTTGGAAGGCTGATTCTAGAGGCTCATCATTGGACTCAAACATCACCAATGCCTCTTCCCCAGCAGTCCTCCACAGTCCTCCACATGCTGATGAGCTTAGCTGACCCTGCTTCCTTCAGCTGCAGACACGTGTCCGTACAGTGACCACTAGAATGTGAGACTCTTCCTGAATTAGATCTTTTATCCACCAATGCCTGTGTCCCTGCACTGGTGGAGGGTGCAGGTGACTGCTGTGACGCCTCTACAGGGTGCACTTTCTTCCTCCACAATGTCTTTGGCCTTCTCCGGGCTTGTCTGAGTGCTGGACAGGACTTTGTCTCTTCCTGCTGACACTTGTAATTGAGAGAGGAGAGAACGAGTCACTGCATGAGCTGTCTCCAACACGGAGGAATGCGTGACCCTTAGGTTGCGATGACATGCGTGGATACTTAATGGATGGAGGCCACAAGCCCATCTCTCCATCTCCTCAGGCTCTGTCCCGCTCCATCCCTGTCAGCGGACTGCCCGCCCCTCAAAGTCGGTGAGGTCTTTGAAGCATGGCTGACCCCATCCCATCTTCTCCCTCTCTTTCCTGTTATCGCTTAACTTTGCCTGCAACAAAGAGAGAAGATGGGGTTGGAAGCAGTTGGATTTGATCAATCTTTCTCATGATTCCAGCCTTGCAAATAACCCACAGGAGGGCAGCACCCTCCAGCATGGGGAGCCCATGCAGGCATAAGGATAAAGCTCACAGCGGCATGTCCATTAGTTGTGCTTGCTGATGCCCTCAATGCCAGATCCCCTCCCCACCACCCCTCACTCCAGACAGCATGTGAGCTATCTATGTGGAAGGGTCAGGGACCCACAGTGTCCTCTCCTCCTGCAGAGTAGATGGGCTGCTGTGGGGCTCTGAAGCATCACCTTATCAAGTTGCCATTGAGGCCCATGTCCCCTGTACCATTCAGTGAGGTGAGTGTGAGCAGTTGAGGGTTCACTTACCCCAGCAGCACAGATGAGGTCATTCATCCATTTGCAGCGTTACGGGGCAGTCCTCTGGTGGAGGCCCTGGACACTGACTGCCCTGGAGACTTCCTCCCATGCCTGGTTCATTTCCCTCCTTGGCCTCCCCCTCTCATCCTCTGGATAGAGGACGTATCTTCTGGCCTCCTTCATCAAGCAGGAAGCCCAGGGAAGCATCACTGAATTTGAGCCCCCTGTCCTATTCGGGCCATCTCCTCCCTCAACTTTGTGTAGGTTGCTCTCTGGGCACTTTTTTAAAATGGCACCTGGATATGACAGCAGAGCCCGTGCCATCCAGCCCACTCAACCATGCGATCTGTTGGAAAACCCCTGGCTGCATAATTAATGAGGCTGGGGTCCCCGCAATACTGCGTGAATTCCCATCAGCCTCCGTGGCGAGAAACACACCCTGACCCCGCCCCTGCCTCGGGATTTAGTCTCAGAATGGAAAATTCTGCCCATTGTTTCACGTCAGGCCTTTATACATTTTCAAGAAATTAGTATTACCCCAGTTGGCATTTGTGCATGATAATGCTTTTTGAGGTCCAGTTGTATGATTGAGAGCCATGTAATGCAATGGTGACAAAGCTATAAGATATGAAGTAACCTGAAGAGCCAGTATCTGTTGGTGAGATAGATGAAAAAACAGGAAACATACTTTGGTGGTCATTGGTTTGTGTTTTGTTGTTTCATGAAGAGATCAGCTTCCTCCTCTCCTGAAGACACACTAACCCTTACTCAGATGGCAGGATGTTTCACTATTGAAGGCACCACAACCAAGCCTGATCCAGTCCAATGACACCAACAAGCAGACTTTCCAGTGGCTTCACTGAATAGTGATCCAGCACAGAATCTCTGATCTTTCCTTAGATTAAGGACACTAAGGCCAATGTGGCATTAAGAGCCTTCACTCAAATCAGTTAACTTGACATATTACCAGAGGTCAGGCCTGGTGCTTATGGCTCAGTACTGCTCTTGGTATATTTTTCAAAATGAGCATTAGCTATGTCAAAGACTCTGGCCGAAAGCTGATGTGAGGTTTTAATTTGCTGAATAGCATTACGAATGGTTCATTTGTGGCCATGTCTGAGTTTTTTTAGTTAGATTGATGCATTACCATAAACATCCAACATCGGAGACATCTGAGGCTAAGAACATGGCAGCTACTAAGATAGACTCGCAGGTTTGTTTCAAGCAGGAAACCTGGTGTAGCATCACTCCCCAACCCCCACTTTCTCTCCTCCCCCAGCTAGGAACATTGAAAATGGGGCATGATACTCTAAACCCACTGACATTTTACAATACATTTGAGAAGGACTACTTGGGTTACAAGAATTCCTACCTTAGAGCATCATTCTCCTTGAAGAAAAGATGTTTATTTCTTTATTAGTTTATAGTATTCACCTTTTGAAAAGAACAGATTGGTTTTATAGATGTACTTTTCCACAAATAATTAAAAGTTTAAAAATGGCTTGTCTTCAAAGGATGAAAGGCAATTTAAAAAATTCTAGAAATCTGCCATGACTGCAAACAGTTTATCAATAACTAAGTGCCTGCTTTTCAATGATTGCTATTGTGTCATTGTTCCTCTGTTATTCTATAAAATGTTTTGCATCAAAAGTAAGAAAACAGTAGAAGCTTTGATTGCTGTATTATGTTTGGTAATTCATAACTAGACTATTTTAATCATGTAAACTCCTTCACTATTTGATAAGGCTATAATTAGAAATAGAAATTAGTTTGCAATTCTAGGCAACCTGCCGTCTAAAGGACATTGATGCATGAGAGAGAGTTTAACAAGCTAAAGCAATGATTGTAGAATTCTACATGATCAAGGGTAACTCTTAAATGCACTTGTTTTCAAAGTAGAAAAAAAACCAAAAATATAAGTCTTTTTAAGTAAAAGAAAGACTTGCATTTTTACAAGCACTTAACACAAACTCAAGATATTCCGAAGCACTTTACAGCCAATGGTGTATTTTTGAAGCATAGTCACTGTTATAATATAGGAAACAGCAGAGCCAATTTTGCACACAGCAAGGTCCCATGATGGCAATCTGACAATGATCAGATAATCTGTTTTAGTTTGTTAATTGAGGAATAAGCAATGGCCAGGACACCAGGATGAACTCACCTGCCCTTTGAAATAGCACCACGTAACCTTTTGTGTCCATCTTAAGAAAGCATATGGGGCCTCAGTTTAATGTCACATCCGAAAGATGGTACCTCCAACAGCTCAACACTCCCCCAGTGAAGCACTGGAGTATCAGAGTAGATTTCGGTGCTCAGGCCTCTGAGGCGGAACTTGAACCCCCAACCATCTAACTCAGACAAATGTGTTATCAGTAGCACCAAGGCTGACAAAAAACGATTTGATGCATGGATCGTTTAAATATAAACAAACTATTTAACTTAAACCATGGGTTCAAAATTAACGAACCTCTAGCAAGAACTACCTTTAGCAGAGATTTCCCCCCACCCTACCCCAACCCAGAGTAGATGATATATGGAATCCAAGGAAAAGCAAGTTGGATCACTAAAGAGCTGTGCTTATGTGTGCATTTTTACTACAACAAGCTTAACTGAGAAAGATAACTCCTGGAGTCACTTATGATTCCTCAGAAACGGAATTTTAATACCCGTTTTAAATTAGTCTAAAACCGCTAGGAATTATGTCATGAAATGTGTGATGATGTCATAACTCTTGAAAGAAATCTGCTGAGGAAGAGAAAATTTGCATTTGTAACTTGTCAGTCATAAGGAGAGACTGTAAAGTATTTAGTAACCTGAAGAATTCTGGATAAAAAGCAGCTTCCAAAATTGAGGAGGAGGAATTATTATTTTTCAACAGTGTATCTGCTGACCTGAACAACAGAAGACAAGGTTTGCACTGAAGTCTTGGATTTGCACTTCTTCAACTACCAACTGTGACTGCTGCAGTGCAATCACATGGAAGATATTACTTGCTAAGTGAAAAAAGACCAAAGTCAATCGAGTTTGCCTTCTGGTAGTCACATGATACAACAATAATGGAGTTTTTGACCAATCAGTCTTTATCAATTAATCTACGACAGACCCAGAAATGAGGCTAGGAAACACCCAGTGGTGAAAGGTTTTGGGAACCATAGTTCAAAAGGCACCTTTTTCCTCCCAAACCTCCTACACTTACCATATGTTGTGCCTTGTGTTGCTCATATGCTGAATGAAATAAATTCAGAGATCACTGGCATCAAGCTTTGTTTATGCGCCAGCTTTGGTGTCAGAATGAAAAAGGTTTACATTTCTTTGCAACACCAAAGCCAGTGTGTAAATGTCCCCAGATTGAAAACTGTACAACACGATCCACACAATACACTCATTTCTATGCTTCTTAGACCAAGGATGAGTCATCTGTTGAATCAACTGATCAGAGTTGAATAGAGTGGGTTGCAATTTTGGATTTTAGTATCTTTTGAGTTTAATTGAATCATTTCAAAGCATTGAGAGCATTGATGCAGAGCTTTTTTTTATTGTGGAAGTTTTTACTTGCAGATTGTTGCCTTTCTAGAAAGATTAAGTGGGTTGGTAAGGTCCATGGTGAGGCAAACTGTGGAGACAATAGACTTTGTAGTTTGATAACTCTTCTCATCCTATATTTTCCTTTGAAATATATACTCAGCCCTTGTCTGTTGCATTTCTTTTTCAACCCCAGTGAGTCACCCTGATGAGGAGTCTTTTAACCAATTGCTAAGAGTAAAGCCTGTCTCATCACTGATGTTTCTAGGTAGGTTGTAATTTCCCAAAAACGTCAGCATTGACCCCTTATAGTCAGTCCTAGGAAATGACAAGCTGGAGAGGCAGAAAGAAAATTCCTGCTGCAGAGACCCTCATTGCCTAACATTGCAAACAGCTTATTATAGTAGTGAATGTATTGCTGATGGAAAATCATTGTCCAGGTGAATGCTTATGAACTTGGGCCCCTGAATGGTTGGATTACCTTGGTTTATCTGGTGGATTAAAAGCAGAAAATGTGCAATAAATCCTATCTTATGTGCAAAATAATATTGTTGCTGTACTTCTGTTGTTCCAGCAAAATTTGACACAAGTTGAGCAATGTTCTATCGATACTATCATCAATTGATGATATAGGGAACAGAGGAAGCAGTTAACTTTTGGATGTAATTTGAAGCTTAATTTTCAGGTTATAAGCAATCTTTTAATTGTAAGAATGATGGAGTTTTACTGTTGGAATTTAAATTATTATTCATGTGTCACTCATTATTACCGGAATATCATTGTGACTGTGTTCTTCCAGTATATTTCCATATATTGATAAATGTTCAACTTTCAGAACTAAATACTGACATAAAATAACATGGAAACTTGACTACTCAGAATTATTCAGGTTTTGTGTTCAAAATTTATATCTTTACAAAGCAAAAGAGAGAATGTACTTGGTGCTTTGTCACATTCTCAGGACGCCATAAAGCACTACACAGACAATTAATTACATTTGAAATGCAGTCACTTGTGTAGGTAATGCTACATTACTGTTTTACTCATGTCACTGTAAAACCATCAAAGGCACCAACAGAGCTAGACCCCAAATGATGGCCACAAATCACATACATATGCTCCATTAGACTATTCAGAATTACACATCCTTAATCAAGTACTAGACAGTATGGTGCAAGCAAATTTCCATAAACAGATTGACAAGGAAATGTAGATGCACATTCTCCTCCTCAATGGGCATCGAACAGTGCTTTAAATTTATGTAATATAAACTATTACAACATGAAAATTTAACATTGGTGGTACACAATTTACAACTGATTTCTAAGCTGCCAAAATTCTCAAACTTTTGGTGACATTTACAAAATGGCTCTCATTTCCCTCCCAGCTCAAAGGTACTCACTTCCTAGAAGGAAGTACAGTCTATGATATTCCTTCACATGAAGAGATTCAAGAAGGAAATGTAATCATCTCTTATAAGTTGCCAGAAAGGGCCTCTTTGCTTTTAAACATAGCTCCTATAAGAAAGGAAAAGAAGGAAAAAAAAAAATTGGTGCATTTGTATAGTGTCATCCATGACCACTAGACATCTCAAAGTGCTTTACAGCCAATTAAGTATTTTTTCAAGTGGAGTTACTGTTGTAATGTAGAAAGTGCAGCAGGGAATTTGTGTACAGTAAACTGCCACAAATAACAATGTGAAAATGACCAGATAATCTGTTTTTGTGATGTGGATTAAGCAATAAATATTAGCCAGGGCACCAGGGATAAATTTTCCTTTTAAAGGACAACGGCTGGGAATTTACATGTAAATAATTCACCTACAGCAATCCTCATTAAACAGGTACTGGAAAATGTCTCATAAGTTGCCACAGAATAATTACTTGCTTATTCATAGGAGACCCAAAAAATATCCTGGAAACAATGTGCAGAATGTTCCAGTGAACAGACACTGGATGTCCTGAGCAATAGGTGCTGAATCATGGATGGAAAGACAAGGAGAGGTCACCAAAAGCCGGGTCACAAAGATCGCTTTCTCATTTGTTATTGGGATAGGGACAATATTAGCCAGGCAGTATTTATTGCTGATGGCTAGTCATTCTGAGGGAATTAAAGGTGAAACATATAGTGTGGGACTGACATTGAGACGTAAACTAGACTGGGTAGGAGATTGCAGGTTTTCTTCTCTAAAAGGCATAGTTGAAGGACCTGGTTCGTTAAAATAATCCAGGTGTTTTCATGGTCAATTTTGAGGTTTTAAATGGAGGAGAAAGAAGTGGAATGGTGAAAAGAGTTATAGAGAAAACGGAATTCCTCCCTGGGGCTTGGAGTAAGATTGCGGACAGCTTTGTCAACAATGATAGAACAAAGGGTGACAAATCATCCAAAGCGCCAGAGTCAGAAGATTAAAGGGAATGGGAGGGATAAGGCTGGGGGCAGTTGCATGTGCCAGACCCGAAGATAGGATAGGGAGTAAATTGAATACGTTGGGGATCAATGAACAAGCGGATGTTAATGAGGATCAGGGTGATGAGCGAGTGAAATAGGAAAAGGACAACTGGATTTTGGTCAAGTTATAGTTTGTAGAAGGTGGTCAGCAAGGAGTGTATTGAAACATTTAAATTTAGAGAAGAGAGGATTGTGGCTATGTATTTCAGCAGCAGGAAGGCAGTGGCAGTAATGGAAGTGGGCAGTGTTACAAAGATGGAAATAAATGGTATTAATTATAGCAACAGTTTGCATTCATATAGCACCTTTAATGTAGGAAAAAATGTCCCCAGGTACTTTGTAGAGATGTAATGGACAAAAATAGATGCTGAGTAGATGACCAAAAGCCTGATCAAAAACATGGGCTTTAAGGGGAGTCTTGAAAGAGATGGTTATAGCAGGCTTTAAGGCAGAGTTTCTGTTCACACAATGTCAAGGGGTGGAGTTCAACCAAGCTGACACTTCAGCCACTTCTTGGGGAGAACTTAATTCAGAGATACAGGAATAAAGGCTAATTTGCTCTGCTGTCATCACGTCCTTTTTGAGAAGGCATAAATTGGTGATAGAGATTTTAATTTTCATAACCCCAATAAACATCATTGCTCCATGGACTTACCAAATTGTTACAACATTTTGACATCCAGCAACCAATGGGTTAAGCAGGTAAGCTTGTTGACAAATTGGAAATTACTGAAATCACTCAAGGGCAAATTCCCCTGACATGTTTGGGTTATTGAAACCCTTTTTAAAATTAATCTCTTACTTTCCACAGCCATCCCAGGTTAATCCTCAATGTATAGTGCCTTTGTTCAACAAAATCATTTGCTTTACTTAAAGCAATGTCACTCACATGAAAGTCCAAGGGAATTTTGTTTTCTCATAAAAAACTTGCCAAACCTTAAGTCTTGACCAAAAGCAATTGAATGAGTATGTAAAAAGTGATGAATTTAAAATAGTCCTATTGGGATAATACTTTTCATTTGATGTGTTGTTCTTTTCTTACCTCTAGTTAGACGAATTACCCTCTCTACAACACCACGCAAAAACAGATTAACAGATCATTCAGGTCTTTTACTGGTTGTATTGTCTCAATGTGTGCAAAATGGCTGTTACTTTTGCTTATGTAACAACTGCACTCAAAATAGTTCACCGTCTGTGAAGAAATGCATCAAGATATGAGAAACAAAGCATGGTGTTATATAAATGCCATTTCTTTCATAACCTTCCATTCTATGAAACCACTGATGAACCTTTCTTCTGCAGTTAACTTGTTTTTAAAACCTAGTTTGTCATTTTGAGCCTGACACAGCTTGCTTTCTTTCCTTGGGAGGTGGATTACATAAAAACTGGATTATATAAAAACATTAGCTCTTCATCTTAAATCCTCAGTCAGAAAACAAGTGATGTGACTGATGCATTCGTCAGTTGTCACTGTCCCAGTGAAAGCACATATGACCTGGGGTTTGGGATGCATCCCTGTACATGTGGTGCTAAGGATTACTTCCACTTGATGAGCATGCAATTGGGTGGCATTGCATTGCAACTGGCCTTCCCCACATTCCAAAGAATGGTTGATGTCCTGTATCTTTCCTCTATTAAACTACAGTGTTCACAGATCACAAACTACCTTGATTCACTTGCATAGCTTGTAACATTTAATGAACGAGGGGTTGGATCTCTGAACAGAGTTAGTGACAGTAAAATAAGCCTGGTTGATTAAGGTGAATAAGCAGATGGGATGGGACAGGACTGCAACATACACATTTTGCTTCAGGCTGATGCAGTAGCTTGCTTTAACATGTTAATTTTAAATCCCATTTTCTCCTGCTTGTTTCACGCCCTGAAGTTTATTATTCAACTTAAGTAGATGGTGCAAAACATTGCTTTATTTTGGCCTGAAAATCAAACCACTTGCTTTTTTTTTCATCTGCACATGGTATAACCTTTGTAAAGTTTATTGCAACATCTCCATTTTTACATTCTTGGTTATAATGGCAGCACCAAGATTTGAACTGCCTTCTCTTCCTGGTCTTATGTACGTCCCTGCCTTAACATAATTGCTGGAAGGTGTGACCTTGTTACCGGCCAGATTTCTATGTCTCTTGCTGTCACTGCTGCTGGCCTAATGGACTGCCAGGAGAGCAGTGGCAAACTTTGGACCGTTGACAAGATGGCCAGGATAAAGCACATTATGAAGGAAAAGGTACCTCTTCTCAAGCCCGAAATGTTAACCGTGTTTACACTTTGGTTCAGTCCAAGTTCTAAAATAAGTTTCAGATCTTCAGGGGGCGACTGCCTTCTTTGGTTGTGGTTCCTGCTCTTTTGGTGTGATGATGGTCATGCCCAGCTATGTGATGATGGTCATGCCCAGCTACACACTCCTTCGCAACAGTCAGCTCCCTCTTGGTCATGGTGATAATGGTGGGGTTCTGTCCTATAAACAGCTCTGCTTCAGCAAATTGCCTTGAATCATGGTAAGGATGGCAGCAGCCACAATGCTCTTCTGCGTTGTAATGTCCATGCAGGGTAGTCCTCCCTGGTGTCTTGGCCAATATTTAGCCCTTAACCAGCATCACAAAAACAGATTATCTGGTCCTTGTCTCATTGCTGTTTGTGGGACTTTCCTGCATGCAACTGGCTGTCACATTTCTTACATTACAACACCAAACCTGAAAAATATTTCATTGGCTGTAAGGCACTTCAGGATGTCCTGAGGTCATGAAAGTTTCTTTGCTTTTATACTTCCCCAGAGGAAAACAGGCTTCTATTTCAACTAAGATTCAATAAGAATAATTACTTCCAATTATTCCATTTGCTGAGAAGGTGCCAGCTTTGCTCTCTCATCTTTAAGTTAAAAGTCTGTTATTGTTGGGTCACCTTGGAAGTTGTTGGGCATCTTACTCTTAGCAAGAGATCTGGCTGGAGGCAAAGATCCTTTTTCAAAGTAACCTTTGTTTCCATACTTAACTATGGACAGGATTAAAAGCACGAGGACAGAATCACCGCTCATCTTTTCCTCATTCTCCTCATTGTCTTCTGTGCGACATTATTATTGCATAGCTCCTTAAGCACATGCTCAGTAGCTCGAGTTAACCTTTCACTCTACAAATAGGAGCTGTTTCCAAACCATACTATGAACTTAAGTGCAATTCAATGTAGTTTTGAGGCAGTGCTGATTGTGGGAGGTGCTGACTTCTGGATGGAATGTTTAAACTAAGACCCCGTCTCCTGCTCAGGTCAATGTAAAAGATCCCACAACACCATTTGAGCAAGAGCAAAGAGCATTCTCTCTCTCGCTCTTGACCACACACCCTCTGCACCCTGCCCCGAACCCTGGTCTCCCTGTCCTAGCCAACATGACACTTTCAATTGTCATGACCAAAAAATGGATTATCTGTCCATTTCCTGTTTATAGGACTTTGCTGTGTGCATATTGGCCCTGGGTCCCCTGGCATACCGGCAGTTCAGAAGTAAACCCGTTAAACAAAGTGCTTCAGTACATTTATGGGGTGCTGTATGAATGCAAAGTCTTTCCTTAATGTTGCTTGAAAAAAGGCTAGTTGAAAGACTTGGTGTGAATTTCCAAACCTCCAGTTGTTACACTGTACCTGCAGTGAGAAAACTAAATGTGTCTGAGTGTCCGTGAATAATCGTGATGGGAAGTTGTCATTTCAGTAGAATCATTTGTATCCCTAGATAAATAATAAGCATCTCTGTTGGATGCTGTTAATATTCCAATCAATGAAGAGCGGTGAATTTATGCAGATCAGAAAAAAACAGCTGCACTGAAGATCTCAGATATTAAACACCACAAGACTGTGACCACATTTCCTATGAGTCAGTAGAAGTCCAGCCTCAATTCCTACCCAAGGACAATAGTGTCACCCAATCACCTGTCAAATAAAAACAAATTAGTAATTAGAAATGCATTACTAACAACTGACTGACTTCTCCACTATTATTAATTTTAAAAAAGATATAATTCGTTTGGTGGTAATAGCATGTAACACTGGTCTGTGTCCAACATTTAGACATAATGGGCGGAATCATTCGTGCCTGCTGGCGTTGGGTGTGCTCGGCAGCGCGAGCCCACAACATGGCGAGAAGGCCAGAAATCGGTTTCACGATGTCATGAAACCAGTTTGTAATTATCGGCTCAGCCGTCAATGGCGGGCCACGTTTCCCACCATCAGACATCAGGAATCTCATTGTAATACATCTGTATATCATTATATGGCCAGTCCGCCGGAATCATCACCCCCCCTGCCCCACCCTGCTGGACATCAGCCCATGACGACGTGATTGCACACTGACATGTTTCATAATAGGATATAAAAGGCGTGCACTTTGAGGGGAACTCAGAGGTGAGTACACAGTAATGTTGCACAATGCTTACCTGTTGGACTTCAAGGTTGAGGCATCTTGGAGGCGTGGTGACAAGGGCTGCCCTGCGGTTGAGGTGACTTGGGGTTGGGGGCAAGGGCTGCCCTGCGGTTGAAGGTAGTGCACAAGCACATGCGGGTGGCGGGGGAGGGAAGTGGCTACGCATTAGAGAAATCTTGTATGAAGTGACCATTCTTCTGCAGCTGAGGCAGTTCAGGCACAGCCACATTGATATGATTGGAGCTGGGCCTCTAGCTTATTTGCCCACTCAAGCAACGCAGAGGCATCAAAGTGCCACCAAGTGCTCCAGAGCTTTTCCTCCCTCGGGCACAGACTGCAAAATAATGAGCGCTTTAGTGGACTGCAGAACAGTTGGATGATGGGGCACATTGTACAACCTACTTGCTAAAGCTGGCCGTGGAGCAGTCACTGGTGGGGGCACTCACAGCCCCTGGCAATGTCATTATGCCAGGTTGGACCAGTCTCTCCCATGGTTCAAGCTAACAGTGCAGCCTTGCAGTGTGGGTTAGGAGAATGCCTGCACCTGAGCTGAGAGCACAGCATGCAGTCCAGTGAGCAAAGCTGCCGCCAATCAGTCAGGCGGAGTTGGGTGGAGTCTTGGGCAGCCATGCAGCGCACTAATCTCTGGCCATCCAAGTGATGGCCAGCACTCTCCAGGATGCATTAAGGGGCCTTCAGACATAACCAAGAGAGGTTCTTAGTGTACCCAATCTAAGCCATGTGTCTCTCTCTTTCATCCTGCAGGAGGAGTACATCAGGAACATGGAGTCTGGTGAACTATCTGTGTGCCTCACAGCTTACAGAGAACAGAGACGATGGAGAAGAGAGCGATGGAGGCACCTGGCTGCGCAGAGGGAGGAGCAGCATCCTTGGGATGAAGGGGCAGCTGGGGCAACCATACACATTGCCGAAGAGCCACAGCGAGCCGACGTTGGTTGGCGCCTAGCTAGATGCAGGGTCTATAGATGCCTCCTTTCATTCCTGCACATGGCTGACAACCAACGTCGCCAAAGACTGCGCATGTCTCGGGTACTGGTCAGTCACATCTGCCAGCTACTGCAGGATCTGGTGCCGAAGGGACATGGAGCACATCCACTGGCAGTGGCTGTGAAAGTGACTGTGGTGCTCAATATTTATGCCAGTGGCTCCTTTCAGGGCTCCACAGGTGACCTCTGTGGGATATCACAAGCCTCTAGCCATAAATGCATCCATGAGGTCACGGATGCCATCTTCGCGAGGGCACACAACTTTGTGGATTTCACCTGGGACCAAGCGAGCCAGGATGCAAGTGTGATTGGATTTGCCCAGATCTCGGGTTTCCCATAGGGGCAGGGTGCCATCGACTGCACTCACGTGGCGCTCAGATCTCCATCGCAACACGGGATCAACTCTGTCAGTCGCAGGGGCTTCCATTTGCTGAATGTGCAGCTGGTGTGCGACCACCATAAACGCATCCCGCAGGTCTGCACATGGTTTCCAGGGAGTGTCCACGACTCCTACATTCTCAGTCGGTCACAGATCCCTGATGTCTTCCAGGGTCCACAGGGGCTGCAGGGTTGGCTCCTCGGGGACAAAGGCTACCCACAGAGGACGTGGCTGATGACACCCGTGTGCGGTCTCAGACTGCAGCAGAGTGAAGGTATAGCAAGTCTCATGCTGCAATTCACAACTTGGTGGAGCAAACCATCAGGATGCTGAAAATTAGGTTTCGGTGCCTGGACTGGCCTGATTGAATCCTGCAATACAGTCCACAGAGGGTGTCACGCATCGTCGTCGCCTGCTGTGCCCTTTACAATCTGGTGCTGTAACGGGGAGCGGAGCTGGCTGAGGAGGAGATGCAGGAGCTGGAGGTCTCCTCCGATGAGGAGGATGTCAAAGGTGATGAGTGTGAGGGGGTCATCGAAGGTGACGATGGCAACGAGACCATCACACTGGCCAGACAAGGCAGGCATGCACGAGAGGCCCTCATAGCTGCTAGGTTTGTGGAACATGTTGACAACATGCAGTGAAGAGACACCATGGGTCCTCACATTGCCTCTATGAATGTTTGACTCCAGTCTGGCTTATGGCAGTGTATATATCCTCTATGATAATGTTCCTGTCATGGAGATGCAGTGGAGGCCCTATTGGTCACTCGATTGCAGGAGGATGATGATGAAATGCAGCGAGGACGCTCCATAGATCTTCATGTAACTTCTGTGAATGTCTAATTCCTGCCTCGAGGGCAGATCGCTTGTGCTCTGTGATCAAGGTCATATCATGGAAATGCAACCATGAAAGTTTAAAAGCATCTAATCCTTTGTATGCGTTCAGCACCTGGGCCCTTCAGGAGCACAGCGTCATTGGTAACAGATGCTCAAGAGATGGGGACCAGCCCCACCTCAAAGGTGCTGAGCGCGCACAGAGAGAATGATAGAACTCTGTGACACCTGCCCACTACATTCTGGCAGCAACGACAAGCACCATCGAGGTGTAGGCATCACGAATGTTTCCAGGGAGTGTGGGGCCAGACCATCAGTGCACAAAGCACAAGTAAGAGGCCCTGGGTTGAAACACCTGCCTTTATCCTGTGCAGAAAGATTTCACATCTGAGTGACACGAACACTGCTCATCAGAACAAGGAGCCATAGGCAGGGAGACATTCTTGGAAGTTTATTGACAATAGTGAACACTATGTACAAGTGATTAACACCCGTGCTCAGGCTGCGCAACTACATCTTAACTTTTCTAACCCTGCTGCTATGTCTTGGTGCTCCCTGGACATCCACAATGGAGGTGGAGGCAGCCTGCTGACTGCTCTATGATGACCTTGGCAGCATCCTCTGGAGGGCCCCGGCCTTCTTTCGGGGTGCTGCTGTATGGCAGTGGCACCCTCCTCGGCCTGTGGAGCTGGGGCTGTGGAGGTCACAGAAAGAGGAGATTCGGATGGGCCGGACACTCGCAGAGTCACCTGGATAGATGGCCCCGGTGGGTACGCCTGCTGATCGTCCTCCCTGTGGGCACTTGAGGGCCCCTGGCTGACTCCTTGAGACGGGGTAGCCGGAGTGAGAACGAGCTGCCTGGCCCCCCTCTCACATACACACTGTTGTAGGCCAACTATGGCATCAGTGATGGAGTTCAGCCCGTGCAGCAGTGCAGGAGTGACGTCCTGGACCAAAGTCTCCACGTTGGCCGCCATTCAACCAGTGTTGACTTTGGTGTGTTGGCATGCCGATGCTAATACTTCAGCCTGAAGGTGGATGGACTCCTCCATTGTGCCTTGTAATCTGAGGAGTGCAGCGGACATCCGTTCCTGATGTTCCCCCAGTTTGCCTTTGCGGCTCCAGCAATTGTGACATGATTGAGTCCAGAGGCTCATCATCTGACTCAGACTCAGCAAATTTCTGACCTCCAGCAGCCCTCCACCTGCCGGACACCTCGGAAGTGCCTGCTGTCGTCTGCTGTGAATCAAACAGTGCGATGTGCTCACCAGATTGCAATCCTGAGGTTATCCTAAAGCTAGGTCCCACTGAGGTGTGCGTCTCTCTGCTGGTGGAGGGTGTGGGTGAGCGCTGTGACGGGTCTTCAGGGAGGGTTTCAGAGGATTCCTCTTCTGAGCTTCCCTCGGGACTTGATTGGAGGCCCTGGGTCGTGGACTCTCTTGGCAGTTCCCCAGGTGTGCCTGCGAAAGCAAGGAGGGTTAATTAGTGCGTGGCAGTGGCGTGTGAAACAGGACACATCACTCACAGCATGGTTGTCTGATGGATGCTGCACTGCTGGATCTTCACTGGTAGAGCACCGCTGACCTCATCATCAGCACAGGAATGGTCCAGATTCTTGCTGGCCAGCTGGATGACTGTTTTCTAATTCAGTGAGGACCTTGATTTCAGGCAATCTGCCATTGGTCTGTGAGCTCTCTCTCTTATTGTGTGCCAGCTTGTCCTGCATGATTACAGATGGAGAAAGTGTAAGCAGGATGCCTGCCGGCCAGATGATAAGTATGCCTGGCATATGTGGGTGGTGGGTGGTCCCATAGACGGGATGAGGACAATGCAGGTGTGTGTGAGAGAGGGAGTGAATGGTGATGTTCCTTGAACTGGCAGTGAGTGAGGGCCCTGTTAATGTGTGATGGGTTTGTGAGTGTGTGAGTTGAGAAGAGTGACTTACCCTGGCGGAACGGGGGAGATAATTCTTGCGGCATTGGGTGGCTGTCCTCTTTTGTAGGGCATTGGCGCTGACCACTGCTGACACTGTCTCCCAAACTCGATTGGTGATGTTGCTGCCCATCCTGTGGCCAGAGTGGGTGTAGAGAACATCACAGCACACCTCCACTGTGTCCAAAAGGCTCTTGAGGGACGCATCTTTGAACCTGGGGGCTGCAGTCTTTTTGTCTTTAAGGGCCATGTCTTCCATGCAGCAGTCCTGGGCTGGAAGCAGTGAGAGGTGTGTGCACGGCTGCACTTTAAATATGGCGCCCAGCGTGATGAAGCAGTGAGATGACGGCATGGCAGCAGAATGAGACCCTGCCCGCCATGGAATTGGCGTGTTTCCTTGGACTGCATAATTAATGTGGCATGTTTGCGATGATACGGCGTGAGAAGCCGCCATTGTGTTCGGGGGTAAAATATTGTTTCTTCCGCCCACGACCACACTTAGTGCAAATCTGGGACAATTCCATCCAATGTTAGAAGTTAGCCAACCAATTTGTGAATTCTAGTTTTTATACATGATGTGCTTTTGAACTGCCCGAGGAAATGATAAGATGCTATTTAAATGTGGCTCCTTTCTTGCTTTAACATCTGAGCTGTGATTTTGTTTGAATTAACTGATTCTGGAGTGAATATTTGCAAACCTGGACCAGGTGGTACTAACTGCATGCTTAAATAAATATGAATTTGGAAAGTCTTTGCAATGGCACTGAGCATGATGATCAGCTAGGTTTTTAATAATAATATTATCAACAATTTAAGTTGCACCTTTAACACATTGACATATCCCGAGGCACTTCAAAGGAGCTTACTTGCTTTTCTGTGCCTCCAATTTTTGGTTTACAATCTAATCTCAAGGGATCAAGAAGAACATTTTGCTGCTTTCTATTTGGTAACTTGGCTGCCCTTCCTATCAGTCACTCATTTGAATACTAAACACTGCAGATGGTTGATGTGCAGCTTTATCCCTGAATACTTTGGGCAAAATCAACCTTGTGCACTGTTGAGTACATGCAGAGAGATTGTGGGTGTACTTCTTGCCATTCACTTAGCATAACTGCTTAAAATTAGCTAATGGAAAAAAAAATATTTTTTTATATTACCAAAGCATTTAAATACAAATGAGTATAAAGTATAGAAGATTATGAACTGGGAAACCAGAGTAATATAAGTATTTTTTACCCACTAACCCCTTTTTTTTTACACTGACTCTTGTCCTTCTGTTTCCTTTCCCTCTATTAGGAAGAGAGCCATGTTGATGACCTTGTTCAGTCCCAGAGCTCCCAATGTCTGTCAACAACCATCCCCTGCCACACAGCAGTGTTCCTGTCGTTCCTTTCTGTCACACTCATTCTTTTTTTATTTTTCTTTCCTCTTTCTCTCTCTTTCTCTGTGCCCTAACCCACTCTGCTCTGAGATAGAATGGTTTAGCAGGAACTAGTGAGACATGACTAATCAGGACAAATTAATTGGAAAATTGCCTTTCAGTACTGGAGATTCGGGGTGTCATTTTCCGGCCCCACCCGCCACCAGGATCGTCCAGTTCCGTCGAAAGTTAATGGGCTTTTGGCTGGGCCGCTGAATCTCCCACTGGGAGGCTGGAAAATCCAGGCCTCTTATTCTTACACATAAATGCCCACCTGACAGGTTTTCTAGTTTTTCCAAATTACAGATATTAATATGAATATGAATGCTCACTTCATGGATGAGTATGGAAGCTCATCTTATTATGAATTTTAAGGAATTACAATTTGTACACAGGATGCCTGTTGGCCTGGGGTGGATTTTGCTGTGAGCACTGCATCGCCAGTCGTTCATTAGACTTACAACTGCCCTTGACTTTCTATGCAGTTTTTCATGGCAATTTCCTGTCAGTTGGACATTCAAATGGCACAGCATCTTCGATCGGCCATTTGTGTAAACAGGGCAAACACCTGTATATCCCCTTAACCAATGCGACTGAAGGTTCATTAATGAGCATTGCAGAGTATGAAGCAGAAAGTGTCATTTAGAATTATGAACTTGATGTAAAACAGAGACAGAAAGTTAAAGAGAGAGATAAGAGCGACAGAGAAGGAAAAGTTTTTAATAAGTTATTTGCTTTTTAAAAAATTTCCAACAATATTTAAAATCTGAATGAATAAGGCTCAACACATCCTAAAGTTAATTGTCAATGTCAGAGAAGACATTTGGCAGTAATTAAGACTTACCATGCTGTTAAAAGCAAGTGCTTAACCTGGAATGACTTGACATAAATAACAGTGAGCACTGTTAGCCTCATCATTATTTTCGTAATAAAATCTGGGCCAATGTATATTAAATAGTTAGTTCCATAAATCTTTTTAAAAAAATCAAATGGGGAAATCGAGCTTTAAGTTGATGCATTGTTTATTCAGTTGTTCAGAAGGTTACACGCATGGCTGCAAATTCACCATGACATTTAAAAATGTGCTTTGAATAGTTGTACAATCAGTGCAGTATATATGATCAAAAATATCCATCTTCGGTACATTGCTAGAAAGTCATGAAGGAAAATTATATCCTGCAGACTGCATTAAAATTTAAGTACATCACTTTGTTGTGAGATTGGAATGCTTGTATATATTCCTATACGCTTTCATACCGTGATTGTTTGTAGAGACTCGACTCTTATGGGAAATTAATTGCTAGGCTAAATGCATTAAGGCCCCCAAGTCTCCTCAGGCAAGCTCAGCTGTATTCAGTATGGTGCAGATTACACATGGCCTGGGTGTTGGACCAAAATTTTGGGCCCAGACTCACCCTCAACCTCCACAGTACTGACAGACTTTTGGAATGTAGCATTTCTCACAAACAGGTAATAATTATCCACTTGTGTGAAAACAATGATACGTTGCTGCATGATAAAAGGTTAGCAGTTTATAAAAAAAACACACATGATCCCCTAAAGGAAAGTTCTGTCTCATTACATCATCGCTGTAGTCTGAGCATATGGGACAGACAGCTGTTTATTCCTGCAATGATGTGTGCTACCTAATGAATCTTAATGGGAAGCCCAGTAACCTCTGCCTTGAGCTATTGAACTTCCATGCAAACTAGAAGCCTAATTTTGAATTCCAGCCTTGTCTAAAAAAAATGAAACCACTTGGAGTTAATTCAGCCAGTTTTTAATTGGGATTCTGTTTGAGTTTTATTTTATATTGAAGGAAAAGAAAATCTCACAAAGCCATTCATATACCAGAGATACCAAATGATCGAGGAACAGGGTCAATGAGGTATCATGTCGAAGTAAACTGATAAGCCACATAATGAAGAAAATAAGGCAGAAAATATGAAGAACTGTAGCAAAGATAAAAATATGGAACAGATCATTCTCAGTTAAGTCCAATCCAAATCACCATTAAGTATTCCCAAGTACAAGAAAAGGCCATTTTACCCATTGAAGTTCTAACTTTCTCAACCTAGTGTCCAATTGCATTTTTAACAGCCCCAAAGTATTTCTCTTCAGTGTGTAAATTGCTTTCCTAATATTACTGTGGGATACTTTAAAGTATGCTTTTGGAGATTGTGTTATGTGTGTAAGTTTGTGTGTGTGTGGCTAATTTAATTAAACTAAATACAGTCAGGCTGCAAGGTTTAAATCATCAAAGGGGTTAGGTGCAAGCAGGCATTTTGAAATGGAAATGGACGAGCTATCATTTGCATTTTCAGATAAGTTGAGAAGTTGTTTGAATTTCAAAGGGTAATTAGAAGGTGACAAGGAAAATGGTTGCACCTTGCAGGAGTTCATAGGTAAACAAGCAGTGGAAATATCATGTTTTATTGACCCAAAACAAAGACAAGTTAAAAACATGAAAGATCTTATATTTGAAAGAGTTTGAGTTTCAAAGAAAATTTGAAACAATGGATTTAAAGAATCAAAAAGGAGAAAATATATTTAAGGAAAGATTGAATGCCATATGAGGACTGACCATGTGAGGTCTTGAAGAGTGTACCATGAAAAAGCAGCTTCTAGCCACCTCAGAGAAGTGCTAGTTTGGTCCAGAGTGCAAGGTTTTGTTAAAAGCCTTGGAGTTCCATTACTGAGTGTGAGGGAGAAGCTGTGAAACATCTCCCTTATAGCAGCAGTGGGTGCTTGTGATAATATTGCTGGATGTTTTATAAATTAAGAAACTACTTGGACTGTTGCCTGAAAGGGGCATGTGTATTTGGGGGTCTAATTAAATAGAAATCTTTTGGGGACTGTTATAAGACTAAGGGCATGATTTTACCGTTGGCGAGCGGGGGCGGGGCCCGCTTGCGGTTGCGTAAAATGATGCAGGATGACGTTGGGCGGAACTCCCGATGTCACCCCACCTCATTTAAATTTTCAGGAAGGCAGGGCGCAGCAAAATCAGCTGCGTGCCCGCCGACCTGGCAATGGTCAATTGAGGCCATTGACAGATCAATTAAAGTAATTAGTGGACCTGCCTGTCCAACCTTAAGGTTGGCGGGCAGGCCAGGAGCCCTGGTGGGAAGTAGAAAAAACATGAACCCTCATCCACAAGCGGGATGAGGTTTCATGTAGGCTTTTAAAAATCTTAATAAAGTTTTGCTGGAAATTATGAACATGTCCCAACTCATGTGACATTGTCACATGAGGGGACATATAAGGGAATTTTTTTTCTCTATTTTTAATATTTTTGCACTCAGAGCCGATCTCCCCTGAGGCTGCATTTAGTCTCAGGGAGATGAGTGCGCTTTTTCATG
This sequence comes from Cetorhinus maximus, assembly GCF_964194155.1. NCBI lineage: Eukaryota > Metazoa > Chordata > Chondrichthyes > Lamniformes > Cetorhinidae > Cetorhinus > Cetorhinus maximus. The sequence continues at coordinate 60,615,653 of NC_135884.1, forward strand.
CGCATGCGCGAAAGAGCGCGCACTCAATTTTAGGCATTCCCCCCACCCCACCCGCACAGGGAGCACATAGCGATTCCCTGCCTTAATTGGCCCGCCCACATAAAATGGCACCGATTGGAAGAGCGCCCACCCATCAACTTCCCCCACAACGGGGGGAAAATTCAGCCCTAAGTGTTACAGCATAGCTGTAATCTTGTATGTTTAACTTTTTCTTTTATTTTGTTAATAAATGTTTTAATTTAACCGTTAAAATCTCCAAAGGTAGTAGTGGACTCTTTACTACTTCTGACTTCAGCATACGTACCTCCTCATAATAAATACAAATTGCAAAATCATTGTGATAGCTTGACCAAGTTTCCTTTGGGATTTGGTCAGCCTGGCAGTTACCACCTGCCATATCATAACAAGCGCCTCATCTGGCAGCATATTCCAAACGTTTATCATCCTTTGAGTGAAATATAAATCCTTGTGGTATCTGTTTTTAATTTACCTTTCACTAATGTAAATGCCTGTGCTCCGACATCAGAAAAAGCCATGACTATCCTCAGTGTGTAATCATTATAAGCAATATTAATAAATACTTCTTTCTCCTCAACATTTTTAGCAGTAGCATCTCTGGAAGAAACTAGGCTGAAATTTCAGTGCACCACTGAGGGAATGCAACACTATCTAAGGTGCCATCTTTCGGATGAGAGATTAAACTAAGATTTAATCTGTTATTTTGGGTGGATGTAAATGATCCCATGACAGTATTCAAAGAAAAAGTGGAGTTCTTCCCAATGCCTGATCTAATATTTATCCTTCGAGCAACATTATCAAAAACAGATTATCTAGTTATTAAGTCAGTGCTGTTTATGGAGCTTGCTGTGAGCAAGTTGGCTGTCATGTTTCCTACAAGAGTGCTATACCCTCTAATGTACTTAATTGTTTGTAAAGTGCTTTAAGACATCCAGTGGTAATGAAAGGCAAGTTTCTCTTTCTTGACCTTCAATATGACTATTTTCACCAAGTTTCATGCAGCTTTGCGATGTTTTCATGTTGTGTCCTGTCTTGCTTTCTTCAAAAAAAAAGTATCAAATTGACCTGCCTTTAGCATCTGTTCTTAGCAAAAGGAATCTATGGGCACAAATGCTGGACATCAACCAATTATCCATACCTAGAGATTAGCAAACAGGTGTTAGACCATTTATCCCTGCTGTGGCTTGGAATTGATATTGAAAGGACACATCTCATTAACATATTGCCTGTGAAATGAGGGAAAGTACACCAACCAATTGCCATTTTTCTTAAAATAAAACACAGTGATCAGTTCCATATCACCAAGATGGCTTTTTGTCTACAGAACTACTCACCATCCCGTTCATTCATCACCTTTGTGTTTGCTGACCTATATTAGATCCCTATCCAACAATGCCTCAATTTTAAAATTGTCATCTTTGTGCTCAAATCTCTTCATGGCCTCACCCCTCCCTTTTTCCATAACCTCCTCCAGCCTACCAACTCTCCACAATCTCTATGCTCTACTAATTTTGGTGTCTTGCACATCCCCCATTTCCTTCAATCCACCTTTGGCAACAGCCTTCAGCTGTCTAGGCCCTGAGCATTGGAATTATCTCATGAAACCTCTCGACCTCTGTCTCTTGTTTTAAGTTGCTCCTTAAAATGTCCCTATTTGACTAAGCTTTTGGTCACCAGTCTTAATATTGTTTTATCTGGTTTGTGCCAAATTTTGTCTGATAGCGCTCCTGTGAACAGCCTTGGACCATTTTAACAATTTAAAGGTGCACTATAAATTCAAGTTGTTGCTGTGTGATAACCCATTTCGAAATCCCCCATTAGCAGGACGGTAAAACTCGATCAAAACTTCATTTGCCATATCTTCAAAAGGTCTGAAAATTCAAATACACCAGACAACGAGGTTCATTTGGTGTGATTAAGAATACATTCTTCTGCAAATCTATGATCGACCTGTGTGCAACTGTTTAACTGCTGGGTTTCTTGGAATCTTAACAAAGAATGAGCTTGCTAGGTTTAGTAAAGCTCCTTAATGAACTTTATATTGAACATGTCGAAATCTTTATCTCTTTGCGTGTTTGGAGAGTAAGCTCGACTTGTTTTCAAGCCCTTTTCTGGAGCTTTTGTACAGATACATGGCTACCAGCATTAGGCAGGTTCAAGCTAAGAGTTCCAGTCTTGAGTTGGCCAGGTACCTGGGGTTTCACTGAAGCAAAAAATGTAAAGGTGCTGAAAAGCAGCAAACCATATCTGTTGTGTGGGTTATATAGAATGTGCAGCATTTGGCCCATATGCTCTATGCTATTGTTAATGCTCTACATCAGGCTTGTCCAACCGTTTTGCATTGTGGTGGGGTCCACTTTTCCATTTTTTCTCACTCAAGGGGGCTGATGAGCTAATTTCAGAAAGATACATGAACTTCAAATTAAAAATTGAGTACGAAGAAAAGAAACAACTTGCTGAGCAAAACTAAAGTCACGTCAAAGCAATAAATTGATAATCTTAAAAAAAAATCAACTAACAAAAATGACCATATGATTGTAAGAGGACATGTGTGTATGTGTCCGGCTCACTCCCAATCTCACGGTGTTTACTCTCACACCCTCACCCACCGAGAGAGTGGGTGAGAGTATGTGTTGATCTGTGGGGATGAGAGTGACTGAGAATCCTGAGACTGGGAGTGAGCCAGGCACACACACACATACACTCTCTCATATACTCACTCCCACTCCCACTCACTCTTACACTCACTCTGTTGTAGGGTGGCCGAGTTGTGCTATTAGTAATAGAGTTGATCTGCAGGCAACTTTCTAAGTGGAAACATTAGGTTTATTTACCGTATGCTCAGCAGCAACTACACGTGTGCTTTTAACTCCAAGTGTATCTCTACACTGACTGCTGAGGTACCCCATGCTACTGTCCTATTGGTTACTAAAGATTATGTGATCTTTCCTAACAAGTGTTATTCTTAAAGGTACATCACACACTAAATAAAATCATAATTACTCCATTCCTTCCCCTTTAACTTGGCAAACATATATTTACAAGTACATATTTTTGAAGACAACATAATATTTACACTGGGCAAGGAATTTACAAGTCAGTCTTTCAGGTGGTTTCCTGGTATGTGTGGAATGTCGCAGCTCCTCAACTTCAGATTCTTTGTCAGGAACCTCCTTTTCCAGAGTTGCCTGAACGTCAGGTGCTTCAGTGGGCAATTGCAGTTCTGTATCCTCAACTCTTGCAGGAACATCAGACATGTCAGTCCTGGGTTGAGTATCCTCAACAGGAAACGCAGAGCCGGTCATGGTCACTGGTGGAACCAAATCTTGGTGATTTGTCTCTTTCTCCCTTAAATGGCTGAAATGTTTACAGATGATCCAGCCTTCCACCTCCACATGGCAAGAAAGAGGTCCAGTCACTGCACTTATTTCACCCGGTAATCAATTTGATCCTTACCCCAAGGTATTCACGTATACCGGCTCTCCCATGGTAAATTTCCTCTCACAACTATGCCAGTCGTGTCTAGTTTTCTGGCTTCCCTGACTCCTTTCCACCTTCCCCTCCCCCTCTAAATTCAGCATTATTAAGCTCAACCTCATCCTGAGACGGTGTTTCAACAATAACTCCGCAGGTGTGACACCTGTTGTTGTGTGAGGGGTAGTCCTGCAATGAAAAAGAAAGTGTGCTAGCTTGGTTGCCAAGGAATCACCAGTTAGCTTTTTCAGGCCTGCCTTGAACATTTGAACCCTCCTTTAGGACAGTTCATTTGAGGAAAGGTGGTACGGTGCAGTTTTTACATGCGTGATACCGTTGAGGCTGATAAGCTGTTGAAACTCAGCACTCAAAAATGTCGTGCTGTTATCAGAAACAACCACTTCTGATAGTCCATGAATGACAAAACTCTGACATAGTTTCTCAATTGTAGCACCTGTCGTTGGTGACTTCACCTCATGTACGCCCAATTATTTTGAATGGGCACCGGCAACGAGCAGAAACATTGTTCCCAAGAAAGGCCCAATGTAACCAATGTGTGACCGTACCCAGGGTCTACCTGGCCATTCCCACGGGTGTGATGGAGCTGTCACTGGCAACTTTTGCAGTTGCTGACATTGCACACAATACTTTACTAAACTCTCTATTTCACCATCCATCCCTGGCCACCATAGATATCTGCGTGCTATGGTCTTCATTCGGGAAATTCCTGGATGGGATCTGTGTAGTTCAACTAAAGGTGGTCCCTTCCGTTTGGAGGAACTATCACTCATGCTCCCCACAATAAGAGATGTTCCCGACAATAAGAGACATCCTGACTGGTTATTTTGTATCTTCTGTTGAAGTACGGTTTCTTACCATCAAACACGGGTTCCTGTGACCAACCATGTAGCACTTGTTCTCATACTTGAGATAGAACTGGGTCCCAACTTGTCTGGTCTCTGACCTGTCGAGCACATACCGGCGAAGAATCTAAGAAATTTAACAGTAAAACAAGTTCCTGTGAAGCTGGGACGTGCTCAGCGTTTTCTTGTAAAGGCAAACGACTAAGGGTGTTGGTGTTTGCAATTTTATTGCCAAGCCTATGTATGAAAGTGTATACATATGCTGCCAAAATTAAGGTTTTATTAGTACTTCTGTATCTTCTTTCTACTTGCCTTCTTCTTTGTAGCACAGACTTTAATCTCGCCCTTCTCTTTGATTTCACTATCAGCCATACTTCTCTGAGATGCAAGTTCAACTTGTCTGAATGCAGTGGCTGAGTCTCCCAAAATTTCATTATCTGTCTGCTTCTTGGGAAATTCTGCGAATTTTGCTTCCAAAGCCTCTTTAGCTTCATTTAGCTGATTCTTCAGCTCTTTCATCTCTTTTTGGTATTTGTTTGCTGCCTCCTGGAAAATTGAACATTGCTGTGTCTTCTCTGCCAACTCATTCTTCAGTTTGCTGTATTCTTTCTGTTCCTCTTCATGCTTTTCCAGAGGTACAAACTTTGACTTGAGGGAATCTTGTAGTGTGTGAAGGTCTTTCAGCAGGTTTTCTTTTTCCCTGTGAAAGTTGCTCACCTCATTTCGAACTCTGTCATCAAGCAGGATCACTTCGAGTTTCTTCTGCTGTTCTTACAGGTTTTGGCTTAAGGCAGCCTGCATTTCTTGAAGAAGAGTCATACGGACTCGAAACATTAACTCTGTTTCTCTCTCCACAGATGTTGTTAGACCTGTTGAGTTTTTCTAGCATTTTTGTTTTTGTTTTTGTTTCTGCATTTCTTTAGGTTGTTGAATCCTTACACACTCCTTTTTTAAAACAGGAACGCTTCCAGCTTCTCTTTGGAATTTCAGTGGCCCATCAAGGTTGATTTCCCTTAACTAATTTCGCCCTAGTGGGCTTGGTCCTCTGCCTCTTAATACCAACACTGGTAGCTTTGCCGCTTGGCTTCCATAATGGACAGTTACTCTGCTTATGCCTTTTACTTGAATGTTTTCACCCATATAGGTTTATAGTTTGGCAGCTGTTTGTTCTAAAATTAATTGATGTACGCCATTATTCAAATATCTGAAGGTATGTTCCCCAATTACTGCAGTGGAAGCTCCCATGTCCACTTCCATTCTAACAGGTTTGCCATTTACTTTCACTGTGACAAATATTGGTTCTGTCTTTACAACTTTCAGGTTAAACAATGAGTAAATGTCTGAATTGTTTCAGGCTGTTGCACATTGCAGATTTCATTGGGCTTCTTCTTTTATTTATAAGCCAGCTTGAATCTTTCCTTGCACTGCCTCATTATATGTTCACTTCTGTAACAATAGTAGCATTTGATTTTTTTTAAACTGCCAATTGCTAAAATACTGACTGTTTCCACCTCTATTAAAAATTTTCTTTCTTCCTGCTGCTAAGTTACTTTTCTTTAATCTTCAGCTATTGGGTGCTGTTTCCCGCTTCTCGGCAGAGTCTTCCCTTTTCGCACCACTTTCGCTTGAGGTTTCCCGCATTTTGCGCACCCTGTATTGCTTTTGAATCTCTTACAGTGCTTTCCATGGCCAGTGCTATCTCTAGCGTCTTCTTGAAATTCAGATTTATTTGGACAATAATTTTTTCTGAATAGTGTCGTCCATCACAGCACACACTAAACAATCTCTGAGCATGTTATTCAAAGTCGTACCGCACTCAGAATGTTCTGTTAGCTGCTTCAAATTTGCTACGTAGCATGCAGTTGTCTCACCCAGGGCTCTGTATTGCGAAGTAAACCTGAACCTCTGCATCGTGACTGAGTGACCCTTCGCGAGGTCCACCAATTCATTGAAATTCTTCAAATCTGTGGCATTGGGTGCCATCAAACTTTGAAGCAAACCGTAGATTTTGCTCCCACAAGTAGTCAAGAGGATCGCTCGCCTCTTCTCTTTCCCCGTGATCTCATTTGCTTGGAAAAAGAATATGAGGTGTTCTATGTATTGAGACCAGTCATCTGTGGCTGGTTCAAAAGAATCAATTCTCCCAAATTGTGGCATCTTGAGAGAGGATAACTTCTTCAATTCTAACGGAGCTTGCTACTTACAATCACTGGGTGAGGTACAGTGCCGATTTCTTTTTAACTTGATTTCTTCTTTTCAATCCTGTTTTATGCTCATCCTCAGTTTGTTGTAGGGTGGCTGAGTTGTATTATTAGTAATTGAGTTGATCTGCAGACAACTTTCTAATTGGAAATATTAAGTTTATTTACAATATACTCAGCAGCAACTACACGTATGCTTTGAACTCTAACTCCATCTCTACACTGACTCTGAGGTAGCCTGCACTACACTCCTTTTGGTTACTACAGATCATGTGACCTTTCCTAACAAGTATTATTCTTAAAGGTACATTACGCTCTAAATAAAACCAGAATTACTACACATTCACACACACAGTCCCTCTCTCCCTCCCACAAAAACTCACAAGCTCTCTTCCCCCCTCTCGCACACTCTCTCTCTCACACACACACACACACACAATCCCTCTCTCCCTTTCCCACACAAATGCACATACACACTCTCTCTTCCTTTCACACAGAAACTGACTCACACTCTTCCTCTCCCTTTCACACGCACTCTCACTCTCTTCCCCCCATCTCTCTCTCACACATGAAAATACACTCATTCAATCTCTCCCTTTCGCACAGACACACTCACTCTCCCTCTCTCCCACACACACTTATTCAGTCTCTCTCTCTCCCTTTTTCACATACACACACAAACACACACACTTTCTTCCTGTCTCTCTCTCTCTCACACACACACATTCTCACTCTGTCCCTTTCACACACACTCACTCACTCTCTTCCTCTATCTCTCTCTGACACTCACGCACTCTCTTCCCCTCTCTCTCTCGCACAGACACACCTCCACACACACACACCCCAGTATCAAGTCTCTTCACTCCCCATGCAGGCCCCACCTCCCGGGCCCCGCAGCACTTCCTCTCTCCCCGGGCCCTGCAGCACCTTCACTCTCCCCGGGCCCCGCAGCACCTTCACTCTCCCTGGGCCCCGCAGCACCTTCTCTCTCCCCGGGTCCCGCAGCTCCTCCACTCTCCCTGGGCCCTGCAGCACCTTCTCTCTCCCCGGGACCCCGCTGCACCTTCTCTCTCCCTGGGCCCCACAGCACCTTCTCTCCCTCCGGGCCCCGCAGCTCCTCCACTCTCCCTGGGACCCCGCTGCACCTTCACTCTCTCCCAGGCCCTGCAGCACCTTCTCTCTCCCCGGGCCCCGCAGCACTTTTTCTCTCCCTGGCACCCCGCTGCACCTTCTCTCTCTCTGGGCTCCTCAGTAACTTCTCTCTCTTCTTTCCCCTCTAAAATTCTCTCTCCCTCCCCAGCACACTTACTGACACGGGTGATAGCTGCTCATCCAATTAGGGACTGTTTCTCTCCCACATTTGCTGCTGATAGTGAGCCTATTAGCAACAAATGCAGGAGAGTAAAGGCCTGTGATTGGAGGATCAGCCCCTTGCAGAATCTTCAACTTCACTTATCTGTCTTACCATCATTTTGAATAGTAGCGCCAAGGGTCACATAGGATGGCTTTGGGGGCCACAATCTGGCCCAATGACCAAGGGTTGGACAAGCCTGCTCTACATGAACATCCACCCATCCCTTTTCATGTCACTCTGGCAGCATAACCTTCTATTCTTTTTTCCTTCATGTGCTTACCTCGCTTTCCCTTAAATTCATCTATGCTATTCATGTCAACTATTTCTTGAGTCCCACATTCTCACCATTCTAGGGGCAAAGAAGTTTCTCCTGAATTCCTTATTGGTTTTATTAGATGTTGACTTATTTTATGGCCTCTAGTTGTGGAAACATCTCTTTGTCTGCTCTATCCAACCCTTTCATACTTGTAAAGACTTCCATTTTATCACCAGGTGACCAACCATCCAAGTTTCCTGGGATTGTCCCAGAATTTGGCTTCCTGGTCATGGATTTCCTGGGACACCATTTGTCCTGGAATTTTCCTGGCAGCGAGGGAAGACACTGCTCAATGCCTCCTCTTGCCACTGCCCAATCATCATTGGTGTCTGTACATATGCAGTGCAGATCTGGCACAACGTACATGCACAGACACAGCCATGAAGGGAGCAGAAGCACTTGTCGCTGGGATCACTCTTCTCCCAGCTTTGACAGGTGGGTGGTTGTAGCAGCTTCTGGGATCTGGGCCGATGGCGGGGACAGAGTTCAGGTTCAACTTGGGGTGGAGTGCTTCGAAGTCAGGTTCGGCAGCAGCCTTTCAGGCCCTAGTCTGGGGGGGGCCAGGTCTGTCAGAGGCCTAGGGAGGTGTCTGGCAGGCCTGAGGGGGAGGGGTTTGCCAGGGAGGAGAAGAGCTGTCTGGAGATGGGATGGGAGGTTCCAAGGAGGCCTGAGGGGAAGCAGGGGTCTGGGAAGGTCCGAACTGGTGGTCCATGGAGAGGATGTAGGGGCCTGGGGAGGGGAAAGTGAAGTCCAGGGAGGCATGAAGAAGGGGAGATCTAGGGAGGGTAATGGGGGTGTCTGGGGAGGCCTGAGGTAGGTGGGGGTAATTTGAGCAAGCTGCTCCCCTAGCCCTGTCCGTGCACTCCCCCCACCAGCCCCACTGCTCAGGTCTTGTCAGCTACTCCCCCACCCTGTTCCTGAAGTGTCCCTCATATTTTTCCCACAGAGTTGGTCACCCTGCTTCATCTGTCTTCTCTTTTCCAGAGAAAAGTGCCCCGGACTATTCATTCTTTCCTGATAGCGATAACTTCCCAGTTCTAGTGTCATCCTTATAAATTATCTTTGCCTCTTTTCCAGTGCCTCGACATCCTTTCTTATAACATGGCAACTGGAACTATTCACAGTACTCCATATAGTCTTATTAATCTGCATCATATCTGAAGGGGCAATCTTATATGTACTTCAGTCCCACTATTTAATGTTTTGCTGTTTGTGCAGTTTGAGTCACTAGTTTTCCTCAGACGGTGTTGGTTGTCTCCTGCTAAACAAGAGGGAGGAAGTGTATTCAGCCAATCATCTGTCAGATATATCTGTTAGGTCACCATGCCGTTATTCACCAAATATCTTGTCAATGCTCATTGATTATTCAAAGGCTAATTGGCAGTGAAGGCTTGTGAGCAACGTCCTTTCTGTCTATTTGAGTATTGGGTTTGGAAGGCTGTCTTCACAGCTAAGCAACAATGCCAGCATAAGAACATAAGAAATAGGGGCTGGAGTAGGCCATTCGGTTCCTCAAGCCTGCCCTGCCATTCAATAAGATCATGGCTGATCTGCCCCAGGCCTGAACTCCTCTTTCGTGCCAGCTTCTCATTGCCCTCCAACTCCCCGATATTTCAAAAATCTATCTACCTATAAGAACATAAGGAGAAGAACTTGGGATAACTTGGCCACTGCTTGTAGCACTGTGAGAGCGGAGTTAAGGGCATCACTCCTCCCCCCGCGCTCCCCCCACACACCTTTTCGAGAAAAGAAAAGGCTAACAGGTGACCTGATACATGTCTTTAAGATTATGAGAGAGTTTGATAGGGTAGATGTAGAGAAGATTTTCTAGCTTGTGAAGAGACCAAAATTAGACCTCATAAATATAAGATGGTAATTCACAAATACAATAGGGAATTCGACAACAACTTATATAGCGCCTTTCATGTAATAAAACATCCCATTATAAAACAAAATTTGACACTGAGCGACACAAGGCGATATTAAGGCAGATGGTCAAAACACATTATCGAAGAGGAAGATTTTAAAGAACAACTCACAGGAAGAAAAAGGGATAGAGAGGCAATAAGTTTAGGGAGGAAATTCCAGAGCTTAGGGCCCATAGCTGAAGGCTTGGCTCCCAACAGTGGAGCAATTAAAATTGGAGATGCTCAAGAGACCAGAATAGATATCATGGAGAGCTATGGGGCTGGAGCTGATTACAGAAATAAAGGGGAGCAAGGCAGGGAGGTTTTTGAAAATAAGATAGAGAATTTTAAAATTGAAGTGTTGCTTGACCGGGAGCAGGTGCAGATTAGCGAGCAAGTGATGGATGAACAGGGTTTAGTGCAACCTAAGACATGGGCAGCAGAGTTTTGGATGGCCTCAGGTTTACAGATGGTAGAATCTGGAAGACCAGCCAGGAGTGTGTTGAAATAGTAAAATCTGGAGTAACAAATGCAAGGATGAGGGTTTCAGCAGCAAATGAGCTGAGACAGGACTGAAGCCAGTTGATGTTACAGAGGTGGAAATTGGCAGTCTTAGTAATGGTGCAATTTTATTTTATTCTTTCACAGGATGTGGGCATGGGTGGCAAGACCAGCATTTGTTGCCCACCCCTAATTACCCTTAGGAGGATGGTGGTGAGCCACCTTCTTGAACAGCTATAGTCCATGAATCAGGGGACATAGATTCAAGATAAGTGGCAGAAGGTGTAGGGGGGACATGAGGAAGAACTTTTTTATGTAGAGGGTAGTGGGTGTCTGGAATTCGCTGCCCAAGTTGGTGATAGAGGCAGAAACTTTAAACTCTTTTTAAAAGGACCTGGATCTGCACCGTAAGTGCTGTAAGCTGCAGGGCTATGGGCCGGGTGCAGGAAGGTGGGATTAGAAAGGTCAACTGGGTGTCCTTGGGCTGGCATGGGCAAGATGGGCCGAATGGCCTCTTTCTGTGCTGTAACTTTTCTATGGTTCAATGTGATGTAGGTATATTCACAGTGCTGTTAGGAGGGGGTTCCAGATTTTTGACCCAGTTAACAGTGAAGGAATGGCAATATAGTTCTAAGCCAGGATGGTGTGCGACTTGGAGGGGAACTTGCAGGTTCCCATTGATTCCCATGCATCTGTTGCCCTTGTCCTTCTAGGTGATTAAGGTTGGGGTTTGGAAGGCACCAGCAAAGGATCTTTGGCAAGTTGCTACAGTGCAACTTGTAGATGGTACACACTGCTGCCACTGTGTACTGGTGATGGGGGGAGTCAATGCTGACAGTGGTGGATGTGGTGTCAATCAAACGGGCTGTTTTGTCCTGGATGGTGTCGAGCTTTTTGAATGTTATTGAAGCTGCACTCACCTAGGCAAGTGGAGAGTATTCCTTCACACTCCTGACCTGTGCCTTGTACAGGATTTTAGTCAGCAGGTGAGTTGCTCACTGCAGAAGTCTGAGCCTCCGGCTGGTCTAATTAAGTTTCTGGTCAATGGTGACTCCCAGAATGTTGATAGTGGGAGATCAGTGTTGATAATGCCATTGAATGTCAAGGGGAAATGGTTGAATTCTTCTTGAATGATGGTCATTGCTTGACACTTGTGTGGTGTGAATGCTTTTTTCAGCCCAAGCCTGAATGTTGTTCAGGTCTTGCTGCATTTGGACATGGACACAGTATTTGAGGAGTTGCCAATTGTTGCTGAACATTGTGCAATCATCACGGAACATCCCCACTTCTGACCTTATGGTGAAGGGAAGATCATTGATTCGGCAGCTGAAGATGGTTGGGCCTAGGACAGTATCTTGAGGAACTCCTGCAATGATGTCCTGGAGCTGAGATGATTGGAATCCAACATTCACAACCGTCTTCCTTGTGCTAGGTATGACTCCAGCCAGTGGAGAGCTTTCCCCCTGATTCCCATAGACTCCAGTTTTACTAGGGCTTCTTGATGCCACACTCGGTTAAATGCTGCCTTGATGTCAAGGGCAGTCACTCTCACCTCACCTCGGGAGTTCAGCTTTTTTGTCCATGCTCGGACCAAGACTGTAATAGGTTCTCCAACCAAGTGCCCCTCGCGGAAGCCAAACTGAGTGTCAGTGAGTAGGTTATTGCTGAGTAAGTGGTTGATAGCACTGTCAATAACAGCTCCATTACTTTGTTGATGATTGAGAGTAGACTGATGAGTAGCAATTAACTGGATTGGATTTATCCTTTTTGTGGACAGGACATACCTGGGTATTTTGCCACACTGTCAGGTAGATGTCAGTGTTGTAGTTGTACTGGAGTAGTTTGGCTAGGGACACAGCTAGTTCTGGGGCGCAAGTCTTCAATATTACAGCCGGGATGTTGTCAGGGCCTATAGCTTTAGCTCAATCCAGTATCTTAAGGCATTTATTGATATCAGGTGGAGTAAATCATACCAATTGAAGACTGACATCTGTGATGCTGGGGCCTCACGAGACTAAAATAGATCATCAACTCAGCACTTTTGGCTGAAAATGGTTGCAAATGCTTCAGCCTTATCCTTTACACTGATGATGTGCTGGGCTCCCCATCATTGAGGATGGTGCTATTTGTGGAGCCTCTTCTTCTGAGTAGTTGTTTAATTGTCCATCACCTTTCACAACTGGATGTGGCGGTACTGCGGAACTTTGACCTGATCCTTTGGTTATGGGATCACTTTTTCCCCCTCTATTACATGTTGCTTCTCTTGTTTAACATGTTTTTAGTCCTGCTTTGTAGCTTCACCAGGCAGACAATTTATAGTTGTGCCTGGTGCTGCTCTTGGCATACCCTCCTGCAGTCTTCATTGAACCCAGGTTGATTCCTTGACTTGACGATAATGGTAGATTGAGGGATATGCTGGGCCATGAGTTTATAGATTGTGGTTTAGTGCAATTCTGTTGCTGCTGATGGCACACTGTGCCTCATGGATGCCCAGTTTTGAGTTATTAGATCTGTTCTGAATCTATCCCATTTAGCATGGTGATAGTGCCAGACAACATGACGGAGGGCATTCTCAGTGTGTAGATGGGACTTCATCCCCACAAGGACTGTGAGGTGGTCACTCGTACCAGTACAGTGGTCAGAAGCTCACCTCTGCATCACATAAGACACCAAGGTTGTGAACAGTCTGGATTAGTCTCGGCAAGTTGCCAGGGAGAGGGATAGAATTGGTAGCTGGGGAACAGAGTTTGGAGAAACTTCTTAAGCGAACTCGATACTACACTGTGTAGTTGAGGCAAATAATACAGATTTATTTAAGGCGTTGCTAGATAAAGGGATGAGGGAGAAAGAAATAGAATTATTTTTCTGATATGGTTAGATGAAGGTCTGTGGCAGGAGGCAGTACAAACGGCAGCATTGGCCAGTTCGGCCAAATGGCCTGTTTTATGTGGATTCTGTGTCTTTCTATCTAATCCCAGAAATGGGGGTGAAACCATTGCCAATATATTTAAGTCCTGCACTGACTATGCACACGTCTAACATTGCAGTGAAGATATATCATCTTATATTGCTTCGTTTTAGTTCAAAGGCTCCTATTGCTACGATAAAAGAAATCATAAAATATAATTTGGAAATTAATGTGCTGTGTGATGGTGCCTCAAAGCAAACCAAAAGTGCCACAATAGAGCTAGATATACTTTGCAACTTAAAAGAAAGCACAGTTGCTCTGCCCCCCATCATCATTTAGATATTAACCTCTTTTAATATTCCTCTTATGACGTTATGGAAACTTATCTGAGAATCCTATCTAGTTTCAAAAGGATCTTTCCGGCGCCCATGCTAAGCATCCAAATTTGGTACATGTCATTCAGGGGCAGCAATTGGTTGCAATTCAAAGAAACTGGGTGAAGGGGTCAAGTTTTTTTTTTAATGCCCCAGACCCGTTTTTCATATTTGACACATTAACATGCGCAAAGGCTGAGAATTATCACCAGAAATGTGAAGAAGGTAGAAGGCATCATTTTTCCACACATCAGGTTTTTGGAGCATGGAATGCTTTAACACAAAAAGCCTTTGAGGCAGACACTATAAAAGCATTTAAAATTTGAATTGGCTAAGTTGTTTGAAAAAGCATATCATAAAACGTGGGGTAAAATGTAGAGGACTGGCAGCAGCTTAGAATAGCTGCAATTGAAGTGCTATCTCTGACAAGTGTAGTAGGATAAATGGCTGCCCCTTGTGCTGTAATTTCTATGATTCTGACGCATTCCTAATCTGTTGTGCTTGACTGGGCTACATAATATGCAATCAGAATAGGCTCTCATTTTTCACTTTACCTCACCCTATGACACTCAACAATCTTCCCTCTTAAATGCAGGAGGTCTTGATTTTAGGAGCCCTGCTCAATTCCTTTGCCAAGTGGTCTTTTGGCTTTAGACACCGAGGCCAACAGGCTATTTGACAGTAGGATACATGGCAGCTATGCAGGATTTGTGGCAGGCGGCATTGATACTCATGATTCAAAATGGGATAGTAACAGATATTTCATGTTCAAAGGACACTAGCCACCTTAATGGTAGCTAACTCAGCAGAAACTGATTTCCGCCAACATTCCCTTTAACAACTGCGTCTTGCTCCATACACTTTACCTTGGCAGCATCTTCAGTAGGCATGGGTCAGCTTCCAGATGTTGACAACACCAACTCCTCTCTGCCACCATCTTCGATCCACAGCCACCATTGCTGTGTTTGCCTGCTCGTCTGACATCATGTCATGGATCAGCCCAATCTTTGTCCAACTTAACATCAGCAAGACCAAAGCCACTCATTTCTTTTTTCATCAAAATGCCTACACCCTGCTGGTCCCATTCCCATTCCACCCCTGTACCACTGAAACCCTTTTAGGGCTTCCCCTTTAGGTTCAATCTTTCCAATTCTCTCTTCATTGACCTCATCCACCATCAGTATATTCCAACTTGCCTAATACTCCATGGCCTGTATTTGTCAACGAGGGTGAAAGATTATGATAAAGCACTTTACACAGGAAATTACCAGGGATAGAGTATTTTGGAATGGCTGAGGCTGAGACAATTGCATTTCTTTTAAGGGAAAATTGGGATAAATATTTGAAACATAGAAAGGACTAAGACTATAGGATAAAAGCCAGGCAGTAGGATTATATTTGGCTTGTTACAGCAAGAAGTTGGCATAGACATGAAAGGCTAAATAGCTGCCTCCTATACTGTAAACATCCATGGTGCCCCATTCCCTATACCCCAGTCAACACATTGCTTGACCAGGAGCCAATCTAGGTCAGCGAGCACAGGGGTGATAAGGGAACAGGACTTGCTGCAAGTTAAGACATTTCTGGATGAACTCAAGTTTATAATAGGTAGAATGTGGGAGACCAGCCAGGAGCGCCTTGGAATAGCCACGTTTAGAGACAATGAAGGCACAAATGAGGGGTTCAGCAGCAGGTGACTTTGAGACGGGGGCAAAGTTAGGTGATGTTATGGAGGTGGAAATTGACAGTTTTAATGATGGCATGTATATGAGGTCAGAAGCTCATCTGGGGATCAAATGTGACACCAAGGTTGTGAACAGACTGGCTTAATCTCAGAATGCTGCCAAGGAAAGGGATGGAGTCAGTAGAGTACAATACCAAGGAGGTAATGTTGAATTTGTATAAGACACTAGTTCGGCCTGAGTTGGAGTATTGCATACAGTTCTGGGTGCTGCACTTTAGGAAGAATGTGAAGGCATTGGAGAGAGTGTAGAAAAGATTCACGAGAATGGTTCTAAAGATGAGGAACTTCAGTTATGAAGATAGATTGGAGAAGTTAGGACTGTTTTCCTTGGAGAAGAGGAGGTTGAGAGGAGATTTGATAGAGGTATTCAAAATCATGAGGGGTCTGGACAGAGTAGATAGGGAGAAACTATTTCCACTCACAAAAGGATTGAGATGAGAGGGCACAGATTTAAAATAATTGGCAAAAGAAGAAAAAGAAATATATTTTTAAAAATTCATGCAGTGAGTGGTAAAGATCAGGAATGCACTGCCTGAAAGTGTAGTGGAGGCAGGTTCAATCAAAGCATTCAGAATGGAATTAGACTATCATCTGAAAAGGAAGAATGTGCAGGGTTACAGGAAGAAGTTTGGAGAATGGCACTAAGTGAAAGCTGGTGCAGACATGATGGGCCGAATGGCTTCCTCCTCCACTGTAAAAGTTCTGTGATTTTGTGATTCTGGTTCACCAGAATCTAGAATAGTTACAGCACAGAAGGATTTGGCCTGCATGCCCATGGCCAGTTGTCTGCAAAAGCAACTCGATTAGTCCCACTCTCCTGCCCTTTTCAAGTAGCCCTGCAATAATTTTCTCTTCAGGTGTTTATCCAATTCCCTTTTGAAAGCCATGTTTGAATCTGTCTCCACCATGTTCTCAGGCAGTTCATTCCAGATGCTAATCACTCATTGTGTAAAAGTTTATCCTCATGCAGCTTGGTCCTTTTGCCAGTCATCTTATGTCAGTGACCTCTGGCTCTTGACTCTGTCCTTAAGGGAAGGAGATCCACTAACTGTCGCCAGTCTGGCCTTGATGTGACTCCAGATCCACAACACTCTTGCTGATTCTTATCGGCTATGTGAACTGACCTAGCAAGCCACTCAGTTGTATTCAAGAAGATGGCTCACCACCACCCTCTCAAGGACAGTTAGGAATGGACAAGAAATGTTGGCCTTGTTAGTGACACTCACATCCCATGAATGTATAAAATTGGGAAAGAGTATGTAGATCAAAAATGGA
Source organism: Cetorhinus maximus (assembly GCF_964194155.1). Taxonomy (NCBI): domain Eukaryota; kingdom Metazoa; phylum Chordata; class Chondrichthyes; order Lamniformes; family Cetorhinidae; genus Cetorhinus; species Cetorhinus maximus. The sequence goes on from NC_135884.1 coordinate 60,632,588, forward strand.
GATAAGTTCGAACATTTGTCTGTTTTTCTCTGTTACTGAGTTACAGTGGAAGGGGAACTTTCAGAGCAGCTTTAAGGGAATTGACATTTCTCCCAATGTTTGAATGGATCAGTGTGTTTATTATGAAAGATGAGCAATCAGGAAGAGGTGATTAAAATATCTAGTCTTTGTATGCAATTGCTTCCGTGTTTTCCATGTATAAGTGACCAATCGGAAATTGAGTGATCACTACAGATGCAATTTGTTTAAGAATGTGTTTCCTCTGGAACAACTGGTTTAATTTAATTCCATCTAGAAAATGGATAAGTCAATGATTTGAAAAACATTAATTTGACCCTACTTGAGGGAATTATCCATAAGATATAGTTTAAGTTAATTTGACATCCTCATAGCATAAACTTGTTTGAAAAAAGGCTGCAAATGGACATGACAGCAGTTTTAGACCCTCCTCACATACATATATATAAAAAATATTTATATAGCATCTTATCATGTCTGTCATAGATGCCTTGGAGTGCTTCGTATACAATGAATCACTTTAAATTACAATGACAATTGATGTGTAGGCAATACAACAGCCATTTTGGAGCATAGTAAGCTACCACAAACAGCAATGAGATAAATGGCAAGTTAATTTTTTTTGGTGGTGTTGGTTGAGGGAACAGTGTTGCGAGGACATCAGGAGAGTTCCTTTTTTTTCTTTGAATATCACCATGACATTGTTAACATCCACCTGAAGCACTCAAACAGACAGGTAGGCCCTCCTCATTATTAGTATTGGCATGAGGTAAAGCTTTTCTACGTAACGAGTGGTTAGGATTTGGAATGTACTGTCTGATAGGGTAATAGATACACATTCAATAAGTAGCCTTCAAACAGGAACTAGATAAATACTTTGAGGGGAAAATGCAGGGATGTAGGAAAAGAGCAGGGGAGAGAGACTAAAAGCAAAATACTGCGGATGCTGGAAATCTAGAACAAAAACAAGAATACCTGGGAAAACTCAGCAGGTCTGACAGCATCTGTGGAGAGGAATATAGTTGACGTTTTGAGTCCATATGACTCTTCATCAGAACAAGATTCTGATGAAGGGTCATACGGACTCGAAACGTCAACTGTATTCCTCTCCGCAGATGCTGTCAGACCTGCTGAGTTTTTCCAGGTATTTTTGTTTTTGTTCTAGGGGAGAGAGACTAACTGCTTTGCTCTTCGAAAAAGTTAGCACAGACTCAATGGGATGAATAGCCTCCTTCTGTGCTATGCACTGGTTTATGATTCTACATCATGCCAAGAATTGTTGATACCTCCATTAAGGCTGATGTTGGCAGCTGTGAGCAACCATGACATTTGTTTCTTAAAGACAATCTAATGGTACATTCATAAACTTTTTGCATGGTGGTGCATTTCTCAATTTCTTGGCACTACGTTCATGGCCATTTCATTTCCTGGAGGATGATGTACTTGGACTTCCTGACACTGAAGTGAGTGCTGTTTGGTTGTACAGAACTGAAGCGCTGAAAAAAAGAAACATGTCTAAGCTTTCTGTTCTGCTTTCATCACGACATTCACAAGATAACCAACATAAGGGGGAAGACAACATTTATACTGTATGTGAAGAGAGTGCTGATTGGTTGGCAAGTGGCATTGCCATGGAGAATGCACCACTGATGGTGACTGACAGTTAACTGCCAAGCATTGTTTTTGAAATTTGAAATTTAAGCCAGGCAGCTTGACCCTGATTGGTCAAGGCATTGCCCTGAGGATGAGTCAGCAAATGGTTGTCACTTACTTTGTTTAGCTAATGTATACAGCAATGTATGTACATATTCTTTCTGTCTGCAAAGATCAGGGCCTTGTTTATCAATTTAGAGGGGAGGCAGTGGCTCAGTGGTATTGTTACTGGACTGGTAATCCAGAGAACCAGGGTAATGCTCTGGGGACCTGGATTCGAATGCCATCGCTGCAGATGGTGAAATTTGAATTCAATGAAAATTTGTAATTAAAAGTCTGGTGACCATAAAACCATTGCCGGTTATCTAACGTCCTTTAGGGAAGGAAATCTGCTGTCCTTACCTGGCCTGGCCTACATGTGACTCCAGACTCACAGTAATATGGTTGACTCTTAAATGCCCTCTGAACAAGGGCAATTAGGGATGGGCAATAAATGCTGGCCTAGCCAGCGCCACCCACATCCCATGAATGAATAATAAAAAAAATATATTTGGCGTCCAGTACACACAAATGCTCCACATTGCAAGCCTAACTGACAGTCTTAAATTGGTTGTCAGCGTAATTCTTAGCACATTGAGGATTATTTACCAAATGTCCAGTCGCAAAATGTTGTTTTCCCCCTTATAATGGTATTCTTGCGAGTGTCCTGATGAGTGCAAGTCGAAAAGCTTAGATATATCTCTCTTTTTCAGCAAAGTTAAATGTCATATGCTTGCAAAACTATTTTGCACGCTAATCTGACAACCTAGCTATTATACAAGAATTATATGTGACATATATGTTGCTCCAAGATGGTGCATATTGAGGACAAGATTTCCGTTTCCTATCCTTTCTAAATATTGTAACTTTCTGTGCTCATCATTGGCCTTGAAGAGCCAAATATTGATGCAATGCTCTTCATATAATCCATATTTTTTTCTTTTCCAGATGTACATACAGACCACCACCCTGACCATATCCATGAACCTAAGTGCTTCTGTGGCTCTGGGTATGCTGTACATGCCGAAGGTTTACATCATCATCTTCCACCCAGAACAGAATGTCCAGAAGAGAAAGCGTAGCTTTAAGGCAGTGGTAACTGCGGCAACAATGTCTTCACGACTATCCCACAAATCCTCAGACAGGCCTAATGGTGAAGCCAAAACAGAGCTGTGTGAAAATGTAGACCCGAACAGTAAGTAAATGAGACGTATGCACAATTTATTTTGTTTTTGTCATCTGTCTCTAAAGAGCTGACCAGTCGCTAAACCTAATAGCTTCAGTATGATACCCATTTACAAGCATACTGAGTAAACAATACAGGGAGCTCTATCTTGAACTGGTATCTTTATAATTAGATACATGTTATTGCTCTGAGCAATGTTGCAAATCCATGATTTAATTAGTATTCGTATCTCATAGCTTGTTGTCTGATGTGGTTAAAGGTGTAAGCATATATTTCAGTCCTCATGATTCTTGTGCTACAATTTTAAATTCTTTTGGAGCGTGCCATTACCCAGGTAACTATCATAGCTCCTAGTGTAAGAGGTTGAGTAATGTGATTAGAGAGGTAAATATTGCCAAAGTGCTTAATTCGATACTAACATTGAAAAAAAGCAAACAACGAGAGGCTATTCTTTCCAATAATTTAAAAGTAGGTGGCTGTTCCCTTACAAGGGAGCCAAGGGCTATGGGGGCCCAGGCAGGAAAGTGGAATTAAGGCCTCAGTCAGATCAGCCATGATCTTATTGAATGGCGCAGCAGGCTCAAGGAGCCGAATGGCCTACTCCTGCTCCCATTTTGTATGATCTTATCGTCTTAGGTTCATGTTTGGACACACTCAATAAGCTTGAGAAATATACCTCTTAAAAGTCTACTATTGTCTCAGAAACCTATACAGTCTACACAAACCTAATCCCAAACACAAACCAGTCTGTACAACCTAAACAAAAATACAGTCCCTATTTTTAAATTACTAGTGCCATACTGAGAATCATTTTGTTTGTATACTCCTCTCGGTGTTAATTACTACCCAATACATTTTATAAGTACATTAAGTGAAAAATAAGAATGAATTCCTGCACAGATAACCTTTCTTTTACCAGATGAAATGTGATGCATATTGAGTGATGGAACATGGTTAAAGAGATGCATTTATATAAAATAGGAACAAAATAAATAGATAGGAATAGATTGACAAGAAGTGACAAAACAGTGAATGATGAAAGCAATATATTTTTATGAAGAACTAAAATGGACAGAATCTGGAATACCAAAAGATAAGGAAAAATAATTTTAAAAATCAGGAAACTCAGTTGAAGGTACAGAATGAAATTACTGATGTCTCATTCAAGAAACCTGACTAAAGGAAGCTGACATTTTCTCCATTCAGTATTGTCAGTTCTTGAATGAGTGTACACAAATTTGGGTTTGCCATAAATGCCTTCTTGGATTCAGTGGTGTCAGTCACTGCCTTAAGCAGCCATTATGTTTATGGGAACTGATTCACACTACTCTGTTTCTGTTTGCACAGGAACATAACCCAGGGATTAATAATAGCATCCCTTTGCGATCTGCACCTAAATATTTGTGTCTTATGTATATGTTTCTCCAATCTTAGAATGATGATTGAGAAAATTCCTGTTGAGGTGAGATTTGATGTGAATTGATTCTTATCTCCTATCAGGTGAACACTCGTTATCAGCATCACTTACTTCCATCAACATGACTTCCCCCTGCATGACATAAAAAATAATGATTGCATCATGCTATCCTACTTTGGTGGATATTCGTGCTTCAGTCAAAGTTGGTTTTCGAACACGTTTTACCCATATCCATCTTTTACCTCACCGACCCTTTAATGCCGAGCTGTAGCTTTCATAGCTCTTTTGTTTTAAAGCCTGGTTCCAGGGTTAGCTTAGTCCAACTTACCCCTTTCCTGAAGAGCAGAGTCCATCAGCAATCAAGTTCACTGGATCAAGTGGATGTAGAAGTAATGAGTGTATATGATCAGTAGACTGTCTCTTTCAGTGTCTTCAGCACAACGATTTCGATGCTGTGTCTGAAAACCATCCTAAACCTGCCAGTCTTGTTGTCCTATGAATCCAACTCCTTATGGGGACTACACTTTACTCAGTATTAGTATTTTTAACATATATTACACTCAAGATGTCATAATTTGAACTTCAGAAACATGGGTGCCTATAATGCCTTTGTATATTAGTTGCATGTCCTGTGTTGCATACAGGAAGTCAAGATCAGATGTAGTCATCGAGCAAAAAGGAGTTAGAGGGCGTGGAATAATTGAACCTGACCACACAGCCATAATACAATTACCATTTTAAAGACAGACACACTGTTCTTATCTGCATAAATATTGATTTATATTATTTGTAATTAAATTAAACTAAGGTATGGCAACTTGAGAAGTGCAGAAGTAAATCTGGCTGGAGCATTTGAGCTTCTTTGCAGTACAGATGGTGTAGCTGGGACACATAAAACTGAAGTACCGCATTGCTACCACTTGTGAGAGGATGTAAATAAAGTGTGATGAACTATTATAGACAGGTTGCATTGTAAACGTGGGCATGGGAATTAATAATGAAGGGGCCTTCTCCTTTAAGTATGCTATTGAGAGCTTCATGGTGTTACATATGACTAAATGATGCACCTGGAAGAGGAAATTGACTGTTTAGAACCAGAGTGTTAAAGGTAAGATTTCTGCACAGAGACTGTCCCTTAAATACATGATAAGTACAAAGTCTAGGCACTGGTACGGTTGCAACCTTCCAGGATCATCGTAGTTCTCCAGAGATTAAAAATTAATCTCCTGGACATTGCTGTGAGCGACCCAGGAGAAAAAATTACAAGGCCATTAAGGAACATTGCGTTTATTTTTCATTTTAAATACTTCCATTTTTTAAAAAATGGAAATGGGGGGGAAATTTCAATTGACTTAGAGGCAGAAGGTCATGCAATGAATCTCAAGCTTTGAGATATATAGATTCAGAGTGGCCTGTTCTTCACAGACATGCTACACTTATCATGTGTCATGTCTCAATGTCACAGTGATGATTATTGGCAGACTATTCATCTTTTGCAAATTAGGCAGATCAGTAAGTTAACACTGGATAGTAATTGGGAGTGGGAGCACTGGCAATTTTTCTCTTCTGTAGTCCAGGGATGCTGAGTCCAATTGTATGAACTCATCTGTCACTAACTCAGCATAGACTTGGAACGCAACATGAGTCCCCATGATCTGAGAGACTCAGCTTCATGCCACCTTTACCAGTTGAGTCTTCAGGGCAAGTTTCCACATCAATGAACAGCATGACACTAGGAAGTTCTGAGGAACAAAGGGACCTTGGCGTGTGTGTCCATAGATCTCTGAAGGCAGAGGGGCATGTTAGTGGGGTGGTGAAAAAGGTATATGGGGCACTTACCTTTATCAATCGAGGCATAGATTACAAAAGTAGGGAGGTCATGTTGGAGTTGTATAGAACCTTGGTGAGGCCACAGCTGGAGTACTGTGTGCAGTTCTGGTCGCCACATTATAGGAAAGATGTGTTTGCACTGGAGCGGGTGCAGAGGAGATTCACCAGGATGTTGCCTGGGACGAAACATTTAAGTTATGAAGAGAGGTTGGGTAGACTTGGGTTGTTTTCGTTGGAGCAGAGAAGACTGAGGGGCGACCTGATCGAGGTGTACAAGATTATGAAGGGCATGGACAGGGTGGATAGGGAGCAGCTGCTCCCCTTAGTTGAAGGGTCAGTCTCAAGGGGACATAAGTTCAAGGTGAGGGGCAGGACGTTTAGGGGGGATGTGAGGAAAAACATTTTACCCAGAGGGTGGTGATGGTCTGGAATGCACTGTCTGGGAGGGTGGTGGAGGCGGGTTGCCTCTCATCCTTTAAAAAGTACCTGGATGAATACTTGGCATGTCATAACATTCAAGGCTATGGGCCAAGCGCTGGTAAATGGGATTAGGTAGGTAGGTCAGGTGTTTCTCACATGTCGGTGCAGACTCGATGGGCCAAAGGGCCTCTTCTGCACTGTGATTCTGTGATTCCAGCAATGTGTCAAACCAGAGTTTGCAGCACTGGGCATTGGAAGCTACATCATATGATGCCAGCATACAAATGTTAACATAGCCATTTGAAGTTTCTTTGGCAGATAATAAATGGGTCAGCGCCTCTACTAAAGTGGTTGAGAAGGCATTCTGAGATAAACAAGTCATGCTCTGTACATTAGTATTCCATTATGTCAATTCAGAATCCCAGAATCAGTTGACTTGTGCAACTCCATTGAACAGTGGTACAAGAAAAATTTGGAAATATGAAAAACACAAGTTACTTGGTAATTATAGTTTACTGTCTTGGAACAAAATGATTTGATAATTGCATAATAAAAAGTAATTTATTTCACTGTGTGCTAAAGTCACGTACTTTGAATTCAGAAATAAATTTGGCAGATTGCTACCACAAATGATTAAATGAGAACACAGGATTCTTGCTCAACCTATTATTCATGTTACATTGAGATCCTATTAATTGGCTTCAATAAAAACTGTTTAATTCTGTGTTTACTTAATCCATTTAAGAGATGAATGAGCTATATAGAGAATTTGTGATACGTTAAAATATAATTCACTGGTGACTTTGTAATTCACAGGCAGCTAAGTTAAAGATGACTTGTGAAATTACCCTCATTAGTTCGTCATTGATGGGTGTTCTCTTTTCATGGTCAGATTTTGTCCAAGCGCCATTCACCCCAAAGAATTTTTGCCCACAGAGTTGCTGAAAATGTGAACTGATAATCATGGAGTGAGGGAAACAGGGCATCTGATACCTGAATGAATAGGCAACCAACAGCATATCTCTAACCAATGCACGTCAAGGAGTGGGAAATGAACAGTGGAAGGACTGAGACGGAAGATAAATTAAAGAGGTCAAACTCAATGTCAAATCAGGTACAGAAAGAAAAATAAAGAGAGGAGAAAAAGATAGGAATAAGAGAGTGAGTAAATCAAAAGATGGAAAGGGAAAGTAAAAAGTCTCAAACTCTAAGGTTTATCATTTTTAAATTTGCTAAATCAATTCACAACCTGCAGCAATGAGACCCCACATTTGTCATTGGTGACTGTTGGTGCCAGAGAGGGTGATTAATACTACTCATGTCAATAAAAGAGTCCATACACTTGTAATTAATAATTCCAAATATCTCCAGCAGGTTTAGTTCCTAACTAAGATATAAATCGAGTAACGACATGCCATTAAATGCCTTTCCATGGTGAACTAGACAGCAAGATATTGTTTTCACGAAACTAATGGTGGAGTGATGCAACTCTGACAGTGGCCTTTAGATATTCACATTTAACCATGCACCTGCCCCTCGCCTGAATTTGCTGTGCCATTTATGCATAGATAACGGCAAGTGCCATAATACCCACCATTACCTTGACAGCAAAAACTGGCCCATTTTTTAAAGAAGTAATAATGAGGCCTCTCTAGCTAACTCATTATTTCAGTGCATGTTCAGCATTCAAGGCATTTTCTTCCATCCCATTCCTTTCCACTCTCCCCATGTCACTTGACTTGCTATTGAGTTTGCGTATTTGCAATTACATGGACTTCTTTATTCGTATTTTGAGCGTCAAAGAGCAGTCCTCAAGCAGGGATGGATATGGTTGATACAAAGCACTCCCTTTCCTGTTGTACCTGTCCACTGATGTTCTCTGTGGGCAAGAAATGGGAATAGGTCTATGTTTTCTGTACCTCCAAATTCCTTTCTCAGGACCTGCTGAATTCTGGACATAGAGCGTAAGATCCCCTTCTATAATGCAAGGGGAAGGGCAATTTTAACCTATCCCATCAGGTGAGAAGTGGGAAGGTTGGCCGAAGTCTGTTTTACATCTCACTGTTTATGGTTTTCAGTTGAGAATAAAATCAGGGCAGGGTGTTAAGCAGGTGACCGATCTGAATCATTTGGTTAAAGCTAAACCCATGGTGCCAGCTGACCTGCAGCCTCAGAGTAGGGTAAAGAACACATTGCCAGTGGTTATAAAGGTGACTAGAAAGGTGGTCTTGAACTTCTGCACATCAAGCTGCTTCTAGACTGCAGCAAGTGACATCTCCAACATCTTATGCTGCTTCATCCAGTGCTGAAAAAGGGAGGTCACTGATGCAAAGAGAATCAAATGCATTGCATTCTCTTTTTTTCTAGAGAGAAACAGGTAGAGCATACACCTTGGTCAGAATAGTGGGCTTACACGTGGTTCAGGGAGCTATTAACTGCATACACATTGCTTTGTGGACACAGCATCTAAATTTTGAAGTGGAGAGCAAACACAAAGGTTCCACTCCGCAATGTCCAGCTGGTGCGCGGTCATATTCAACACATCATACAGATCAGTGCCCAGGATCATGACAGCAGTAATGATGCCTCTATTCTGCATCAGTCTGCTACACCACCAACATTTGAGCCATCATGAGGAACCAGAGGATGGTTAGTGGACGAGAAGGGCTAACTAGCTCATGAGAGCGACCCAAATATGTGGGCAGCCAATTTTTAAATTCATTCATGGGATGTGAGCTTCACTGGCTAGGCCAGCATTTATTGCCCATTACTAGTTGCCCTTGAGAAGGTGGTGGTGAGCTGCCTTCTTGAACCTCTGCAGTCCATCTGGTTCAGGCACACCCACAGTGCTGTTAGGAAGGGAGTTCCAGGTTTTTCACCCACTGACAGTGAAGGAGCAGCGATATATTTCCAAGTCAGGTTGGTGAGTGACTTGGAGGGGAACCTCCAGGGGGTGGTGTTCCCATCTATCTGCTGCCCTTGTCCTTCTAGGGTAGTCGTGGGTTTGGAAGGTGCTGTCTAAGGAGTCTTGGTGAATTCCTGCAGTGCAGCTTGTAGATGGTACACACTGCTGCTACTGTGCATCGGTGGTGGAGGGAATGAATATTTGTGGATGTGGTGCCAATCAAGTGGGCTGCTTTGTCTTGGACGGTGTCCAGCTTCTTGAGTGTTGTGGGAACTGCACTCATCCAGGCAAGTGGGGAGTATTCCTTGTGCTTTGTAGTTGGTGGATAGGCTTTGGGGAGTCAGGAGGTGAATTGCTGGTCGCAATATTCCTAATTCCTGACCTGCTCTTGTAGCCACAGTATTTATATGGCTAGTCCAGTTCAGTTTCTGGTCAGTGGTAACCCCCAGGATGTTGATAGTGGGGGATTTAGTGATGGTAATGCCATTGAACATCAAGGGGCGATGGTTAGATTCTCTCTTGTTGGAGATGGTCATTGCCTGACACTTGCGTGGTGCAAACGTTACTTTCCACTAGTCAGCCCAAGCCTCGATATTGTCCAGGTCTTGCTGCATTTGGACATGGACTGCTTCAGTATCTGAGGAGTCGCGAATGGTGCTGAACATTATGCAATCATCAGCGAACATCCCCACTTCTGACCTTATGATGGAAGGAAGGTCATTGATGAAGCAGCTGAAGATGATTGGGGCTAAGACACTACTCTGAGGAACTCCTGCAGTGATGTCCTGGAGCTGAGATGACTGACCTCTAACAACCACAACCATCTTCCTTTGTGCTAGGTATGATTCCAACCAGTGGAGAGTTTTCCCCCGATTCCCATTGACTACAGTTTTGTTAGGGCTCCTTGATGCCGCACTCGGTCAAATGCTGCCTTGATGTCAAATGCAGTCACTCTCACTTCACTTCAGGAGTTCAGTTCTTTTGTCCATGTTTGAACCAAGGCTGTAATGAGGTCAGGAGCTGAGTGGCCCTGGCGGAACCCAAACTGGACTTCAGTGAGCAGATTATTGCTAAGCAAGTGTTGCTTGATAGCACTGTTGATGATTCCTTCCATTACTTTACTGATGATTGAGAGTAGGCTGGTGGGGCAGTAACTGATCGGATTGGACTTGTCCTACTTTTTATGTACAGAACGTACCTGGGCAATTTTCCACATAGCTGGGTAACGCCAATGTTGTAGCTGTACTAGAACAGCTTGGCTATGGGAATGGCAAGTTCTGGAGCACAAGTCTTCAGCACTATTGCTGGAATATTGTCAGGGCCCATAGCCTTTGCTGTATCCAGTGTCTTCAGCCATTTCTTGATATCACGTAGAGTGCGTCGAATTGCCTGAAGACTGGCAACTGTGATACTCCGGGACACGTGCCAGTGTCTCACTTGGCATGGATTCCGCCTAGGCTCCCCTTTAAAGCACGCATAGTATATCTGGTGGCTGCAAGTGTGAGAACGAGTGATGGGGTTTCTTCTTCATCACTGAATTCTTTGTATTCATATCTTGCTGCTGCACCACTGCCTGGCCAGGTGGTAATTCTTGCCTGGCCAGGTGTATCTGAAAGCAGGAAGGCTCAAGGGTAGGATTGTGATGATGGGGAGTTAGGGATAATTAGATGTGCATGCTTACGCCATCTATAGCTTGTAATTCAGAACAGATTGTGGCATGAGGGGAAAGTGGGATCTGAGGAGAATTAAGAATGAATACATTGTCACTTGCAATAGTTTCAGCCCTACTATTGGCCATTCCCTCAGCAACGGCCACCCCAATGACGGCTAGAACCCATCTTGTCCATCAGCTGTGCCCGTACTTCATTGGCTGGACTCTGCAACCTGTGCAATGCCTTTTCCTTTGAGAGAGAGGGAAGTGTGTCAGTAACTGTGGTGCAATGTCTGTACGTGATGTGTCTTTCATGGTTGAATAGCTGGCAGTATGTGTAAGCTCTGAGATGTGCTTGTGAGTCTTGCAGTAATGCTGTTTGTATGAGGAGGATGGTGTGAAGCTATGAAGGTGAGGTATAAGTCATAATTGCTAGGGATTTTTGGAAGATGGGTAATGGGATGTGATGCATTGAACAAGAGTGTGAGACTAATGGTAAAGTTCTTGGGATATGACATTTGAAGATGCATTCACTAACCTTGACCATTCGTGAGGTCATTGAACATCTTGTGGCACTATATTCAGGTCCTTGGGGCTACACTGCTGGGCATTGACCCTGACCGTCAAATGCTCCCACTGCCTTTGCAGTGTTTGAGCCTCTTGGTCCCATGTAGATGGAGAATCTCTCTCCTCTTGCCTCCAATGCTGCGTCAAAGAACTTGAAGTACAACCTCTGCACTTTTATGCCATTCCTGTGTCCTTCCCTGGTCCAACTCACATCCAGAATGACTGAGTACCTGCTCCAGTTAAAACGCATCTTCCTTTTAAGAGTGGAATGGTGACTGTACTTCTAAAACAGTAAATTAGAATATGTGAAGTATTTTGGGACACACTCACACCCTTGATAAAATGCTGTACATGTTCAAGACTTTCCTTCCACTTTTATCCATCTTTATTTTTATCTTTATTAAGTCACCAAAACTGGATGCAGCACTAACCTTCCCACAAATACTTTATGGACAATTTATTCATTTATCCCAACATTGTGTTTTTGTTTTCTGTAACATTGCTGCTATATAATCTGATGATATTTTATAAGCTAATTTTCCCTTTCATATCTGTCATTTTATACACTCTTTATTTCTCTAACGTGATCCTGCATTTTGCAATGTTAAATGTCATTTGCAATTCATCTGATGAATAGATTGATCTCTAGATTTCTTTGAACTACACCAACTCCATTGAAACAGTCCATTTTCCTAAACTATAGATATTTGATTTGCATGGTGATACCTTCTAATAAACCTCAGAAGAAGTGGCCCCGCTGGTGATGCCTGGAAGACTGTTGACTCCTGCAAGCCATTTGAAGCTGCAGTTGTCTTTTGATTCAAGTTTTTGAGCACTAAATTCTCACTTTTCTAAAGTGCTTTATTTGAATTATTGGATAAATCTTTTTTTTTACTGCTAAAATAGCTCTGAATGATCAAAAACAGGCTGTCACACCATTGATACTTATTCTTGAACTATCGCCTGCTTCCCATTCAAATTGTCATCCGCTCTTTGATTGCAAGGAGTTCCATTGTGTTCATGAGACAGCTGTGAATGATTTTATCAAATGCTTTCTGAAAGTTGAGATGTAATATATCAACTGTATTACCCTCAACCACAAACTCAAGAGCATCTTCAAAGAACACAAATGCATTTTTCTTGTTAATGAGTGCCTTTAATGAATCCGTGTTGGATTCTATTTCTAGTCTTTACTGCCACAAGGTGAATCTCAGTTATCTCCTCTGTAATAAACTCCAGTATTTCTTTTGCTGAGTACCAGATGTCAAGCTATCAGGTCTGCAATATTTTGGGTAGAGTTGTTGAGCTGGAAGCTATGTTTAATCAAACTCAGCCTGAAACATTATATATTACCATACTGACCAATGACATTGTGAAAATTATCATCTTAATCCAAAATCTGTGCATTCTGGTAACTAACATTTTGGACAAACTATTCGTCATCCATAAAAGTCAAGTTTGATTGATTTTAAAAAAAGCATAGTCTATAATTTTGTACAGTGAACTCTATATAAATCAAGACTAATTTCATATTTATTAATCACTCTTGATGTAGATCCTGCTTTTAACTGAATGAAGTATTCCTACTTGTCAATACTTCAATTTAATTGTTTGGGAATAAACATATTCATTTAATGACATTCACATGTTGCAACCTTGATTCCCTTTGCCACGTCCCTACAACTATATTCTCTCTGATAACTTTTCAACACAATGCGGTACCATACAGGGCTGCCCTTTTCTCTTGGATAACCCCTTGATTCAGCAGCATGAACTCATTTTGCCACATAGCTTGTTCCAATTCATAGACTATATTTCATGTCCTTGCTTGTAGATTCAATACCCCTTTATTTTTAGATAACTAAGCAATATATCTAAGAAGATGCACACAATTCCTTGAACTTCTTTGAAGTGCATGCCTTACTGATCTTCATATTCCTTGTATATTCCTGGGTGAAAGTGGCAGCCAGCAATCTCCATTAATGAAAACATATATAAAAATACATCTAACACAACTACTGTTGCGAATTTATACTCAAGTAATCACATAAAGGATCTATCTTCAATCATTTAATTTTTAAGTGTCTGCAAACAATTGCTTAGAGTCCTTTTGTTGTCTGTAATTCCTGTTGTCATCTTATAATTCCTTGCAGTCACTTTAGTCATCTTCAGCTGACTTTGAGATGATGCCTGGTCATTGTACATTGTAAAAGAAAGCAAAATTATGTGCATTTATATAGCATTTTTCAGGACCACTGGACATCTCAAAGCCCTTTGCAGTCAATGAAGTAGTTTTCAAGTGTAGTGACTGTTGTAATGTAGGAAACTCAGTGGACAAGTTGCACACAGCAAGCTCCCACAGACAGCAATGTGTTTATGACCAGATAATCTGTTTGTTTTTGTGATGTTGATTGAGGGATAGGTATTAGTCAGAGCACCAGGGATAATTCCCCTGCTCTTCTTCGAAATAATGCCCTGGGACTTTTTACATCCACCTGAGCAGGCAGCTGGGGCCTCGGTCTAATGCCTCAGCGGTAATATGGCATCTCTGACAGTGCTGTTCTCCCTCAGTACTACACTGGAGCGTCAGCCTTGATTTTTATTTTAAAAATAATTCAAATTCCTATCAAGATCAGAATTGATATTATTTGGCAGTTACAGCCCTCATTTATTTTATTTTCTTCATGGGAATATTTTTCCTTTCCAAGTCTCTACCGTAAAATGTTTTTCTCTGTTATTGGATTTCTTGAGTCCTGCTTCATACTTAATCCTCTCTACCACTCCATTCATGCTCAAAACATGCTCCTCTAAATTTGTGCATCTCTTTGATATTTTTGGTGCTCTCCTTTATTACAACACCAGATTTGTTCTCATTAAAACGAAGGGCCTTATTTTATACTTTCAGTTAAGATAAGGCTGCAAGGTTTTTTACTCAATTAGTGATTGAATCATGAATGACTAAAGCCATGTCAACCCTTTCCATCAGTCATAAGTTTTACTGTTTCCATAAAACTCATTTTGTTAGCCCGAATGTTATATTTAATGTGAACTGACTGGCATCTCGTGGTTTTTGTCATAATCTTTTATATCGCTAATCTGTCACTATTCGTACTTATTTTGCAGAATATAGAATGAACTGAACCACATCAATTTTTTTTTCCTGAATTATATTAAGCCATTTTCGCTGTGTCATTTTCACGAGCCTCATTAGTCTTGTTAGCCCATTCCATTCTTATTGGTCAGGCCGTTGCAATAAATCACTCAGTAGATATCTCCATGCACAGTCCCCTCTTTATTAAGCCTTACTAAGTGATGGGGAATGGGAATTTCTCCTCCTCCTAGTTCTACTCCACCATCTGCCCTCATGTTTGCAGTGAGATGGAGTAAATAAACTCTGTAAGCAAAAGTGGAGCATGGATGTAATTGGGATTTCAGCTTGTCACTCCCTGTCAATAGTGTTAGATACTGGTGTGTAATGGGGCAGGAGGAGGAATTTTCTCAGCAATCCCATTTGAAATCAGGCAGGAACACTGCACAGAATGTGGAAAAATTTTGGCCAACTGCGAACTCACTGTTCCAAATGGAATTTCATTATACCCCCTGCTGTTACCACTGCCGGCCACTCCTTCCCCTCCTGTCCCGTAGCAATTGTGGCCGTCAGGGAGTGACAAGGGTCCAAGGGTGGGGATGTAAGACCAGGATCTCTGAAAAATTTCCTTTCTGCCCACTCCACTAACTGTCAGTTCCTGGTTCCTCCAAGTTGGCAGTGACAGTGGATCCCAGGAAGCAGCACTTAAAACAAAAGCCGCCCCTCCTGAGGTGAGTGGGCCTTGGAGCAAATTTCACTCACTCCAGTTGTTCCAAAATGCTTACCTACTCAAGCTGAGGCCTTAAATGGGAGACTTTTTCCGCATCTTTGAGATAATTTTCTTCCTTTGAAGGCTCCACGTCACATCTTCTTATGCTATGGTATCGTCCCTGCTGCAGCACTGCCAGGGGTTTATGCACTTGAACTGGCAGGCTCTGCCTTGCCAGCAGGACTCTCGCCAGAAGCCCGCTGTGTGTGCAGTTGAATGCCAAGGCAGGGAAATGACTTGGGTTTGGAGCCTGTCCAGGGGAGAAGGTTGAAATCTCATCCATCCTGAAAAGGAAAATCCTGGCATCAAAGTCTGACTGTGTATTTGAAGAGGTTTTCAATTAGTATTCCCTGCTGTTTTATAAATAGACAATGTTTGTTTGAACATCAGACATCATCTCCCTGCTTTGAGATGCTCCAGTGGTATTATTGATGCCAAGCCACTTGCCTTGTTTGCTATATGGGGCCAGGCAAGTATACAAAGCTGAGCAATGCTACGAGAACACGACACAGACAAAGCTGTGCAGAACATTGCAAACTATATTACAGTCACACAACTGCCAGAGTAGCCTAAAGCTAAGAGTCGTTTAGATCAGTGATAATCTCAGATGCATGGGCTCGAGCCTACAGACCAGCCATGGCTACAGCTGGCGGAGGGGTGAAGATTTTGACTATGATGAGGAGACTGCTGGCTGGCACAAAGGTGGCCTTAGACTTCCTTATCAGGCTTGGAGGAAAGCTCTTGTATTTCCTGACCTATAGGAAATATAACCAGAAGAGCTGATGTATTTAAAAAAAAAAGTTATGAATACTCTTACTGGTTTATTTTTTCATTAAACTGTGTGCATGTTCACCTGGGCGGGAGGGATGAGAAAGGGGCAGTTTCAATGTAACCCACTCATGCATGTTTCTGTCCTTTAACGTTTCCACATTACATTGGAGTGAACCATGGATGTATACTTGCTTGATGGGTCTTTAAATTACATTGACAAAACCATTGAACAGGTACTCTTAAATCTAGTTATTCTGCTGTAGAAAATCAGCAATGCTAATTGACAATTTCTTCAAATGCACACAATAAGGCCCTGATTTTAATTGCTCCTGCCTGGTGGAAACTGGATAGCTGGGCAGTTAAAATGCAGTCAGTCACTGACCCCATTGATCCTTCAGAAAATAAGAACAGTAGTAATAGCAGCAGGAACAGATCACACAGCCTGTCGAGCCTGCTTCGTCATTCAATATGACCATGGCTGAATTTCACCTTCAACTCAATTTTCCCACCTGCTCCCCATGTCCTTTGATTCCTTGGGAGACGAAGACCAAATATCGGTCTGCGTCAGCCTTAAATATATTCAATGATGGAGCATCCACAACCCTCCGGGGTAGGGAATTCCAAAGATTCACAACCCCTTGAGTGAAGAAATTTCTCTTCACCTCAGTCCTAAATGATCAGGCCCTTATCCTGAGACTGTGCCTCCTTCTGGATTCCTCAGCCATGGGAAACAATCTTGACCCTGTCAAGTCCCTTCATAATCTCGTGTGCTTCAATGAGATCACCTCACATTCTCCTAGAGACTATAAACCCTGTATACTCAGCCTTTCATCGTGGGACAACCTCCTCATCCCAGGGATCAATCTAGTGAACCTTCGCTGTACTGCCTCCAAATTGCAAGTACATCCTTCCTTAAATATGAAGAGCAGAATTTCACAGTATTCTAGATGTGGTCTCACCAAAGCCCCATACAATTGTAACAGGATTTCTTTATTCTTGTACTCCAACCCCCTTCCAATAAAGGCCAACATGCCATTTGCTTTCCTCATTGCTTGCTGTACCTGCATGCTAACCTTTTGTGTTCCTTGTACAAGTACACGCAAGTCTCTCTGAACATCAGCACTTACAAGTTTCACACCTTTTATAAAATATCCTCCTGCCTTTCCATCCAGTCTTGTTGAGTTCATCACCCGAACTAAATTCCCACACACATTTGCCTCTCTGATGCCCTGTAAAAATCGAGGTGTAAGTGCTTGAATTGTACCTGAAATATGCACTACAGATGTACATGTTCTCTTAACTGAGAGTGCAGGTGACAATGCATTAACTTCCTGTACAATATACAGATGCAATTTGATGTTGCAAATTGTTTGAGATGACAGCCCTTTCAATACAATTTTATTTGCCTTTGTGATGGCTAAAGAATAATAATTAAAAAATGCACATTGGAAATAAAGAATTTGATGGGATCAATACCTCCATTGGACAAATGATTAATGGAAAAATGATGCCAGGGCTGAAGTCATTTCTTTCATTGAGCTTTGCTGTCTGTGCAATGAATGGGAGTATTCTTCATCATCATTCCTTTAATGAGAATCCTCCGCTCACTTGTGGTTGGGATAAATGGGATGCCATTGTAGAACTGGTAATGATTTGAATTTAAAAATCGCCAGTTTTCTTTGCTCCTCTCCTGAAGGCAGTGACTGTTATTGGGGTACAGCCCCTCAGTCCCATGTCCAAGTATATGTCTATCTTGATGGTAAATCATAGTGGGCTGCTTGGTCATGGAGGGAATGCAAACCAGGCCAAACCTATTCTCAACTAACCTGCACACTTTCTGTGAGGAATCACTGCAGAGCAATCATGAACAGGAATCCTATCTGTTTCTTCTCTCAAAACCCAGGTGAGGGGAGACCAATTGAAATATCTCAGCTAGGACGAACAAACTTAGCAATGGGGCTCAAATCTAGGACTATTTGGTCTGTATGTCTCCATTCCGTACTATTCATTGTGCTTACTGACATAGTTTGACTGGAGAACTTCCAAATAGGTCACTGAGTCTCAGGTCAAGAGTCTCTGCTCTAATGAATACCAAGAAGTGTAATGCATGTGCACATCACAAGCTGTCATGAAACCTCATGGCACAATGAGTTAGCTTTCCTTTTATTCTCAGTCAGTGAAAAAATATCAAGCTTAAAAAGGGTATTCGCTTTTGCATTGTTTAAATTAGCCTACTCTTCAAAACCTTTTCATTAGCCTTAATGTTGCAGATACTATAACGTCACTGTCCCCCATTCACCCATATATTCAGAACTGTAAATTGTACTACACATAGGAAATATTCCGAACAGATGCTTTGCTCTCTCCTGGAAATTCTCTCAATTATGTAAGTTTCCCCTAATTGAAAACGTGAAAAGATGCATTGCAACCTACATGAGCAAAATATAACTCGGCTAGAGTTGTAGGAAAATGTCGCAAAAAAATTTACATTCAACGTACATCCAAGAAAAGGGTGAAAACTCTTCTTTAAAGAAAACTACCTGGAATAAACTTAAAAATAAAACAAAATCTCATTGGAGAATCTCAGTGTTGGTGTTTGCCAACCTATAACATCTACAGTTATTCTTTTTCACCAGTATAAATGCTATTGAGTCGGTACACACCTCCCAGCAAATATTGTAACAGACAAGAAAGCCAGGCCATGTTACGTTGTGTTATTATAATGAGGTGAGTAATATCAGTGTTGGGGAATGGAGCAGTTTGATTTTGGACCATTAGAAGAGAAATCTCCTCCTGCATTAGTATTGAGAGTTTTTGTTATCCATACCAGCTGTGAGGTTACTAACTGCAAAGGTGTTGGCTGTGGCTCAATTGGTTGCACTCTCACCTGAGAGTTAGAATGTTGTGGTTCAGAAGGTCCACTCTCGGGACTTTAGCACTCAGGACTTAGGTTGCTACTCCAGTGCTGTCTTTCAGGTGACATGTTAAACCGAGTCCTCAACTGCCTGCTCAGGTGGATGTGAAGCTCATATGCACCATTTCAGAGACGAGCAGGGGAGTTCTCCCCACCTGGCCAATATTGACCTCTCAACAGACATTACTAAGACAAGATTCCGGTCATTATTGCATTGCTGTTTGTGGGAACTTGCAGTGTGCAAATTGGCTTCCGTGTTTCCTACGTTACAACAGTGACTATCTTTTCATATAAAGTGCTATGGGACATCCTGAGGTCCTGAAAGGTACTGATACAAGTCTTTCTTTCTTATCATTGTTGACTTAGGGGTAATTTTGTGCTGTGGGCCCAGGCCCACTAGAAATGGAACTGAAACCTCCCACGTTCTTTTCACATCTGAACCCAACAGCCACGAAAGATAATTTCCACTATCTGACTAGATTAGGTTTGAAACTAAGCCTCAGAAATGAAAAGCCACAACCCCAACAAATTATATTAGCTATAGTCCCTTGCTAATTATACTCCTGAACAACCCAAACTTCTACGCAAGTAACACAATAATTATAATGACTAGTAAGTATTTTAGGGGCTAGTGAGTCTGGATTGTATGGAGGACATTTTCTGAGCAAAATAAACGTGAACATTTTCCCTCAGGTGTACTTTTGTCAGACAAGCTTTTGCATTCAATCTACCAGTGCAGTTTCCAATGGCATTGACAGAGTAGGTTAGTGGGTACGGTAGGAATTTTTGTGAGGTGCTATGACAGGCCAATTTGCTCGCAACCAATCAAAAAATATTTGGTTCCTGGAGCCTGTGTCAGATCAGGACAATTCGATTGCTGTGAAGTGTTTTTACACCTCATTTCATGTAAGTTGCAGCGCAGGTCAGGACTGTTCAGCACAGCTGCTCTGTGTTGCTATTTATCCACCACATGAGCAGTAATCTCTAAGCTTTTGTGTGCACTCCGTTCTCATATCACTTTACTCCCAATTTTCTTCAGCCACCTAGCTAACTAGTTCCTTCCTATTGGCATGGTCCCTGCTTCAATTATTGACTCTGCCAGTGCAGTCCACAGCTTCACAACCCTCTGTGTGGGGAAAAAGAAGTATCTTCTCTCCAACCTAAATCTCTTCCACCTAATCTTATATCTATACCACGTCATTATATACCCCTTGATATTGGAAAGAGTCTATTTTTGTCTACTCTGTTCCATCCTTTCATAATCAAAAAAGCCTTTATCAAACCACACTCTGGTTTAAATTGGAGTGTTCTTCATTAGAGCAATCAGTAAAGTGTAGCATTTTTGCTTTACAGTATATATACTTAAAATGTCATACATGCTGTGTGCAAGATTTGTATTATATATATATATATATAAATATATATATAGATAAATTTTATATATATATATATATATATATAAAACCATTATTTCTTTGATCATTTTGGCCAGTGCCCATTGCTGCCCCAGTAGTTCTAAGATGAGACTGCAGTGGTAGAGATTAGACATACTATTCATTCTCCCAGAGAATACTATATGTAATGTAGTTTGTTTTCAAATAAAGAACTCACATTTTTTCACCAATCCTCGTGTATGATTGGTACATTTATGTTAAAGGTGGTAGCATGGCTTGAATTTGACTGAGCCTCCACCCTTCACATCCAGCCAAAGAGAATAATTGGTGTGGAAGTGAAGCAGCTATCAAGCTTCACTGTGTGTAAGTGATTCTGCAGCTCTGAAGGAATTCTACACATAACACACAATACCTTCATTCTGGGATCACACCTCGCTCCAGGCAGCAGGCACCCAGTCCTCGTGAAATTGTTTAAATCTGGGAGAGTTTAAACAGTTAAAGTCTACCTGCTGTGAAGTTTAAGCAGGAACAGAAATTAAACAGTAGACTCCAAGTGGTCTCACTCATAGGCGGGAGAGATTCCATTACTACTGAAGTTAAATACTGCAGACTGGGCTAAGAAGAATCCATTCACTAACAGCTCCTAACAGCTCAAAGAAGCCTCTAAAAAAGTCTTTTTTACCACCTGCTTTCATTTTTGAAACCAACAGCCATTTTCCTACCTAAATCACTGCTTTGTGGGTGGAACTTAGTCAACCCAGGAACAATCAGAATGAGCTCAACACTGCCACCATTGCAGTCAAGCAGTAACTGATGACCAGCTAAGGCAATGGCCACTAAAGATACTGCAACTCAAAGCTACATTAAATCTAAAAGAGCCTAGGGAACATGCATAGCTCTCAAAAGCTCCAGAAAAGCATTAAAAATCCTGCAAAAAGCTTAAAAGGTGACCACAAAATTTCCAATATTCAATTGGAAGGCAACAGATCACCTATCTGAATTTACTTTGTTCCAACAACACATCCAGCTGAAGGCCTTTATAGACTGAACATGTCAAGTCTGTACGACGACCATCTTAGGAATCCAGATAAAATATGGTCAACACTTGAAGATCAATTATGAGCGAAGTACAACTACAGAATATACCACCTGGAATCATAACTTTCAACAACCAACTGGGACCTTTGATCAATTCAGAAGTAGATGCAAAGACAAGGGCAAGATTGCGACTTCACAGCAGCAGAGTAAGCTGACTGAATAATCGAGCTCATGATAGCATTTACCCCAATGGAAGCAATATTAAAATACATATTGGAGCAACTCAAAGGTTACACTGTGGAAGCACTACTACAAAGCAGATGCAAGTATGAAGCCATACTAATGGGTAGGCAGAGCCTTCAGGCTTTAATTTTATAATTTGTCCACCATTGGCATGGTAGCCAATGCAGGAAGCCCAGTAAGCAATGTGGATGGTGTAGCCTTATACATTTGCCAAGAAAACGTCCAGCTTTAAACACTATATGTAAGGCATGTGGCATCAGAGGACATTGGAAGTGCCAAAGCAGTAAGCAAAGGCCGGAACATGTGGTTCAATGTCATGAGAAGCCAGAAACAGAGGTCAGACAGATTCAGCATTCTAACCAACCAAGAACATGTACCAAACAGCGTAAGAACAAGATCCACAAAATATCTAGCCAAACCATATGGTCGAATGATGAGGACGAACTGACCATTGACACACAAAGGGAGCAGACATTCAGCATGATGAATATCGAAGAATGTATTGGCACAATGGTACCAACTGAAGTCTTTGCCACTATCCAGATTATATGCTCACAGATGATGGGCCACCATAACCTATATGCAAAACCCGACACTGGAACAGGTGCAAACATCCTTCCACATCACACACTGAACTCAAAGAAGTGACAAGCAATGATTCAACCAACTACTGCCAAACTTGCTGTGTATAATTGCTCAGAGATTGCATCCCTGGGACACTCAAATGTCTCTAGAAAGCTCAGCCTGCTCACAACAGATATTTTTTATTGTGGGCACCACAGTTTCAGTGATCACAGGCCTACCGGCATGGAGGGACCTACCTTGGTCACTATCCATAGTATCATCAAGACAATGTCAAGGACCAGAGACCACAGGAGAACCATCGAAAATCTGTGCCTACGATGGCTGAAGATCACCTAAATCTGCAACGCAGATCATGGGCTAACAAGCTACATGGCACAATTTGAACTGAATACGTATATCCGTTCTAAATTTGCAAAGTTCATACTGTGGAAGCAGCATGGATTAATATTAAGCAAACAAGTGCAGACAAATATCCCCAGTAATCACTCGTCGAAACTTCCAGGCATATGTAATACATTACTTGGAAAAACGGGAAGATGAAAGATGTCCACGGCCGCACGCAGCTAACGAATTACTCAACCTAACCATTAGACAGAGAGTCCGAGTACAACACACAACTGATGGCACCTGGAATCTAGCCGAAATTGTCAGCACGTGCCCAGAACTACGATCGTATCAAGTACACCAAATGGCAATGACAGTGCAACAAAACAGATGCCGAATCAGAACAGTAACACAAACAGAAAAAGCAAGCAGTCAATTGCGAACAGAACATGGTCTAAAACGCAGCACAAACAAAGCAACCCTAACTAGCATTCTGAAAATGGACAGCAGCCTCCAACAAAGATCACTGTAAGTAAGCCTGGACAAATAAGCAAACCACCGGTACATTTTAGGGACTTGCAAATTTATTGCTCCATGTCAAAGTTGTGACATTCAGTCACGATGCTATTTTCTTTAGTTTTCCTTTAAATAGTTTGATTCTTTAAGGGTAAACCTTTAGTCAGAAAAAAGGAGGATGTTGTGATATGATGTGCATGCACCTTTAAGAGAATGCATCTTAAACTGCTGTCAGTCACTACTACCACTGGCACAGAATATGAAGTATTAGCAAGCAGCAGTAGTAGAGGCTAGATGTACTATCCATAGTCTCCCAGTGAATACTATCTGTATCTCATCTTATCTTCAAATAAAGAACCCATATTATTGTTTCACCAGTCCTTCTATACGATTGGTATATTTACGTTGAAGAGAAGAAAAACACAGCAGTTCCTTGTCCCAATCCACTCC
This sequence comes from Cetorhinus maximus, assembly GCF_964194155.1. NCBI lineage: Eukaryota > Metazoa > Chordata > Chondrichthyes > Lamniformes > Cetorhinidae > Cetorhinus > Cetorhinus maximus. The sequence continues at coordinate 60,656,366 of NC_135884.1, forward strand.
ATATAAGAGAATTGCAGCATGCTGTACTTCACTATTAATACCATTCACCTGAATCTTCCATGAAAGGGAAACATTCAGCATTGGTATTTCTGCTTTGCCCCAAAGAAATATATATTTTTAATCAGCTAATATTTACAATTACCTGCCTTTTTCTGCAGCAAAATAGAAACTTTAACATTTCAAAAATGCATGCTCCTTTGGTCTGATGTGACATATTTTTCTGAAAAAACACCTTGCTCTACAGTACCGTGTATAAGCAAGTCCACTTCAGGATGAAAGATAAAGAGAAGTGTGCCAGGTAGTGCTAACAAATGATGTAACAGCACACCCAAGTGGTTGACTTCCCCCACTTGTCCCTAAGGTTGATGTTCTGGTTGAAAAGGGTTGATTGACCAAAATGTTTTACTGATTTTTTTTTCCCCTCCAACTTCCTTTCTGCCTTTCCTGTGCAAGATTTAAGCCTCACACATCCTCCATGTATTGTGCTTTTCTGAAAGTTTCTGGATTATTCTCACACAGGTGCACACTGCAATTTGAATGACTAAGCTCTCCCTTTATAGACGCGAGCTCCCAGCTCTCATGTTCTACAGGGGTAGAATAATTCATGTGCTAAAATTGTTTTGCAAGCTGTGTTGAAATGACAGAAACCCTGCTTTGCCCAGGCCCAGATATTTTCCATGTTCTGAAAAAAAAACTGGGTGTTGAATTTACAGTAGTAAGGTTTCAATTAAATTAAATATAATTCAAGAACTGTATACACACTGCAGCATTTCCCATTGCACTGAGAAGATGGGAAGGAGCAGTGATTTATTGTGCTCCTTGGGAGGAGGTATCAGCTCAGCAAGATCAAGAAACTCAAATCACTGGGTTTCTTTTACTTAAAGCCCAAGCAACACTTTTCAGTCAGAAAAGCAGAAATTACATTTCCAGCAATATTTGTCAGGACCTGATGGTCTGCATCCTAGGGTTTTAAAAGAGGCGGCTACAGAGATAGCAGATGCATTGGTTTTGATCTTCCATAATTCCTTAGATTTTGGAACAGTCCCTCACAGGCTGGAAGGTAGCAAATGTAACCTCGCCATTCAAGAAAGGAGGGTTAGAGAAAGCAGGGAACTACAGGCCAGTTAGCCTGACATCAGTATGAGGGAAAATGCTAGAATCTATTCTTAGGGATGTGGTAACAGGGCACTTTGCCCAATCATATCCTGATTTTCCGAGCTAACATAGACTTATGAAAGGGAGATCATGTTTGTCGGATCTGGTAGAGTTATTTGAGGTTGTAACTAGCAAAATAGATAAGGGGGAACCAATGGAGGTAACGTATTTGAATTTTCAAAAATAATTTAATAAAGTGCTGCACCAAAGGTTACAACATTAAGGCTCATAGGATTGGGGACAATATATTACCCCTAATTGAGAATTGGCTAATGGACAGGAAACACTGTGTGGAAATAAAGGGGACATTTCTGTATTGGCAGGCTGTAACCAGCAGGGTACTGCAAGGATCAGCACTCGGGCCTCAGCTATTTACAATCTATATTAATGACTTAGATATGGGGAGATCAAGTGTAATACATCCAGGTTTTCTGGTGATGCAAAACTAGGTGGGAATGTAAGCTGTGAGCAGGATGAAAAGAGGCTGCAAAACGATGTAGACAGGGGTGAATGGGTAAGAGTATGGCAGATGGAATATAATGAGGTGAAGTGGGAAAATAGAAAAATTGAATAGTTTTAAATGGTGACAGGCTGGGAAATGGAGGTATTCAAAGGCACCTGGATGTCTTTGTACATGAACTAGAGATGTTTACCTGCAGTTCCAGTGAGCAATTAATAAAGCAAGTGATATGTTAGCCTCTTTTACAAAAGGATTGGAGTATAAAGGTAAAGAAATCTTACTATAATTATCTAGGGCAATCATGAGGCCACTCAGTTTTTGTCTCCTTACCTAACAAAGGATACGTGCCTCAGAGGCGGTGTGACAGAAGTTCCTAAGACTGATTCCTGGGATGAGAGTATTTTCCATGAGGAGAGATTGAGTTGACTAGGCCCATTTTTCCTAGAGTTTGCAAGAATAAAAGTTGATCTATTTGAAACATCTAGAATTTGCCAAGGTAGATGCTCAGTATGACTTCAACCAATGGAGAGTTTTCCCCCTGATTCTCATTGATTTCAACTTTGCTAAAGCTCTCAATGCCACACTAACAGTCATTCTCACTTTGCCTCTGAAATTCAGCTTTTTGTCCATATTTGTACTAAGGCTGTAATGAGGTCTGGAGAACAGTGTACCTGGATGTCGGTGAACAGAGTATTGCTGTGTAAGTGCTGCTTGAGAGCACTGTCAATGACACCTTCCATCACTTTGCTGATGTTTAAGAGTAGACTAATGGGTCAGTAATTGGCCAGTTCGGAATTGCTCTGCTTTTTGTGGCTCTACAGTGATGTCAACAAATTTTCCAAGCAGCCAATCACTTTAAAGAACTCTCATAGACAGCTGACCAGGAAATGAATAGTATGAATAATCAAATCATTTAAAATTTTTACCAAGAGCGAAATAAAGATTGGGACATTAACATGGGGCTATGGTAGAAGCTGAAATATCATGAAGAAAATATTTTAATAAGTTAAATTATTTTAAAAATCATAATGGAGACCTAACATTCCACAGATTTTCCAGGGCTAGATTCATTATTCAACAGTAGTTAATCAGATCATTGTTAAAAAGCCAGTTACACCTCATTGAACAAGGCTTAAATTTTTATGGGGTTTCTAACAGTAAAAGCAAAAAGGGGACGTTACATACAAACATAAGAATTAGGAGCAGGAGTAAGCCATTTGAGCCTGCTCCACCATTCAATAAGATCATGGCTGATCTGATTGTAACCTCAACCCCACATTCTTGCTTACCCTCAATAACCTTTCACTTTCTTGTTAATCAAGAATTTATCTAGCTCTGTCTTAAAAATATTCAAAGACTCTGCTTTCATTGCCTCTTGAGGAAGAGAATTCCAAAGCGTCTCTACCCTCTGAGAGAAAAAAATTCTCCTCATCTCTGTCTTAAATGAGCCACCCCTTATTTTTAAACAGTGACCCCCTAGTTCTAGATTCTCCCACAAGAGGAAACATTTTCTCCAGATCCACCCTGTCAAGACTCCTCAGGATCTTAAAGGTTTCAATCAAGTCACCTCTTACTCTTCTAAATTCCAGTGGATACAAGCCTAACCTGTCCTACCTTTCCTCGTAAGACAACCTGCCCACTCCTGGTGTTAGTCTAGTAAACCTTCTGAACTGCTTCTAACGCATTTACATCATTCCTTAAATAAGGAGACCAGTACAGTACACAATACTTCAGATGTGGTCTCACCAAGTCAGCAGATTTCACTGATTACCAGCTCTGGAGGAGGGTCCATACTGAAGCCTTTGGCGAAGCAGTGAATGAAAGACCCCAACTTCAGGATTTCCACATTAATCTGCCCTTGCACTTAATTCTAAAGTTACGGCAAGATTCCAGAAGGTAATGATGTCAAATGCTGATAGCATTTTGGGCCAAAGCACTCTTTAGCTCCACATCCTTTACTTTTTATTACATTTCTTGGAAGTGCTTTGCTACCTAAATTTAAGTAACTACTGTTTAACACCTGCCAGTTTAAAGGACATTTTGCAGCATTGTGTAAAACTTTTATCCAATGGACAGATTACTATAAATATAATATCTATTATTCTGAGGGATACACATCAAGGAGTCACATGCTATAGATAATAGATGACAAATCCTACTTACAGCACGTCGTGCTCACTGTTGAAAGCAATGGCCTTCATATTAATTCCCTAACCCGACAATAGGTGGGATGGGGGAGGGGTTAAAAAGTTAAATATGGGGAATGTGACCTCAACATATCATATACATAGCCTGTGCCTTTTTTATTGCTGGTGGACATTGGACACACACTAAAATTGGGAGCTTGATTTAGAATTGGCTGTTGCTGCATAGGTGCCCCAGTGGTCTGGAAACCTGGCAGAGAAAGGGAGACAGGAGCTGCCAGCTCTACAAGGTAAGTGCCTTTTTCAGAACTCCATGTGGCCCAGGCAAAGCTTACCCCCTTACCCTGGAAAGAAACACTCAACCTCCACTAACCCTCCCAACTGCCAATCGCCCACCAACACTCCTGATTGTGGGCCTCTCCTCCCTCCTGATAGTAAGAGACCCTTTCCAAGAATCCCCACCTAGCTGCAGCCTCTTGCAGCTTGCCAGACAGGAATTCCATTTGGCCTGTGGCTGGGTAGGAAATGGGAAATGTGAATGAGGTCCTCAGTAAAGTTTAACCGAGCCAGGATTGTTAGTCATTTTGCCCTCTCTCGCACCCCCCCGCCCCCCGCAACCACCACTATATCTGGAGACCGGTGTGCAGTGGAAAACTTGTGTTGGTTAATATTTTCTAATGTGTTTGAGTAGGTTTTTGTTAAACCTGCAAAAATAGAGTTTCAGTGTTACATGTGTGTCGTAACACTCCAACAATGCAAACCACCCAGGACTCGCTCAACTTTAGGATTGTGCAAGACAGAATAGAATGTGTAAGTGGAGAAAATCCATCTTTCTTCTCCTTCAGTATCTCACCTCATCCTCATCTATTATTTGAGATAAATATACCTTCTGGGATTTGAGACAAAATAAATTAATGTAAAAGCAGGTACAAGAAGTATTCTGGAGGTTTGATGGCAGGCACATAAAACATTTCCTTTATCATGTATTAATGGCCCTTTGCTGACACTGGGTGGAACAATGTTCATTAGACTATGCTGTATGAAGAGCTGTCTGTGCTCCTTCAGACTACAGTGCCTCATTAACCTTTAAGTCATGGTGTTATGAAAGATAGGTTGACCTGGATTTTCTGTGCCAATCGATGTAATCAGGCAGATGGAGATAGAAAATTCTTCAGAAGCCATTCCGTTGACTCCTAACTTGGCCGCAACACTTCCAGATTTTGTGCCAAGCAAATGGTGAAAAATGACATTCCATAGAACTTCCTTGATTTGTGCTTAAGCAACGCCGGACACAATTTTTGTTACTGCTTTGGAAGGTAGCACAAGAATCGGGCCTGTTTTACCACATCAGGCTTCTGAGGCCTGCTATAGTCATTCTCTAACCACAAACATGAGGCCTGGACAGAGATCAGAGTCAAGGGGGAAGGCAGAAGTCCCATCGGATTCCACGTACTTAGTGGATCTTTGGCAGTAGGCCTCATCACTCAGCTTCCTCTTGTTCTACTGCTGACCTGCCCATTGTTGCATTTTCCTTCACTATCAGATGGGCAAAGAATAAGAAGAGAAGAGAAAAATGAGAGAAGAGGCCTACCACTGCCTTAATGCCCTGTTCATAATTTCCCTGCTCCTGCTCCTGCCCCTGCAGAAACTAATGTTGGTTCTTCTTGCACTGCTCCTTACCTACCTGCTGCATGTAAGTGATGTATTTTAAGGGAGATTAGATAGATACATTGGGGAGAAAGGAAGAGAAAGTTATGTCAACAGGGTGAAATGCAAAAGGGTGAGAGGAGGCCCATGTGAAACATGAACACCTGTGTAGGCCAGTTGGGCTGTTTCTATGATGTAAATTTTATGTAAATGCTGATGGGGTGGATAGGACCTGGGTTTCTGGCCCATTTTCCTTTCATCCTTCCTTGTTCCCTGTGCTCCCTGGAACCAACGGTTGAACCATGGCAACTGGTCCAGGATGGTAGCCCCATATGCTCCACGAGGAGGAAGAGAACCTTGTAAAAAAACACCAGTCTCACCAAATCACTGCAATATCCTATCCACTGGAGGCTTCAGGCTGGTACAAGGCCTCAACTCAATGCTTTGGTCTAACAGCCCTCTTCTGCTGTAGCAATGGCAGCAACATCTCTATCTCCATTGGTATCACCAGCAGGCTTCCACTTGCTGGCAGGGCTATGTTCCTATGACCCCGATCCAGGGAATGGTGTTTACTGTCCCTCGTGCCAGACAAATCTCATATAAATTCCAGTCACAGTCTCCCACCATGACAGAGGTTATGAGCCCTTGCAGTGTCTGTTCAATGAAACAAGTATTTTTCCCCCTCTATTGTTATTGATATGGATTCATATCCTTTTGGAAGTTAGCCTTATAATGTAGCTCATTGGTAGTTTGAGAGGATGGCAGGGTCGTTATTGTGGGTGCATCACAATTGGCTACTAATTTTTACCACTGCTAATAAAATTGCATTATTGGAGAGTGCAGATTTTGAAAAAAATATTTTCCTGTGATTACATTCACAGTTCATTCATCTTAACTCAATGGAAATTTTTGGCCTTTTTTGGGGGCGTAGGAGTGGAAATTTTGACCAGACGCTTTTCAAAACCTGTTCACCTCATCTGTAAATAGGATTTAGGTTTGGTTACTTTATTAGGAGTGCTTCTTCTAAAACCTAGGCTAGAAAAATAGCCTCCAACTCCCAGATAAGAATGCCTGGAGAACAAATCCTGTTATCCAAGCCTCTTTGCTACTGCAGCACACAATGGCTATTAATTGTTAATGTTGATGCGTAACATCTGCTTGATGTGACTAGAGTTTTAACTGGCAAATAACCTACATTATTTTTCAATCTGTTAATAGCATTATGTCTATAGTGCTAGGATATTATCTGACTGCCTTTGTTAGCTTTTGAAACTCAGTCCTGTTGAATTTGATGGGTGTTGTGCAGGGGTGAAGATGATGATTGGGAAACAAAAGCTTTAGAAGAGAAAAAGATTGCAATCTGCTAGCAAAGCAGATTTTGATCTTGTTTAAAATAAAAAGGAATACACTAAGTTTAGCCAGTACTTAGTAAAGACGTATTTTTAAACATCTGATCCCTTCTCCGTGCACTTATTTTTTTGCAAGCTGCAGATATTAGTCTCGTTTATTGGGAATGTTCCGGCAAGCTTCTGACGCTCAAGATAATATACAGTTCAGTCAAAATAAATAATTGGGTTGAACTTTCAGAGTTTAGGGAATGGCACAAACATTCACTCTCTCTACCACTGATGAACAGTGGCAGCAGTGTGTACCATCTACAAGATGCATTGCAGAAACTCACCAAGGATCCATAGGCAGTGCCTTCCAAACCCACAACTGCTACCATCTAAAGGACAAAGGCACCCGATACATGGGAACACCACCACCTGGAGGTTCAACTCCAAGCCACTCACTAGCCTGATTTGGTAATATATCACCGTTCCTTCACTGTCGCTGGGTCAAAATCCAGGAACTCCCTCCCTAACAGCACTGTGGGTGTACCTACACCACATGGACTGCAGAGGTTCAAGGAGGCAAGTCACCACACCCCTTTAGAAGGGCAATTAGGGATAGGCAATAAATGCTGGCCTAGCCAGCGAAGCTCACATCCTGTAAATGAATTTTAAAAATTAAATAGGACATGACTTGTAATATAAATTTTATCAGCAAATGAATTATTCTGAAAATTTGCCTTTTGTAAATATTGCTAGAATAGGATAACACTTCCCATGTTGAAATGCTTCCTTTATATTCTTCCAGGGGAGTCACTGGCTCGGCCAACATTTATTGCCCATTCCTAATTGCCCTTGTGAAGGTGGAAGTGGGCTGCCTTCTTGAACCGCTACATTCCATGTGGTGTAAGTACACCCACAGTGCTGTTAGGAAGGGTGTTTCCAGGAAATGGTCTATTGGTTTTAATGTTATTCTTGTCATGACCCACTTCACCTTCTCCACCTGCCATGGCACCTGCAATATATAATGCAGCAAAGTGCTAAAGTGGTATTCTTGGAGAAGGACCTCTCACATTGCGAACCAGCTCAGTGATTTTATTCATTGATAGGACAGTATCATGCAGCAGATAAACTAATAAATTGGTTGAAAGGTTTCATGGTGATTAAAGGAACAAACACAGTGTGATACATTGACCGAGGTTGACTTGAATTGTTAGCAGTGTAAATATTTATTCTGGCATTTGCTTTCCTGACAAATGCATTTGCTGCTGTGGCAGTAGATTATCTGTCCCTCAGCAGGCTGGTTAATCTGCTCTTCTTTAGCTTGAAGCCAGGGTTCTCAGCAGGGTCTCCAGGATGTTGTTCTGAGCATTATTGATGTGGCAGTTCCAGCGTAGCTCACCGATCATGTGCGGTGTGTTAATATGCTGCTTGGCTGAGAATGTTCAACTGCATTGGTCATATAACTCATTAATTGCTCTACCTCAATTAAACAGCAAAGTTGTCGTCAAAGCTTTGTAAACAAAGAAATGGTTTTCTCTCAAAGATCATTCATAGATTTGGCCAACATTTTGCGGGACATTATAACCAAATATTTTGATCCTGACTTCACTCAACAACAGGACATTTGTTCTTTGAGGCCATGTTTTCATGCTCTACAGCAACCATTTCAAATTCACCCTGACAGTATGAAAATGGCAATGCAATAAAGAGACACTACATATGTTAGAGATTTCACAATTAAAGGGAAAGTGCATTCTACTGATTTGCCTCTCAGTGCTCAACATTATAAAGGGAGATGTCCGTGTGGTGCTCAGTAACCTTTTGTTCCTGTTTTATGCTTTAGATGTGTTGATTTGAGGCGACTTAAGAATAAATATTTTAGAACTGTTGCTTAGAGGAGCCTTGGAGCAGAGTTGTGGAAACTTCCCTCATGTGATGGCATGAAGTCTACCTGGTTTATTATGGAATTATTTTGTTACTTCAGAGCATCTCAATGTATTCTTTTGCCAAAGTAAAAAAAATCCCAACATTCTCAGCTTTCCTTCATAACTTCAATTCTTGGAACCTGTCATCTGGTTACTCACCTCTGTGTACTCTCAATGGTGATCATATCCTTTGTGTGATTATGTGCTCAGAACTGCACTCTACATGGGATCTGACCACCTAATATAGTAACACTCCAAACGTTTATGATTTGTACTCTGGTTCCACAAATATAACCTGGTTCTTTACTTACCATCTTCACTGCAATGAAGCACAAGCCCAACAGTTCTAATAGGAAGAAGGGTCCTATGGACTCGAAACGTTAACCCTGTTTCTCTGTCCACAGATGCTGCTGAGTTTTTCCAGCATTTTATGTTTTTATTCCAACAATTCTAATGATCTACCTAGGATGAACTCAGCTTCCTGATCAGCACTCACTAGCACTGTTCAACGTAATACATCCATCCATTCAGTTCCTTCTCTCCATATTAGTTGCTTTACATTTGCACACATTGGATCAATTTCCAATCTTTTGTTACTTGTTCATGGATTGTGGGCATGACTGGCAAGGCCAGCATTTATTCCCCATCCCTAATTGCCCTTGAGAAGGTGGTGGTGAGCTGCATGTTTGAATTGCTGCAGTCCATGTAGGTATACCCACAGGGCTCTTTGGAAGGGAGCTCCAGAATTTTGACCCAGTGACAGCGAAGGAATGATATAGATCTAAGTCAGGATGGTGTGTGACTTGGAGTGGAACTTGCAGTGGGCAAAGTTCCCATGTGACTGCTGTCCATTGTCCTTCTAGGTGATAGAGGTGATGGGTTTGGAAGGTGCAATTGAATGAGGCTTGGTGAGTTGCTGCAGTGCATCTTGTAGTTCAATCACAATGCTGCCACTGTGCATTTATGTTGAAGGTTGTGGATGTGGTGCTGCAGTAATTTCATGTCTCAGGTGTTGATGTGGAACAACTTTGTGCAAGGCTTTTGTTAAAAATCCCAGTATGTAACCTCAGCTGCCTATTTATGACTTGCATGTTGGTAAGGGGGGACAATTTTCATGACCTTAGCCTGGCAGCAGTTGGTTGCCAGCTGAACTGACCAATTCATTCCCAGTGGACCTGCTGCTATTCCCATTGGGACCTTCACATGTGCAGCCCTGGGCTCCACTTGTTTCAGCTACTTGAAATATACAAATTTGTGTCCTGCGATTTACATAGGACCCTAAAGACAATTTCCAATGAGTGTTGGATGTACCAAATGTACTAAGCCTATGGTACTTGGCATTGAGCAGCTACCAGTGCCCCTTAAAGGGTATGTTTGTAAGTTTCCTTTAAAATTTGTCTTTGGTTTTACAGTTCCCTAATTTAGGGGCTGTGTTTATTTTGTTCCTGATTTTGTTAATTTAGTTTATTTGGTGGACTCCAAAAGAGTTGAAGGGTAAGTTGCAGGCTGCCCTAAAGCCATATAAGTTTCTGTTTCCCTGCTGCTTTTTGTGGGGTTGGAAGGAGTTAAATATTGCTCTTGGTTCCAAAATATCTTACCTCACTTGCTAGCCTGATGTATACCCAATGAAATATTGGCCCCAATTTATTTAAATGCAGCTTAGTGAAGTGTGACTTCCCTTTCCTGACTCCAATCGGAATATTCTATAACACTATTTCCTTTTTTAAATGTTTAATTATTGGATATCTCAAAATAATTTTGAAAGTGCTTTCATAAGGTCATAAGAAATGGGAGGTAGAGTAGGCCATTCGAGCCTGCTCCGCCATTCAGTAAGATCATTGCTGATTTGATTGTGGACTTAACTCCACTTCCTGCCTGCCCCCCTATACCCTTGACTACCTTGTAGGTCAAAAATCTGTCCAGCTCAGCAATGGATATATTTATTGACCCAGCCTCCACTGATCTCTGTGGAAAGGAATTCCAAAGACTAACAGCCTTCTGAGCGAAGAAATTCCTCATCATTCCTGTCTTAAATGGGAGACCACTTATTTTTAAACTGTGCCCCCTAGTTCTAGATTCCCCGTGATGGGAAACATCCTTTCAGCATTTACCCTGTCAAAACCCCTCTGAATCACCTCCAATTCCTCTAACCTCCAATGATTAAAGGCCCAGCCTGCTGAACCTTTCCTCATATGACAACACCTTCTCTATTTAAATAATATCTTGCTTTTCTATTCTTCCTGACAAATTGGACAACCTCACATTTTCCCACATTATACTGCATCCCCCAAATTTTTGCCCATTGACTCAATGTATCTATATTGCTTTGCAGAATCTTTGTATCCTCCTCACAACTTGCTTTCCTACCTATCTTTGTACTTGCAGCAAATTTGGCTACAAAACAGTGTCCCTTCAGCTAAGTCATTATTATAGACTGTAAATAGTTGAGGCCCCAAACTGGTGCCCATGCACTTCGCTAGTTACAGTTTCCAAATGTACCATTTATTCCGACTTTCTGTTTATCTTAGTTAGACAATCCTCTATCCATGCTAATATATTACCCCCAGAAATAGATGAGCTCTTATCTTGTGCAGTAAGCTTTTACGTGATGCTTTATCGTATGCCTTTCGGAAATCCAAATACATTACATCTACTGCTTCCCCTTTATCCACGCTGCTTGTTACTTCTTCAAAAAACTCTAATAAATGTGTCAAAAACTATTTCCTTTTCACAAAACCAAGTTGACTCTGCCTATCTGTATTTAATTTTCAAAATGTCCTGCTACTTCCTCTTTAATGATGGATTCTACTATTTGCCCAATGACAAATGATAGCCTAACTGGCCTATAGTTTCTTGCTCTCTGTCTCCCTCCTTCCTTGAACACAGGTGTTACATCTGTGGTTTTCCAATCTGCTGGAACTTTTCCGGAATGTTGGGAATTTTGGAAGATTACAGTCAATGCATCCACTATCTCTGCAGCCAGTACTTTTAATACCCTAGGATGCAGGCCATCAAGTCCAGGGGCTTACCAGCCTTTAGTCCCATTAGTTTTCCTGGTATTTTTTCTCCAGTGATTGTGTTCCTCCCATCCTTTTGCACCTTGTTTTTTCTAATATTATCTTCAGCTGTTTAATTAATGACCCTCCTTCCATCATAAGGTCAGAAGTGGGGATGTTCGCAGATGATTGCACAATGTTCACCATTTGCGAGTCCTCAGATGCTGAAGCAGTCGATGTCCAAAAGCATCAAGACCTGGACAATATCCAGGCATGGGCTGACAAGTGGCAAGTAATATTTGCGCGACACAGGTGTCAGGTAATGACCATTTAACCATTGCCCCTTGACATTCAATGGCATTACTATCATTGAATCCCCCGCTATCAACATCCTGGGGGTTACCGTTGACCAGAAACTGAACTGGACCAGCCATATAAATACTGTGGCTACAAGGGCAGGTCATTGGCTAGGAATCCTGCGATGAGTAACTCACCTCCTGACTCCCCAAAGCCTGTCAACCATCTACAAGGCACAAGTCATGAGTGTGATGGAATACTCTCTTCTTGCCTGGATGAGTCCAGCTCCAACAACATTCAAGATGCTTGACACTATCGAGGACAAAACAGCCCGTTTGATTGGCAACCCATCCAAAAACACTCACTCCCTCCGCCACACATAGTGGCAGCAGTGTGTACCATCTACAAGATGCACTGCAGGAATTCACCAAGATGCCTCAACAGCATCTTCCAAACTCATGACCACTACTATGTAGAAGGACAAGGGAAGCAGACACATGGGAACACCATCACCTGGAGGTTCCCACCCAGCAACTCACCACCCTGACTTGGAAGTATATTGCCATTCCTTTAGTGTCACTGGGTAAAAATCCTGGAACTCCCTCCCTAACAGCACTATGGGTGTACCTGTACCACATGGACTGTAGCGGTTCAAGAAGGCAGCTCACCACCACCTTCTCAAAGGCAATTAGGGATGGGCAATAAATGCTGGCCTGGCCAGCAATGCCTATGCCCCATGAATGAATTAAAATGTACATTCTTGGAATCTTTAGATCTCTTCTAAGTGAAGACAGATACAAAATATTTGTCCAAAGACTGACATTTCCATCTTTCCCATTATTAATTTCCCAGTCTCACCCTCTAAGGGACCAACATTTACTTTAGCTACTCTTTTCCTTTTTATATTGCTTGCTAATTTTCTCCCAGAAGCCAATTTCTACCTCTTTGTTTTTTTTTTCAGTCATCCTTTGTAAAAACTTTCTCACCTCCTGGGCTATCATTAATCTTTGCATGGTTGTACATCTTTTATTTCAATTTGATGCCATCCTTAATTTCCTTAGTTAACCATGAATGGTGCATCCTTCTCATAGTCTTTCTTTCTCAATGGAATATATCTTTGTTAAATGTTATGAAATATCTCCTTAAATTTCTGTGTTCCATCCAGTGTTCCATCCAAATTTTTGTTCCTCCAGTGTTTTACCCTTTAGCTATTTTTCCATTCCACTTTAGCTAACCCTGCCTTCATTTCCTTGTACTTGCCTTTATTTAAGTTTAAGACTCTAATTTCAGACCCACATTTCTTACCTTCAAACTGAATGTGAAATTCTACCATGTTATGATCACATCTTACCTAGACGATCCTTTACTACGAGGTCATTAATCAATCCAGTCTCATTAAACATTGCCAGGTCTAAAATGGCCTGTTCCCTGCTAGATTCCAGAATATATTGTTCAAAGAAACTGTTTGAAATACACTCGATGAACTCATCCTCCAGGCTACTGTTGCCAACTTGATTAGTCCAATTTATATGAAGATTAAAATCTCCCATGATTATTTTTCTTACTTTTCTTACAAGCCCCCATTATTTCTTGATATATATTCTGCCCAATACAGTAGTTCCTGTCACAAGCCTATAAACTATAAACCAGTGACTTCTTTCCTTAGCTGTTTCTTATCTCCACCCAAATTGATTCTACATCTTGATTCCCTGAACCAAGTTCTTTTCTCACTTCTGTACTGATCTCATCCTTTAATAATGGAGTTACCCCACCTCCTTTTCCTTTCTTCCAAAATGGCAAATACCCTTGAATATTCAGGCCACAACTGTGGTCACTTTGCAACATGTTTCTGTGATGGCTATCATATCATACCATTTATTTCTATTTGTGCTGTCTACTCATCCATCTTGTTATGAATGCTACTTGCATTCAGATAAAGGGCCTTAAACTCTGTCTTTTTACCAATTTCCCTTCTCTGACTTTGGTTGCTGTTGCGCTCTTATCTTTGTTCACCCTGTTCCTTCCTGTCACACTCTGGTTATTATTACCCACATCACTATCCTTGGACATTGCCTTGTCCTTACTGTTTAACTTTCCAAATCTCCCCTCACGTGAACCCTCCTCCCCCATCACTGCCATCCCTACAGCCCTAGTTATACAATTCGCCAGGACAATGGTCCCAGGGCGGTTCAGGTGAAGGTTGTGCCAATGGTACTACTCCCTCTTTCCCACTACTGGTGCCAGCTCCTCTTGAATTGAAACCCATTTCTCCTGCACAAGTCTTTGAGTTACGTATTCAAGTCTCAAAAACCCGTTTGATGTGGGTAAGTGAGTTTTTGATGGCATAACATCCTCTTTCCTTTTTATGAATATCTTTCACTAAAGCTCGAAGAATCATTAGTATATAGTTTTCGCATGGATCTTGGTATCCTCATTTAAAGAATCAGCTTAATATTAGGTACTTTACAGTTTCTCGCCCCCCTCTTCTGAATTTAATGAACCCATTTGCTCAGTTCACTTTGGACTGGGTTCAGTCCAAGGTCTCCCAGAGTTGAAAGCACAGTGCACTAAATCCCATTCACAACCAATCACTATTAAATTGCTGTAAGCCTGTTGTAGTATGTAGATCACTAAAATTTCATCACGTTTGAAATTGTTATTTTTCATGGAGGAAATGAAACAAAGTGCCTCCCAGAGAAAGAAAGAAAGGGAAGGGATTTTGGAGAAGTTAACTTGCAATGTTCTGGTAATTTTGCTAGCATGTTTGGGTCTCAGCAGTTGAACACTGGAGCAGATTTCTGACTTCAGAAATTATGCATGACAAACAGGGAACTAACAATGGGAAAGGGAGTAGAAAATAAACAAACCTGCAAATTGCGGCACTAGGTTTCAAGCACTCATGGGGTGGGGAAGGAAGCAACTAGCCAGGGTGTTCCACTGTTAAAATCATAATACAACCTTCCGGAACGTGTGCCGATGAGGATTTCATTTGAAGACTGGATTAGCCAAGGTCCACTTACAATGACTGTTCATGCTCACCCAGAGAGTGACCACTTGGGCAAGACATTGGAGGCCTGTATTAGCTCTGGAAACTAACTCAGCAAGAGTCAGCGAAGAAGGAAGAATGGGGTAGTGGCGAAAGCTGTACTCTTGATGAATCTGAGAGGGTGGGAATATTAGACATGAAAGAATCGAAGTCATAAGCATGAACAGTAAGAGAAAATGAATGAGCTACAAGAATTTGATTTTGTTTGTTCTTGTCAACTCAATATCTCATCTCATGCCTCAGTGAATTCCACCCAGGTAAATTAAATTAAATGGGGTCATGTATGCAGTGAGCACTTCCGCACATCTACCAGCCATCAATCCCTTGGTTCCATCCATCATTCACAGCATCCTTCAATGACTAAAGACCTTACTACTATCAAACATTATCATAGATTTAAACGAGCCAGGTTTATACTTGCTGTTGTAGAACAGATGTCATGATCTTTCTGGTAGCTACGTAGTCAATGTGACCAGAAAACATGCTTCTCTTCACTTGCTGAAGGAGACTCATTATTGGGGCTTCTTTTTAAAAACTCTTACAGGAGATTGATTAACTTCTTAATGGCCTTGCTTATTTCTGGGAGAGATTTCTGTCTTCCAGTGCTCTTGCCTAAAGAAGGAAAGCTGAGACAAGCTATCAATATGAGGGAGCTAAATTAACATGGCTAGAGATTCAGTGAGTAACTTATAGTTCATACTAGATTATGAAGCCAGCAGAATTTCAGTGACCAATATCTGAGCATGGAGTTTATTCCATTTAGTGAGGGAGCAAAAGTTGATTTTTAATGAATAAAGTCACAACTAGACTATGTGAATCCAGTTCCCTGGGAAAAATTCTACATTCGAGAGCTAAACATTATGCATTTAGCACAAATATGAAAGGTACTATTTTCTACCTGTGGGTATAAAAGTGTTGTTGCTATTATGAAGGATGTCTGTGCTGAGGGATGGAAAAGTTTCACGCTTTATGTATCCTGTAATGATATAGAGAGATCCAATCTTAGTACGCTGAAGGTTAGGTGCAGGGAATATGCAAATGCTCTCTTCAACAGTGTCCTTAGCCCAAATCTGTGCCTGGCAGCATTGCACTTCAAGACCATACCTACCATAGATTGCTCAAATTGGCCTAACAAGAACTAACAAGACCTGTCAAGTTTGCTTCATTATACAAATGTTTTATTATTATGATTTAAATCAATGCAAACTACAGTAAGTATAAATACTACTTCAATTTAATTCAGAACTTTGCTCAATATATTTTAGCGAAGAGCAATGAGACTACTAATCAGTCAATCCATTGTTGATGGTGTTGATTGAGAGAAAATATTGTCCAGGGTACCAGGAGAACTCCCATGCTCTTTATTTGATAGTCCCATGTGATATTTTGTAGCCACTTGAAAGGGCAGATGGGGTCATTCTTTAATGTCTCATCTGAAAGGCAGCATCTCCAACAGTGCAGCACCCCCTGGGTACTGCACTAAAATGTTGGCCTAAATTATATGTTCCAGTCTTTGGAATGGGACTTGAACATAGCACTTTTGGACTCAGAGGCAAGAATGCACTCATTTAGCCAGGACTAATGAACAATTGTTTTTCGGAATGCAGGTGGTATAAACCTGATTTTAAAAAGCTTCAAATTAGTCAAGCTTAATTTACAATTCTATTTCTGGATGAAAGACTGGCAGTTTACATTAGCAAGGTTACTGCAATCTTTCTGGGTTTCTCTCTAAGTTCACTAAGATTGGTCAATGATCTGCTTGTCGTTGGCTTCAAAGTGAAGCTAGAGGAGAATAAAATCTGGTGTCTGCAGCTGTCTTGTAGATTTAGGTACAAGTCCAGCTGTGAAATGTGAGGGTCAGCTGTGGGGCATGATGTTCTTGTTTAGACAGCTGTAAGAAATCTTGAGGGATTTGGAAACTTAAGATACACCTGCTGAATTTAACATCTGATGCTACACAGCCAAGCTCTCATGAAAAGAAAATCTTGCATTTATATAGCGCCTTTCATGACCACCGGACATGTCAAAGCGCTTTACAGCTAATGAAGTAATTTTGAGGCTCAGACATTCTTGTAATTTAGGAAGTGCTGCAGCCAATTAGTGCACAGCAAGCTCCCACAAACAGCAATATGATAACAACCAGATAATCTGTTTATGATGTTGATTGAAGAATAAATATTGGTCAGGACACCCATGCTGTTCTTTGAAATAATGTCATGGGATCTTTTACATCGACCCCAGAGAGCAGTCAGGGCCTGTGTTTAACATCTCAGCTAAAAGATGGCACCTCTGACAGTGCACTGCAGTGGAGTCAGCCTGGATTTTGTGTGCTCAAGTCTCTGGAGTGGGTATTGAACCTAAAACCTTCTGGGACAGAGGCGAGAGTGCTACCCACTGAGCCATGGCTGGCAGAAAGACTTCCAGCTAAAGAGTTCTGCAATATTAAGGTCCAGGGTTAGAATAGTAGACACTCTGAGGAATCTTAATTGCAACACAGATTGCAGGAAAGAGGATGTGTGTAAAGTAGCTTAGCCTAACAAAGTAACTCTAGCTCATGGAACAAATACCCACATCGTGAAAACGTAATTTATATAGCTATTCAGGAAACTCCATTTAAAAGAATGTAAAAAAAAAGAAAAAGTAATTTAGAATTGGGATATGTAAAATATATGTCCGTAGCACCGACAGTGTCTTCACAGTTCATGCACCAGCACTAGTATTATGTCCTGAGTTATTTGAATGGCACGCTGCAGAATAATTCGATCTTCACATGAAGTGCTCATACTTTCTGTTTGTCCTTTCATGTGTGGAAAATAATACGATTGTAATTTGTGTGTGCCTGTGGTGCTCGTAAGTTTTACTCATGAAAGGATGCTGGGAATAGACTCATGAACCAGTGTATCATTTTCAAGATCATGTAGGAGGAAAGTGGAAATATATTCAAACCTTTTAGCACTGCTCGTCTTGGCTATAATAAAGCAAATAAATGTGGGTTGTAAATTAGCTCAGTTGGGAATCAATGTGAAGAGCCAACTCTAATTCCAAGGCACTACTGGATACAGGAAAAACTAAGGTGAGTCCAGAAGTTGTGACTAGGCATTGCCAAGCTTAGATTTTAAATGAATGTAGTTATAGCAGAGGGGTAAGATGGAGAGTGTGGAAGAGTTGCACAGAATTAAAACAATTTACTAACCAGAATACCAGCTTTATAATGAACTAGAGCGCATCTTCATCGTTCCTAACATACTGACAGGAAATTCAATTCATTCAATATATTCTCAGTGAAACTATGGATTTAATTCTAGCATTAAATAGGTATTCACTGAAGATCTATCTGTCCTTATATTGGGCCATAGACTGATCATTCATGCCTTGAGCTGCACTAAGATTGTAATGTAGAAACAAACAAACAATATATTTTTTATTTGTACTAACAAGGGAAGGTAACATTGTTCTTTTTTAAGGAAACTGCAGATCTTGGGAATTGTTCATATTGGGGAAATGCACTTTTAAAGCATTCATGCGCTAAAGACTAGACAAGAATACTGGACGTATGTGGTGTATGTTTTAGGAATAAATCTACATTTATTCACCATATGTTTTGCTATACACATACCACTCCTCTGCTTTCAACTGGGTTAGGGTGACAGCCAATTGATATCATGATCAAACTTTAAAAAGATTATTATATTCAAGTACTTGGAATTTTTATCAGAATGGAAAAATTGACATTACACATATATAAAATTGGTTTTCCAGGGTCAAAGATTTTTTTTTCCAATAGTGGTTATGACTTAATATATCATTAAAAACCCAATTTCATCTCAGTAGCAATGGGATAACATTTCTCGGTGTTTTTAGCAACAATACCACAAACATAAAAGGGTCAGTTCAGCAATTTCTGACTGCTTGCAGGAAACTTCAACAGTGCAACCTTTGTAGGCGCATAGAAGCATTGACAACAATTTCTGCATTTAACTGTGCATGTGCAGGCTCCAGAAGTTGCTGACAGTCAGGAGGAGTAATGACAATGAACACTGACAGTTTCACCATCATTACTACAACAAAATCTGGGTCAATGTCCCCCATGTTTTGACTCGGTAGAAATGTCAAAAATGTTCTTGAAGGAGTTGAATCAACAGAGCGTTTCTTCACCTGATTTCTCTCCATCAACTCCTGCTTTAAAGTGCATACATGGCCTTGGGATATATAGTGACAACGATCACTTACTTTTGGATAGTGTCTTTTATTGTAGAAGAACATTGCTGGATGCTTCTCAGAGACACAAGTAAAATGTGGGCATTAAGCCAAAGGAGGAGAGTTTAGGAGGGGTGACCAAAAGTTTAGTCAAAGCAATAGATTATGAACAGGATCAGAGGGGTGGACATATTTCAGTGTTTGCGATGTTCCAGAGGTGGAAGTTACTGGTGAGAAAGGAAATCTCTAAAATTAAATGGATGGATGCAAGTTTTCAATGATCTAATTGTTTTACAAAAGAAATACATGTACAAAGAAATTGTCAGGGGTCTGAGAGCAGAGGCACATCACAATATAATGCTTTGTACATAATATGGAATTTTAAAAATTTGTTCTGAAATTTTGGTTCTGCATATTAACTCCTAAGTTTTATTCACAAGAAAGAATTGAAACTGTTAATGATATATCAATTGTTTCTAATTATTGCAGGTGGGGGGCATTCATTGGAGTTTCACTTCACAAGAAAAGAGACACTTACTGAAATTGTGATATGGTTAAGTTAGGAGACGTAATGTTTCACTCTGTAAACATATGTAAGACTGAGTAAACATTGGCTCCTCTATCATTTTTGCATTTATTTACAGAGTGAAACATTACGTCTCCTAACTCAACAATACCACAGTTTTATTAAGTGTCTCTTTTCATGTGAAACCCCAATTAATGCTCTCCACCTGCACATAACTAAACACAATTGACATACAATTACCAGAAGTAAGCAGTCTTTGGGATGAATTGGAATCAAGGACAAGTTGGAGGTTGAGGCTGTGATCAGGATAGCACTGGGTTTGGTTATTATAGGTTCCATGGTTGTGAATATTCTGCCAACTGTCATTATCTATGTTCATGCTGATGACTTGAGCAAGATAGTAATGTGGTGACCAGTCTTCAGAAAACCACAGTGGTGATGAGGCAGCCTCCTCAGGAGAGTAGGCAGGAAAGGCAAACAAAAATGTTTGGTATAACAAAAATTACGGATTTTTCAAATCCTATTAATCCCACTGCTTTTTTTCCTTGATATAATTAGTACATCATGATCATTTAGCCTTCACCACTGGCCCAGGAATGTCTGCAGATATAGCAATTTCCCCTCTTTTTTTTCAATAAGTACATTTTGATTCAGTGAGGTGTTCTCACGAATTAAAACAGGAGGAGTCATATCGCTGCGCATGTCTCCACTTTAATGAATTAAGTGGTTATTGGATTGTGAGAAAAAAATTCCCTTTGCTCAATAGTGTAAGTGTAGATGTGTTGTCCCATTTCCCTGCATTCAGAGCGTAGAGGAAATCATTCCCTGTGTTCCCTTTACCCCTAAATTTAGGATTAATTAGCTGAACAGCAAAATTAACTTGCAAACCTTGGAACATTTTCCCTCCAACAACTAACCAAGAAGTCATGGAAGTAAGCATTTGAAATCTCAGATTCCCTTTTATCACTCAATTTGTGTAAAGCACTTTGACTGAGGAATGTGGGTTTCTCATGGGAGCAGAGATCACTTGTTCAAAAACAATGAGATTTCTTGATCTGCATCACTTCATGAAGTCCTTGGAAGTAATTAATCAGTCGAGCAATTATTGTGTAAGAACATTGACTAATCAGTATGACATTCCCTGCTCTAACTTTGATCTTGTTACTTTCTTACAGGCCCAGCAGCCAAAAAGAAATATGTAAGCTACAATGATCTTGTAATTTAAATGCTGCCCCCTGAAGAGAACAGGAGGCCAGGTTCTTCAGGCGTCTGGTCATTCATCTGGCACAGGCCTCCATGCGCCCTACCGCCTATCAGTGGAGGAGCCTGTAAGCCAGGCTTTACCTCAGAGATTGAACACAGAAGACCCAAGTGTTTGATAGGCTCCTTGAGAAACAATTCACTGAAACAACTATTGGATTTATCGGACTTGCAAGCCACTGGCACTGTCATATTGTTATGTGCGTGACCCGGCGCATCAGTCAGAGCTGAAACCAATGCATCTTTCCTTGTGGGCAAACTGCAATGAACAACTAAGATCTCACAGGGCTTATTAAGTCTTTGAGTGTACTTCCAAACTGCAGTTTTTGACAAAGAGAAAATAAAATCCCAACTATATAGTTTGTGAAGTTTTGCGTGGTGCATCCTTGTTGCTTCTGTTTCACTGTTGCTTCCTGAATGCAGTTACACTTATTAATTGGTCTTGGAATTCCCTGTTTAGTCAACAGTTCACGTCTTGTTATGCCCCCTATGGAGCTGTGTGATAAAGGACTATGAAAGCATGTTAATTTTCTACAGTTTGTTTGTAACAAGTATTGACATTAATCTTGATGCTTATGTGCCAATATCGTGGAATATTCTTTCAGCCAAACATGATTTTTTTTTATTATGGTCACTCATTAATTGGGATAAATGATGTGTTGTTGTCAAAGAATGTATCAGCACAAGAAATAAAACCATTTGGATTAATTTTTTATTCATGCAAAAAGTGTTTCTGGCATTATTCTATATTTGTGAATGCAGCACATGGAAAGAAAGATGCAGAAAGTGTACACCCCATTAACTGCTTCAGTAGTTGTGTTCTGCTGTGTACAGCACATTAAATAAGAGCTCGGTGTTATCAGGTTTGATCCTGTGTGAAGGAGCGTGGTCTGAAAAACTGAACAGATTATAGAACTAAAACAGCAGAGCAGTCAGTACTTGAGAGAAAGACAAGCCTGCGATCGTGTTGGAAGAGCCAGCATTCATTTAGTTTGAACTTTCCGACAGACGCATCTGTCATAGAGATGGTGTCCTGCCAGAACCTGGCTCCCAATGTAAAATGCGAACAATATGTCTACCAGTGTCAGCTTCTACAGAGCATGTATCATACAAAAACTAGACTAGAGTGATGACGTGGATTAGAGTAGTAATAGTCCCTTGTATAATATCAGAGTATTTTCGACCTTTTTTGTTTCCATGGAAATGTTTTCCTAGAACATCACACAAAGCTTTTCATCTTGAATAACTAGTTGTAGCTAAAATATGTATGATAAGGTGACCTAAATAACTTTTTTAAAATAGTTGTTTGGTAGTACAGAACTTGAGTGTTGCAGAAAAAGAGACATTTTCCTGTTAAAGCTTTTCATCTTGCACTCATCAGGACAATTCGCAAGAAAATACTAATGTCAGGGGAAACAACATATTTATACTGTATGGGAAGAGAGTGCTGATTGGTTGGCAAGTGGACTCTGATTGGTAGAGGCGTTGCCATGGGGAATGCATCAGTGGATGGTGACTGACAGTTAACTGCCTAGCATTGTTTGAAATTTAAACCAGGCAGCTTGACTCTGATTGGTCAAGACATTGCCCTGGAGAATGAACTGACAAATGGCTGTCACTTATTTTGTTTAGCTGAAACAGATGTAATGTGTATATTTGTTCTTTCTGTGTATTCTGTGTCTAATTCTGTGTATTAGTATATGTAGCTTCCAGCACATACACATGCACTCTCTTCTCATGCAGTATAAATATGTTATTTCCCCTGACATTGGTATTTTCTTGCTGATGAGTGGGAGATGAAACGCTTCGACAAAAAATGCCTCTTTTTTTTCAACAATACTAAACTTTTTTTAATTCCTTATGTTTGTGGGGTCATCTTTTCTTTTGCAGGTTTTTCTGACATGGAAGCATTTATCTTGAGAAATAATGAAAGCGCATTTGAATCTCTCAGTGTCATGAAACTTCTCTTCTTTGTCCAGAATTTATTTTTAAAAGTTACACCTCAAGAGATTTTTCAACCCATTGTTGCTATGGCATCTTCCTGAACAAGCCATCCGTTTAGTCCCATTCCTCTGTCCTTTCCCCAAACGCTATTAATTATTATTTTTTCTTTTAAAAACATTTATTCACTTACCTTTTAAATGCTATTTGCGATTCTGCTTCCACCACGATTAATGCTGAGACATCCTGGCCTAAACTTTAACCTGCATCAAGGCCCAAATAGTGGGGTGGATAACAGTGTTCTTAAAGGCAACTCCCTCAAATCTTTCACAAGAAACCTTTACCTCTGTTTTATTTCCAAACAGGCCCTTCCAGATGTCTGCCACATTTAAATGGGGGCAATTGAACCTTAGCTAACTCCTTCACCACATTCCCCTCCATTTTTCCCCCAAAACCTGCTAAATCTTTTATCAGTGGCACAAAAGCTGCTGCAAATACCATGCTGTGGAAGTGACTGGGTGTGTTGCTGCTGTAGGTTGCAGCTTATAGCCACCTGACCATTACCAACGGACTTAAGTCAGGAATTTTTGTTATTTTTTTTACTCAGCTCTGCTAAAAGTACTGCTTTATTCTCTTGTTATGAATTTCTAAATGGGAGTCCCTTTCTTCTGGTGTAATGAAGAATAGAAGGATGAAGCGGTCAGTTTAAGAGGCTCTCATTGCCAGGCATCCCCAAAGATGTCTCCTTTCCTACATCTGAACACTCATTCATCTGGGTCAACTGACTCTAGAGCATAAGAAGGATGCACAAAAAGGAGACGAAATGGAACAGAAGAGCCAACACTGGGAAAGCACAACTGATGGCCCAAAAATGGCAAAAAAAAAGCTTGAGCTGAAGCATATTTCCAACTTCCAGTTAAGGAGCGGGTAATGTGTCTGTCAGATTTTGAATGTCCATCACTAGTGACCGAGGGCTACCATTCCAAGTTATTGAATGGGTGCTATAGCTTTTGAGTGGGTTGTCGGGAAATCTCTAAAACGCAAACTGGATGATGGGCGTTATATTTTTTGAAACAAAACCAATTGTCCACATTTCTCTAATTTATTATCCTGAGGTCTCTCATGATTCCACTTCTAACCATGGCCTCTTCCCACCTCTATCCAATTTTACACTTGACAAAAGGTGATAATGCTAACTGGAGGATAGTTGGTTGAGCTACTCACAAATTGAACCTTCTTGAACACCTTCGGTCTGTCCGCAAGCTTCCCTGTCGCTTGCCATTTCAACACACCTCCCTGCTCTCATGCCCACATTTCCATCCTTGGCCTGTTGCAATGTTCCAGTGAAACTCAATGCAAACTGGAGGAACAGCACCTCATCTTCCGATTAGGTACCTTACAGCCTTCCGGACTTAATATTGGGTTCAACAATTTCAGATCATGAACTCTCTCCTCCATCACCACCCCCTTTCCGATCCCCCCTTTTCCAATAATTTATAATTTAAAAAAAAATATTTTTCTTTTCCCACCTTTTCTTAAATTTATTTCGATCTATTGTTTTATCTCCACCTTTTAGCCCATTTCAATCCCTTCCCCCCACCCCACCCCCCACTAGGGCCATCTGCCACTAGCTTGTCCTGCTTGCTACCCTTAATGTCCCCATTAGCACATCCCTTAGCTAATATCACCACCACCAACACCCCTTTGTCCTTTTGTCTATGACATCTTTGGCAATCTCTTCTTTGCCTCCACCTATCACTGGCCCCCTATCCAGCTCTACCTGTCCCACCCCCCTCTACCAGCTTACATTTCACCTCATTTCTCTATTTCCTTAGTTCTGATGAAGAGTCATTTGGACTCAAAACATCAGCTGTATTCCTTTCCGCAGATGCTGTCAGACCTGTTGAGTTTTTCCAGGTATTTTTGTTTTGTCTAGGTTTCCAGCATCCGCAGTATTTTGCTTTTTTCTTCTTAATACCCTGCTCAAGATACGTAGCAGATTCCTTTGTGACTCCAAGCTAGATTTTGCCCATTTATAGGGCTGAATTTTCCCAGAATTGCACTAAGTGCAGTAGCGGGCGGGTAAAATGGAGTCCTACCCGGCGATGAAAATGACGGGTTTTCACACTGTATCTTCCTGAGCCCACCTCATTATTTATTCACTCCTGCAAAACACGCCGTTTCCATGGTGGGTGGGCTCTCATTCGCCCGCTCGCCATCACACCCGCTGTTGCATCACGCCGGCCGCCATCATTAAAAGGCAGCCGCCAACAAAGTGCTCATTGCCACTACTGTCTGCAAGACATGGCCTGCAAAGGAGAAACGACTGCAGACCCTGCTTCAACGATGGGTCCCTCGAGCGACTGCTAGATGTCGTGGTGGCCCGCCGGGATGTGCTCTACCCCCGCTCTGGCAGCAGGATGGGTAGCAATGTCACCAACCCGGCTTGGGAGGCAGTGGCAGTGGTGGTAAGCGCCAGTGGCCTTCAGAGGAGGACAGCCATTCAGTGCTGCAAAAAGATGAATGATCTCCTCCATTCCACCAGGGGAAGTCACTCTTCTCATCACTCCCAACTCACACACTCACAAACCCATCACACACCCACAGGGCCCTCACTCATTGCCATCGCAAGGCACATCACCATTCACTCTCTCACACACACCGTCATTGTCCTCACCCGTCCATGGGACCACTCACCACCCACACAGGTCAGGCATGCTTAACTGGCCCAGCATGCATCCTGATACACTCTCCGCATCTCTATCCACGCAGGACAAACTGGCTCACAACAGGAGGCAAAGGTTGCAACAGGTGGAGGGATGCCGGAATTCAAAGTTCTAACAGAATTTGAAAACAGAGCCATCCAGCTGGCCGGTGATGACCGGGACCGGTCCTGTGCTGATGGTGAAGTCGGCGCTGCTCTACCAAGTGAGGATCCAGCAGTGCAACATCCATCAGACAGTCATGCTGTGAGTGATGTGTCCTCTTTCACAGGCCACTAATTATCGCCCCTTGCTTTCACAGGCACGTCTGGGAAGCAGCCGACACAGTCCACAACCCAGGGCCTCCATTCAAGCCCCGAAGAACCTCTGAAGAGGAATCTGAATGCACCCTCCCTGAAGTCTTATCACAGCGCTCACTCACACCCTCCACCAGTGCAGAGACACACACCTCGGTAGGACCTAGCTTTAGAGTAGCCTCGGGATCACAATCTGGTGAGCACATTGCACTTTCTGATCCACAGTAGGCGGAGGCAGGGACTTTCCAGGTCCCCGGCACTCGGAGGACTGCTGGAGACCAGGACGTTGCTGAGTCCGAGTCAGGTGACGAGTCTCTGGGCTTGGTCATGTCACAGTTGCTGGAGCTGTAAAGACAAGCTCGGGAACATCAGGAAGGGATGTCCGCTGCACTCCTCAGATTGCAAGGCACGATGGAGGAGTCTGTCCGCCTTCAGGCTGAGGTGATAGCGCCAGCATTGCAATTCACCAAGGTCAACACTGGCAGGATGGCGGCCGCCATGGAGACCTTGGTCCAGGACGTCACTCCTGCACTGCTGCGTGGGCTTAACTCCATCGCTGATGCCATAGTTGGCCTCCAACAGTGCGTACGCAGGAGGGGTGCTGGGCAGCTCGACCTCACTCCAGCCACCCCTTCCCCTCAAGGAGTCAGCCAGGGGCCCTCGGACAAACATAGGGAGGAGGATCAGCAGGTGCACACTCCGGGGCCATGCACACAGGTGACTGTGGGAGTGACCGCTCTATCCAAATCCCCTCTTGCTGTGGCCTCCGCAGATCCAGCTTCACAGGCTGAGGAGGGTGTTGCTGCCACACAGCAGGACCCCGAAAGCAGACCGGGGCTTTCCAGGTCTCAGCACTCCAAAATCATCACAGACAGGGCATCATAGTCAGCAGGCTGCCTCCACCTCTGCTGTGGATGTCTAGGGAGCACCAGGCAGGGTTAGGAAAGTTAAGGAGAATTAGCTGCACAGCCTGGCCACGGGTGTTAATCACTTGTACATAATGTTCACTATTGTCACTAAACTCCCAAGAATATCTCCCTGCCTATGGCTCCTTGTTCTGATGAGCAGTGTTCTTGTCACTCAGATGTGAAACCTTTCTGCACAAGATAAAAGGCCAGTCCAGGGCCCCTTCCCTGTGCTCTGTGCAGCTTTCAGACCACAGTGATGGCCCAGCCTCACACTCCCTGGAAACATTATTGATGCCTGCACCTCGGCAGTGCTGGTCCTTGCTGCCAGAATGTGGCTGCAGGCGCCACAGAGTTCTCTCATTGCAGACGACAATGATGCGTGACACCCTCTGCGGACTGTATTGCAGGGCTCCACCAGACCGGTCCAGGCACCGGAACGCCATCTTCAGCATCCCGATGGTCTGCTCCACCAAGTTGCGAGTTGCTGCATGAGCCTCATTATAGTGTCGCTCTGCTGCAGTCTGAGGCTGCCGCACGGGTGTCATCAGCCACAGCCTCTGCAAGTAGCCCTTGTCCCCTAGGAGCCAACCCTGCAGCCTCTGTGGACCCTGGAAGACTGCAGGGATCTGCGAGTGACTCAGGGTGTAGGCATCATGCACACTCCCTGGAAACCGTGCGCACACCTGCAGGATGCGTTTCTGGTGGCCGCATACCAGCTGCACGTTCAGTGAGTGGAAGCCCTTGTGGTTGATGAAGTCCACCAAGTGTAGCGATGGAGACCTGAGCGCCACATGAGTGCAGTCAACTGCACCCTGCACCTGTGGGAATCCCGAGATCAGGGCAAATCCGATAGCCCTTGTGTCCTGGTCCCAGACGAAATGCACAAAGTTGTGAGAGTTCTCCCATTCTCTCTATGCGCTCTCAGCACCTTTAAGGTGGGGCTGGCCCCCATCACATCAGCATCTGCGACCAGTGATGCTGTTCTCTTGCTCCTGAAGAGCTGAGGTTCTGAAGGTGGACACAGCATCAGATGCGTCTAAAGTTTCATGGCTGCATCTCTGTAATGGCCCTGATCATGGAGCGCAAGCGAGCTGCCCTCGGCCAGACAGGAGTCAGATATTCTCAGAGGCTATGTGAAGATCTATGGAGTGTCCTCACTGAAAGTTGTCAACATCCTCCTGCGATCGAGCGACTATTAGGGCCTCCACTGCATCTCCATGACAGGAGCATTCTCACAAAGAGTATTGGCGCTGAGATAAGCCAGACTGGAGTCAAACGTTCACAACTGCAATATGAGGATCTACAGAGACACCTCACTGCATGTCATCATCATCCTGCACAAATCTGACAGCTTTGAGGGCCTCCCACATGCACCTGTCTCATCTAGCCAGTGCGAGAGACTCATCCTTGTCATTGTCACCACCAAGGACCCCCTCACCCTCATCCCCGTCAGCATCTCCTCATTGGAGAAGACATTCCGGCCTCCATCTCCTCCTCAACCAGCTTCTCACCCCTTTGCAGTGCCAGGTTGTAAAGTTCTGTGCTATGGAGAAGATGGCACCCGTGACCTCATGGATGCATTTGTGGGTGGCGGATTGTGAAATCCCACAGAGGTCACCTGTGGAGACCTGAAAGGAGCCACTGGCATAGAAATTGAGCGCCACGGTCACTTTCACAGCCACTGGCAGTGGATGCCCTCCATGTCCCCTTGGCGCCAAGTCCTGCAGTAAGTGGCAGATGTGAGCCACCAGGTCCCTAGACATATGCAGTTGTCTGCAACACTGGTTCTTAGTCATCTGCAGATGACTATAGACCCTGGGTGTCGCTAGGCGCCAATCAGCCATGGCTCGCTGTCATTCCTGGGCAGTGTGTGCGGGAGCCCCTGCTGCCCCTTCTTCATGAGGTTGCTGCTCCTGCCATTGCGCAGCCAGGTGCCTCATTCGTTCTCTCCTCCTTCTTCTATGGTCTCTGTAGGCCATCAGGCATATTTTCCGCACACGTCACCTATCACGTCCACCGCCAGCTGGGAAAATTCCACCCATAGTCAATGGATGGGAATTTAAAGTGTGTACTTAAGCCATACAAAGCAGACACATCCGGAGTTCCATCTCTGGTCTACACTGGCTTAATTGCTGGGGTAGTAAGAAGCATGGCCCCTAGTGAGGTGGGAAAAAATCAGTCAGGATCCCTGTACCCAACCACCTGCTGAGGATGTACATCCAGATGTGAGATAAAGACATAATTAGACAAAGTCGTGCTGGTCCGAGAGATGAACAACCTGCTGACACTCACTGTCTAGGCTCACATTGGGCAAGGTATTCTTAAGGCAACTAACGTCACTGGATCAGTGAGTCTGTTCCAGTGTGTCACATGTGGGAATAGAGAGTAAAGAGGAAAATTGGTGAGAATAAATGTTTTCAAAGTACATAAAAGATGTGAGATAAAAATAAAACAGGGTGAATCACAAACACACAAAGGTTTTGAAAATGGAGCAAAAACAGTCCATGGAAGCTCATAAACTACACTTATACACTACAGTCACTGAGCATTCAGTCATTCATTGTACAAAGTGTTTTGAGAAGCATTAGTAATGCTGATCTATATAAATCAGACTGCTACTTCAAAGGTAGTTATGTTTTGTATCATCATATATTTTTTGTTATGAGGAAAAGATTGAAGATGAATTAGATCCTTGCAACTGTCCTCATCTTCTTATTTTAATTGAGGCCATGTGCAAAAGAATGGTGCGGAATTTGTCTATTGTCACTCGATGGACCCGAATCATTTGGTTGACGCTCCGTAATTAGACAGTGTTTCCAACCATTGCTATTCACGTTAAGTGGTAAGAAAAAATTATATTACTTTAAATTGCTGGTTATTTTGAACAGTTTAATGTCACTGTTAAAGCATGAATGTGTTAGTTCTTATATTACTACTAATAATAATTTCTAGTCTCTGATTTTAAATTAAACGGATTGTTGTGCAACAGTATCTGATTGCTTACCCTTTCACTCTACTTACTGACTCTCTTTGCCTTGACAAAGAACTGTATTTGAATGAACCTGAAATTATACATCTTCAAGATGCCATCATGCTTCAACAATAGATGCAAACAAATCAATTAATTTTGGAATACACATTTAGAAAGGAGAGGTTATTTTAATTGTTGTTAATTCACTCCAGGTGATTAAGTGTCAAAGACATAGTTCACAGACTTCAGGATCGTACTTGCAAAACGATTTGACTGCAAGGTGAGCTGAGAAACTGACAGATGTCCTGTGGCATTACTCACAATCTGAAGGATTGCTGTGATGTCTGCCTGCTAACTTGTGCTGTGCTTTTTGGGGCAACTTCTCTAAGGGTCAATTTGGCACTATGGAGCTCTTGAGGCATTTTGTTGCGGCATGCGGTGGTGTGCTACACTGCCAGCTGTTTCTTGCATGGCACGGATACTGCATCCTCACGAGAAGATCCTATGAAGGTGCGCTATCCTGACATCATATACATCTCAAGCACCTGATATGTTAACAGGATATCTCATTTGGACCATCCAGGTCCAGGCAAAAAATTTGCACATCACTCTGCAGTCAACAAGCACTGAACTGCAAGATAAGCCCTGCACCATCATCCCTTCAAAGACCAGGCACCCAAATTGCAGGTGAGGTAGTTTTCTCTTGCTGCCATTTCAAAATGGTTGGAAGTACTCTGGGGTGTTTTTAGAGGGGTTACTGTGTTCCTGGATTTG
This sequence comes from Cetorhinus maximus, assembly GCF_964194155.1. Classification (NCBI taxonomy): domain Eukaryota; kingdom Metazoa; phylum Chordata; class Chondrichthyes; order Lamniformes; family Cetorhinidae; genus Cetorhinus; species Cetorhinus maximus. The sequence continues at coordinate 60,686,966 of NC_135884.1, forward strand.
CCAAGTAGTGTTCCTTCATCCTCACAGGGAAGGGAGAGGATTAGGTGACCTGTCCACACAAAAGCTGCAATAATTAAGGTGGCCACAGTGCAGTGCCTCTGCATCTGCAGCATAACAGGGGGATGTGGCAGAGACTATGGAGAGAGCAAGCTCAGTGTGGTGCCCTTTGCCAGCTTTGAGCCGGACTCCTCAATGTGCCTTGACAGTGATGGGAGGCTGAATGAAAGGCCAACCACTGCATCCAACATCTCGGTGTGCGTGCCCAATCAGCATTCTCTTGCATGCCATATTGTTGAGGTCCTCCTCTGAGTCCTCTGTGGCTGAACTCATCTGAGACCTCAGCCTCTGGTGAGCTTGCAAATGAACTAGCCACCTGGCCTGGCTGCAGCCCACTCGTGATGACTTATCACATCCTGATCCCAACTCCATACTTGCTGCTAGGGTACATGCAAGGTACATGAGCTGGTACTGGAGAGTGTCAGATAAAGTGACATGGCTTCTACATTATGTATTGTGCTGATGCTCTCTTTCCTCCTCCTGGAGCAGCTGTGGCTGGGCAAGTGGAAGTTTTGTCTGAAAACAGGAAATCAAAAGGGGAATTGGCCAGTGTGATGGAGGGGATTAGGATGGGAGGCAAGAGATCCATGATCACACCATCAGCAGCTTGCTCATCATGCTGCATAGCAGCATGAGAGTGTGCTGGGAGCTGAGAAGGGACATAAGGGCGGAACATACTTTCATCATCAATGTTCTTAGTGACGCTGGATGCCACAAGCTCAGTCACTGCCAGCCTCATGATGCCAAGAGCCATTTTTTCCATAGCGTTCAGGAGATGCTGGTGTCTTTGTTGCTGGTCAGTTTTGCTCTACTCCTTCCTACCGTGCGCCATAGCAGCACTCTCACATTTAAGTCAGAAGGTCCCGCTCTAGAGTAAACTGCGAGGAGATGATGCACTATCAGAAGCGCTGTCTTTCATGTGAAACAATAAACTGAGCCTCTGTGGACATAAAAGATCCTAGAACATCATTTGGAAAAAGGGCAAGGGAGTTGCCCTGCCATCTTGGCCATTATTTATCCTTCAGCCAGCAGCATTAATCCAGTTTATTTGACCATTAATCTCATGACTGTTCATTGGACCTAGCTGTGTGAAAATGGTCACTTTTTATTGGGATAGCCTGAAGTCATGAAAGGCACAATTTAAATTCAAGCTTTCTTTCTCTGTCTCTTTCTTCTCTCATCTGCTTGTTTTTCCCTGTCTCTCTCATTCCTAACATACCGCTGAACATTTGAATTAATCTGAAATTTGAAATGTGGTCAACTTGAAGATGTCAACTGGCTAAATGTTTTGAAAGATAGAAAGTTATAATAACAATGAGCGGAATGTAACATCGGCGATAGGGGTCTCACCCACTGGCTGGAGACCCAGCCAGAACCCTGCGTCATTTACATTCAGGAGGCCCCCCAAATTAAGTGCCAATTAGATACTTAACTGGGAAGCAGTGGATCTTCCCCAGGATCAAGGAGCCCAGGGGAACATGTCTCATTGCTCCTCTACCACCGCCCCCACTCAGAGAGTGGCCTGACAATCAGAGGCCCACAGCTGTGCATAGCTCAGCAGCACCTCAGGGGAGGTGGAGGCTGCTGTTTGTAATGCACCCACCAGAGACCCCGCATTGCTGATGATCCCAGGCTACAGATGAATGATACCAGTAAAAGTTGGGGGGATCACAGAGTGGGGGTTACAGGGGAGGGAGCGAGGAATCAGCAGCAAGGGCAGGAGGACGGTGGCTCTCAGTGCCTCCACCGCCCTGATGCTGGGTCCCTCGATCAAGCACTGAGTGCCTGACAACGAGGGAGCCCTCCGCCGGATTTGCTTTTCAGGCCTCCTGCATGGTGAGTCCTCTGCCCACTGCTGGGCAAATGACAGCTGTGGTAGGATGAGGCCTTTAAGTGGGCACTAATTACCCACTTAAGGGCCTCAATTGGCCCACTACAAGCTTCCACATTCCGGACTTAATCAGGGCAGAGGAGAGAAGGCAACAGGGTCCCTACCTGCCGCCAAACTTCCCCGATTAAATGCCCTATGCTGCCAAACCTGCCTTGTGGGAGGACATAAAATTCCAACCAACGTAGCTGAATGATACAGTAGACTTTAGTGTAATATTCAACTATGTCAAGGATGTAATGGATGATAGAAGATTTGCCAACTGTTACACATGACTTCAATGGAGATGAAGGTCAGGTGGGGTGCATAACAAGTCATTCAACTTTGGCTGGAATACGACATGGAGGATAGTGGATAGGCTGTCCATTAATTACCCCACTATCCAGAACCTGAATGGAGATGAACAGCAAATGGGTTGTCCAAAACAAAAACAAATATACCTGGAAAAACTCAGCAGGTCTGGGAGCATCTGCGGAGAGGAACACAGTTAACGTTTCGAGTCTGAATGACCCTTCAACAGAACTAAGTAAAAATAGAAGAGAGTTGAAATATAAGCTGGTTTAAGGGGGGGTGGGACAAGTAGAGCTGGATAGAGGGCCAGTGATAGGTGGAGATAACCAAAAGATGTCACAGACAAAAGGACAAAGAGGTGTTGAAGGTGGTGATATTATCTAAGGAATGTGCTAATTAAGGGTAGAAAGCAGGACAAGCAAGGTACAGATAGGCCTAATGAGGGTGGGGTGGGGTGAAGGAATCGAAATAGGCTAAAAGGTAGAGATAAAACAATGGATGGAAATACATTTAAAAATAATGGAAATAGGTGGGAAAAGAAAAATCTATATAAATTATTAGGAAAAAAGAGGGGGGAATCGGAAAGGGGGTGGGGATGGAGGAGAGAGTTCATGATCTAAAATTGCTAACTCAATATTTAGTCCGGAAGGCTGTAAAGTGCCTAGTCGGAAGATGAGGGGCTGTTCCTCCAGTTTGCATTGAGCTTCACTGGAACAATGCAGCAGGCCAAGGACGGACATGTGGGCATGAGAGCAGGGTGGAGTGTTGAAATGGCAAGCGACAGGGAGGTCTGGGTAATGCTTGTGGACAGACCAAAGGTGTTCTGCAAAGCGGTCACCCAGTCTGCGTTTGGTCTCTCCAATGTAGAGGAAACCGCATTGGGAGCAATGAATGCAGTAGACTAAATTGAGGGAAGTGCAAGTGAAATGCTGCTTCACTTGAAAGGAGTGTTTGGGCCCTTGGACGGTGAGGAGAGAGGAAGTGAAGGGGCAGTTGTTGCACCTTCTGCGATTGCATGGGAAGGTGCCGTGGGAGGGGGTTGAGGTGTAGGGGGTGATGGAGGAGTGGACCAGGGTGTCCCGGAGGGAACGATCCCTGCGGAATGCCGCCAGGGAGGTGAAGGGAAGATGCGTTTGGTGGTGGCATCATGCTGGAGTTGGCGGAAGATGATCCTTTGAATGCGGAGGCTGGTGGGGTGATAAGTGAGTACAAGGGGGACCCTATCATGTTTCTGGGAGGGAGAAGAAGGTGTGAGGGCGCATGCGAGGGAGAAGGACCAGACACAGTTGAGGGCCCTGTCAACCACCGTGGGTGGAAAACCTCGGTTAAGGAAGAAGGAAGACATGTCAGAGGAACTGTTTTTGAAAGTGGCATCATCAGAACAGATGCGACGGAAGCGAAGGAACTGAGAGAATGGGATGGAGTCCTTACGGGAAGTGGGGTGTGAGGAGCTGTAGTTGAGGTAGCTGTGGGAGTCAGTAGGCTTGTAATGGATATTGGTGGACAGTATATCACCAAAAATTGAGACAGAGAGGTCAAGGAAGGGAAGGGAAGTGTCAGAGATGGACCGTGTGGAAATGATGGAGGCGTGGAAATTGGAAGCAAAATTAATAAATTTTTCCAGGTCCAGACGAGAGCATGAAGCAGCACCGAAGTAATCATCGATGTACCGGAGAAAGAATTGTGGGAGGGGGCCGGAATTGGACTGGAAATAGGAATGTTCCACATACCCCATAAAGAGACAGGCATAGCTGGGGCCCATGTGGGTACCCATAGCCACACCTTTTATTTGGAGGAAGTGAGAGGAGTTTAAGGAGAAATTGTTCGGTGTGAGAACAAGTTCAGCCAGACAGAGGAGAGTAGTGGTGGATGGGGATTGTTTGGGCCTCTGTTCGAGGAAGAAGCGGAGAGCCATCAGACCATCCCGGTGGGGGATTGAGGTGTAGAGGGATTGGACGTCCATGGTGAAGAGGAGGCGGTTGGGGCCAGGGAACCGGAAATTATTGATATGATGTAGGGTGTCAGAGGAATCACGGATGTAGGTGGGAAGGGACTGGACAAGGGGAGAGAGAATGGAGTCGAGATAGCAAGAAATGAGTTCCGTGGGGCAGGAACAGGCTGACACGATCGGTCTGCCGGGACAGTCCTGTTTGTGGATTTTGGGTAGGAGGTAGAAGCGGGCCATCCGAGGTTGGGAGACTGTCAGGTTGGAAGTTGTGGAAGGAAGATCTCCAGAAGAGATGAGGTCAGTAACAGTCCTGGAAACAATGGCTTGATGTTCAGTGGTGGGGTCATGGTCCAGGGGGAGGTAGGAGGAAGTGTCTGCGAGTTGACGCTCAGCCTCTGCGAGGTAGAGGTCAGTGCGCCATGGGTTGTATAAATGTAGCAAATGGGTTCTATAGTGGGTGAACAGTACCATTCATTTTGCACCCCCATCAAAGTTGAACTTACACCTTTAGATTCCTGCAATGGTGTCATACCAAAGTGCCATTTTTGGACTTGCTTTTGCCTTATAAACTCCTGGCCCATCTCATAAATGAGAATTATGCACAGATATATGGAACTTGAACCTGCCAATGAGATTGTGGCATCACTTCCCAGAGCCAATATTTTTTGCTAAAATTTAAACTCTAGCACTCATCAAGGCGGGAGGCATCATGGCTGGGAAATGGAATTTGTCTTATGGCAACCATCCGACACTTATGTCAGTATCCAACACTTCCAATCAAACATAACACTGCCAGGGAGGAATAGAGCTTCTTGTGTATTTCCCAACAAAATTCTTCAACCTCAGCCTGCAAAGAAGACTTCTGACTGCATCGCTGTGACATTTGCTTCCCATTTCTCACACCAGTCATCCTGTGGCAGCTCTCAATGAGATTTCAATTAATGGCAAATTAGGATTCTTCACATAATGTCGCTTTGCTTATCAAACTGCCTACCCACTGGGCACTCACATTCCAATTTTGTGCTGTTTGGAACTAGACTGAGTCTGTCCAAACACATTTGCCATTATACCTTTGCAGCCATCAGTCTTTAATCTGACCACTCAGATGGGATCTGAAATCAAGTTCCTGTCTAAAAGGTTACTGTTTAACCCACTTCCTTCCCCCAACCAGCAATTACTAATTCATAGAGAAAAACCCTTGCTTCTGAGTTTGACTTTGAAATTGTGAAATCCATACATTGCAAAGTTATTGGCAATGGCATAAGTCTATACAAATTGTTATTATAGATTAAAGCATATATTTTCATAAAGCACCATTTACAATAATCAGATTTCATTTTATATTGGTTTACTTATGTACTGGTGAGCTCAGAAAGCATTATGGAAAGGTTTCATATCAACCTTTGGAGATGTCTCTGCAATATGAGATGATGATTAATAATTGAATATGGCAGAAATCAGGAGTTTAGGTCCAAGAATACAATATTAATTCAAAATAACGTGCCTGCATGATTTATTTCAACTGATAGAAATGGAATAGAGGAGTGGAGCAAAGAGGGTTCTTGGATGGCGATCAAATTTCTCTAAGCAAAGCTAGAGGCGCAAAGATTTGCCATCGCAGAGATTTGGAGGAGAGTCGGAAAAGTGGAAAGCAATAGTTTTTTTTTCATTGAATTGATTGCGGACAAGATACAAAAGATACAATTTCAGAATTTTGTGGCTACGGAATAGATTTCCTGAATTGGCACGTCCAGCACAGAACTTCGTGTAGCAGGAGCATATTTCGGGAATTCAAGTTTCAGGGGCTGTGCAATACAATGGAAAACTAGGTAGGGTATTGACTTTCAGGTGAAGCTCTCCCATTGTACAAAAGACAACACTAGGAGCATTAATTTATAAAATGTTCCCTTGTAAGCATTTGTTTAATGCCTTGTCCTTTCAGCTGGAGGCTCTCGGTTTCGATAAATCCTAGAATGACACTGCCATGTTGTCACCTTTGTTGGCTGTCAAATTCCTCAGTGAAGTTAAATGAGTACAAAAGGGAGAAAAGAATAAAAAGATGTGTTGATAGGATGAGATTAAGATTGTGAGGAGGCTTGTGTCGAGTTTAAAACTGGCCTGGCTCTGTTGGGATGGATGGCCGGTTTCTGTGCTCTGTAAATACTTTTTAATACTTTGAAATAAATTTGGAGTGCTTTCTTATTTTCATTTCCTGCCCCCGGCCCCCCCTACCTTTCACAATTCCATGAGTGCTGCCAGCTCTCCAGTAGCGTGTGTTTATTGATAGTGTGTATTGGTTAGCTATTCAACCATAAATGGCATCACAGTGTGGTCTAATTCTGGCATCACCTATGTGATCACAGGTTGATAGAAGAAATCTTTACTACTTTTTTTCCATGCACAAGCCACTGGTAACTGCCCCAGTTGAGGTGAGCAAACTTAGAATCGACCAAGAATGAATTTTGATTGGTAAAACTACACTGGCTACTTCAAAGACCCACTAGGCTGTTACTATTGCTGTTTGAAGTGATTCAGTTAGTGCCCAGTAGGTAGTCCAGTGCACAGACTTGCCCATAATTCATCATGTAGCTAGCTCATACAGGAAGTACCTTGACGCAGTATGGTGCGCACCGCTGCCATGGGACAGAATAAGTACAATGCTCAATCTAGCGCAATGCAGCCTCTGACCTTTACTGCCCTTCACTCAAACAGGTCTTACCAAGAGTAGAGAAATATTCTGTTTCTTAGCACTGACATCCAAGCATCCTAATGAGCTAAAATATTCATCAAAAATTTAAGACGAAGAAAAAAAATTGTGAATGAAACCAAAACCATTCGGGGTCTCAGGGTTACTGAGTTGTGAAGTCAGCTGTCACTGAGTAATCAGTCAATGGATCCTTTGAAGAGGAAAGGCATCTGATCACCATCTCACAGGGGTACAGAATATTACAAGCTTCAGATTATGAGATATTTTCATCATATCGGCCTAATACTATGAAAAAGCTGATTTGCATCACTGCAACACATATTTTGCTTAAAATTAATGATATCAACCATCCATTATTTGAATCACATTTTCGTTCTTTAGCTGTACTGTAGTATTCATAAGCATCACAAAGTTACTCAGGGGTAACATTTCTGTGGTATTTCTCTTCACCTCCCACTAGCACTTGATGGAAAATCTGCAGGAATCCTGGAGAATTGGTTATGTAATTTTGAAAGGACTTCTGCTATTCTTCTGTTGAAGTTACAGCCGAGAGAAGCCTGAATGGAATTTCTACCCACAAAACTTTAAAATGTGATGAAATAAATGGGGTGCCTTGTCAATGGATATGTGAGAGCAACATGGTTTTTTATGTGTTAATGGGGGTGTGAAGTTTAATCAATGGTAAGTGTAAATTTGGTTGTGTTAATGGTGACATGAGTTTGGATTGTGTTCGGTCAAGGAGAGAGAGATAGAAAAACAAATTGGTTAAAAAATATTCTAAAGGTGCTGTACAATGCTATGCCTTATTGGTATATCTAAAACTCAGCTATTTTAATGTGGGTGTTAACATATTTATTTGAAGGGAAATAGTCCTTCCACTTTTGTGTGTGTATGTGTATAATTGTGAGTCACTTGCCACAGAATTCCCAGCCCCTCACCTGCTCTTGTAACCACAATTTTTATGTGATTTGTCCAGTTAACTTTCTGGTCAATGGTGACTTTAAGAATGTTGGGAGATTGAACACAGTAATGCCATTGAATGTGAAGGAGAGGTGACTAGATGCTCTCTTGAGATGGACATTACTTGTCACTTGTAATGCAGGTGGAAGAGGAAGAGAAAAAGAGATGGAAGAGGAAATAAACATTTAAAACTGTTACATAAACAAAGTGCCTGTAGTTAGTGTTGGCTCCTGCTTAAGTCATATTATGGTCACATAATTATTAGTTGAACCCATAACCATGTATTTGCTGGCACATCACAAAATCTCTCATGGAAGGTCTTCTCTTTGAAGTTATGTTTATTTATTATCAACTGCATTATACTCTTTTAGAAATAGAACAAAGCATTTTCCTCAACATACTATCTGAAACTTCAACACTGTAAGAAGCCTCAATTTCCAATATCTGAACAGGATGCAGAGTTGGAGGGTGAAATCAAATGGTTGCTATACAAGAGTCTGTTTATTAACTTCATTAATCAAACTTGTATAGATAACTAAAGATCAGCATTGCTTAGTGTTTTTCACTCTTAGACATTTCATTTTGGACTGTAGGAAATCTTCACAGTAAAATAATAACAGATTCATAATAAATCTTTAGAGTAATCTTCTGGGTAAGTATCTGGGCCAAAATAAAGCACATTTAGGGTAAAACATTGGTCGTTGAGTTGAGGAAGGCAATGGATAAGGATATGATCATGACGCATACAAATGTTACTGACATAAAGACTATCAGTTTGAATTTTGTATCGATCTTATTGAGCACTCTGCAATCAAGAGAATAACAGACATAATATAAATTATTAAGTTCATGCTCAAAAGTTCATAACTCCAGGCTGAAATGAATTCTACAAAATTAAAAAATACAATTGAAATTGAATCTATCACCTCTGTTGGGATTCTCTTATGATTTTGATATAACATCTAATATTTCTATATTAATATGACATTTATTAGCAATGGGACACCAATGACTTTTAGCATAATGGGAAATATTCTGATACCTCAGGCTTTTGGCTTCCAGTTTTGCATTTCAGTCAAAGGGAAAGGGAATTTATTTAAAAGCAAGCTCGGCGTGCGTAAGCATTGAGGAGCTTGATATGAATGTACAAAGAGTAATTAAACTTTTCCAAGTAGTTGATCCCAGCTGCATATAATTTCTTTTGTATTATGTGGGATACGGAGTCCAAAGGTTAATGGGCAGCAAGATGGAGCTGGGGATGAGATGACGGCTTGAGTCCTGAAGTTTGCTTTATTATTGATGAAAATTCAATCTCCTTAATGAGCTCAATAGGGGATGGCTGCATGTCACAAGAGACAGGAGAAAGCGGAATGAAAACTATTATTCAGCAGACTGTTTAATATTGAAAGGGTGTAGGAAAAAGGATCTTTGCTCTTGCTGGAGTTCCATGCATGCACTTTGCAGTACTATTCTCTGGTCAGAAAGAGGATTCTTAGAAATGTTGAAATGTAACATTTAGTAATTGTTCCAAAATAAAAGGGGTAACAACCATCATGAAAGTTGTTTTTAAAACAGAGGCCCTGGCTACCATGGCGAATCTCATCCAGAATTGCCGAAAGTAACTACAATTGTCTTCAGTACCCTGGGTTAGGGAGTGCTGAAGCAAACTGCAGTCACATAATTGAACTGGCTGCTGAGGCATCCAATACAATTGCCTGAAAATTGTATCTCCTTTTTCATATCTTTAACCATCTTTTCCTTCTGTGTAAATGTAGCCACAAATAACTGCAGTGAAATATGTTCAGCATACTTAGTCACAGCAGCTCATGATTAACCTAGTATTTTGATGTCTGGATCAGACACAGACAGACATGTGCACAACAGGATAGCAGCTGATATATTGAAAGATAGCACTTGCCTGAAAAATCTTCTCCTCTATGAATTAGAACATTATATGACAGGATTCAGGAGCCCACATGTTAACCATCTCATTGTTCTGGCCATAAAAATATATGACAACCAAAATATGTTGAGATTGTACATTTTCTGATAAAAGGGAGTAATTAATAAAAACAAAATATTAACTGTTAAGATTGATTAACTGACTGTAATGTGTCATGTGCTGTTAATGCTAAAAATCTGCTTCTGGTGAAGAATCTAATTATTATGCTGTTCTGGGACTGAGAGCAAATCATTACGTTTAGCTTGCCTTAGGAATGACAAAGAGAAATGGTGAATAACTTCATCTCTCCCATTTAATTTATTAACACGTTTAGTTTACTAAGTCTACGCCTGCAGCTTTCCAGGAATGTGTTAAATCCACACAATCTCTGTAAAATAGCCACAGTGAAAAGTACTTATTTCAGTTTTGACTTATTAACTGTTATTCACAACTTCCCTTGCATTGTTTTCCTGGCCATTGGTGCTCACTGAGGACGCAAAATGGAGGGAAGAACAAAATTGCCAGTCTAATCATCTGCTTGCATATAGTGTCCATATTGTGGGAATGGTAGCATAGTGGTTGTGTTACAGGATGAGTAATTCAGAGTCCTGGACTAATAATCTAGAGACATGAGTTCAAATTCCACCATGGCAGCTGATGAATTTAAACTCAGTTCATTAAACAAATGTGGGATATAATGCTAGTGTTAGTGATGGTGACCATGAAACTACCAGGTTGATATAAAAACACATCTGGTTCACTAACGCCCATTCAGAGAAGGAAATCTGCTGTCCTTATCCAATCTGGCCTACATGTGATTCCGGACCCACCGAAATGTGGTTGACTCTTAACTGCCCTCTGAAACGGCCTAGCAATTCACTCAGTTTTATCAATCCACTACTCAAAACTTTAATGAGAATAAAACCAACTGAGCACCTAGGCACCAGACAAGAGAAAAGCATGCCGAGCCTAATCCACCTGCTCAATCCTCCTCACTAACATCTGGGGCCTTGTGCCAAAATTGGGAGAGCTATCCCACAGACTAGTCAAGCAACAGCCTGACACTTTTATCCTCACAGAATCATATCTTACGGCCAATGTCTCAGACTCCTCCATCACCATTTCTGGGTAAGTCCTGTCCCACTGGCAAGACAAACCCAACAGAGGTGGTGGCACAGTGGGATAGAGTCAGGAGGGAGTTGCCTTGAGTGATGTCAGCTTTGACTCAAGACCTCATGAATTCTCATATGGCATTAGGTCAAACATCAGCAAGGAAACTTGAGAACTGCAAACGTTACGCCCTTGTTCAAAAAAGGTTGTAAGGATAAGCTCAGCAATTATAGGCCAATCAGTTTAACTTCAGTGGCGGGGGAGCTTCCAGAGAAAATTATTCGGGATATAATTAGTAGTCACATGGAAAAATGTAGGTTGATTAGGAAGAGCCAGCATGGATTTATAAAGGGGGAATCATGTTTAACTAACTTGCTGGAGTTTTTTGAAGAGGTAACATAGAGGGATGATGAAGGTAATGCTCTTGACATGGTGTACATGGACTTTCAAAAGACATTCGATGCTGTGCCGCACAACAGACTTGTGAGAAAAGTTATAGCTCTTGGAATGGTAATGGTCAGTGGATATTCTTTGGGCTGGAGGAAGGTTTGTAGTGGAGTTCCCAGAGGTCAATATTAGGACCCTTGCTTTTCCTGATATGTATTAATGATCTTGATCTTGCTGTGCTGGGGACAATTTCAAAGTTTGCAGATGATAAAAAACTTCGAAGCATTATAAATTGTGAGGAGGACACTATAGAATTTCAGAATGACATAGACAAGTTGGTGGTGTGGACAGATAGGTGGCAGATGATGCTCAATGCAGAGAAGTGTGAGGTGATGTATTTTGGTAGGAGAACATGGAAAGACAATATAAAATTAGGGGTACAATTCTTAAGGGTGTGCAGGAGCATAGAGACCTCAGTGTATATTTGCATTGATCATTGAAAGTGGCAGAACAGGTGAAGAGAGCAGTTAATAAAGCATACAGTATCCTGGGCTTTATTAATAGGGGCATAGAGCAGGGAGGTTATGCTGAGTTTAGATAAGACACTAGTTAGACCTCATCTGGATTATTATGTACAGTTCTGGGCACCACACTATAGGAAGGGTGTGATCGCATTAGGGAGAGCGCAGAAGAGGTTTACAAGAATGATTCCAAGGCTGAGAAACTTGAGTTATGAAGATATATTGGAGAGGTTGGGACTGTTCTCCTTGGAGAGGAGAAGGCTAAGAGGAGATTTGATAGAGGCGTTCAAAATCATGAGGGGGCTAGATAGAGTAGATAGGGAGAAATCATTCCTGCTTGTCAAGAACTAGAGGGCACAGATTTAAAGTGATTCGCAAAAGAAGCAAATGTGACTTGATAAAAAAGCTTTTTCACACAGCAAGTGGTTCGGGTCTGGAATGCACTGCCTGGAAGTGTGGTGGAGGCAGGTTCATTCAAGGCAGTCAAGAGAGCAATAGATGATTATTTGAATAGAAACAATTTGCAAGGATACGGGGTAAAATCAGGAGAATAGCATTAAGTCATGATGCTCATTTGGAGAGCTGATGCAGACACGATGGACCGAATGGCCTTCTCCTGAACCATAACAATCCTGTGATTCTGTGAAACCGCCTGCTGATTGCCACATATGCCCTGCCTCAGCTGATGAATCAGTGCTTCTCCATGTTGAACACCATTTGGAAGAAGCACTGAGGGTAGCAAAGGCACAGAATGTATAGTTGGTTGGGAACTTCAATGCCCATCATAAAATGTGTATCAGTAGCACCACTACTGACCGAGCTGGCCGAGTCCCGAAGGATATATCTGCTAGACTGGGCCTGCGGCAGGTAGTGAGGGAACCAACAAGGAGAGACCTACTTGACCTCATCCTCACCAATCCACCTGTCACAGATGAGTCTGTCCATGGCAGTATTGCTTGGAATCCTTGTGTAGGTAAAGTCCCATCTTCACACTAAGGGCACTCCATTGTGACTCTATCACCATGCTAAGTGGAATAGATTCAGGGCAGATATCAAGGCTGTAAACTTCAGTGAGGTGTTGTGGGCCATCAGGAGCAGCGGAAGTGTATTCTACCACAATCTGTAACCATAAGGCTTGGCATATCCCTCACTCTACCTTTACCATCAAGCAAGGGATCAATTAATCAGTGAGGAGTGTAGAAGAGCAGGAACATCACCAAATGTATCTAAAAATGAGGTGCCAAACTGGGAAAGCTACAACACAGGGCTACAAGCATGCTGAATTCCAGAGGCAGCATGCTATATGTAGTATAAGTGTTAATGTGAGACTGAGAACAGTACCACCCACATAGTGATGTAGGAGAACATATTACCCATACCTAGGGGTCAGTGTAGTGTTGAACAGAGCCATGTTTAGAAGCAAGCATGTAGACTACTCCTAGCTTGGACGTTTACAGTTCCTATGTATATAGTTTCTAGTAGTTAATAAATACTTACAGTTGAATTACCTAAGACTATGAATACCTTAATGAGACCGACTAAACTACACCCAACACCTTATAACACTGCAGACAGAGAAAAGTGATCCCAAACCAATGGATCATATCCAAGTTCTGTAGTCTTGTTGCATCCTGTCATAAATGATGGTGAACAATTAATTACTAACAGGAGGAGGAGTCTCCATGAACACCCCATGGTGGTGAAGGCTAGCTCATGAAAGTAAAGACAAGGCTGAAGAGTTTGTGAGCATCTAATTCCAGAGTGCCAATGATCCATCTTGGCCTCCACCTGAGGGGCATTCTTCTGCCATCACAAATGTCAGTCTACAATTGGATTTATTCCATGTAATATCAAGGAATGACTCAACACACTGGATACAGAAAAAGCTATGGGCCTTGACAACATTCTGGCTGCAGTACTTGTGCTCCAGAACTAGCCACACCTTTAGCCAAGCTGTTCCAGTGCAGTTACAAAACTGGCCAACGTGGAAAATTGCCTCGGTGCATCCTGTCTACAAAAGTAGGTCAAATCCAATCTGACCAGTCACTATCCCATCAGTCTAACCTCGATCATCTTCAAAGAAATGGAAGGTATCATTGACAGCGCTATCAAGCGGCACTTACTCAGCAAGAACATAACCGCTGATGCACAGTTTGGGTTCCGCCTGGAATGCTCAGCTCCGGACATCATTACAGCCTTCATCCAAACATGGGATCTGTACCATAGGGACCGTCTATGCTTGAACCGTGCTGGGGCTGGTGATCTCACAACCCATGTAACCAGGGAAGTAGAGAAGGTTTTAAACTGAATAGTGGGGGCAAGGGATCAACTTTGGGAAGATGTGGTAACCTAAAGAGTAGAGGCAAGGCAAGAGAGAAAGGTATTAATATGGGAAATGATAAACAGACTGTGACAGGAAGGGACAGAGAGTACAAATCTAAAAGTAAGTCAGCAGGTAAGGCTAGATGCTACAAAAATAATAAAAGGATAAAACTAAAGATTCTATCTAAACGCACATAGCATTCGAAACAAGACAGATGAACTGATAGCGCAAATAGAAATAAATAAGTACAATCTGATAGCCATTACAGAGGCATGGTTACAGGATGACATAGATTGAGACCTGAATATTCAAAGGTACATGACATTTAGGGAGGACAGGAAGTCAGGAAAAGGTGGAGAGGTGGGTCTGTTAATTAATGATGCTATTAGCACATTAGAGAGGGATGAACTAAGTTCAGAAAACCAGGATGTAGAAGTGGTTTGGGTTGAAATGAGAAATGATAAAGGCAAGAAGTCTCTTGTGGGAGTGGTGTACAGGCCCCCTAATTGTAACTACATGGTAGACAGAGAATAAAAAGAGAAAATGGGAGCTTGTCAGAAAGGTACAACAATAATCATGGAGGATTTTAATCTACATATAGACTGGAAAAATCAGATGAGCAAAGGTAGCACAGATGCGTTCATAGAATGTTTTCAGGATAGTTTCTTAAGAACACGTTCTGGAGCCAACCGGAGAGCAGGCTATACTAGACCTGGTATTGAGCAATGAGATAGGATTAATTGATAACCTCATAGTGAAGGCACCCCTAGGTAGTAGTGATCAAATATGATTGCATTTTATATTCATTTTGAGGGAGAAATGAGTGCATTCAAGCCTAGTAGTTTTAACTTAAGAGTATTATGAGGGCATGAAAGCGGAGCTAGCTGAAGTGAACTGGCAAATGAGGTTAAGGGATTGGTCCATAGAGATGCAGTTAAAGGGATATTTCAGAATACACAGAATAGGTATATTCCAATGAGAAGGACAACTTCCAAGGGGAGAGCCCACCATCTGTGGTTAACTAAAAAATTTAAAGACAGTATCAAACTTAAAGAAAAAGCATATAATTGCGCAAAGATGGGTGCCAGGTCAGAAGATTGGAAAGAATATAAAGAACAGCAAAGAATGATGAAAAGATTAATAAGGGGGAAAAAATTGGAGTACAAGAGAAAGCTAGCTAGTAATATAAAGAAAGAGTTTCTATACATATTTAAATAAGAAAAGAGTTAACAAAGTGAGTATTGATCATAAGAAAGTGCATCTGAAGGAGAGAATCTATCTCCACTTGCAGAGGCAAGGTTTGATCAGGGATAGTCAGCATGGCTTTGTCAGAGGGAGGTCATGCCTAACAAATTTGATTGAATTTTTTGAGGAGGTGACCAGGTGTGTAGATGAGGGTAGTGTAGTTGATGTAGTTTATAAGGATTTCAGCAAAGCCTTTGACAAGGTCCCACATGGGAGACTTATAAAAAAGGCAAATGCACAAGGGATATACAGCGTAATTTGATAAGGTGGATTCAAAATTGGCTTAGTTGTAGGAGACAGAGGGTGATGATAGAAGGCTGCTTTAGTGACTGGAAGCCAGTGTCCAGTGGCATACCACAGGGATCTGTGCTGGGTCCCCTATTATTCATCATTTATATAAACAACATAGGTGACTATGTGGGGGGTAGGATTAGTAAGTTTGTGGATGACACAAAAATTGGCCGGGTGGTTAGCAGTGAGGTTGAGTGTCTTGGGCTACAGGAAGATATAGACGGAATGGTCAAATGGACAGATAAGTGGCAGTTGGAATTTAACCCTGAAAAGTGTGAGGTGATACACTTTGGAAGGAGCAATTTGACAAGGAAGTATTCAATGAACGGTATGACACTAGGAAGTTCTGAGAAACAAAGGGACCTTGGCATGTGTGTCCACAGATCTCTGAAGGCGGAGGGGCATGTTAGTGGGGTGGTGAAAAAGGCATATGGGACACTTGCCTTTATCAACCAAGGCATAGATTACAAAAGTAGGGAGATCATGTTGGAGTTGTATAGATCCTTGGTTCTGGTCACCACATTATAGGAAGGATGTGATTGCACTGGAGGGGGTGCAGAGGAGATTCACCTGGGTATTGCCTGGGTTGAAACATTTAAGTTATGAAGAGAGGTTGGATAGACTTGGGTTGTTTTCATTGGAGCAGAGAAGACTGAGGAGTGACCTGATCGAGGTGTACAAGATTATGAGGGGCATGGACAGGGTGGATAGGGAGCAGCTGTTCTCCTCAGCTGAAGAGTCAGTCACAAGGGGACACAAGTTCAAGGTGAAGGGCAGGAGGTTTAGGGGGGATGTGAGGAAAAACATTTTTACCCAGAGGGTGGTGACAGTCTGGAATGCGCTGCCTGGGAGGATGGTGGAGGCGGGTTGCCTCACATCCTTTAAAAAGTACCTGGCTGAATACTTGGCATGTCCTAACATTCAAGGCTATGGGCCATGTGCTGGTAAATGGGATTAGGTAGGTAGGTCAAGTGTTTCTCACGTGTCGGTGCAGACTCGATGGGCCAAAGGGCCTCTTCTGCACTGTGTGATTCTGCGATCTAGGAAATTGATAATGGCAAGTAGGAAGAAGGTGGATGAATTAAACAGGTATTTTGCTTTGGTCTTCACTATAGAGGACTCAAGTAACATTCCGGAAATAGCTGTAAATCAGGAAATAGAAGGGAGAGAGGAACTCAAGAAAATTACAATCACCATGGAAGTGGAATGGAGCAAATTGTTGGGGCTGTGGGTTGACAAATCCCCAGGCCCAGACTGACTTCATCCTAAGACATTGAAAGAAGTGGCTACTGAGATCGTTGATGCATTGGTTTTAATTTTCTAAAATTCCCTAGATTCAGCGAAGGTTACATTAGATTGGAAAATAGCAAATATAACTCCTTTATTCAAAAAGGGAGGGAGACAGAATGCAGGAAACTGCAGGACATTTAGCCTAACATCTGTCAGAGGGAAAATTTTAGAAGCTTTTATTAAAGATGTTATGGCAGAACACTTAGAAAAATTCAAGGCAATTAGGCAGAGTCGATATGTGAAAGGGAAATCATGTTTAACCAATTTATTGGAGTTATTTGAAGGAGTCACTTGTGCTGTGGATAAAGGGGAACCAGTGGATGTACTATACTTAGATTTCCAGAAGGCATTTGATAAAGTGCCAAATCAAAGATTATTTTGGAAATAAAAGCTAATGGTATAGGGGTAATATATTGACATGGATAGAAGATTGGTTAGCTAAGAGGAAGCAGAGGGCTGGCATAAATGGGTCTTTTTCTGGTTGGCAGGATGTAACAAGTGGCATACCACAGAGATCAGTGTTGGGGACTCAACTTTTTATAATTTATGTAAATGACTTGAATGAAGGGACCGAATGGTTGCAAAATTTGCTGACGATACAAAAATAGGTAGGAAAGTAAATTGTGAAGAAGACATAAGGAGGCTACAAAGGGACAAAGAAAGGTTATGTGACTGGGCAAAGGTCTGGCAAATGGAGTATAATATGGGCAAATTTTGGCAGGAAGAATACAAAGGAAGCTTATTATCTATATGGTGAGAGATTGCAGAGCTCTGAGATTCAGAGGAATCTGGATGTCGTCATGCATGAATCACAAAAGGCTACAAGCAAGTAATTAGGAAAGCTAATAGAATGTTATCATTTATTGTGAGAGGAATTGATTACAAAAGTAGGGAGGTTATACAGGGCACTGGTGAGACCACATCTGGAGTATTGTGTACAGTACTGGTCTCCTTATTTAAGGAAAGATGTAAATGTGTTAGAAGCAGTTCAGAGAAGGTTTACTAGACTAATGCCAGGAATGAGTGGGTTGTTTTATGAGGAAAGGTTGGACAGGTTAAACTTGTGTCCACTAGAGTTTAGAAGAGTAAGAGGTGACTTGATTAAAACCTTTAAGACCTGAGGGGTCTTGACAATGTGGACATGGAGGGGATGTTTTCCCTTGTGGGAGAATCTAGAACTAGGGGTCACAGTTTAAAAATAAGGGGTTGCCCATTTAAGACAGGACTGAGGACAATTTTTTTCTCATGTGCCTTTGCAACTCTCTTCCTGAAAAGGCGGTAGAAGCAATGTTTTCGAATATTTATAAGGCAGAGCTAGACAGATTCCTTGTTTAACAAGGGGCTGAAAGGTCATCAGGGGTAGGCAGGAGTGTGGGACTGAGGTTACAATCAGATCAGCCATGATCTTATTGAATGGGAAAGTAGGCTCGAAGACTGAGTAGACTACTCCTGCTTTTACTTCGTATGTTCGTATGTATGGACAAAGGAGCTGAATTCCGGAGGTGAGGTAAGAATGATTGCCCTTGACATCTAGGCAGCATTTGACCCAGTGCGGTATCAAAGAGCCATTGTAAGTCAATGGGAATCAAGGGAAAACTCTCCACTGAATAGAATCATATCTAATACAAAGGAGGATGTGTGTGCTTGTGGGAAGCCAATCATCTCAGTCCCTGGAGCTCCTCAGGGCAGTGCCCTATGCCCAATTATTTTTCAGCTGTTTCATCAATGACTTTCCCTCCATTGTAAGGTCAGAAGTGGGGAGGTTTGTTGATGATTACAGAGTTCAGTCCCGTTAACAGTTCCTCAGATAATGAAACAGTTCCTGCTCGCATGAAGCAAGACCTGGACAGCATTCAGGCTTGGACTGATAAGTGGCAACTAAGATTTGCATCACATAAGTGCCAGGCAATGACCATCTCCAACAGGACAGACTCTAACCACCTCTCCTTGACTTTCAGTGACATTATCTTCTTTGCACCCATCACAAATAACATCCTGAGGATCACCATTGACCAGACACATCACTGGATCAGCCACATAAACACTTGCTACAAGAGCAGGTCAGAGACTCGGTATTCTTCAGCAAGTGACTCACTTCCTGAATCATCAAAAGCCCGTCCATCATTTACAAGGCACAAATCAGGAGTGTGATGGAATACTCTCCACTTGTCTGAGTGAGTGCAGCTCCAACAACACTCAAAAAGCTCAACATCATCCAGGAAAAAGCAGCCCACTTGATCATCACCCCATCCATCACTTAAATATTCACTTCCTCCACCAATGACGCACAGTGGCAGCAGTGTGTACCATCTACAAGGTGCATTGCAGTAATTCGCTAAGGCTCCTTCAACAGCACCTTCCAAACCTGCATCTTCTACTACCTAGAAGGACAAGGTGCATGGGAACAACATCACCTGCAAGTTCCCCAGCAAGTCACACACCATCCTACCTGGAAATATATTGCTGTTATCTTACTGTCTCTGGGTCCAAATCCTGGAGCTTCCTCTCTAACAGTACGCTGGGTGTACCTGCAGCAGTTCAAGAAGGTGGCTCAACACAACCTTCTCTAGGGAAATTAAGGATGGACAATAGATTCTGGTCTTGCCTGCAATGTCCCAATCCCTTGATTGAATAAAAACAAAAAAAGGAATTCTCTCACACTCACGTGCCCTGCTTAAATATTTAGCCAGCAGTAAATTAATGTATTTAATTCTATGTGTACTACCAAATATCCTATAGCATTGTTTGCAGGCAGCCTGCAAACCAGTTTGCAGTTCTTGATGTTCTTCATTGCTTACAACAAAGCAGTGACTGAGCCATCTGTCCCTGTCCACTCACAATATCAACTGAAGCTAACAGTACCCTTTCAATGCCACTAGAGGTTGCTGGTATGCTTTTAGCTGGTATGTGTCGCAAAAGGACATTTTACATGGAATACATGGAATATTACTGCACAAGAAGAGGACATTAGGACCAACAGGTCAGTAGTTTTGTGCGCGTTCCACATGAGCCTCATCTCCTTATTGCATCTCACCCCTATGAATGTATTCTTCAATTTCTTTCTCGTTCTTCTACTTATCTAGCTTCCCCTTAAATGCACCTACGCTGTATGTAGTAGTGAGCACTTACTGGCAGGAAGGTGTCAATGCAGCCTGGATACCTGGTCCTGGTTTCCCCCTGTGGTGGCATAAATCAGGGGAGGGCACTAGTAGAAATTTTAGCAGGATACCTCCACTTATGTGTTCACTTTATTTCAAATATAATTTATATCAAGCAGTATGGAGGCTGAGGGCAAGTTAGAGGATTAGGTTTGGTTGCCTGTATGTGGGCAGAGGCAGCAAAGATATAGGTGACCCTTTTTCTTCCCTTTTTCCACCATTAGCATTCAGTCATGTTCTTGCTGGTATCAAGCAGTATCCATTGTTGCTCGGCAACTGTGGAAAGCCAAAGCGAATTTTTACAGCCCAGTGGCTAGATTGGAAAATTTCCAGAAATCGTTATTCCTGAAGCGATCTTGGTGACAGCATTTACATCTACCTTTGTACCATTTGCCATGGGAATGCCATTTACACCCCTTTGCCCACCCATAATTTCATACAAGTTTCAATGTTTTCCCATTGAGAATTTTCCTGTAGCTTTACCCTTCATAAGTCTATCAGAATTACCTTCTATTCTCTTCACCAGCCTGTGCAATCTTTCCTTATAGATTGGCTTCTCTCAATTCTGATAACAGCCTTGTTGACCTTTGCTGGATTTTTTCCCATGTTTCAGTATCCTGTTTTGTAATATGGAGTCCAAAACTGCACACAGCATCCCAAGTACAGTCTAATGAAAGTTCGATGTAAAACTAGCAGTATCCCCATACTGTCATATTCTATTCTTCTAGAATTGAACCCTAATGCTTTGCACTCTTTAAGGCGTTAACAACTTGTGTTACAATCTTTAGCAATTAATGTATCAGTGTGCTCAGATCGCTTTGCGCCACCGCCACCTTTAGGCCGTGAAATTGGTTAATCCCCGAAAATGGGCCTGAGGATTTCAATGTTCGAATAACTCATGCCCATGCCTTTTGATGCAGGCTGCATGCATTGTTATGCTCACTTCAGTGATATAGCATGCAGTCAATGCTAAGTGTGCAGTTGAGTAGCCAACACCTGAGCAGGTGGCACCAAATTGTGGGAGGCCAGCATGACTTCAGGCTTGCCTGTGGTGTTTAAAGCCGTGCTAAACCTCTGAAAGGAAAGGTGTCTTTTGGCAATGACATGAGCTGGAAGTCATAATAGTGAATTTGACCTGGAAAAGATTCAAAAATGGCATAACATGGCAGACAGCAGGCTCCAAGATTTTCTGGAGCTACACTGGATGCCTTGATGCAGGAGGCGAAGAGCAAGAGAGATTTCATCTGTCCACAGGGAGCCAGGAGGCACTCCAAGAACAAGCTATGAAGGCAGTGGGAGCAAAGAGCCCTGGCAATAAATGTCAGGTGTCAAACCCTGAGGAAACACAGTGCAGTTGCTGTTGCCTGTCAGCCAACCAGTCCAGTTTACTATAATAAATAAAATCAGAAAATCTGCAAAAACTCAGCATCTGTGGAGAGAGAAACAGAGTTAACATTTCAAGTCTGTATGACTCTTCTTCAGAGCTCAGTTTACTGCCACTCAAGGGTGTTGCAGTTTGAAGCCAGTGTCCCAATGAAAGTCATCAGCCTGTCAGCCATTGGGGTAGCACTGCATAGGAGGACTAGGACAGATAAAGACGCCCACAAGACAGGCAATAAGGAAATGCACAATAATGATTAGTAGATGTTTGTATAGAATATGGCATGATTTGATTTATAAATTTGGTTTTGCAATGTTTATTTTGTGTTGGCTCTTATTTTTTTATTGTGGCCGTGTGGATGCTGTGATGGTCAGTACAGCGGGGAGGTATAGTGTGAGATTATTGGTGAATTGGAGTTACGTTCACTCATGATGCAGGTGAATGAGTGGATCATGAGCATCCAGGCCAGAAAGGTTGCCTATTCTTTCCTTTTCTTCTTCCTTCTCTTCCCTAGCTATTGCTTGTTTAGCTGCTTGCATTGCACTGCAAAATAGCAGCACTGGCTTCAAATCAGTGTTACATGCTTATTAACTTACTGATCAGCCTACTTTGCATACTTCCAGCGGACGCTACCTGCACGTGTACTAACACTCTCATCAAAATGGCATCCATAGCTAGCACCAGAGGTTTGCCATGGACTTTCAAGTAACACACCAGTAACATCATTGTAAAGGATCCACTGGGAAATAGTGACCATAATACCATTAAATTCCATATTAAGTTTGAAAGTGACGTATTCCAATCGCAAACAAAAGTCTTAAGCTTAAACAAAGTCAATTACGTATGTAAGAGGGGAGAACTGGCTAAGGTTAATTGGGTGAATAGACTAAAAGTTATGGAGGTAGATAAACAGTGGGAAACATTTAAATAAACTATTCAAAATGTTCAACAAAAATGCATTCACTGAAGAACAAAAACTCAGCAAAAAGGACCCATTTGTGGCTCACTCAGGAAGTTAAGGATAGTATTAGATTAAAAGAAGTAGTTTACAATGTTGCAAAAAACAATAGCAAGTCTGAGGATTGTGAGTGATTTAGAAACCAGAAAAGGCCCACCAAGAACTAAAAAAAAGGAAAAAATAGAATGTGAGTAAACTAGCCAGGAATATAAAAACAAATTATAAAAGCTTTTGTAAGTATATAAAAAGGGAGAGAGTAGCTAAAGTAAATGTTGATCCCTTCAAAGTAGAGGCAGGAGAAATTAGCATGGGGAATGAGGTAATGGCAGAGGCATTGAACATTTATGTTGTGTCTGTCTTTACAGTAGAAGACAAAAGTTCCATATGAGAAATAGAAGATAACCTAGATGTAGTGTACCTAGATTTCCAAAAGGTGCTGCGCAAAAGGTTAATAGGTGAGATAAGGGCTCCTGGGCTTGGGGATGATATATTAACATGAATAGAGGGTTGGGTAATGGATAGAAAACAGAGAGTGGACATAAACAGGGCTTTTACAAGTTGGCAGGCAGTGAATAGTGGAGTGCTGCAAGGGTCAGTTCTGGGACCTCAGCTATTTACAATCTACGATCCACCAGTCATTGGGAGGTGTGGCAGGATAACGTCGATGTACCCTATTTCAGCATCAAGCTTGCATTGTGATCAGACCACTGCTCACTGTATATTGTGCAAACTCATGAATCTGCCACTTTGATTCCAGAAAAGTGCCCAGTCTACCTCAGATTACCCTGGAAGGGTAAGGTGTCTCAAAAATTTGAGCAACAGGTGAAGCTAGCTGTTTCATGTTGCTATTATGTAGTAACAACAAGAATGATATTCACCACTAACAGGATGCTGCCATCAAACCAAAAAAAAAGTTCTGCCTATAGCACAAATGAGTAATGTGCCAAATATGTAGGTCGTATGTCCAAACAACTGGTGAATCATATCAAACGGCACATCCCTTCGGCTGTTTGCAACAGGCAAACTACTGACCATATCCAACTAGCCTGTGCTTGCAAAACTCAAAACATGGGGCAGAACTTTGCCCTCATTGGGCAGGCTCAGTGGGGGTGGGTGTGGTTGGTCGGGAAGCTGACAATCGCCCCCAATTGGGGCTGGACAACGAGTTCACGCTGGTGGGCCAATTAAGGCTCGCCCAGCCTGAATTGCATCCTGCAGCGCTCAGTGTGCCTGTGTGGGAGCGGGAGGAGGGCGAGCGTGAACTTCACGCATGCATGTGGGTGCGCGATGTAAAATCGCTGCCTCAGGGAAATGAACAGTTTTGAAAATAAAAAAAATAAAGAATTTTAAGGCGTTAAAAAACATGTCCCCTCATGTGACTCTGTCAAAGAGAGCTACTCTCTTCCTTTCATACGCTTATAAAAGCTCTTATAATTTGTTTTTATATTCCTGGCTAGCTTACTCATATTCTATTTTTTTCTTTTTTATTAACTTCTTGGTGGCCCTTTTCTGGTTTCTAAAAACACTCACAATCGTGAGATTTGCTACTGTGTTTTGCAACATTGTAAGCCGCTTCTTTTAATCTAATACTATCCTTAACTTCCTGAGTGAGACACGAAGGGGTCCTTCTTGCTGAGTTTTTGTTCTTCAGTGAATGCATTTTTGTTGAACATTTTGAATAGTTTCTTTAAATGTTTCCCACTGTTTATCTACCTCCATACCCTTTAGTCTATTTACCCAGCTAACCTTAGCCAGTTCTCCCCTCTTATATATGTAATTGACTTTGTTTAAGCTTAAGACTTCTGTTTGCGATTGGAATACCTCACTTTCAAACTTAATGTGAAATTTAATGGTATTATGGTCACTATTTCCCAGTGGATCCTTTACAATAATGTTACTGGTGTTATTTGAAAGTCCATGGCAAACCTCTGGTGCTAGCTATAGATGCCATTTTGATTTTTGACTCTGTCACATGAGCAGGGACATGTTAGAAATTAGTATGAAATTTAAAAAAAAATTTTAATGACGGATCGAAACCTCATCCTGCCCATGGATGAGGTTTCACAATAAATGCAATGGCTGCCTGGCCTTTTTGCCTGCCCGCTAACCTTAAGGTTGGATGGGCAGTGAAAAAATTAAATCAATTAGATTGTTAATGGCCTTATAGACCTTTTAATTGTCATCAGATGTGCTGCTAACTCCTGCGTGCACCCACTGACCAAAATATCGTGCGATGATGTCGGGATGCTCAACTGACATCATCGCACTTTATCTTATGCTCGAGTGGGTTGGGCATGCGCCATAAGTGGGGATTTTCCGTGCCCGCTGGCATTGGGCATGCTTGGTGGCATGAGCGGACAATATGGAGAGACAGCTAAAAATCAGTTTCATCACGTCGTGAAACCAGTTTGTGATCGTTTGCTCCTCCTGCTGATTGTGCATTGTGTTCCCCACCATTGGATGTCAGGAACCTCATTGGAATACATCACTATATCATTATAAGGCCAGCCCGCCAGACTCATCCTACGTCCCCCCACCCCATCACTGGATCGTCTGCCCATGCTGGCAGGAAAACATGCTGGTGCAGAACACGACTTGACAACTGTGACATGCAAGAGTCCGGACTTAACACCAGGATCTTGCTCACATTGTGGACATTCAAGGAGCAGAAGATGCTGGAGCCTGACAGCTGGAGGAACGTCCATGGCATGCTGGGTGGATTCTCATGGACGTGGCTCTCCTGCAAAGCAGCTCATGGAAGTTGGAAAGTCACTGTTGATGCTCACAATAGATGATGGTCGAGGGGGTGGGAGAGGAAGGTAACGGTTCGACTGGGAGAGGAAGAGGTGTCGGGGGCTGAGGTTGGTGGGGGTGACTTTGGGAGGGGGGAATGAAAGCATTGGGGGGGTGAGGTTAGGGGGGAAATGAAGGTGTCGGGGGGCCGGTGAGGTTGAGGGTGAGCGAATATGGGGAGGAGGGCCTGAAGGGTGAGAAGATGGCAACTGGGAGATTGTTGTAAGGGGGATGGAAGGTGTAAGGGTAGGAGTTTGGAGAGGGAAGGATTGCGGAGAGCGAAAGGAGTCCAGGAGAGGAAGGAGTGCAGAGAGGGGAGGGAGTCGGGAAGAGAAAGGAGTGAGGACAGGGGAGGGAGTCTGGGGGGAGGAAGAAGTAAGGGTGGAAGAAGGAGTCGGGAAGGAGTAAAGCTGGAGGAAGAAGTGAGGGTGGCTGGGGAATCAGGAAGGAGGAAGAAGTAAGGCTGGAGGAAGAAGTAAGGGTGCCTAAGGGAGTCAGGAAGGGGGAGAGACTAAATGGGGCGGAGTCCGGGGGAATGGGAAGACTGGGGGGGTGGGGGAAGGGCTTCCGGGGGAGGAGGGGTCCAGAGGTGAGGTGCTGTCCAGGTGAACGTGCAAGGGAGGGGCCTGATGGGTCCATGACTGCCTCCTGGGGGGCGAAGTGAGGGTGGGCATGGTATGAGGGAATGGTGAGAATGACTGAGGGCTGAGTGGAGCAGTACATTGGGAGTGTGCGGGTTTGATGTTAGCAGTAGAAGGGACAGCAGGGGTAGTTGGTGGGGACTCGTAGTCAGACACGGACCCTGAGGGTGGGAAGGAGGAGGTCGGGGAGGTTAATGTGGATGGGGGTGGGATTTTTGGGAAGGTGCACATTCACCTGGACATCTCTGAAGGAAAAGGATTATGATTAGAAGTTCAGAGGGGAGGTGGAAGGTGATGCCAGGGGGATCAACAGTGATGGGGGAGGTGGAAAAGATAGGGGAGTGCACAAAAAACTGAATGAAGACCATGCTGTCCATGGGAGTGTGATCAGTGGGTGGGTGGAGATGCAGGTCAGCTCAGATGGACAACTGAAAGTGAACACCAGCAGGCAGCACTGAAAATGCTCAGGACATTGAGGTGAGTGTGATACATGAAGGATCCATGTGTGTGGAAGAATGCTTGCATAGGGCTCTGAAAGGCCCTGCCTCACACACACTTCTCCCTCCAGAATCACTCACTGGCCAGCTACTCCCTCTGCAGTGACAGAGGATGAGGTTGAGGGGGTCATAGGCAAAGGGGACTTGGAGGGAGAGGACAGCCTCTGAGATTCCTGAGTGGATGACCGAGGGGTGTCCAGCTGCTGCTCCTCCTCCCTTCGGGTGCCTGAGGGTCCTGGCCTGACTCGTTGAAGGGAAGGGGCACCTGGAGGGATGCGAGGTGCCCTGTTTCCCTCTTGCGTTGCCACTGCAGGAACTCATCCCTGTCTCCCACGATGGAGTGCTGGTCTGTGCCCATCTCCGCATTCTGCTGGACCAATGTCTCCATGGTGTCTGCCATCCTTCCCATGTAGGCCTCCATATGCGCACATGTGGGCACCACTTCATCAGAGAGCAGGCAGACACACTCCTCTGACACGCGTGCCACTCTGCTGAGGGCTTCTAACAGCTCTGTGTGATGCTCCCCTGCCTTCTGCTGACTCTCCAGGATGAGTTGGAAGACCTAATCCAGGGGTTCATCATCTGACTCAGACCTCACAGATACTTATTCCCCAGCAGTCCTCTGAGTGCCGGGGAGCTCGCATGAACCTGCCTCCTCCTGCTGCAGACATGTGTCCATGCGGTGACTAACAGATTGTGAACTCGAGCCTGCTCTAGATCTAGGTTCCACCGAAGTGTGTCTCTCTCTGCGCTGGTGCAGGGTTTGGTAAGCGCTATGACAGGTCTTCCAGGCTGCTTATTTCCAAGTCTTCACTGGAGGAGGAGTACTCTTGGCTGGAGGTGAGGATGTGGATGGAGCTGAGGGACTGGCTGGCTGGGAGCATTGGTTGCTTGGCAGAGCTCCCTGTGAACCAAAGTAGAGATAAGTAGTGCATGGCAACAGAGTCAAAAGCAGGAGAGAGAGAGCATTCACATTTGTGTTGAGAGATGGATGATGTGGTGCAGGATTCTCGTGAGGGTGCTTGCCGCCGACCTCACCGTCACCACAGGCATGATCCATGCCCTCACCAGTCAGTGCAATGGCACACTCTTCAAACTGAGTGAGGAGCCTAAAGTGGGCCACTCCACCCCCTGGTCTGAGACCCCTTCCTAGTGATGTTGAACAGGCTTCTCCTGCATGAAAACAGATGAAGAGTGTGAGCAGGGCACATGGCACTGCGTGGAATGTTTGTGTGGTGAGCGGAGCCATGGACAGGATGAGGACGCGAGAGGGTGTGAGTCTGATAGAGATAGAGATGTGAGGGTGTCTGTGAGAGAGTTGGCGGTGTTGTCCTTTGAGATGTGAGATCCCTGTGGATGTGTGATGGGATCCCTGTGGATGTGTGATGGATTTGTGAGTATGTGAGTTGAGAGTGATGAGAAGAGTAAATTACCCTGGTAGAACGGATAAGACCATTCATCTTGTAGTGGCACTGGGTGGCTGTCCTCTTTTGCAGGCATTGGCACTGACCACCACTGCCACCACCTCCAAGCCAAATTAGTGATGTTGTTACCATTCCTGCAGCCAGAGCAGGGGTAGAGGACATCATGGTGAGCCTCCAGTGCGTCCAAAAGGTGCTGGAAGAACAGGTCATTGAACATGGGGGCTGCAGTCTTTTTGCCTTTTGTGGTTATCCTGTCTTCTTTGCAGCAGTCATGGGCTGGAAGTACTGAGAGTTGTGCATGCGGCTGCACTTAAATATGGCGCTCGGCCTGACAAAGTGATGAGGTGGTGGTGTGGCAGGTGAATAAGAGCCTGCCCAACATGGAAACGGCGTGTTTCCCGGGAATGCATAATTATTGTGGCGGGTTTGGGACAATATGGCGTGAAAAGCCGCCAATGTAGTGGCTACTGCACTTAATACAAATCTGGGACGATTCTGCCCATAGTGTCCAACATTAGATGTGATTCTGCACTTGGACAGCACTTGCTAAACAATCTTGATTGTGCTAAGAATTACACTGACAACCAATTCAAGATTATCAGTCTGGCTCGCAGTGTGGCGCACTTACGTCTTAGATACTACATTAATTTACACATGGGGCCCTGTCCTTTGCAAACAGAAAGAGCATGAGAAGCATTACACCTCTTTCGACTAAACAAAAGCTTGGGGGGCAGCCATTCCCTGATTCATCCCCCATGGTAATTCCTTGATCAATCTGAGTTGACCTGCCTGGTTTGAATTTAAACAAAAACTTGGCAGTTAACTGTTCTCTGGTGCATTCCACATGACAATACGTCTACCATCAGAGTCCACTTGCCAACCATTCAGAACTCTCTTCTCATGTAATATAAATTGTTGTTCTCTTTACAACTGGTATTCTTGCGAACCTGGCCTGATGAGTGCAAGATGAAAAGTTTCGACTGCATGTCTCTTTTTTTCAGCAATACTTAAGTTCTGTAGTACCAAATGACAATTTAACCACTCCAACTCCCCCATCCTTTCCCCATAACCCTACAAAGTTTTCCCTTCAGGTGCTTAGTGTTATGAGAATGCGCTATTTAAAAAAAAAGATGCAATTTATAATTCTTTTTCTGGCTGGATTTAAAAAAATAAACTGAAATCCTATTAAGACAATGGAGACTGCCAGCCAGCCATTATATACAAGCTTGTATTTCACCAAGTGGGATGAAAAGGAAAAGACATTCAAATCCCTGGAAAGCATGAAAGACCACAACTGCGATTGGCTTACACTACCCTGAAACTTTTCAAAAGTTTCTGAGATGAAACAACAAAATGCAATTACCTGTTCTAAAAACAATGACTGCAGCCGACATGGATTAATTGAATTCCTCTGAAATATCCAGCCAGCAGGATACTTGAAGAACTGTTTACCAAGCCAGAGAGATCAGAGATCAGAATGCTATACTGAAGACAAGCTGTGTTGCCCTCCCTGCCTCTTTCTCTCTCTCAAAAGTAGTGTGCCCGGATTTGCAAAGTAACCATCCTAAGAAGAGAAGTCTACTGCAAACCAAGATCTTTTGGGAATAAAATGTGGAAATTTGCTCTGTACAGCTACACACAGGAAGACAACTGAACAAAATGGCCATATTGTGGAATCACAACATCAAGACCAGCCAAAGGACAGCTAACCATTTACTCCTTTGTTTTACCTTCCTCTCAAATTGTAAAAACTCTTTAAGCGTATCCTCTTATTTTGCCATCTGCACCAGTGTGTGTGTGTGTGTGAGCCCAGGGAATGTGTGTGACGTATGAATCATGGTTGTGATTTACCTAGTATTTTTAATTTGGGAAATAGTTTCAATAAACTTATCTTGGTCTTTGATTAAACTCAGAAAACCTGTCTGAATAATTCTTTATAATCTGCAAGAGTAAATAGCGAGACTGCCATGTTATTGGTTAAGCTCATCCTCTCTAAATTCACAAAAAAGTCCTGTTACAGTCAGACCTGGAGTGGTAGTATAGGGGTGTTATTTCACTCTTCCTCATGTGGGCGTAACATTATCCAATTTCCTTTTGAAACCCACGACTGAATTTGCCCCTAACACCCTTTCAGACATTTCAGATTGTAAATATTCACTGCTTAAAAATTTTTTCCCCATGTCACTTTTTGTCCTTTCGCCAATGAATTTAAATCGGTGCCCACTGGTTCTCAACCCTTCTACCAATGGGAACAATTTCTCTCTGTCTAATCTGTCTAGATCCCTCAAGATATTAAACCATCAAATCTCCTAATGCCCTTGTCATCTCTAAGAATAGACACCCCAACTTCTCCATTGTTCAAAAGTTCTCACTTGATGGGAGTCCAGCACCAAAGGAGCTTCAGAAGGAATCACCAGAGGTGCAAGCAATGTGGAAGCAATGCTCTTGCTCAGCTTTTTTACTTCATACACTCTCGTGAGGAAAAAATTAAAAAGTAACCCTTCAACAACACCCTCTCAATTATGGCCCTCGTGGAGGCATGGCTTCTGTTGTACCTCTCCTCCGTGGGCATTCTTGGAATTTTGATAAGTGTCACCAGCCACCTTTTCAGGGGATACCCTTTATCCCCTACCAGCCAGTCGTGTAAGAAGAATGAAAAGCCTTGGAACTTGGGAGTGATGGAGAATACATGAATCATGGCAACTCCCAGGAAACCTTGCACAAAGCTGGAGGATCTGTTGATGATCACATGCCAGTCAGGCATTGAGTGTATGGGAACCCTTACCATCCACAAAAGCCCCCAGCTCTCCAGCAGGTGCCTTGATGGGCACATGGATGCAATCAATAGCTTCCTGAATCCTTGGGCAGCCTGCCAATAGCTGAAAATCCTCTGGAACACTCTGCCTGGCTGTCCTCATGTGTGAATGTGTTGACCCTTCTGAAGAGTGCGTCCGTCTCAAGCTTTATGCAGCTGTTCGCTGCGGATTGTGACACACCGCACAGATCACCAACAGGGCCCTGGAAGGAACCTGAGGCTTTGAAATTGAGGATGACAGTCACTTTAAGCGCCACTGGTATTGGGTACCCACCTACACAAATGGATGCTATCTCAGGCCCTATCATCTCTCAGATTGAGGTTACTGTCTTCCTTGAGAGGAGGATCCTTCTTTGGCACTGCACCTCGATCATCTCAAGATAGCTTGATCTAACCCTGTAGACTCTTCCGGCAGGGCATTGGTGCCTCCTCCCGCACCTTCTTCCTTGCCAGGCTTGCTGGCCTTCAACCCCTTAAGGTTGAGCTGATTGGTCTTGCGGGCAGACTCTATGATGATGTCTGTGGCCGGCTGGCCTCCTTTCCCTTCTTGCCCTCTCCTCCTCATCTGAGGAAGTGTCTCCAGCTGAAATGACAATGTCCATTTTTCCCCTTCTGCTTTGCAGAGCTTCTACCTTTATGATGATGTGGCCAGTCTGTAAAAGCCTGTATAAGGATTTAAGCCTCCTAACTTACATAAGAAATGAGCAGGATGGTTCATTGATGAAGCAGGACTGCCCAGGCTTTCCAATAACATGTGTACTCCTACCTCCTCACTTCCCTATTCCTCCCGAACCTTATATCCCACCCTGGATGTAGAAAGTGTGATCTCCCCCTGCCAATTTTTCCCCTGCGCTGATCATTAAAGTGCACGGGCCTCTCAGAATTGCAGTGGATTGCCCCTTTAATTGACTCAAGAACCCTTCCCAGCGTCAATACGCTCTATTTCACATTGACATTGGGAGTGCCAAGCGTCCGCGCAGGCTTCGTGAAATTCTGGCCACACACTTGTCTGTGGATTACCTTATTCCAGTACAATTATAATGTACATCTTGAATCACTGTGAAAAAGATTCTATTTTGCAGCAGTGCAAGGTGGTCAGTTCCACACTTGACTTCTGTTGTAAATGCTTCTGTTGTGAAAGCAAACATTGTAAAGTGTTCTGAAAATACTTTGATTCTTTTCAACAAACTCAGAAGGAAAGAACCAGAATTTTTATTCGCTCTTTACTTCTCTTGTAAATCTGTATTAAGACAGTTGCAGTATATCTGGGTCACTGACTGTGAGAGCGGCTGATGTTATATGTCATGCCAAAAGCTTTAACTGCACTTTACTAGTAAGGAATCAGGTTACATATTTTCAAAATGTCCTCAATTTGTTTCCTTAGCTAATATTTGCTGACCATTTAATGTTGGCTTGTACCCAAGTCTCATTTTGCTCCCCCTCCATAATGCTCACTCTGTTGCTTATTATCTATAAAAGCAACCCCTACTTTGAGTTTCCTGCTAATTTTTCCTTCCTTTTGGCTAGCTGTACCTAGTTCTCTCTCCCTCCCAACCCACATCCCGCCCCACCCCTAATTAGGCTTCTGTACCCAGTGGGTGTGAATTTCCCATTGGATTCTCCCACTCCTTCAAACATCTACAGAGGAAGAGTGGGAAAAGGTACTTCACCAACCATTGAGTGCGTAATGATGGGTCGAGCCATAGAACCCACCATAGTCTATTACCATCCATCCCTCTTTGGTACAGTCTGATGCCACCACCTCTCCTTCTTTGGTACAGTTTGATACTACCACCCATCCCTCTTTGGTATAATCTGACACTACCACCCATCCCTCTTTGGTACAGTCTGATACAACACTGATCCTGATTCAATCATCAAAGTGAGCAATATTAACACTGGAAAATGAAACCAATTCTCATTTCAGGCACCCAGAATCAAGTACTGCTGGGTTTAAAGTGTGATCACAAGCATTACACAGTGTTTCATTCCATGACATCACCTAATCCCAAAGAATATTTGATATCCACTTCTCTTGGCTTTAAAGTCCAAAGTGTATAGAACAGTGGAGAAATCAGTTATCAGTTAAGGAATCCAAGGTGTTATCACTCCCTGGAAGCATGCAATTTTTACTGTATCAGAGTACTATTCTACCCCTCAATATCTCTATCCAGCTTCACAAAGATTACAAAAAACATTTGAATAAGAAAAGTGTCACGCTGGAGTTAGATAATAATAGAAAAGGTTTAGAACACAACATACGTAGCCGGGGTGGGAGCAGTGGAGGACACTGGAAAATGACAAAGTGATGGTTGTGAAGCTTGATCTGTGGAGTGTGTGCTGACAAAAATGGTGGGTATCCTTCAAGCTGGAACAGGAATATTACGTGTTTTCCAGGACCCAAAGTGCCAGCCAAAAGAAAGACTTTGATATTTATGTAATGAAGCTCAAAAATTGTGATCAAAGTGAATAATTAATAAAACTGAGTGAAGTGCCACTAAATTAAGCATTTCGCTGCTTAATAATCCTTGATGAGCCTGTCAGCAAACATACCACATTATTTATTTATCAGTTAATCTTCTTTTGAATGCTACCTCTTTGATTATCAAGTAATGAGTCCTTGCTTTGTGTGTAATGTCTGTGTTAATCAAGTCATTCTGACCACCTGTCACTAAAGTGCACAGCCCTGAACACTTTTAAAGCAATACTTACGTAACTTCAACAATTTTTTTATTATTGCTGGTTATTTACAGGGTTCACAAAGCGAATAGGAAGGCTGTCTTGATCTGGGATTAGTAGGTGGATCCAGCTGAAACCTGTGTTGTGAAGGTATCTGCCTCAGTACAAATCACAATTCAGTTTACACCGAGGGATACTGGGGTGGACCTTAAAAGGTACCACCTGGGTGTCGAGACTGGCACTGTGGATTGGGCACTCACTTCAGAAACCACCCAATATTTGTTTCCATCTGCAGTGCCCAGGTGGCAAGTTGAAAATCTGTCCAACACCCACCCATCACAGCGCCATGCCATCCTAAACAATTGGGCAAAACACTGACCTTGCAACCTCTCAGTATGTGATGCAAATAAAACCTATTGAACTCTGAAACTTCCTTTGCCTGTAGCTGCAAGCCTATAGCCTGATAAATGTCTGCAGACTTTCCTCAGTTTTTATTGTATGCAATTGGTGTGCCAGGTATTTGAATTGATAGGCACAGGGGCATAAGGAGGAACATACTTCTCCCACTAGCCTCCTGCCCCCACCCTTAATCTTTAACCATGACTTATTGCCCCATCACCACTTCAAATCCCAGAACTGCTCCTGATCTTCCGCATGCCCAGTTGTTTACATAAGACATTTCTCTGCATTTGGAGGTTACAAAAGAATAACTTTAAACTTTGAATTTTTTTGTTAAAAAGCCTCTTTATTAATATAATCCAGCCATAAATCATTCAGTAGCGAATGATTTTTTAAAAAAAGTTTGTAAAAAAGGTTTTCTAGCAGGTTTTCACAAGTGCGGTAAAATCCTGTTGGAAGTGGATGGAAGGAGACATAGGAATGAATAATCCCAAGGAATGTTGTGGCATCTCCCCCATCATAACTGTCACTATAGTTACCGTGTCAAAATAAAAGGAACACCAAGGAAATTCCCAGAAATTGTCAGTTTGCTTAACTGAAGACGACTTTGTAGGTGAATACCACTAAATACACATCAACCTCAATCACTTACAGATTTATTTTGTTTCGGTATTAAGCCACCCGTGATGAATCACAAAATGATCCAAAGCTCCTGTCTCCAGTTATGCCTGAAGATCATTAGAGATCCAGCTCCCATTCATCAACAAATCCTCAGGTAGAGTGCACAGTAATAATATTGAAGGTAAAGCCATCTCCTTTTCCCACCAATCAGACCATACTGTGTGTAGGGAAAACAGAAAATGTTGGAAGCATTCAGCAGGCTGGTAGCGTCCATGGAGAAAGAAACCAAGTTAATGGTTTCAGGTCAATGACTTTTCATCAGAACTGGAAGCAGTTGGAGATGGAACACTGTTTAAGCAAGTATAGTTGCAGCGAAAGGTTCGGGAGGAAATAACAAAAGGGAATGGCTGTGAGAAGGTAGAGTGATTAAATGACAAAATGGATAATGGTAAAGGCAAAAGGAGATGATAGTAGGGCAAGAAACAAAATAGATTTAGACAAGATGTAACCTGCCACGACAGATCAATCACAAAAAAAACCTGCGGTCCAAGAAAATAGAGTAATACTGGGTAGGTGTAAAACTGGCATTCCACATGTTCCATCTGCTGAGTTGGCTTAAAGTAACCCCTTAAGAAGAGAGTTGCTTTCCTCCATCTTCACAAAATGTGACACGGATTTAACAGAACAGAACCTGAAAAACAAACCCAGTCCAGGAGGAAATGAATATTTTTAAGTATTAGGCTAATCAAGTCTGTGTCTTCATCTTCATCAAGGCTGCATTTTCCTGTGATTCCCCCTCATATTTTCAGTCTTTAGAATGACATAGAAACATAGTGAAAATCTCGGATGATTCTGCCTTTAGTGCGGTAGTGGGCATGAAAAAAGATGTTTTATCCGTTGGCCGCAATGGCGGGTTTTCATGCTGTATTGTCCCCTTCCTGCCACATAAATTATGCAGTCACATCACGGGAAACATGCCACATGGTGGGCGGCCTCCGATTAGCCTGCCACGCCATTACTTTGCCACTTCCTCATGCCAGGTGCCATTTTTAAAATGCAGCCACGCGCACCCTTCTCAATGCTTGCAGCCTAGGACTGTTCCGGTCCAGACATGGTCCCAAAAGCCAAGGACAGTACAGCCCCTGATTCAGCCCCTGCATCCCTGGGACGTCTTCTGGACACTGGGGAGGCATGCTGTGATGTCTTCAGCCCCTGCTCTGGCCGCAGGAGGCTCATCAGTCTCATTGTCACTGTCTCCCAAGCCAGAGTAGAGGGGATCAGTGCCAATGCTGCACACAAGACATCAGCCATCCAGTGCAGAAAACGTATGAATGGTCTCCATGCCACCAGGGTAAGACAACAATCTCATCACTCTAAACTCTCACACTCACAAGGCATCACACATTCACTGCCATTTCACTCACTGCCAGCTCAAGGGACATCACCACCCACTCTCTAACACACACCCTCACATCTCCATCTGGCCTCATCTCCTCTGGAGACTGCCTCCTCATCCTGTCCATGGCTCCACTCAGCTCACACACATGCCTGCCATCCTTCTCACTTGGCCTGGCATGCACCTTGCTCACACTCTCTTCATCTGTCTTCATGCAGGACAAGATCACGTACAATCAATGGGAGAGGTTCCAGATCGGGGGTAGAGTGCCAGACATCAAGGTCCTCACTCCATTCGAGAGTCGCACATTGGAGCTGGCTGGAGAGGATGTGGACTGTTCCCGTGGTGACAGTGAGGTCGGCGTCGAACACCCATGTGAGGATCCTGTATCACATGATCCTTCTCTCAATGCTACTCTGAGTCCACTGTTCTGTGTTCAACACGACTGCAAAGCACTAATAATTGCCACTTTTTCTCCTGGGTCCATCTGACACGTTGCCCTTAGGCAACCTTCAGGCCAATCCCAGCACCGAGAGCACCTCAGGTGAGGACACTGGGGGCGGCACCATTGAAGACCCATCACAGTGCTCACCCACACACTCCACCAGCAGAGTGACACACACACCTTGGTGGGACCTAGATGTAGAGTTGCCTCGGGATCACTATCTGGTGCGCATAGCACACAACCTGTCCCACAGCAGGTGGTGGCTGGGACAACCGAGGTCGATGGCACCCAGAGGACTGCTGGAGGCAAGGATATGCTGAGTCCAAGTCAGATGATGAACCTCGGTCCTCAAATCAGTTGTTGGAGCTGTAAAGACAATCACGGGAACATCAGGAATGGATATCTGGTGCACTTCTCAGATTGCAAAGGATAATGGAGGAGTCTGTCTGTCTTCAGTCCGAGGTGATAGCATCGGCATGCCGATGCACCGAGGTCAACACTGGCAGGATGGCAGTAACCATGGAGACCTTGGTCCAAGACATTGGTCCTGTACTGCTGCGTGGGCAGAACTCCATCTCACTCCAGCTTCCCCTTCTCCTCAAGGAGACCTCAGCCACCCATAGGGAGGAGGACCAGCAGCTTAATGCCCTGGGGCCATCCATCCAGTTGACTCTGGGAATATCCAGCCGATCCAAATCCCCTCTTCCTGTGACCCCCCGCAGCTGCTGGGCCACAGCAGAACACCCAAAGCAGGCTGGGCCCTTCAGAGGACGCCCGTGAAGGTCATCGCAGTCAGCAGGCTGCCTCCACCTCTGCTATGGATGCTTGGGGAGCACCAAGACGTAGCGGCTGGGTTAGGAATGTTAACAAGATGTAATTGCACAGCCTGGGCAGGGGTGTTAATCACTTGTACATAACATTCACTATTGTAAGTAAACTCCCAAGGACGTCTCCTGGCCTGTGGCTCCTTGTTTTGATGAGCAGTGTTCGTGTCACTCAGATGTGAAACCTTTCTGCACAAGATAAAAGGCAGGTGTCTCAGTCCAGGGCCTCTTCCTTGTGCAGTGTGTAGCCTTCAGGCTAAAGTGATGGTTCAGCTTCACAGTCACTGGGCACATTAGTGATGCCTGCACCTCGATGATGCTGGTCATTGCTGCCAGAATGTCGTGGGCAGGTGTCACAGAGTTCCATCATTCTCTCTGTGTGCTCTCAGCACCTTTGAGGTGGGGCTGGTCCCCATCTCTTCAGCATCTGTGACCAGTGACAATGTGCTCCTGAAGGGGTCAGGTGTTGAAGGTGGACAAAGGATCAGGCGCTTTTAAAGTTTCATGGTTGCATTTCCATGATATGACCCTGATCACAGAGCGCAAACGAGCTGCCCTCAGCCAGACAGGAGTCAGACATTCTCAGAGGCAATGTGAATACCTATGGAGTGTCCTCACTGCATGTCGTCATCATCCTCCTGGAATCTAGCGACCATCAGGGCCTCCGCTGTGTCTCCCTGACAGGAGCCTGAGCACTGAGGGTATGTGCGCTGCCATCAGCCACACAGGAGTCAAACATTCACAGATGTAAGGTGAGGATGTCAGGACTGTCCTCACTGCATCTCGTCATCATCCTCCACGTATCTAGCAGCTATGAGGGCCTCCCGAGTGTGCCTGCCTCATCCGGCCACTGCGATGGCCTCATCGCCATCATCCTCACCTTCGAGGACCAAATCACCCTCATCCCCGTGGACATACTCCTCATTGGAGGAGATGTGCAGCTCCTCATCTCCTCAGCCAGGTCCTCCCTCTGTTTCAGCGCCAGGCTGTGTAGAATGCAACGAGCTAAAATGATGCACAACACCCTCGGTGGACTGTATTGTAGTGCTCCGCCAGGCCTGCCAAAGCACCGGAACCTCATTTTCAAAATTCCTATCATTTGCCCCACCAATGTCCGGGTCATGGCATGGGCCTCGTTATACCAGCAGGCTGTGGCTGCCGCATGGGCATCATCAGTCACGTCATCTGTGGGTAACCCTTGTCCCCAAGGAGCCAACCCTGCAGCCTCTCTGGACCCTGGAAGATGCCAGGGACCTGAGACCTGCTAAAGATGTAGGAGTTGTGTACGCTTCCTGGGAATCGTGGGCAGAGGTATGATGTGTTTGTGGTGGTCGCAGACCAGCTGAACATTCAGCAAGTGGAAGCCCTTGTGATTGATATAGTTGACGGCTTGTTACCATGGAGGTCTAAGCGCCACGTGGGTGCAATCGATGGTGCCCTGCAGCCATGAGATTTGAGCAAATCCCAGCACCCTTGCTTCCTGGTTTTCCTGATCCCAGTCAAAATACACAAAGTCCTGTGTGTTTGCAAGGGTGGCATCCATGACCTCCTGGATGCATTTGTGCGTGGAGGCTTGTGAGATCCTGCACAGGTCACCTGTGGTGCTCTGGAAGGAGAGGACCGCAGTTACTTTCAGAGTCACTGGCAGTCGATGTCCTCCATGGCCCCGTGGTGTCAAATCCTACAGCAGGTGGAATATGTGACCTACCAGTTCCCTAGACATGCACAGTCTGCGGCAACACTGGTTCTCGGTCATCTGCAGGAATGACAAGTGCTGTCTATGGACCCTGGGTCTAGTGAAGTGCCTATGAGCGAGTGCTCTCGCTCAATCTTCAGCTTTTTTATTATATTCATTCATGGCGTGTGGGCATCGCTGGCTAGGCCAGCATTTATTACCATCCCGAATTGCCCTCGTTCAGAGGGCATTTTTAAGAATCAACCACATTGCTGTAGGTCTGGAGTCACACATAGGCCAGACCAAGTAAGGACAGGTTTCCTCCCCTAAAGGACATTAATGAATTGGATGGGTTTTTACAACAATCGGTTTTTAATTCCAGATTTTTATTGAATTCAAATTTCACCATCTGCCATGGTGGGATTCAAACCAGAATCCCCAGGACATTACCCTGGGTCTCTGGAATACTAGTCCAGTGACAATACCACTATGCCACCGCCTCCCTTGCATGCGCAGCAGGCCCTGCCACCCCTTTATCTCGAGGGAGGTGCTCCTCCCTTTGCCGAGCCAGGTGCCTCCACCACACTCTTCTTTTTCTCTGCTTCCTGTAAGCCATGGGGCAAACCGCTAAATTGCCAGGCTCCATAATCCCGATGTTCTCCTCCTGCTGGGTCAAAGAGAGAGACACGTGGGTTAGCGTAGGTGTACTAAGAACCTCTCTTGGTTAAGTCTGAAGGCCCCTTCATGCATGCAGGAGAGTGCTGGCCACCACTTGGATGGCTCATTGGCTGTCCGAAACCCCACCTGCCTCCGCCCCATTCCACCTGACCGATTGGCGGCAGCCTTGCCCACTGGACTGCAAGCTGTGCTCTCAGCTCAGACGCAGGTATTCTCCTAACCGGTACTGCAAGACTGCGGTGTTAGCTTGAACCATAATGGATACTGGTCTAAACATGAATAAAGACATTGCGAGGGGCTGTGAGTGCCTCCATCACTGACTGTTCCATAGCCACATTTCGCAAGGGGATTCTACAACTTGCCCAGTCGGCTAATTGTTCTGCTGCCCCCTAGAACACACATTAATTTGCAGTCTGCACCCAAGAGGTGAAAAGTTTTGGAGCATTTGTTGGCACTTTCATTCTTTTGTGTTGCTTGAGTGGGCAGAAAAACTTCAGAGGCCCAACTCCA
The DNA here is from genome assembly GCF_964194155.1 of Cetorhinus maximus. Classification (NCBI taxonomy): domain Eukaryota; kingdom Metazoa; phylum Chordata; class Chondrichthyes; order Lamniformes; family Cetorhinidae; genus Cetorhinus; species Cetorhinus maximus. The sequence goes on from NC_135884.1 coordinate 60,726,820, forward strand.
AGCATGTCAATGGAGCTGCAGCTGAATGGTCTCAGCTGTGGACGAATGCTCACTTTTGACAAGGTTTTCCAAGTGCATGGCTGCTTCCCTTCAATGCAGGAATGATGGATGTAAAGGAAGGATGTAAATGCATTGGAAGCAGTTCAGAGATAGTTTACCAGACTAATACCTGGGTAGGTGGGTTGGCTTATGAGGAAAGGTTGGACAGGCTAGGCATGTATCCGCTGGAGTTTAGAAGAGTAAGAGGCGACTTGATAGAAACATATGGGGCAGGATTTTCCCTTCGTCAGGCGGGCACAGCGGGTTACCCGGGAGCGGCCACGAGACGGACTGCCACCCGCGATTGGGCCCTGACTGCGATCTCACGCTGGCAGGCCAACTGAGGCCCTCCCAGTGCGAAACGTGGCTCTGCACTGGTCGGGGAGGGCTGAGTGTGTAGAGGCAGGGGTGCCAGATGAAGTTAAGAGTGGAGTGCACAGAGGTGAGAGTTTCAGCTTGTCAACCATTCTAATGCAGTCTCTTCATTTACAGGAGCCTCAAACCTGGAGTGCCCATTGATTATTGGAAGAAGAGGGCACAATGATGCAGATTTCTGTTGACTCACCAGGGTGCCTGGCATGCTCAGTGACAGTGCGATGACTTTAACTACTGACATGTCCTTCTTCTCGCTTTTAGGTTCACCAGCAGGCGTTCGCACTCCAGACCCCAAAGGGCCGCCCCTGACATCAGAGGACCACTGGGCGCATTTGCATCATACCGGCTCTCTGAAGCAGGCACCAGCACAGAAACCAGCACCTCGGTGGGCATTAGTTTGGCGGCTAGTATCTCAGTGAACATTGGTGAGGGCACTTCACAATCACTTGAGGTGCAGGCGGAGGCAGAGAGTGCCCAGGGTGCCGTCAGTTGGAGGACTGCTGGGCATCAGGACAATGCTCAGTCGAAGGCTGATGATGAGCCTCTGGAGTTGTCCATCAGGTGACAGATGCTGGATGTCCAGTGATATATGCGGGAGGATCTGGCAGAGATCCATGAGGGCGTGCATGCCATGGGCTCCAAAATGGAGGAGTCCATGCGGCGCATGAGCACTGCATTGACTGTCATGGCCGAGTGCACTGCCTCCTCCATTGAGAGAGTGGCGACTCTCATGGACAGGCAGCTCCAAGGACTGAATGAGCGTTTCCGGGGGTTGTGCCAGACCTGCAAACCCTCACACAGGCACTGGCCTCAGGTGTTAGTGTGGGAGATGAATGAAGCACCCAATATCCCAGCTAAGTGCCCGTTCATCAATGGTGTGCAGGGAGGTCCAGAGCAACTTCACGTTGGCACACGAGCTGCCTGTTGTCGGCTCCTCTCAGGGTGCTCTGGATGACGGCAGCAGCTCCTCCGCCCCTCCGCCAGTGACCGTGGCATCTGATGAGGCTGTGGTGATTGGGGAGATGCCAGCTGTGGCACTGGCCACTCCTTCCCAGATGGGGCCAGCACAGGCTCCACTGGCCAGAGGACGACCGCCAAGGTCATCAAGGCCAACAAGACAGCAGGATCAGCAGGCTGTCTCCAATGCCAGTGCCAGTGAGGGGTTGGCGGGGGACGACCTAGACATAGCGCTCACAAACATAAGTTAAAGGCACCATGAGCACAAGAGGGACAGGTCACGGGTGATTTATGTTAATTTTTGTTTACCTTATATACCTTGTATATTTGTCTGATGTTGAATGCCAGAAATGTTTCTGTTAAGGTTATTGAACTGTCAGAATGACAAAAATCGTGTTTTTGCTGTCTTGGCTTGCATATGTTTCACCTTTTTATCTCATTGGTGCAGGGAATACCAGTATGCCAGGCTAGACATAGGTGGCTCTGATCTTTATTGCACAGGTACTGAGTGTTCTTTGGGTTCAAATGAAAGGGTCTTTTCCAACATCCTGGATGGAGGCGGCAGCCTTGGCGTGCAGTTGAAGCTGATCTTTGGTAGCCTAGCTGAAGGAGTGTTGGATCAAGGCATCCCTACCTCCCTGCAGGTTACCGAGGTCTGGCTCCATGCCCTCATGATTCTCATCAACGTGCTCCTCTTCGGACTCACTACCAGATTCATCATCTGTGGCCTGTGCAGCTGCGTCAACATCCTCTTCCCCCAGTGGGTCCCCCCTTGCCAGTGTCAGATTGTGGAGAGTGCAGAATGCAACCATGATCAGTGACATCCACTCATGGGGGTATTATAGTGCTCCCCCTGAATGGTCCAGGCATCTAAAGCGCATCTTGAGAAGACCTATGGTCCTCTCTAACACCACCCATGACTCATATTGTAACACTTCTCTGCCTCTGTTCTTGTGTGGCGGAGAAGCGTCATGAGGCACCTCTTCAACGGACAGCCCTTGTCACCCAGCAGCCATTCATCCAGTCGGGCTGAGCACTGAAGAGCCTCAGCATCTGGGAGTGTCTCAGGATGTACGCCTCATGGAGCTGCCAGGGTACCTTGCAAAGACTTGCAGAATCTGCATCCTGTGGTCACACACTATCTGCACGTTCATGGAGTGGAAGTCCTTCCTGTTGACAAAGGCACCCGGCTGACCTGCTGGTGCCTTGATGGCCACATGTGTGCAGTCGACTGCACCCTGGATGCGGGGGAATCCAGCAATCGCTGCAAAGCCTCTGGCTCGCTCTGCCTGGCTGGCGTCATCCGTACGGTAAAGAATAAAGGTCAGTACCTGCCTGAACAGAGCTTCTGTCACCAGCTTGATGCAACTGTGGATAGCTGATTAGGAGACTACATACAGATCCCCCACTGAGCCCTGGAAAGAGCCAATGCCATAGAGGTTGAGGGCCGCTGTGACCTTCAGAGCCACTGGCACGGGGTGTCCACCCACACACTCGGAGCTGATCTCAGGCTCAATCATCTGCCAAATGGTTGTCACATTCTCCCTTGAGAGGGGGAGTCTCTTTTGGCACTGCACCTCAGACATATTGAGGTAGCTGCATCGCCGCCTGTAAACTCTGGCAGCAGGATAGTAGTGTCTTCTGCGGCCCATTCCCCCTTGGGCTACCTGCTGACCCTGCGCCTCTTGTGCCTGTGCCTCTCCTCTCACAGGTCCCTCCCCTGGAAGCTGCATAGGGACTCCTGGCCTCCTCTCCTTTCTGCCCTTCTCTTCCTCCTCAGAGAAGGTGCCTCCAGCAGAGTCCACAATCCCCATTACCAGGGTAAGGGAAGGCTGTCTGATCCCTGGAAGGGATCGCACGGTCTGAATCCTCCAGGGCCCTGGCAGACAGCAATGAGTCCTGAAATGAAGCCCAGAACAGAAATGAGGCTGCCAAATACCAATAAGCAACGAGCTGCAAACTATCTCCAAAACACCTAACTACTCACACTGGCAACGTCGCTCTGGCATCTGCGGTGCCCGCCGAGCGAAATATTGCACAAGTGCGCAATGATGTTGGAATGCTTACGCAATGACATCATGCACTATTTTACACCCAATCATGGGATGAAAATTTCTGCCCATAAGATCTTGAGGGGTCTTGATAGGGTGGAAGTGGAGAGAATGTTTCCTCCTGTGGGAGAATCTAGAACTAGGAGTCACTGTTTAAAAATAAGGGGTTGCCCATTTAAAACAGAGATGAGGCAATTTTATTTCACTCAGAGGGTCATGAGTCTTTGGAATTCTCTTCCTGAAAAGATGATGGAAGCAGAGTCTTTGAATATTTTTGAGGCAGAAGTGGATAGATTCTTGGTAAACAAGGGGATGATAGGTTATCGGCTGTAGGTGGTACTCAGATTTCAAGTTACTATCATCAGCCATGATCTTATTGAATGGCGGAGCAAGCGCAAGGGGCTGAATGGCTACTCCTGCTCCTTGTTCGTATGTTCATATATCTTTTCTTAAATAAAGGTGACCAATACTGTGCACAGTGCTCCAGATGTGGTCTCACTAGTGCCCTGTACAACTGAAGCATAACCTCCCTACTTTTGTATTCAACTCCTCTTGCAATAAATAACATTCTATTAGCTTTCCTAATTACTTGCTGTACCTGCAAATTAGCCTTTTGCGCTTCATGCACTAAGACTCCCAGATCCCTCTACATCTCAGAGCTCTGCAATCTCTCACCATTTAGATAATGTGCACCTCTTTTATTCTTGCCAAGATGGACAATTGCGCATTTTCCCACATTATACTCCATTTGCCAGATCTTTACCCACTCACTTAATCTTTCTATATCTTTTTGTAGCCCCCTTATGTCCTCTTTGCAACTTACTTTCCTACCTATCTTTGTGTCATTAACAAATTTGGCAACCATCCCACCACCCCTTCATCCAAGCTATTTATATAAATAAGACGGGATTTCATCTTCACAGGGACTGGCATGGATGCACCTGAGACAGGTAGATTGATGAGGATAAGGTCTAGTAGTTTTTTCCTACTTGTTGGCTGCTTCTCCATCTGCCGTAGACCCAGTCTGACAGATATGTCCTTCAGGACTCAGCCAGCTTGGTCAGCAGTGGTGCTACCGAACCACTCTTGGCGATGGGGTGATGAACCCACCCAGAATACATTCTGTGCCCACCTTCAGTGCTTCCTCCAAGTGATGTTCAATACAGATGAGTACTGATTCTTCAGCTAAGGAGTGGGGTTTCAGTGCGGGGGTGGGGTGCAGGGGGAAGTGGCTTGGGAGACAGTTGGGGCTGCAGGCTGATGGCACACAATCCCCAGAGACCCCCTTCTCCTTTGAATGGTCTGGTGAACTCTGCCAACACTGAAACAGCAGCAATGAGCCTTGTTCAATCCACCATCCCTTACTCTTCCTGTCTCCAGATCTCTGTTCTTTCCAACTGGATAACACACACAGTAACACAATCCCTATCCTATTCTTAAAGACATGCTTCAACACCAGGATCTGTACGATCTGTAAGACTGCCAAACAGAAAACTGTTCCATTTAGAGAGAACCTTGCTTGTTTCCTCTTTGACCTGATGTCATGAGACTTCATAGAGTCTGGAGTCAATGCTGAGGAGTCGCAGGGCAGCTCCCTTCCGACTGTATACCACTGTACCGCAGCATCTGCTGGATTGCCCCGCCAATGGGACAGGACATACCTAGGGATGGTGATGGTGGTATCTAGGATATTGGTTGTATTGTATAATTCAGTGAATATGACTACGGCAGTTGCTTGACTTGTCTCATGGACGAACCCCCAGATTTTAGAAAGGAGAGCTTTGCAGGGTCAACTGGGCAGGGTGTGCCATTGTCATTTCCAGTGCTTAAGTCAAAGCCAAATAGCCCTTTCGGTTTTATTCCTTTTTGACTTTTCTATAGCAGTTTGCTGCAACTAAGTTGTTTGCTAAGCCATGTCAGAGTCTGGAGTCACATGTTGGCTAGACTGGTTAAGGGAAGGACATTAGTGAACCAGATGGATTTTATGACAATCAATGATAGTTTCATCAAATAGCTTTCAATTCAGTTTAAAAAAATCAAGTTAATTAATTGAATTCAAATTCCACCAGCTGCCATTATGGGATTTGAACCTGTGTCTGCAGGGTATGAGCCTGAGCCTCTAGATTATTAGTCCAATGATATTACCATTATTCCACTGTCTCACTTCCATCAATCTTATACTTATGAAAAGACAGCAATATAGCAACAATAACACAATATAGAAAATGATCAACAAGTCAATTTTCAATTCTAGAGAAGTAACTATTGTTATGATCCCTGTAGAGACAACAATCTCTTAAGAAAGAGGGATCCCCATGAAGCCAATGAAAAGAAAACTGATGGATAAGTCTTCATTTCTTAAAACTTTTACTATAACAAGCCAACTAAAATCAACATAATTCAAACATTAATTGTAAGGTGAAGGATATTTCAAATTAAAAGGTAAATTTAACTTTAAATAGTCAATACAACAAATATATGCTTCACATAGTTACAAACATTTACATTTCATTTCACATAAATGTAGCACCATGTGCAGTCTCAGAGTGTTTCCAACTCAGCCTTCACTATGTAGGATCTCACACTTCCCATTCAATCGTTTTGCCCCTCGAGCTGGATTGACCTGCAGCTGTATCCCATCTGATGTCCACAAACACAATCATTATTGACAAGATGCACCTCTATGAACCCTCTCTCACTCGTATCATGCCAGTCCAATGGCACACAATCCCCAGAGACATCCTTCTCCTTTGAACAGTCTGGTGAACTTTGCCAACACTGCAACAGCAGCAATGGACCTTGTTCAATCCACCATCCCTTCCTCTTCCTATCTTCATATCTCTGCTCTTTCCAACTGGATAACACACACAGTAACACAATCTCTGTTCTATTCTTAAAGACATGCTTCAACACCAGGATCTGTTTGAAGACTGCCAAACAGAAAACTGTTCCATTTAGAGAGAACCTTGCTTGTTTCCTCTTTACATAAATTCTCAGTGTTCTGAACTACCAAACAGAAAACACAGACTGACCCAACACCACTGCAATTAGTTTCCTATTTACCCTTTAATTCTTAGCTGTTCATCACCATGACAACCTTAGGTCACATGGGCACTTCTTGGAACCTTATGGTGTCATAATAAGGAAACCAATTAACCCTCTTTCAGAATACTCGCCAGCCCACTTAGGTCTTAAAGGGACATCACGCAAAAGGAAATACAGGCTTTTGCCAGCACATGGGTCATCACACTATATTACAAATTTCAGAATGTGACAACTGCTCCCAAGCTGTTGAAATGGAGGTTCATTCTGTATGAATGTACAAGCACACCAACGAATCCAATTTTCTTCTGTAACTTCTAACTGTTGAAATAAAAAAGGAGTTTTCTTTCAAATTTCACAGCAAATTCTCAAAAAGCATTCAAAACAAAATTAAATCTGTGCCATAAATATTTGTTTGGGATAGGATTTTGATGGAAATAGAAGGAACAGGTGGCATACTAAAGTGTGGAGTGATATCAGAGTAAAACAAATAATCTCAGTTTTGATGCCTTTATCCTCAACAACTCTTAATTCTATACAGACCCAAGTGTTTCCAGGTCTCATACGGATCCCATTGCTCTACTTGCACCGTGTGTTAGCACTGCAAGATTGTTCTTCTCACAGCAAGGATGTTAAAGGTGAATTTTAAACAGAGCTTTTCAAAATTATGAAGGTTTTTGGTAGAGAGATGCTGGCAGGAGGGGCAATATCCTCAGAACGTAGATTTAAGATCATGGGCAAAAGAACTGGTGAGACCTGAGGAGAAACCTTTTTACATTGCAAGTTGTGATCTGGAATGCACTTCCTGCAAGGGTGGGGGAAACAGTTTCAATAGTAACTTTCAAAAGAGATTTGGATATAAGCTTAAAAAGGAAAAAAAAGGTAGAGCTACAGGTAGAGAGCAGGGGAATGGAACTAATTTGACACCTCTTTCAAGGAGCCAATACAGGCATGATAGGATGAATGGCCTATTTCCGGGATAGAAGAGTGTATGATTCTTTTACAGGATAACAGAAAAATATGATCCTACAGTGACCACCTGAATTTTTCTCTCTTCTCTAAATACAGTAATTACATTTAAATCAAGACTCTCCTGTTCAGCATATTTTGTTCCATGAACTGAAAAAATTTGGATTTGGTTACCTCCCTACAATCTTGAGACTTTTAAAACACAAGGTTACTATCATCAACATTATCTCTTGACTTGTCTCATCTTCTCTTTTCACTACTGAAGTCCTGCACAATTTGCTTTAATTCTTCACCTTTTTCTTTGAAATAACAAAAATTGCAACACTAAGTATTGTAGACACATTCAACGCAGTTTGTAACATTTGATTGTATCGTGATTCCAGACATTATTATAAAGGCAATGGGTCTGCTGTGGAAAACATATATAGCGTTCATTTCCGATTAATCATATCCTAAAGAATGGAATTCTGAACTCTCTCCTTTTGCTTCATCCACTTGAATTTTTAAACATGTTAAAATTGAGCGATTTTATATATTAAAATGAAATTAAAAATGAATGAGAATTTTATTGAAGGAGAGTACCTTACCTTTAGTCAAACTGCTAATTTTAATGTAATAAAAGCAAAATACTGTGAATGCTGGAAATCTGAAATAAAAAAAACGCTAGAAATAATCAGCAGGTCTGGCAGCATCTGTGGAGAGATAAACAGAGTTAATATTTTGAGTCAAATATGACTTCTTCAGAACGGAAGGTAGAAATGTGATGGGCTTCATGCCATTGAAAGGGAGGAGGAGGAGGAAGAACATACGGGAAGGTATGGAATGGGGTAGATGTTGGTGGAGGTTCACTGACAAAGATGTCATTGAGCAAAAGGCAAAGGTAGTGGTAATGGTTGTAATAAAGAAACAAAGCATCTGTTCAGAGTGAATGGCAGAATAACAAATACATGAAGAACATGATTAAGACGGGCACAAAGCCAAAAAACAGAATCAAAATAAGGGAGAGTTCATGGTCTAAAATGATTGAACTCACTGATGAGTCCAGAAGGCTGTAAAGTGTCTAATCAAAAGATGAGGTGCTGTTCCTTAAGCTTACATTGAGCTTCTCTGGAACATTGCTGTTGGCCAAGGACAGAAAGGTGACCATGTGAACAAGGTGCTGAATTAAAATGGCAGGCAACTGGAAGGTTGAGGTTATGCTGTAGCAGACTGAGCAAAGGTGTTCCACAAAATGGTTACCTAATCTGCATTTGGTCTCCCCAATGTAGAGGAAACCACATTGTGAGCAGCAAATACAGTACATTAAATTGAAAGAAGTACAAGTAAATGGCTGCTTCACCTGAATAAAACATATTTCATTGAATTAGGACTTAAGCTACAAGTTCCAAAATGATTTAGTAATCAGAAAATTTGCTGGTGAGCATTAAATACATAAATGTCAAAATGCACATTTTATAGTCATTATAACCTTAATTGTATCTTCTCAAGTTGGTAGAAAAGTAACCAGCAGTTACATCTGTCATGCAAAATGTTGCTATAAATTTTAACTTTACTAATGACACTCAGAGTCTCTTGGATCTTTGTATCACTGTTAAGAAGGATGATTGATCTATTTCTCTCAAACAGCTTCAGTCAGACTACTGAAGATCAATACCAAAATTTCCAGAAAACATCAAATTGGTGGATAGAGTTAGTACTGAGGATGACTGTGACAAAATACAAAAAGGCACTCACAAACCTGCAGAATGAGCAAGTAAATGGCAAATTAACTTCAACAGAGATAATTATGATGTAGTTTACGAGCTTAATTGGGATGGAGAAACAAAGGTACAGATTCACAAATCATTAAAAGTATTAATGCAAGTTAACAGTGCCAGAACAAATGCAAACCAAGCATGGGGGTTCATTTATAAAGGAATTGAAAAGCAGGGAAGTTATGTTAAACTTATATAGAACTTTTGTTAGACTGCACTTACAGTACTCAGCTCAGTTCTGATCACCATATTACAAAACACCTGTAGAAGCACTGGAGAAGGTGCAAAGAACATTTATAAGGATAATGCCAGAACTGAAAGGTTATATCTATCAGTAAACACTGAACACACTTTCTTTAGAAAAGGGAAGGCTAGGAGGTGACCTGATAGATGTCTTTAAAATTATGAAGGGATTTGGAAGGGTAGAGGTAGATAAGTTTCCATTTGTTGAGGAGTCCAAATCGTAAATATGATATAGTCACCAATAAATTTAATGAATCGGGAGAAACTTATTTACACAGGAGATGGTTTGAATGAGCAACTTGCTATCACATGGCATAGTTGAGGTGAATAGCATAGTTGAATTTAAAAGGCAGCTGGATAAACAAGAGGGAGAAAGGAATAGAAGGATATGTTGATAGGGAATGATGAAATGGGATGGGAGCAGGCCAACATGGAGCATGATCACTATTGCAATGGATGGCCTGTTTTTTGTTATTCTGTATAATACTCAACACAGATTGAGAAATACTTCTCAGAAAATGTCCAGGGTAGAGCAAATTTTTAAAAAGCTGTCTGTTAAACTCAAAATCCTGTCAATCAAAAAACTAACTTGGAATTAACAGCAATTGAAGGCACAAATCTATATGAATGGCAAGATCACCAATACAGAGAGGCTGGGTTTTACATTGTATGGTGGTAATCTGGCTCATTAGCAGAAGGTCATATCTCCTACAATGTATTGACTTAGGAGTGTAATTTTTAATCAATTAACTATTAATTACGCCTGTGATTAAGAAGTAATGGGTGATTACTTGACTATGTAATTGCTACTGGAGGCTTTGTCTTTTAATTCTCTGATCATGTAGTCATGTGCCTATAGTGCAGTTGAGTATTGTGATGAGTTGCATCTGTTTTCAGCTTCGCAGAAAAATGGCCCCTTAATGGAAAAATACACCAGTGTTTTTGACCAACTGGTGGCAAGGCCAATACAGCTCACTGCAGGTACACTGGAACATAGTGACTTTGAGATCTCGAGGAGCCTGTGAAGCACTGGCCGTTTACAAAATCCAATGAGATCTGCTTGATGAAATATATATTTTTGGTGAGAGGGAAACAGATGTAAAAATTGATTTACTTTTCTGGGGGAAATTATCTTTCTGATCTTTTTGTTTTCTTTTTAATTAGCCCATTTAGACTGTCTTTTCATTCCATTTACAGTCTTATTAAATTAGTCCAATTAGAGACTCTCTGTTTGTATGCATGAGCAGACAAATGCCAGTGTGTTAGTTGCTAATGTTAAGACCATGAGATGCAGAGTAGAAGTAGGCCATTTGGCCCATCAAGTCTGCTCCGCCATTCAATTAGATCATGGCTGATCTGATAACCCTCAACTCCACTTTCCTGCCTTTTCTCCATGACCGTTGATTCCCTTACTGATTAAAAATTTGTCTATCTTGGCCTTGAATATACTTAACAACCCAGCATCTACGGCCCTCTGTGGTAAAGAATTCCACAGATTCACTACCCTCAAAGAAGAAATTCCTCCTCATCTCTGTCTTATATGGGTGACCCCTTACTCTGAGATTATGCCCTCTGATCCTAGACTCTCTCACAAGGGGAAACAACCTCTCAGTATCTACCCTATCAAATCCCCGAAGAATCTTATTTGTTTCAATAAGGTCACCTCTTATTCTTCTAAGCTCGAATGAGTACAGGCCCAACCTACTCAACCTCTCCTCATAAGAAAGTGCCTCCATACCTGGGATCAACCTAGTGAACCTTCTCTGGACTGCCTCCAATGCCAGTATATCTTTCCTTAGATAAGGGGACCAAAACTGTTCACAGTATTCTAGGTGTGACCTAACTAGTGCCTTGTAAAGTTTTAGCAAGGTTTCCCTATTTTAATACTCCATTCCCTTTGAAATAAGGGCCAGCATTCCATTTGCCTTCCTATTATGTGCTGAACTTGTACGCAAGTTTTTTGTGATTCATGCATGAGGACCCCCAAATCCCTCTGTGCTGCAGTTTTCTTCAGTCTTTCTTCATTTAAATAATATTCAGCTCCTCTATTCTTCCTGCCAAAGTGCATAGCCTCATATTTTCCCACATTATATTCCATCTGCCAAGTTTTTGTCCACTCACTTAACCTGTTTATATCCCTCTGTAGACTCTTTGTGTCATCCTCACCACCACCTATTTTTGTGTCATCCGCAAACTTGGCAATAGTACATTCACTTCCCTCATCCAAGTCATTAATGGATATTGTGAATAATTGTGGCCCCAACACTGATCCCTGTGGCACTCCACTAGTTACAGGTTGCCATCCTGAAAATGCCTCCCTTATCCCAAATCTTTCTCTTCAATTAGTCAGCCAATCTTCTATCCATGCTGACACACTACCCCAACACCATGGGCACTTAGCTTATTAAGTAGCCTTATGTGTAGTACCTTATTGAACACCTTTTGGAATTCCAAATATATTACATCTACTGGTTGCTCTTTATCTAACCTGCTTGTTACCTTCCCAAAGAATTCTAATAAATTTGCCAGGCATGGTTTCCCCTTCATGAAGCCATGCTGACTCTGCTTGATTATGTTATACATTTTTAAATGCTCTGCTATTACATCCTTTATAATAGACTCTAACATAACATTTCACCAATGACAGATGTTAAGCTAACTGGCCTATAGTCACCTGTTTTTTGTCCCCCTCTCTTTTTGAATAAGGGTGTTACACTGGCAGTTTTCCAATCCTTTGAGACTTTTCCAGAATCTAAGGATTCTTGGAAGATTACTACCAGTGTATTCACCATCTCCGTAGCTACTTCCTTTAATATCCTAGGATGCATCCCATCAGGTCCAGGGGACTTTTCGGCCATTAGCCCCATTAGTTTCCCTAGTATTTTTTCTCTAGTGATAGTTATTGTATTTATTTCCTCCCCACATTTTGCCTCTTGATTATTTAATATTTCTGGAATGCTATTAGTGTCTTCTATTGTGAAGACTGATGCAAAGTATTTATTCAACTCCTCTGCCATTTCCTGATTCCCCATTATTATTTTCCCAGCCTCATTCTCTAAGGAGCCTATGTTCACTTTGGCCTCTCTCTTCCTTTTTATATATTTAAAGACGTTCTTGCTGTCTGTTTTTCAGTGTATTTGCTAGTTTACCGTCAAAGTTTATTTTCTCCCTCTTTATTATTTTTTGGTCACCTTTTGTTGGTTTTTAAAACTTTCCCAATCCTCTGATTTACCACTAATCTTTGCCACATTGTAGGTTTTTTCTTTCAATTTAACACTATCTTTAACTTCCTTGGTTAACCATGGTTGGTTTATCCCCTTCCTAGAATCCTTCTTCATCACTGGGATATATACCTTTGTTATGAGGCATGAGCTATTTTCTTAAAGATCTGCCATTGTTCATCAACCATCTTTTCTGCTAAACTCCTTTCCCAGTCTTCTCTAGCCAACTCTGACTTAATTCTATTGTAATTACCCTTAATTAAGTTTAGCACAGTTGTTTCCGACCCAGGTTTCTCACTCTCAAACTGAATGCTAAATTCTGCCATGTTATGGTCACTGTTTCCTAGGGGATCTTTTACTCTGAGATCATTTATTAAACTTGCCTCATCATGCATAACCAGATCCAAAATAGCCTGATCTCTGGTTGGATCCATAACATATTGTTCTTGGAAACTGTCTCAAATATACTCTTTGAATTCTTGCTTGTGGCTACCTCTGCCAATTTGATTTTCCCAATCTACATGAAGATTAAAGTCACCCATGATTAATGTACTGCCTTTTTTAACATGCCCTCAATATCTCCTGATTTATTCTCTGTCTTACAGTATAGCGACTGTTACGGGGCCTATAGATTACTCCCACCAGGTGTCTTCTTCCCCTTGCAATTTCTTACCTCCACCCATATGGATTCTACATCTTCCAATTCAAGATCCTTTCTTGCTATCATACTTATTCCATCTCATACTAACAAAGCTACCCCACCACCGTTTCTTTCCTGCCTGTCCTTTCAAAAAGTCACATGCCCCTGAATATTTAGTTCCCAGTTTTGATCTCCTTGTAAGCATGGCTCCGTAATTGCTATAAGATCATATCCATTAACCTCTATTTGTGCCGTTAATTCATTTATTTTGTTCTGAATACTACGGGCATTTAAGTAAAGAGCCATTAATTTTGTCTTTTTACCATTTTTTCCCCCTTTAACCCTATTTGCTGCTTTTTTTTAATTTTTGTACATTCTGTCGCTTCCTGCCACAGACTGAGTATCATTACCAAAATAGCTGCCCTGCAGTGCTGCCATATCCTTTTGCTTTGTAAGCCTACGTATCTTCTCTCCAGAAGCCTTCCCCCCTCTATTTAGTTTAAAGCCCTCTCTACAGCCCTAGTTATTCGATTCGCCAGGATACTGGTCCCAGCATGGTTCAAGCGAGCCCCTTCCCACCGGAACAGCTCCCTTCTACCCCAGTACTGGTGCCAATGCCCCATGAACTGAAACCCATTCCTCCCACACCAATCTTTGAGCCACACATTTAACACCTTGACTTTATTTACCCTGTGCCAGTTTGTCTGTGGCTCAGGTAGCAATGCGGAGATTATTACCTTGGAGAACAAAAACAAAAATACCTGGAAAAACTCAGCAGGTCTGGCAGCATCTGCGGAGAGGAACACAGTTAACGTTTCGAGTCTGAATGACTCTTCAACAGAACTAAGGAAAAATAGAAAAGAGGTGAAATATAAGCTGGTTTAAAGGGTCGGGGGTGGGGGGGGGCGGTGGGCGGGGGGGAACAAGAAGAGCTGGATAGAGGGCCAGTGATAGGTGGAGATAACCAAAAGATGTCACAGACAAAAGGACAAAGAGGTGTTGAAGGTGGTGATATTATCTAAAGGAATGTGCTAATTAAGGTTAGAAAGCAGGACGAGCAAGGTACAGATAGCCCTAGTGGGGGTGGGGTGGGGTGAAGGAATCGAAAAAGGCTAAAAGGTAGAGATAAAACAATGGATGGAAATACATTTAAAAATAATGGAAATAGGTGGGAAAAGAAAAATCTACATAAATTATTGGAAAAAACAAAAAGGAGGGGGTAAATCGGAAAGGGGGTGGGGATGGAGGAGAGAGTTCATGATCTAAAATTGTTGAACTCAATATTCAGTCCGGAAGACTGTAAAGTGCCTAGTCAGAAGATGAAGTGCTGTTCCTCCAGTTTGCGCTGAGCTTCACTGGAACAATGTAGCAAGCCAAGCACGGACATGTGGGCATGAGAACAGGGTGGAGTGTTGAAATGGCAAGCGATAGGGAGGTCTGGGTAATGCTTGCAGACAGACCGAAGGTGTTCTGCAAAGCGGTCACCCAGTCTGCGTCTGGTCTCTCCAATGTAGAGGAAACCGCATTGGGAGCAACGAATGCAGTAGACTAAGTTGAGGGAAGTGCAAGTGAAATGCTGCTTCACTTGAATAGAGTGTTTGGGCCCTTGGACAGTGAGGAGAGGGGAAGCAAAGAGGCAGGTGTTGCACCTTCTGCGGTTGCATGGGAAGGTGCAGTGGAAGGGGGTTACAGCAGCAACACATCACCCATCCTGCCATCACGATCGTATTTTATTTATTTGATTCATTAATTACTTTAGTATCCCTGATCTTTACACTTGAAGAATCCCCCATTCTTTACACTTTGTAATTTGTTTTACACCAGTTATTGATCTTATACTTAACAAGCTATTTTTAAGAAGAGAGAAAAAAAGACGAGCGACCTAAACACAAACTAGAGACCTTACTTTAATTTTAAAGACTAGAAATACTCACCAATCCTACTCACCAATCAGCTGTTTTCAATGCACTCGTGTCACGTTGTGGTTCATGACATCACTCCACTGCTGGTCTCACTGCAGGTAGGCCTCTTAATCTGTGCCTTTTATCCTCTCCCACTCATCTCTCACTCAAAAATATACTATTTTCATCCTTAGGAATAGGTTAAACCTTAATCACTTACCAGATACTCACCAATTAACCAGCTTCTTCTCCTGTAGCAGGGCAAGCATCAATTCTTGGAGGCTGAAAAAATTTAGGCAAAAACTCCCGCTCTCCTCTCGCTGTTTCAAACTGGGAAACTCCCGCTCTCCTCTCGCTGTTTCAAACTGGGAAACTCCCGCTCTCCTCTCGCTGTTTCAAACTGGGAAACTCCCGCTCTCC
This sequence comes from Cetorhinus maximus, assembly GCF_964194155.1. Taxonomy (NCBI): domain Eukaryota; kingdom Metazoa; phylum Chordata; class Chondrichthyes; order Lamniformes; family Cetorhinidae; genus Cetorhinus; species Cetorhinus maximus. Next base: position 60,742,432 of record NC_135884.1, read on the forward strand.
TCTCGCTGTTTCAAACTGGGAAACTCCCGCTCTCCTCTCGCTGTTTCAAACTGGGAAACTCCCGCTCTCCTCTCGCTGTTTCAAACTGGGAAACTCCCACTCTCCTTTTGCTGTTTCAAACCTCAACTGGGAGAACCTCTAAGCATGTGTTGGGAGGTTTACAGTTTGATTGCCATTCCATTGGTTTGCACAGGGATTAGTACCTTGGATACAGTAAAATCCTACCTGAGTAAGGCAAGGATTTCTTTTACTTAAGTCATATAATATAAACCATTTGGAAAGATTTGCAATGCTGAACATTGTATTGTCTTAAATTGACTGCCCCTTTTTTGAGAGTATGAAAATTCAAGGATGAAAAATTTAACTTTAGGCTTAGTATGTAAAAACAAATCTGTCTATACCACCCCTCCATTTCTGCTTTATCTATTTGGTAATTGTGGAAATGAATGAAATACATTAATATTCATGGGTTCTAAATATTTATGAGAAATTAAGTAGTCAGGAGCCAGTGGTTCTGCTGTTAGCACATTTTCCATCTCCTGTATGCAATTCTTGTTCCTTTTTGTTGTTTAATAATCATGTAAGTATGTCTTATAAGGGGAGGGTTTTCAGAATAGTTCACAAGCTGCTTGTCTTATTAAACAGTGTTGCCTGTTGTATGGGTGCAAGAAGTATTGTGATGATTTTGTGGAGGGATGCTGTTCATGTGGCTTTATGTACTGTTGGAGCGTGAAGATTCATTGTATTTTCCTCTCTGTAAATTTACTTTAAGTTTATACGGTTATTCAGTCCAGTTTGTTGCTGCTGCTGTACATAAATAGGTAAGGTTAAATGAGAATGTCATTCTGGCAACCTGTAATGTGAATAACAAGTAGTTGTCTAAAAATTACTCATGAGCCACTTTAATCTTGGCAGTTTTCTTCATTTTGTCCCTTACCCGAGTAGCCTTCTTCCTATGATCTTGGCTGAGTGTAAGCAGCTCAACTGTGAGAGGCATCACCTCAGAGACCAATCCTGTTGTCATCCAATGTCTATCCATTCCACTTATCTTCAGAGATCATTAGATGGCAACAAGTAACAGAAACCTTGTTAATTTTCCTCTTATAGGAAATCTTATCTTAGGATCCTCCTGCAGATGAAGCCAGGCATAGGTGACAAAATTCTTCATCACCTCCAATGTTCCAGCTGTATTCTTTGGTGACTTGGACAATCTACAGCAGGCACCTCAAAACACTGGAGAAGTATCACCAGCAGTGTCTTTGAAAGATCCTCCAAATGAAGTGGCAAGAAAGGTGGCCCAATAGAAGTGTCCTCTCCCAAGTCAACTTGCCCAGCTTTGAAATGCTAATCAGTCAAAACCAGCTCTGTTGGGTGGGACATGTAGTTCATATGCCTGACACCAGACTCCCGAAGCAACTGTTCTACTGGGAACCTGGTCACGACAGGAGACTCCCTGGAAGACAGCAGAAACTCTTTAGGGATGTCCTCAAAGTATCCCTGAAGAGGTCAAATCATGGGAGCCCCTGACTTGTGACTGACCAAACTGGAGAAGGCTCGTTCAGGAAGGCACCGAACATATCGAAAGACTTGGTCAGGAGCACACAGAGGCGAAGTTGAGGTGTTGGAGGGAAGCACACAAACCTCCAAACAACCCTTCTACCCAATCCTTCAAGCACCACCTGCCACGCATGTGGCAGAGTCTGTAGATTGCACGTTGGACTTGCTAGCCCTCTCAGAATCCATCAAACCCGAGTGGAAGTAAGTTCTCCTCGATCCTGAAGGACTGCCTAAGAGGAAGAGAATATTCCTCTTCTCAGCCCCGGTCCCAGGGATACTGAGACCAAAGGTAGCCCCAGTTGCTAATAGAACTGTGTTCAGCCAGTTCAGTATGGAAGGAGGAATTAAACCTTAGACTTTCTGGTTCTTTTGTGCATTCTTCCCCATAACTTTTTTAGAATTTTCAGCTGCCTTGGCCCAACTGCCTTGGGCTTTCACTTTAAGCATGTCCTCTTTAATACTCTTTCCATCTTTCAAACACCCCCAAATATCAAAGCCATCACATTGGAGCATTTTTTAAAGGAAGTTCTGATCAATATTTGCTTCAAATGTATTGCAGATCCTTTTACTTAAAAACAAATTGCTGCAAATTTCCACTGATCAGAGAAATTTCAGAATGGCCAGAGTGGGGAAGGATTCAGTGAAAACAGGATTAGGTGCCTTGCTCAAACAAATGTCTATGTAATCTGTTTAAAGCCAATGAACGGATTAATCATATATCCTTCCTTCTCATCATAGGATTCTGGACCTTAATTAATCTGGATCTCTTGTGAAAGTCCAAACTTGAATGCTAAATGAGCAGAATTTTGAAAACATTCTTGATAGTTTTGTGCAAGATTAAGCTTCTGATCACAGGCCCAGAAGGAAAAAACAGTCAAACTTGGCAAATGCCTGGTACTGGTCCAAACAGGTTTGTATAGTCATTTCCCAAGTTTGACTGGTTTTTCCTACTTGGAGGGGCAAGGGCATTGGGGGGATGGGGGAATATGGAGGGCAGGACTTCACAAAAGAAGATGAAAGTGTAATGAATACTATTTTTGTGAGCAATTATGAAATGTACAATATGCTTTTAAAATAATGTGTTCATTACTGGTGTGGAATGCCTTTGTTCCTATTGACTTCTTTCAGGCTTGCAAGCTTGTCTGGTATATTTTATGTAAGTTTTGTAAATCCAAGGTCATTAAGATTATACTGTTTTTAATTTTTACCCTTTCCATCTAAGTAGTTAAATAAAGCATTTGCGTCATTAGCACATGGTCTGATTAGCAAATTCCCCCAGGTGGGCAACAGATTTGTTAACACTGTAAGCATGCTGTAAATAACAGAAGTCTGAGTTGTATTTATTAAACCACTTTCATGCACCCTTCACCAATTATGCCCCTATTTTTAACATGTTTACTCCCCATGCGGTGCCGGCTTTCACTTGTATCTTTATGCATCCATCTGTCTACCGTCTAAGTGCCTATCTACCTGAGTTTAATCCTCATTTCAAATTCTCCCTCCTTATTAAAGATTGCTTCTGGTTTTAATGAGTAGGCTTCCAGTCTGAAATAACTATAATTAAATATTACAGCACTGGGGTTGGGGCAGTGGCGTAGTTGTTATGTCACTGGACTACTAATCTATAGGCCCAGTCTCATGCTCTGGGAACTTGGGTTTGAATCCCACCATGGCAGATGGTGGAATTTAAATTCAGTTAATAAAAAGCTAGACTCTGCAATAGTGGTCATGAATTGATTATTGTAAAAACCCATCTGGTTCACCATTGTCCTTTAGGAAGGAAATACCTGGTCTGCCATACATGTGATGCCAGATCCACAATGCAGTTGACTCTTAAATGCCTTCTAAAATGGCTTAGCAGGTCACTCAGTTGTATCAAACCACTATGAAACCCACAAAAAGGGCAATGTACCAAACCATGATGAAGTCTACAAAAAGGAATGAAACTGGACAGATCACCAGCATCAACCCAGGCACCAGAAATAACAATGGCAAACTCAGCCCTGTTGACCCTGCAAAGCCCTTCTTACTAACATCTGGGGGCTAGTGCCAAAATAGGGAGAGCTGTCCACAGACTGGTCAAGCAATAGCCTGACATAGTCGTACTCACAGAATCATACCTTACAGACAACACCCTAGACAACAATATCACTCACCAGGGGTGGTATACAGTTGGGAGGGAGTAGCTCTGGTAATTCTCAACATCGACTCTGAAAGCTCATGGCATCAGGTCAAACATGGGCAAAGAAACCTCCTGCTGATTACCACCTACTGCCACCTCCCCCACCGCCACCCCATCTCCCCCTCAGCTGATGAATCAGTACTCCTCCATGTTGAACACCAATTGGAGGAAGCACTTAGGGTGGCTAGGGTATCAATGAGGTGCTGTGGGCCATCAGCAGAAACAGAATTGTATACAACCACAATCTGTAACCTCATCTGTTTGGCATATTCCCAACTCTACCATGACCATCAAACCAGAGGATCAGCCCTGGTTCAATGAAGAGTGCAGGAGGGCACATCAGGAGCAGCACTAGGCATGAGGTGTCAACCTGGTGAAGCTACAGCAAAGGACTACTTGTGTGCCAAACAGCAAAAGCAGCATGTGATAGGCAGAGGTAAGCGATTCCCACAACCAACGGATCAGATCTAAGCTCTGTAATCCTGCCACATCCAATCATGAATGGTGGTGGACAATTAAAACAACTAACCGGAGGAGGAGACTCCAGCAATATTCCCATATTCAAAATGGAAAGCCCAGCGCATCAGTGCAAAAGTCAAAGCTGAAGCATTTGCAACAATCTTCACCCAGCACTGCCAACTGGATGATCCATCACAGCCTCCTCTGGAGGTCCTCAGCATCACAGATGCCAGTCTTCAGCCAATTCGATTCACTCCACGTGATATCAAGAAAGGACGGAAGGCAAAAGCTATAAGCCCTGACAACATTCCGATAATAGTACTGAAGACTTGTGCTCCAGAACTTGCAGCGCCCCTAGCCAAGCTGTTCTAATACAGCTACAACACTGGCATCTATCCGGCTATGTGGAAAATAGCCCAGGTATGTCCTGTACACAAAAAGCAGGACAAATCCAACCTGGCCAATTAACGCCCATCAGTCTACCCTCGATCATCAGCAAAGTTAGGGAAGGGATCATTGACACTGCTACCAAGCGGAACTTACTCAGCAACAACTTGCTCACTGACACCCAGTTTGGATTCCGCCAGTGACACTCCGCTCCTGACCTCATTGCAGCATTAGTTCAAACATGGAGTAAAGAGCTGAACTCCCGAGGTGAGTTGAGAACGACTGCCCTTGGCATCAAGGCTGTATTTGACCAAGTGTAGCATCAAGGAGCCCTAGCAAAACTGGAGTCGGGAATCAGGGGCAAAAACACTCCATTGGTTGGAGTCATACCTAGCACAAAGGAAGATGGTTGTGTTTGTTGGAGGTCAATCATCTTAGTTCCAGGACATCACTGCAGGAGTTCCTCAGGGTAGTGTCCTAGGTCCAACCATCTTTAGTTGCTTTATTAATAACCTTCCCTCCATCATAGCATGGGGTTGGTCACTGATGATTGCACAATGTTCAGCACCATTCATGACTCCTCAGATACTGAAGCAGTCCATGCCCATATGTAGCAAGACCTGAACAACATTCAGGCTTAGGCTGATAAGTGGCAAGTTACATTCACACCACACAATTGACAGGCAATGACCATCTCCCCTTGACATTCAATGGCATTTACAATGCTGAATCCCCCACTATCAACATCCTGGGGTTACCATTGACCAGGAACTGAACTGGACTAGCCATATAAATACTGTCGCTTCAAGAGCAGGTCAGAGGCTGGGAATTCTGCAGAGAGCAACTCACCTCCTGGCTCCTCAAAGCCTGTCCACCATCTACAAGGCACAAGTTAGGAGTGTGATGGAGTATACCCCACTTGCCTGGATGAGTGCAGCTCCAACAATGCTCAAGAAGCTTAACACCATCTAGGACAAAGCAGCCCGCTTGATTGGCACCACATCTACCACCGACATACAGTAGCAGTAGTGTATACCATCTACAAGATGCATTGTAGCAACTCACCAAGGCTCTTTCAACAGCACCTTCCAAACCAGCGACCTCCACTATCTAGAAGGACAAGAGCAGCAGGTGCATGGGAACAGCATCACCTGCAATTTAGCCTCCAAGTCACATACCATTCTGACTTGGAGCTATATCACCGTTCCTTCACTGTCACTGGTCAAAATCCTGGAATTCCTTCCCAAATAGCACGGCAGCAGTTCAAGAAGGTGGCTCACCACCACCTTCTCAAGGGCAATTAGGGGCGAGCAATAAAAGTTGCCAGCCTTGGCAGCGACGCTCACGTCCCATGAACGAATAAAAAAGACATCAAAATAGTGAGATATTGTGCTGTGACTGAGAAAATTGTCAACGAGGTAAAAATTGCACTGTAACATGTTAATAGCAATTGCATGCTTGTAAGAAATGTATCTGTAACTATGTTGACAAAGGATTTAACCTATTTGGAATATTCCAAACATTTTTCTTGGATTTTTCTACATTTCAAAAGTGCTTCAAGTACACAAAAGTACACAAGTCAGGAGTGTGATGGAATACTTCCTGCTTGCCTGGATGAGTGCAGCTCCAACACTCAACAAGCTTGATACCATCCTGGACAAAGCAGCCCACTTGACTGGCACCACATCCACAAACATTCACTCCCTCCACCACCGGCGCACTGTGGCAACAGTGTGTATCATCTACAAGATGCATTGCAGGAATTCACCAAGGCTCCTTAGGCAGCACCTTCCAAACCCACGACCACTACCATCTAGTTGGACAAGGGAAGCAGATACCTGGGAACACCACCACCTGGAATTCCTGTCCAAGCCACTCACCATCCTGACTTGGAAATGTATCGCCGTTCCTTCACTGTCACCGAGTCAAAATCCTGGAACTCCCTTCCCAACAGCACTTTGGGTGTAGCTACACCACAAGGACTGCAGCAGTTTAAGAAGGCAGCTCACCACTACCCTCTCCAGGGCAATTAGGGATGAGCAATAAATGCTGGCCTGCTGTAAATGAATAAAAAAATGGCTGTAAAAGTGCTTTGAGGTCATGAAAGGCATGATATAAATGCTAAGTGTTGTTCTTTTTTCACAATCATTTCTGTTACTAAGTAATTTACGAAGAATTTTACAGCACAGAATCAGGCCATTTGGCCCAAAGGGTCTATGTTGGAATTCATACTCCAGACGAGGCTCCTCTCACCTTGCTCCATCTCCCCATATCAATGTCACACTTCCAAGTGGCTCTAGGAGTAATCATCAACCAATCATGTTCATTGGTTATAATCTCTTCCTTTTTCTAGCTCAGCTTCCATTTCTTCACATATCTTGTGAACCAGCTTTTGTCATTTTTTAAAAAATGTTGAAGACAATACATCAATGCAATCTATTGGGGTGGTGGGTGAGGACAGCGGGAGTGAGGTTGGGGATGCTGAGATTGGAACCAAGGCTGGTGGCTGGGGGGAAGCTGCGGGAGTGGGGGGGAGCGGACCAGGGCCAAGAGCAAGGTCAGGGTGGGGGGGTGGGGGGGATTGCTGGAGGGCGGAGAGCAGGACTGAGGCTGGGTTGCTAGAATGTGGGGCAGGGAGGGGTGAGCTCTCCCACATCTGGGCAAGAGGAGAAATCCAGGTAGGGAGGGAGGGTAGAGAAGGAGGAGGGGATGAGTGAGTGAATGGGTCTGAGTAGGGATGAGGGAGTGAGTGAAACTGTGGAGGTGGGAGGGAGGTTGGGAAGATGGGGTGTCTGCGTGTGCATATCAGTCATGAGTACATAAAATAAGAAGGTAAACAAATGGAAAGGTGGACTTCAAGTATGTAGAATCATTAATTAATTCCACCCATTTGAAATGGCCTAGGAGCGTTTGCATTTCACTATAGATCATAAAGAGTGCTATGATTACGTTCCTTATTACAGAGAATTTTCAGACCTTTCTGTCTGCCACCGCTAACTTTCAGACCTTTTTGTCTTTGGCCACTCTCCCCTCAGCAGGTTATGTCATCTAACCTGGGTATAATTGACTTAATTGCTTTCGCTGAGCATTTACCAGCCACATCAGAGCCAGCCAAAATGAACTGAAAGTTTTGTATTTGGTATTCTGGTCGACAAACAGCAAACCAGCATTGAGCCATTGTCTGCCTTTTCCGACGAAAACGATCGGAATGAAGGGGTAACGAGCCAGGAGAAATGGAAGGGGAGAAGAATGTCCTTGGCCAAAATTTTGAAAATAACTGGTCAAAAAACTTGTTTAAAAAAAATTCTGTTTCTGCAATTGTTTCCTCAATTCTTTCAACTAGTGCATGGTATAGGTCGCAATAGACCAGGGCTATTTTAACATTGTTTCAAGTGTGTGAAATAGGTTCTCGATTGCACAATGATTATCCTACTACTAGGCTGTAGAAACAGCAAATTGAAGTTGCGATAAGAGTGGCATAAAAATAGTCTTTCAGCCAAAAAATCCTTTCCTGTTCAATGTAAGTTGAATTATTTCTGTGACAATCCCATATACAGAGTCAAAGCAGGGGCTGAATAAAGCCCATCAAAATATTTGCTCGCGGCTGAACTCTGCTGCCGAATATAATGGGGATGCGGTTACACAGGCACCAAAGAAAGCAATGACTAAGAGCAGCCGCTGGACATGATGGCGTTGTGGATGATCCAGCACAAGAAAAGAAGGGTGAAAGGTCAGGTTCCGCTAATCTTAGGTTGGAGGCAAGCCGACTTGTGTGCGTGGCAAAAATAGTTGGAGGTCAAACTATAGCCTCCAATCAAAGTGGAACCATCATGATTGAGCCAACAATATCTAGAGGCCCTCATCAGTTGAATATCTGTCACCATCTTCATACTCACAGTTACAGGCAGAGCTTCTGCTTCCAGCTGAACCCACATAGGCAGGGCGTGGACAAGGACAGGTCAGTAACAACATCCCAGCTCCTATGCCACCCTACCCGACTCCATACATGCCAGAGCTGAACTATTAAGCCATGTCAGGTGGATATTTTATCCAACTGCTGGCAAATGGAGAAGCATGCTCAGCCCGCTCAGAAACTGGGTGAAGTAAAAAGACTAAGACAGGAGAATGATTTCTGTGGGCGGAAAATCAATTGGTCCTGAAATCTCTGAACCATTGGGCCAAGCCAGGAGCATGTCCTTTGAATAACAAACTAGGTAAGGAATTCTCTGAACCATGTTGCACTGCACAAGTCAGTGGTTTCCACTACTGTGTGAGATTGCTGCATTCCTACAAATAGTGATGTATTGTTTGGGTTAATAAGCCTAGGAGAAAATCTGAAATTGAACATTGTAAAAGCTGAGTGGAACCCTCCCACCACCCCCCCCCGCAACCACTTTCTAAATTTCAAGACAGTTGAAGAAAGTAATCTACAGCTTTCTCTTTCTTTTGTAGATGTTATTCCTCTAAAGGTGTAATTTATGTGGGACATTGTCTTTAAGAAAGCAACAATGTTGACACTGCAAGCAGGACTGAATGTGAAAACTTGATGAGTACTTTGAGAACTCCCTCCTCCCCTCTCTGTGATGTAATTCCTAGTCTCACAGAGGTTACAACATGATGCTGCACAACACAACAGGCCTGACACATATAAGATGATGCCGTCACCCTCGACTTTTCTATCAATGTGCTTACAAAGCAATGAAATTTGAAAGAAAAGGGCCTTACAGTGCCAAGAACAACCTTTCTCTATTATTCAGCAAACTCAATAGAACAATTTTGCTTCACAATAGCCACAGATTACCAATGACAGATAGCAGTGCTGACCTTTCTCTATTGAGGCAGCGAGAACCCTGAAACTAGCTTGCTTGAATGGATAAATGTTTTTTATGGTTTGGTTTTACTATTGTAGGTGAACTTGGGTTAGTTGGGACCAGGCTAATGCGACTATTTATTTGCTGAGATAATGGGAACGCACATTCATGTGGTTGACCCTGTGAATGATTGACTACCCTAGTAAATGCACTTATGTCATTATGCTGTATGTGAACTAATCTCCCATCAATGTGGGCCAACATTGGGATTCATAGAGACTGTTGTAACCCAACTGGGTGAATGCTATAGCAGCTGAATTGCACAATGTTCTTACAATGATTAAAGATTTTTGGGAACAGAAATGTTATTCCTTCAGCTGAACTCTGTTTTCAAATCAAGGCAGATTAAACGATTGGTAGTTGAAGGAGAGAAAAGTGAATGGGAGGCAGGCAACCTCTACCACGAAAAACACAGGAAATGTGTCAGAAGGACCCAGGTGCCACTCTGTGAGGTATGGTAGCCTGCTTAAGAGGTTTGTCTTGATGCTTCAAGGTTAATGGCTGCCAATGAGTGGATGGTGGTTAGTGACATCAGCCTGGGAATTTGAATGGAAAAATTTCAACAATCATGCTTTCACTCGCTCTATATGCCTCCTACTAAGTGTACAATGTAGATGACATTCTCCATTATTAAAACAATTCTTATTTTGTACACAGGCCACCAGTACCTTGCATCATGAGTCAGTTGCCAAATTACCAGGACATGCATGGTGGCATTCCAAGCATGGAACAGAGCCACAAGATACTATCATGCAAAAGATATCTACTCAAGATGAGAATCAAGAATAAGATTAGGAAAGGAGAGTGGACTTAAGTCATTCATAGAGCAAATAAAAAGAAATGGTATAGTTTTTCTTGCGACACAACAGTTAAATAACTTTGGCGGCCACATGTAAATAAAATTACATATCAGATGATGAATTTAAGATTTTAAGGTATTAATCCTAGGATTAGCAGCATCAGGTTAGCAACATAAAATGGCAGAATTGGCCTTAGCTACTTGAGATGGATGATAACTTGAATTATTGCCAATGTATTTATAAAACGAAAGAACCCTTCAGACAGTGAGAAATTGGAATGCAGCCAAAATAGACATCTGTGCTTAGAGTTAGTCTGAACGCGAAATCACTTCAGATAAGCAAAAATAAAACAAAACATAGTCCAGTGCTAGACAGTTAAGCCTTGAAACTAAATTACTTTTGGAAGGTAGCCAACCAGCCAGTCATTTCAAAATACCCCATTACACAGGTTAGAAGGAAAACATTTAGCCTTTCCTAATTCTTAAATTGATAAGATTTATTAATAAAATAGACAATGGAAGATTGTTTTGTTTCTTCAGACACTGTCTTTAAAAATACACATCATTAGCATTAGGCCAGGCAAACATCTTTGGAACATAAAGGGTCAGCCTCCTCTTTTGAGAATTCCCTTGGGTTGAGGAAGGGATACATCAAAATTCAATATAACCATATTGAATTTGTGAGTAAATATCTTTCTTAATCGCTGCTGTTTGTTTGAGTTATCCAACAAGATTTGTTGATAAGGTACATTTATAAATTTCATGTATTTAAGACTACATTATTGACATGTTATGCTTATATTTAGTTATCATTTATAACTTCATGTATAAGCTATAACCTATAATGGGCTTCAATAAAACATTTATGTTTTTGAAGCATATAGAACATGGAGTCTGAAATATTTATTATCTTGAGAATCCACATAAATACACTACTCTAGAAGTCTTAGTAAGATTTCTAAGAGCTGATATTGATAAACTTTCAAAGAAGTTGGTCTACTAAGACATGCCTCAATATATGTCCCATCCTAAGATAATTTTGTGGGCTTTGAGAGGGCTTGTATTTGAGGACCCTATCTAAGACTATGTTCCTTTAATGCTTCAAATCTTTTTTAGTTGAGACTTTAAGCTAGCAATAAGCCCAAGGGAATTGGCTTACCTTGCCAGGAGGTGTGGGGGGTTGGGGGGAGGGGTGTGCTGGTTGGTAAAGATTGTAGAACCATTAACGCACACAATTTCCGATCATCTGTATTACCAATACTCAAATGGATTTCTTAAGTTTCAGATCCGTGGCTAAGAGAAAGTGGAATTTCTGCCATCAGCAAATGTTGTCATTGCCTCTGAGTAACTGGAGGTCCTCAAGTATGTAGAAAAGCCAGATCTAGCTTTAAGGCATGTAATGCACACGCACTACTCCCAAGGGACTTACTGGCTAAGTCATGCTGGAAAGGCATGGCTTCAGGAATGGACAGGAGGAAGCCTTTACTCCTAAGGGCTGTTCAAGCTGTTAAAGGTAAGTACCTACATTTACTGGTACTCAGGCATTTAAAAGCAATGACCCACCCCCCCACCTTAAACCAGCTTATATTTCACCCCTTTCCTATTTTTACTTAGTTCTGCTGAAGGGACATGAGGACTCGAAACGTCAACTCTTTTCTTCTCCGCCGATGCTGCCAGACCTGCTGAGTTTTTCCAGGTAATTCTGTTTTTGTTTTGGATTTCCAGTATCCGCAGTAATTTTTTGTTTTTATTTAAAAGCAATGTATTGTATGTAGAATACTCTCAGGAAAGTCCTACAGCTTTGTGGTGAAAGAAACTCACTCAGTTCTGAGACTTAGGAGTTGAGGCATCAGTAATATTCTAGTCATTCCTAAGATTATGATGCCTTGGCACCAAGGAGGACAGGGCATCCAACACAATTGATGCAGTCTATGGAGATAACCTTTTATTTTAAATCGTGGCAAGTGGGGAAGGTGTCCTTGGAATGAAATTTTCTATATTAAAGACAGGAGTAACAGCATTCTACATATTCCCCATAATTGCCTTCACTATAAAATGTAGCCAGCCACTGGTGAGCTTGCTTTAAAACCTCTCAACCCAGTCTGATATGCTCATTCAAAGATGAACTCTAGTCTCTTGTGATTTTACCAAATGAATACATATGTTATCATTCCAGGTTTCATGAGCGAGCACCACAGGAAGGATAGAATGCTAGTAATGAACGAATCAGAGCTCAACTGCACCATCAACAGCTGTTGCACAAATGCAAGATGGCCACCCAAGAAACAGGGGAAACAGGGATCATGGGGAACATTGATACACAAACAGTTGACCAAGAATTAAGAACTGATAGGATCTGGGTTTTTATGGTTTCCTCATAGTGGAAAAAATTTGGGGAAAAATGAAAAAAAAAAATCAGCTATTATTTAAGGCATTATTTTCCTTCGTGTTTTCAATGTATTGGATTGCCGATCAAATAATGTTTCAAGAAGAAAACCAAAAGTCCCTTTGATGACTGCATATCTCTTGCTCATAGTGGGGGATCTGGTCAGAATTATTGGGAGTATCCTTGGCTGATTTGTGCAAGAATATCTCCAAGGTAAGCCCTTTCATCATTTCCTTTACCATAAGTTCGCTCCTACCTATCCTTTGTGAGGTGAGGTGAGCTTGGATCTAAGTGATGCCTTTTGTGTATCAACTGCATACCGTACCACTGCTCATTCATCAGCTTGTCAGATAACGATGTTAAAAGTCTTACCTGACAAAAGGAAACTGCCATAAATATATTACACTGTGGAATGAGTTATTTTGCAATATTACTTCTATTTCTTTTTTCCGAAGTGCTGCTGACATTTCTTGTCAGGATTGAAATTTATTCACGTAACTGAAAATTTGATTTGATGACATTTTTGTTGTCCTACAAATCTTCTACACTTTGATAGTCCAGGCCATTTGAGAACTGCAGATAACATAAGTTACATACCTGGTTTATTTCGGTAGTGTCCAGAGTGCATGGACAATGGTGCATAGGCAATCGATCGCAAATGGCAAATTGCTTTGAGGTCTATTTATAGTTTGTGATGCCTGGAGACCACTTTTGATGGCTAACAAATACTTCTGAATGCTAATGATCGCTTCTACAAATTTACCAAAGCTGTGATGGCTTTTGAATGCTTCTGAGCACTTTGACTCCTGAAGTAATCAGGAGCGATCAAAAGGAATCCTGATGTTAAAAAATGGCAATCGAGTACTTTTGATGACAAATGGGATCACCGCTTCTGACAAAAAAAGTCCTCATTCCAAATTACACCTTGTTACTGCCATTTTGAGTGCGTTTGAACACAAAATGATATCAATTATTTATTTATTCAGGGGATATGGGCAGCTTTTATTGCAAATTCCATCCCAAATTGCCCTTGTTCAGAGAGCATTTAAGAGTCAACCACATTGCTGTGGGTCTGGAGTCAGGTGTAGGCCAGACCAGGTAAGGATAGCAGATTTCCTTCCCTAAAGGGCATTAGTGAACCGAATGGGTTTTTACAACAATTGTTTCATGGTCATCATCAGACTTTTAATTCCAGATTTTTATTGAATTCAAATTTCACCATCTGCTGTGGTAGGATTCAAACCCAAGTCCCCAGAGTATTACCCTGGGTCTCTAGATTATTAGTCCAGCGACAATACCACTACGCCACTGCCTGGTATGAAATGCTTGTTAAAGCATCCATAAACAATTGCCATTTTGCTAGACCCAGGGATCAGAGAAAACCTTGCACCACTGTGCAGAATGGCAACTAAAAACACTGAGTAGTAAAAAAGAGGCACAATAGTCAGTATTGGTATGGTCCTTTGCCTCACTGTTCACCACACTGCACATTGGTTAAATGTTAAGTGTAGCACAAGATTTTGCTTTGTGCTAAATTCCAGTGCAATAGGTGGTGATATTTTTTGCAATCTGTAGTTTAAAAGTTCAATAACTCTTAAGTGATAGATGACAATGTGCTTAATAGACTGTTAAATTTTAAAATAACAGATATAACGTGTAAATAAACACATCTTCAGTCTTTTCTCCACAAAATCTAATCCTGCAGTTTTTATATAACCAAGTTGTTGTTACCAGCTCCAAGGTAAATTCAACCCTGAATTATTAGCAAACAACACATGAAATCAGTCCCTCCACATCATTGTCACCCAAACTATAGAACATAGCTATCTGGTAACATATTAAATTCCGGTTGCACACTAGACTCTAGAAGTTTGTTTGCGTAGTCCAGGCCAAAATGGACACAAGGAATAGAAATACCTAGAAAAACTCAGCAGGTCTGGCAGCATCGGCGGAGAAGAGCACAGTTGGCGTTTCGAGTCCTCATGACCCTTCAACAGAACTAAGTAGAAATAAGAAAGGGGTGAAATGTAAACTGGGTTAAGGGGAGGGGGTTGTTAGGACAAGCAGTCAGTAATAGGTGGAGATAACCAAAATATGTCACAGACAAAAGAACAAAGAGGTGTTGAAGGTGGTGATGTTATCTAAAGGAATGTGCTAATTAAGAGTAGAGAGCAGGACAGACAAGGTACAGATAGCTCTAGTGGGGGTGGGGTGAAATAATACTAAAAGGGCATAAAAGGTAGAGATAAACAATGGGTGGAAATACATTTAAAAATAATGGAAATAGGTGGAAAAGAAAAATCTATATAAATTATTGGAAAAAACAAAAAGGAGGGGGAAGAAACGGAAAGTGGGTGGAGATGGAGGAGAGAGTTCAAGATCTAAAATTGTTGAACTCAATATTCAGTCCGGAAGGCTGTAAAGTGCCTAGTCGGAAGATGAAGTGCTGTTCCTCCAGTTTGCGTTGAGCTTCACTGGAACAATGTAGCAAGCCAAGGACAGACATGTGGGCATGAGAGCAGGGTGGAGTGTTGAAATGACAAGCGACAGGGAGATCTGGGTAATGCTTGCAAACAGACCAAAGGTGTTCTGCAAAGCGGTCACCCAGTCTGCGTCTGGTCTCTCCAATGTAGAGGAAACCGCATTGGGAGCAACGAATGCAGTAGACTAAGTTGAGGGAAGTGCAAGTGAAATGCTGCTTCACTTGAAAGGAGTGTTTGGGCCCTTGGACAGTGACGAGAGAGGAAGTGAAGGGGCAGGTGTTGCATCTTCTGCGTTTGCATGGGAAGGTACAATGGGAGGGGGTTGAGGAGTAGGGGGTGATGGAGGAGTGGACCAGAGTGTCATGGAGGGAACGATCTCTATGGAATGCTGCCAGGGAGGTGAAGGGAAGATGTGTTTGGTGGTGGCATCATGCTGGAGTAGGCGCAAATGGCGGAGGATGATCCTTTGAATGCGGAGAATTACCACTCCACCCCTCCATCATTTTCACATGGTCCATCTCTGACACTTCCCATCCCTTCCTTCATCTCTCTGTCTCAATTTCTGGTGATAGACTGTCCACCAATATCCATTACAAGCCTACCAACTCCCACAGCTACCTCGACTACAGCTCCTCACACCCCGCTTCCCGTAAGGACTCCATCCCATTCTCTCAGTTCCTTCGCCTCTGTCGCATCTGTTCTGATGATGCCACTTTCAAAAACAGTTCCTCTGACATGTCCTCCTTCTTCCTTAACCGAGGTTTTCCACCCACAGTAGTTGACAGGGCCCTCAACTGTGTCTGGCCCATCTCCCGCGCATCCGCCCTCACACCTTCTCCTCCCTCTCAGAAACATGATAGGGTCCCCCTTGTCCTCACTTATCACCCCACCAGCCTCCGCATTCAAAGGACCATCCTCCACCATTTCCGCCAAGTCCAGCATGATGCCACCACCAAACACATCTTCCCTTCACCCACCCTGGTGGCATTCCGTAGGGATCGTTCCCTCCATGACACCCTGGTCCACCCCTACACTTCAACCCCCTTCCACGGCACCTTCCCATGCAACCGCAGAAGGTGCAACACCTGCCCATTTGCTTCCCCTCTCCTCACCGTCCAAGGGCCCAAACACTCCTTTCAAGTGAAGCAGCATTTCACTTGCACTTCCCTCAACTTAGTCTACTGCATTCGTTGCTCCCAATGCGGTTTCCTCTACATTGGAGAGACCAAACGCAGACTGGGTGACCACTTTGCAGAACACCTTTGGTCTGTCCGCAAGCATTACCCAGATCTCCCTGTCGCTTGCCATTTCAACACTCCACCCTGCTCTCATGCCCATATGTCCATCCTTGGCTTGCTGCATTGTTCCAGTGAAGCTCAACGCAAACTGGAGGAACAGTACCTCATCTTCCGACTAGGCACTTTACAGCCTTCCGGACTGAATATTGAGTTCAACAATTTTAGATCATGAACTCTCTCCTCCATCCCCACCCCCTTTCCAATCCCCCCCTTTTTTTTCCAATAATTTATATAGATTTTTCTTTTCCCACCTATTTCCATTATTTTTAAATGTATTTCCATCCATTGTTTTATCTCTACCTTTTAGCCTTTTTTGATTCCTTCACCCCACCCCACCCCCACTAGGGCTATCTGTACCTTGCTTGTCCTGCTTTCTACCCTTAATTAGCACATTCCTCAGATAATATCACCACCTTCAACACCTCTTTGTCCCTTTGTCTGTGACATCTTTTGGTTATCTCCACCTATCACTGGCCCTCTATCCAGCTCTACCCCCCGCCCCTGAAACCAGCTTATATTTCACCTCTTTTCTATTTTTACTTAGTTCTGTTGAAGGGTTATTTGGACTTGAAACGTTAACTGTGCTCCTCTCCGCAGATGCTGCCAGACCTGCTGAGTTTTTCCAGGTATTTTTGTTTTTGTTTTGGATTTCCAGCATCCGCAGTTTTTTGCTTTTATTAAAATTCTGAATAGCCTTGATGGACTATGCCACAGAGACCCCTTAGGCATATCCAGGCAATCGAAGCAGGACTTCAGAGTCCTGACTATCTGTCTAGTTTTAGCATGTGGTGCTGAATGCTTTGTTATACCTGATGCCTTTGGATGACGTAGAGACATATGGAATGAGATGCCACTTGAACAGAGGACTCATGACCTGTTCAATAAGGCCAATTTGCTAATGTGATTTAGAAAATCCAACATTGCCTAGAATTAATTGGTAGCATAAAGATTGAGTGCTGTAGACATGAACAGCTGCTGATAGCTCTAAGCTCCTGGAAGAAAGAGGCTACAACTCTGCTGCCAGTTGTTGACATTTCCACATTGCATCTGTTGGACATACCTCACTAAAATTCTCTTCCTGTAAGGTGCTGACTAACACCTACTTCTTTGACAATGTTTTGGGGCATTTGCCCTATTATCATATTACATTGCTTCATGTCAACTTTTGTGTCTAATGCTCCTGTGAATTGTTGAGGTATACTCTACTATATTAAAAATACCCATGTTGGATTTATGAGATGCAGATATGTTCTTTGCTGTCGGCCCTCTGGCATGGGTTCTACAGGTAGGGTTTGACATTTCCTCTCCATATTCTCATTTACATCTTCTCAGAGTTTCACAGCATGCTTTAACACAGGCTCCACTGTACTTTCTCAACTCTGAGACTCTTTACTAGTCTAAAGACACCCATCTTTAAAATAGACATGTGTAGCGGGTGAAAAATGAGCAGCAATGAAGGAAAATGCAGTAGAGAATGAGTCAAGCGCATAGTTCACACCAAGTCAAATTTACTTGCAGCCAGGTGAGCTAAAGGTAGGCAACTGCAACTTTAGTGGGTGAAGGAAAATTGTAACATGCATTTCCTGATAGAGTTTCAGCAGAATTTCTCCCCATCTCAATTTTTATTGGTTTGCTACCCAAAGTTGTGCAGGTTTCAGGAGAAAAGCCCTGGTCATCACATCCATTAAAACTGATAGATGCCTCTCAGCTTCACTCTAAACTATTTCAACACCATTCATTACATTATGCAATACTTTAAGTTTGCTATTGCTCCACACACACTCAAATTTGGTACAACTCCTTTTGTAGTTCCCAAACAGCCACCTCAGAATCACCTGCTTCTAACTTGATACCATCTGTAAAACTGACCAATTTGAATTCAAGTTTCTGCACCCTAGCAATCAATATAAATTAGAAACAAGTTCTTAAAACACAGCTTGGTGCACCTGGTTTGGTCCTTCTCTCCTCCAGCCCATCACAAGTCTTCCATGTTAGCTTTTTTAAAAATCCATTCCTGAATGTTATCTTGAATCCCTATTGTTTACATGTGGAATTTAGTAAATTTATTTTTGAATGTACAGGTACAACTCCACAGTGTACCTCTTCAAAGAGTCAGGAATTTCTCCTTCTGAATCCAAGTTAGTTGCTGTTTACTAGATTATCCTAAAGATAATTCACTAGTTTATTCCTGATGATCACTTCCATTATTTTGTATAGATATGAAGTAAAACTAATGAGTCTATTACTGCCTGCAGTAACCTTGTGGTCTTTCTTTAAAATGGTCAGCTCCCTAGCCCAATATATCATCATATCCTTGTGTTCACTGAGTCTCTCAATTATAGCCAGTGCCTCAAATATCATCTCTCTCTATCTCTCTCTCTATTCTGAAACAAAGCCTATCCCTGTGGATTCATTTGTCTTGAATCCTTTTAACCTTTCTAGGACTTCAATTTTAGTTATATTGAAATCGGTAATTGGATTTAGATTATTGCTATTTAGGGAGGGCATGTTACTTATGTCACTATAATGAATATTTGGAGGCAGTGATCATCAAGTCTATCAATTGTCTTGTGTTGATTTTTTTTGCTTTCTGCCCCATTAGCATTTTTTATGGTTTTCCCCTCTTCTGTGACTGACCTCTTCCTGTTGTAGCAGTGGTGGAGTCATGTTTTATACATGTAAGTTTTTTGTCCCCCCAGCTCTTCCTGTACCCATCTGACCACACTTTTAACATACTTCTGACTGAGTGCATGTTCACCCAAGTGAGTGTGTGGAATTTTTAAAGGTCTGCCCACTTTGGATTAATTTCTGAATCGACTTTGTGTTTTCTTGCCTGATATACTTTTGCTCATAGAATCATAGAAATTTATAGCACAGACGGAGTCAATTTGGCCCATTGTGTCTGTGTTGACTGAAGGAACCTACCCAGCCTCATCTCACTTTTCAGTTCTTGGCTTGTAGCCTGGTAGATTATGGCACTTTTGAGGTCCATATTCAAATGCATTTTTGATGCAATGAGGGTGAGAGTTGGGGTTTCTGATTCAGTGCGTCTATTTATCTTGCACACTATTATTATGTTCCACTTCCACTCTATGAAAGTGCTGTTTTTTAAGGTTATCCTTCCACCCCCTCCCATCATCAATTTCCTTAAGTTACATTCTTGAATCGTGCCTTTATAAAATGATATGTTTGACTGTAGTATTGGTATTTTTGCATCCCAGAACATGTTAAACTTGACCATTTTTATGGTGACTATCTCTAAGAACGGCACATCCTCATGCTTGAGTCACTTACCGTGACCAAGTTTCTCCCCGGCCTTTCCCAATGCATTGGATCACAAAGCAGTCAGGCATTACATTTACAATAGTCCGCATCAGTTCCTCTTCAGAAACAAACCAGACCACTATGGACCCATTTATACTATTTATTTTAACATTCTTCCCTGTGAAATAATTTGTCCTGTATTTATTAGTTTAAATTGTGTCTGTATGTTTTTGCCCCTTTCATTATTGTCCATAGCTTGTTTGCATTGACTTTATCAATCTTTTTGTACATTATTGCGAAGTTCCCTCCCTACCAGGGTGAAGTCCAAATCACTCATCCTTTCCTCAATTTAGACTTTTGAGCCTTGGTTCTATCTTGACTGTCTAATTTGAACCCTCCAAGACGTATTGTATCTTTCTTGTGGTATGGGGACCATTGCAGAGGTCTCTGGTAACAATATTTTTAAAATAAATTACTTTATTCTCCTGCTACAACAACTTATTTGCATAATTTTACCTCAGGTTCATGTTTGTCTGGTGATATCAATGACTTACCCAAATCAATTTTTTGACCACTGTGCTGCATAAGCTCACAATTCATGCTTTGGCCCCCTGCTAATTATTTAATGTTTAGCTGCATTTCTCACCGACTGGTCCAGCTCCCTAAAGTGTTCAACTTTATCAGATCCTGATTACTTATTCTGCCTCTATTTATAGTGTCATCTGTGAACTGGGAGACCCTACTGATGATCCCATTAGTCATACTGCTTACATATATATACCTGTACAGATTCTAAGACAATCGCAAAGTGGTACACCACTCAGAAGCACTCTCCAGTTTGTAAATGTTTTATTTATTCATTCCTACTGTTTGTATTTTTACATCAATTTTCTATCCAAAATATGAGTCTGCCATTTCATTGGCTGGGGTTTTCCAGCCCCATCGTGGCGCGACCCGCCGCAATGGATTCAGCGGCCCAGCCAAAAGTCCATTGACTTTTGGCAGGACTGGACGAGCCCGGCGGCAGGCTGGGCTGAAAATCCCGCCCATAGTCTTTATTATCTGATGAAGAGTCTTGCCAGATCTTTTTGACACTGAAGTTTATTGCATTTTATGTATTTATCTCCAACAAGAGAGAACCCAATCATCACCCCCTGATGCTCAATGGCATTACCATCACTGAATCCCCCACTATCAACATCTTGGCCAGAAACTGAACTGGACTAGCCATATAAATACTGTGGCTACAAGAGCAGGTCAGAGGCTGGGAATCGTGTGATGACTAACTCACCTCCTGACTCCCCAAAGCCTGTCCACCATCTACAAGGCACAAGTCAGGAGTGTGACGGAATACGCTCCACTTGCCTGGATAAGTGCAGCTCCCACAATACTCAAGAAGCTTGACACCGTCCAGGACAAAGCAGCCCGCTTGATTGGCACCACATTCACTTCCTCCACCACCGATGCACAGTAGCAGCAGTATGTACTATCTACAAGATGCACTGCAGGAATTCACCAAGGCTCCTTCGACAGCACCTTCCAAACCCACGACCACTTCCATTTTAGAAGGACAAGGGCAGCAGATAGATGGGAATACCACCAACTGGACATTCCCCTCCAAGTCACTGACCATCCTGAGGTGGAAACATATCACCGTTCATTCACTGTCGCTGGGTCAAAATCCTGGAACAGGTGGCAAATAACATTCATGCCACAGAAGTGCCAGGCAATGACCATCTCCAACAAGAGAGAATCAATCCATCGCCCCTT
Organism: Cetorhinus maximus; assembly: GCF_964194155.1. Lineage (NCBI taxonomy): Eukaryota > Metazoa > Chordata > Chondrichthyes > Lamniformes > Cetorhinidae > Cetorhinus > Cetorhinus maximus. The sequence continues at coordinate 60,763,888 of NC_135884.1, forward strand.
GACATTCAATGGCATTACCATCACTGAATCCCCTACCATCAACATCCTGGGGGTTACCATTGACCCGAAACTGAACTGGACTAGCCATATAAATGCTGTGGCTACAAGAGCAGGGTCAGAGGCAAGGAATCCTGTGGTGAGTAACTCACCTCCTGACTCCCCAAAGCCTGTTTCCCATCTACAAGGCACAAGTCAGGAGTGTGATGGAATAATCTCCACATGTCTGGATGAATGCAACTCCAACAACACTCAAGAAGCTTGACACCATCCAGGACAAAGCAGACCACTTGATTGGCGCCCCATCCACAAACATTCACTCCCTCCACCACCGACGCACTTTGGCAACAGTGTATGCCATCTACAAGAGGCACTGCAGGAACTCACCAAGGCTCCCTGGACAGCACCTTCCAAACCCATGACCACTACCATCTAGAAGAACAAGGGCAGCAGATAGATGGGAAGACCACCACCTGGAAGTTCCCCTCCAAGCTACTCACCATCCTGACTTCGAAATATATTACCGTTCCTTCACTGTCGCTGGATCAAAATCCTTCCTAACAGCACTGTGGGTGTACCTACACCACATGGACTGCAGCAGTTCAGGCAGCTCACCACCACCTTCTCAATGGCAACTAGGGATGGTCAATAAATGCTGGCCTAGCCAGCGAAGCCCACATCCCATGAATGAGTTAAAAAAAAAAGTCTTGCGCAGTAGTAATTTCTGCAAAACCTCCAATGGGTTAGTTAATGCCTCAATCGATGCTTGTCTCTTGCCTGGCTGTGTATTATCAGGTGTTTCTGTACCATATATTTCAAAATCATTTTGCATATTGCTGAAAATAATTTCCTATGTTCAGCAATGGGGCCATCGCTACTGAAAGAAATGTCTTTCAGGGTTGTCCCCAGAGAAAAAGTAAATAACTGCGAACAGTACTTTTCAATAGCCTCAAAGCTTCCAAATAGCAATCAAAAGAAACCTCTTTATTACTTACTTCACCGTCACTAACGCATCTTGATTGGCTGAAAGTTCGAGTTAATCAAGATGCACAGAGAAAACTCAGCAATAAACTATTGGGCAGTTTCCTTGTTTGAATAATCCATCACAAAATGCATGTTTCATATAATTGCAACGTGTATTATATTGCATATTGCATCTATTAGTAGATAAATAGGTGTGGTAATGAAATAGCTAAGGTCTGAAGTCTGCGTATTATATTTTTATCCCGACCTTCCAGCCTTGCCATCTCTCAATTTCATTTTCTTTGAAGTGATTTTCAAATCTATTTATGGACCAGTGGTTGTAGGTTTTTCGAACACTTCCTCCCCCTTCATTAGTACACATTTCTGCAGAGGAGCAGGGAGTGGGGGGGTTGTTGAGAATATATCCAGCGCAGATTTGGGATCATAATTATAATTCAGGTGGACTCCCCAGTATCCACCGGGAATTCTACCTAAAAATGAGAGCAGAGTTTTCGGCATAGTAGGTGTGCCAGCACAACAGTGTTTTAAAAAATAAATCCTACCCACCCTCCCACACCTCACATGCGCTTGCACTCTCTTCATTTTGGCCCACGAGAAACAATAATCTAGCCCCTGGATATACATGGCCTAGTTAATGCAGAGTTATGCATCTTCCCACGCAAGAACCAACACATTTTATGACCTCTGAAAAATGGTGAGGCTGAGATATGAGACAGTTTGGGTGGGATTTTCTGGCCGTGCCCACCACTGTGGTCATTTGGTCCCGCTGAAAGCTGATAGGCTTTTGACTGGCCCGTCACATCTCCCGTAGCAGGCTCCACCACAGCGGGGCCGGAAAATCCCTGCCAATGAATCCCTCAGTATATTGCTGACCCTAACTGTCCCAGATCTGTTGGAAAACCAGTGGACTGAACTGGAAATCCAATGATTTTCTATATTCAGCATATCTTGAGTGATAAATGTGACTGAAATGGAAATTATACATTAAAATGCCAGGAGAGGCAGAAGCATCATTGATTAGTCCACATGGCTTTGATATAAACTTGACCCAAGGGATATTTTAATTTTCTATTAATTACAATAACTCAATCATTTGTCCCTGCGATGGAAATAGCTAGGCCTCTCTGTTTCTGCTTTGCTAAGCCTTCCAGAGTTTCCAATACCCTCGTGTCCATAGAAGAGCTGATTAAGACTTAATGCTGACTTCAAAGTGGATAGTTTAGTTATGGCGTAAAATGAACTCAAATAATGAAACTCAGGAAGGTTCACCTCAATCCTATCAAATGTTGTACCATTGTTGTAACTAAATGCCATTGGTTAACAGTTGCAATTAAAATAAAACATCCCTGATATAAGGGGCAATTTTCATTAGTGCCTGCTGATTGAGGTTTTGATGAATTCATCTGTTTTTCTTTGCACAACAAAAATAGCCCAACACCGCTAGATGTTCCTGGTATTACTGAAACATTCTTAAATTGGCAGCAACTTAAGAAACCTACTTCTATCCATTGCTTTTCACAGTGGTGCTTGGCCCAGACAGAGTTAAGTCAGGTAAAATTTAAACTAAAAGAAATAACCTGGGGTTTGAGCATATATCTGAAAAATGCGTGGCCCTATAAACTGTCCATCAGATCAAAGTGCCCTACAATAACTTTCTTTTCCACAGTAAATAGGGTTATAGAAAATCAAAATGGATCCACAAATTACCTCAGCTACTGAAGCTTAAGAGTCATTGGAAAAAGAGAAAGCTCAATAAATAAAGCACCAAGAAAAGGCAAGCCACCATCAAGCTTCGTTTTCTCCATCAAAGCCTCAATTTTTTTGTCTTATGACCATCGAGTAATTATTTCACTGAAAAGCACACAAAAATCTGATACAACGATCTCTTCATATCTTTAAAAAGGAACACATCCCAGCACTAGTCTCTCAGCAGTGAAGGTCTGACCCTTTTATTCTACAGCTTTTCCACAGCATGAATCCAAATAGCAATTATACCAAGCATTCGAAACTCAGTGGCGTTCTAATTCAGTGTCACTGCTTCTGCATCATTGTTAGATTTGACATTTATCAGGTTCAATTTTGTCAGAAATGTTGCAGTTCATAATGAATTCTCACTCCCTCTATAACCTCAAACTTATTGAACTGAAACATGGTTCAATCAGAAAGTTGAATCACTGCACCATCATCATTGCTAACCGCCTCTTAACGAACAGCTTCTAGTTGATACAGGCTAAGTTCCACATGATTCGGGAAGCTAGATGATGCTATTAATCTGCTTGAATATAAGGATGTGCGCTTCTCAAAATGGACAGCATTGAAAAACGGTTCAGCCTCAAACACAACCTAGAGAAGCAATGTCAGGCACATTTACGCAAAACGACAACTGCGTTAGGATTATTTAGAATGACAATATTAGGTGTTGGCTTTAAATGTGGCATTTTATTTGAATATTTTAAATATGGGATTTTAGCCAGCTGCTTTGTGGGTTGTTGGGGGACTAATGCACTGCTCTACAGAGAAACAAGGTGACACATTTTCTTCATGTTTTCCCGGTGAATGGAAACATATCCCTATGCAAGCTATTCTTTATATAGGCATTTACTAACTACCAGACGGAACACAGATGGGAAGGTTTCACCCAGGGTAAACTCACCCGGCATGGATGGAAATGTCTACCTGTGGAAAGTTCTGATCTTTGAAGGGCTCTTTGGAAAGGGTTTCCCCATGAAAGTAGAGACCTCAGAAGAAAGTCAATCCATTTTGTTATTATACTCCCTACAGGAACCATATAAACTACCGCGAGTAGAGACTCCATACAGATTTCCTACCTAATTACTATTTGCTCAGGAAATCAATCTGAGATCCAAGGTGAGGACAATGGAGAAGGTATAGTGCTGGAGTTGATGAAACTAAAGCAGTAAAGATGAATAGTAAGATTTCTTAGCTTCTGCGGAAAAAAATATTTTTAAGCGTACAAATTCGGGATATAATCATCACACGTAATAATAAGTTTACTGCTGTGAAACAAGTTGATGAATATACAGGCTACAATGAAGCATTTATTGACTAGAATACTGGCTGAAGTAGGGCATCTACTGACTAGGATACTGGCCGGAATGGGGCATTTGCTAACTAGTATACAGGCTGGAATCTGGCATACTGAGCAACACTGGAACATAGGAATAGGATTGAGCCATTCAGCCCATCAGGCTTCTCTGCCATTTCTTGGTAGCTTTCGGAATTGGACACCTGCCAACAGACACCCCAACGCAGAATGAATTGTGTATGTACTGACATGTTGTCAGATATCGGGTAGGTATAGTCTCTAGTTTGCTAGAAATGTGATGCTTATTCTGCTAGAATACCCTGAAGCACAGAATGATAATTTTAGAATGGCCCAGATTTTGTGGTAGTGATGATGACAAAATGTCAGTGTTTGACATCATTACTCTCTGAAAATGACAGCAATTTCTTGAGTTCCCATATGCACAGGATAATACGGAAATCCAGAAATTGCTGACAGTAATTCTGCAGTTCCCTAGAGGGTGCACTGTTGAGGCCCCTTCCCCTACCTCCCCACCCTGCACTGCAACCAATTAGAAATCATAGAACTGACAATTCCTTTCACTCTTACACTCTTAGTCTCGCTGCAAAAACTCTTGAAAAAGGTACACTTTGTTGAATGGTGTATAACTGGGTTTTTAACAGTGTACTAAGTTCATAATTAGAACTGAACATTCTCACTGGCCCTGAAAGGGTAACTTTATATCTGTGTAATGTCAAGGTTTATGTTAATGTCAATGTTAAGCTTGATCATGATATTTTGGCTTCTATCTCAATCCAGGTGTATGCCCCAATCATTTATTTTACTATCTGTGAAATTTAAAAATAAGAGTTTAGGGGTACAGTGGCTTTAATTCCAGGTTTTCTGCTTGTGAGAATACTTCAGTTTGATTGGCTACTTATGTTTAATGATGTCACTATTGGTGAATGCCTCGCGATTCCCTTGAATTAGCAGTAGAAACAAACTGACATCAGGAAAGGGGAAATCTGTGGCATGGAGATTACTAGATACTTTTGGCAGCTTTCTTTGAGGTCAGTGGCTAGCACTGTTGCTATGCTGCTGACTGCAAAATCGCAAGGAGGTCAGAGAGGGACCAATTCATAGCACTCTGCTTTTCTGATGATAGACTAAAGCACAGAATGGGCACATGTTGAAAAACAAAAGGAAGAAAGAATTGCACTTATATTGCAACCTTAAATAACCTCTACACATCTGATGAGCTTTACTATCAATGACGCACTTTGAAGTGTAGTCACTGTGATAATTAAGAAATACAGCAGCCAACATGCACACAGCAAGGTCCCACAGACAATGACCAGATGATCTGCTTCAGTGGTGTTGATTGAGGGATGAGTATTGGCCAGGCCCAGGGCCACTCCACTGTTGCTCTGCAAATCATGCCATTGGATTTTCCATATCCACCCAAGAAGACAGAAGGAGTCTTGGGTTCTCATCTGAAAGACACTACTTTCAACGGTACTGCACTGTGAGTGCCAACCTAGATTACGTGCTTAAACCTCTGGAATGGGACTTCAATCCACAATCTTCTGACACAGTGGTGAGAGCTGAGCCATAGGTGAGTTATTCTGATCAGCTGTGCACTTGACCTCTGAAAATTCCCATCTAATAATTTTCCAAACAGATGGTGGATAGGAGATCACATCCCACTCCTTCACTCAGTTCAAAGAATGTATCTTCCTGTTAGACCAAAGAATATTCAGGAATCAATGAGCCATTTTGCCGTGGATCTCCAAGTAAACTCATTTCATTTGCTAATTCATTCAGATTTGAGTGTTTGTTTATAAAGCTTTTTTTTTATGTCGCAGAAAGCATTTGTTTCAGCAAATGCAATTCTTTTAAAAAAATTATCCTTCAGTAGATTACCAACAAAAATAAATAACAAAACTTAATGAATGACATTAAAGCAAATTGAAATCCTCAGAGGAAGATGTGTATTTGCATTCTTCTAAAAGAGGCTCTGATTAATGAAGTGCTGTTCACTTCATTACACATTCCAGTGCTGTTACTGTGAAACTTTGATTGACAAATTTTATAATTAAAACATTTAAAAGACAAAAGAACGCTTGGACATTGCCATTATTGTGTTTCTGCAGAGGATAATCAGAGCCAACGTGTGATGACTGGAGACATTTTAGATTCTTTTGTTCTGTTCAAAGCATCGGGTTTTGCCAAGCATTTTGGTATCAATTACCCTGCTTTTTGATCGGAGGCAGGAACACCCTGAGGCTTGATCTGTGGCCTGGCCCAAGAACTAGTCTTAGCATTAGAATCTGTTTAGTGCGGTTGGTGAAGGGTTGATTGGAATGGAGAAATGCTAGAGTTGTCCCATTGGAGGGTTTAAGAAGTCACAGACAGCCACAAAGAGACCATATTGTTCGTCCGCAGATGGCATATCGGGAGCATGAAACCCTCATACGAAAGATAGACTTCCTCAGAAATCAGAAGCCCCCTCCGATTCTCCACCTAATTCCTGCACCCATCCCCTTCCCCCACAATTCCGATGGGAGTGTTCTTGGTGATGGGTCAGAGGACAAATCTATTCACTTAAATGCAGCTGGAATCGAATGTCCCTTGGGCAGAGTAGATCACAAAGTTGGCATGGAAGAGAAATAGACCGAGCAGCCACAGCTGTCAGAAACAACTAAGTGATAAATTATTGATTCATTTTCTACTCCAACCTGACCTGAAGCGAAAATTATTGAGAATAACAGAACAATGCTTCAATCCCATCAAAGAAACATAACACATTTGCATGAAGCATTGGTGAGCTGTGACAAATTTCAATGGAATTTTTCCTAGAAATGTATACATTTAATCTCTCTTAGAGGGTGCTGATCTTTAAGAAGTTAGATTCAGTGAAGTGATGACTGAATTTGCACACCAAGATTAATTTGGACTCAGTTCTGAAATATATTGTTCACGAATGGTACATACATTCCTGCTCATAATGAGATCATTCCATTAATCCATTAAGTATGTTTAGTGTTAAAATGCATTGCAATCATTTGTTCCTAGTGCAAAAGATCATATTCGAGGTTAGAAAGATATTGTAATGAATGTGAAGTCTTCAAATATGTACATTAGCAAATGCAATGTTCCCTTTGCTATTTGATAACTTGTCAGTTAAGATTTTGACTGTTGAGTATCAGCAATTATAATTCCTGTCGTGTACAGTAGTGAAAGAATATCTGAAATTTGTTTAGTCTCTATTGTGAAACAACTTGGTTGGTGAATTGTCATGTTCTCCTCATCCACCATAACATTGTTGGTAGAATTGTAGAAATGCCATAAAAATGGAGTATGCAGTATCTTTTAGGCATGTGGCATTTGCATGGATTAAGTGTGGTATAATTGTGACTTGAAGAAATGCCCTTTGGACCACCTGAGAGTCCTGAGCCACTGGCTACTAGGTAGATTGGGACACCAGAGGTAGAGCCACCAAACTCTGAACTTTTACCAGTCCCAAATCATGGACACCCAGTTGGACTAGGATTGCAGTCTGAAGGCCTGAGGGCAATGGCCAGGTGGAGGACAACTGCCAACAGATACACCTGATGTTTGGTCACTGGACCAACTCCTGTTCCTCTACTGTCATTCAGATGCTGAGCCACAACTGTTACCATCAGGCGGACTCCATCTCCTCCAGCCCCTAAACTGGCCCAGATTTTCTAATTTTTCATTTTACAGCTAAACAAGGACTTTGACAGATGACAAGTCTCAGTCTCTAGACCTCTTAGTCTGGATTTTTTGCTGAGTCAGGAGCCTTTTCAAATGGAAGGTGGGACACAATTCCAGGATTCCCTCTCCCATTCCAGTTTCTAGCAAATTTTTGCCAGCATGGGATAAGGTGTGAGTGGCCCACCTGCATGCTACATTCCCACCCTTGCTGGCTCCATTGCAGGGGTGGGATAGTTTAACTACAATTTTAGTGGAGCCAGGTACTTCTGCAAGTCAACGTGATTCATAGCCTCTCACATAAGGCGTGAACCATAGGGAGCCCCAGTCCCAATTGGGGAACCAAAAAAAAAAACGGTCACCTGCTCCTGGAATTCTTTCATCGACAGGCTTTGAAATACAAGAAAAAATGTCCATTCAATTTCAATAGTTAGATACTGCATTGTAAGTTAGATGTGTTTTTACTGCAGTGATTGGGATCACTAATAATCTGAAGTAATTTAAATGCCCAGAGTCATTTTAAAATGAAACTAAAAGCCTTCAGCAGCTTTCACTTTGGGGGAAAAAAGCCCCACCTGATCTGGACTGCTTTGATTGTCAGGGCATCTGTGTAACTTAGATTTAAAAAAGTCTACCTGGATTTTCAGTCTCAATAGACTCAAATTTTAGTTTTGTGAGGGTTTCTTATTATAACTCAGCCCATCATGAATGCTTGGTTGAGCGTCAAAAGGTCAGGAACCACTTATCTCAGCAGAGGATTATATAGACATTTTGACTGAAAGTCTTAAGAGGTTATTAAAAGATGTCTTTGTCATTAGTGAAATAGATGTTTGCTTGTTTTACAACAGATTGAGGGGGTTTAATTATTTTGGAATAGCTTTTTTTCAAGGAATGTTTTTTCAATATGGTTTGAATGAGATTGCTCATTAGATTATTTTTTCTTAATTTCCATTTCAAAGATATCCTGAGGGTCTCCCTGTAGTGGGTGAGTGACTATGGAGGATGCATGGGGGGCATGTAAGTGGCATGGGATGTTTGAGGGGGCATGGAGGGGGAATTGGGGTATGAGGGGGGATAGGTAGGTGGGGTGTTTCTTAGCTCCCTTTTGCTCCAAGCTAGGTATCCTCTGCCACCCTCTCCATCAAAGGACGTGCTAGTTATTGCAAATTAGCAATGGCAACTGTTCTATCACCTTAGATTCTGTATACCTTGACCCTTGGGAGTAAACCTTTCTAACCATCTTCCTATTCCCCACCAATTCATCCTTTCAAAGGAATATCTATCAATGGTCAGAAAATGGTAATACCCTTTCAAGTGCAAGACTCGTCCTGACTGAAAGCAGATTCACCAACAGTGACCCGCTCAGCCACACATAAGCACTGTGTTTCCACATCCAAACTACCATGGCGGCAGCATGGCTCTAACATCTGAGTCACATCTTTGGCATCCCATTACCTCTTCAGTTTGGTCTCCTCATTGGAACAGACTACACTTCACACTTGTGCTCTCAGCTGGACAGCATACTTGTTCATTTATAAGCTTCCAGAAAGTTGAATCAAGTGGGCAGTAAGAATCAAAAGATTCTAGAGGACTCTTTTTCCTCCAGAATTTAAAAAAAATTCATTTATGGGATTGGGCGTCGCTGGCTAGGCCAGCATTTATTGCCCATCCCTAATTGTCCTTGTTCAGAGGGCACTAAGAGTCAACCACTTTGCTGTGGGTCTGGAGTCACATGTAGGCCAGACCAGGTAAGGACAGCAGATTTTCTTCCCTAAAGGACATTAGTGAACCAAATGGGTTTTTTACAACAATTGACAATGGTCCCATGGTCATCACTAAACTTTTAATTCTAGGTTTTTAATTGAATTCAAATTCCACCATCTGCCATGACAGGATTTGAAACCAGGTTCCCAGAGCATTATCCTGGGTTTCTGGATTATTAGTTCAGTGATAATACCACTATGCCATCACCTCCCCAATATAGAAGGTTGAGGTTTATCTTAATAAAGGTCTTTAAAATTATGGAGGAGTTTGATAGGGAAGATTTAGGGAAGGTGTTTCTCTTTACGAGGGAGTCCAAAACTGGAGGCCTTAAAGATAGGCACAAATAAACCGAATAAAGAATTTAGGTGAATGGCTAGAATGTAGAACTCACTACCACATAAAGGTGCATAGATGCATTTAAGGGGAAGCTAGATAAACACGAGGGAGGAAGGAATAGGATGGCTAGGGTGAGATGAAATAGGGTTGAAGGATGCTTACGTGGAGGGTGGACACTGGCATAGTTGGACCAAATGGCCTCTTTCTGTTCTGTAAATTCAATCCATCCTTCTCCACAATGCCCCCATTCCCCCACTCCCCAATTATCTACTGCTGGTTGCCTGTCCTATGCATGTGTCCTCACATGTGCTTTTCCAAACTTTTTGAACACAAAGCAGACAAGCACTTGGTAAGATGAGGCTAGATATGAAAGACTAAGCTACTTTATTTCACAGGCAGCAAGTGAACAGGACAGCAGTTATGATGAGGTTCACCTAAATTAATTACTAGAACTTAGCTTCGCATCAGTGGGTTGTCTTGTTTGACTTAAGCAAACAACAGTTTGCTGCATTTGGACTTTCTTGTAGCCTTCATTGGACCTGATCATCTTGACAGATTTCTATTTAAAAAACAACCTGAATGTCACTGAGGGCGGAATCATCCCAAATTTGCACTAAATGCAGTGGCGGGTGGGAAAAAGACGTTTTACCCGCCAGCCGCAATGGCGGCTTCTCGTGCCGTATCGCCCTCATCCCAACACGTTAATTATGCATTCCCAGGAAACACACCATTTCGATGACGGGCAGGCGGGCTCTCATTCGCCTGCCATGCTATCACCTCACTGCTTCATTACACCAGGCGCCATATTTAAAGTGCAGCTGCGCGCACACCTCTGTTTCCAGCCCATGACTGCTGCATAGCAGGTATGGCCCCAAAAGGCAAAAAGACTGCAGGCCCTAGGTTTAATGACACATCCCTCAAGTGCCTTTTGGATGCAGTGGAGGCTCGCTGTGATGTCCTCTACCCCCAATCTGGCCACAGGATGGGCAGCAACATCACCAATCCAACTTGGGAGGCGGTGGCGGTGGCGGCAGTGGGCAGCACCAACGCCCTGCAAAAGAGGACAGCAACCCAGTGCCGCAAGAGGATGAATGATGTCTTCCGTTCAGCCAGGGTAATCACTTTTCTCAATTCACTCTCAATTCACACACTCACAAACCCATCGCACATCCATAGGTTCCTCACTCACTGCCAGTTCAAGGGACATCACCATTCACTCTCTCACACACACCTTCATTGTCCTCAACCCGTCCATGGGACCACTCACTACATGCACGGGCCAGGCATACTTATCACCTGGCTTGGCAGGCATCCTGCTTACACTGTCTTCATCTCTATTCATGTGGGACAAGCTGGCACACAACAGAGGGAGAGCTCACAGACTGGTAGAGGAATGCCTGAAACCAAGGTACTCATGGACTTTGAAAACAGAGCCATGCAGCTGGCGGGCGAGAATCTGGACCGTTCCTGTGCTGACGGTGAGGTCGGCGCTGCTCTACCAAGTGAAGATCCAGCAGTGCAACATCCATCAGACAGCCATACTGCGAGTGATGTGTCCTGTTTCACAGGCCACTGCCATGCACTAATTATCTCCCCTTGCTTTCGCAGGCACATCTGGGAAACAGCCGATGGAATCCATGACCCAGGGCCTCCAATCAAGCCCTGAAGCAACCTCTGAAGAGGAATTTGAAGGCACCCTCCTTGAAGACCGGCCAGAGGGCTCATTCACACCCTGCACCAGCGCAGAGATGCACACCTCAGGAGTAATGTAGCCTCGGGATCATAATCTGGTGAGCACGTCACACTTTCTGACCCACAGCAGGCAACAGCAGGGACTTCCCAGGTGTCCAGCACTCGGAGGACTACTGGAGCCCAGAAATTTGCTGAGTCCGAGTCAGATGACGAGCCTCTGGACTCGGTCATGTCACAGTTGCTGGAGCTGCAAAGGCAAGCTCGGGAACATCAGGAAGGGATGTCCGCTGCACTCCTCAGATTGCAAGGCATGACAGAGGAGTCTATCCGCCTTCAGGCTGAGGTGATAGCGCCGGCATGCCAACGCACCAAGATCAACACTGGCAGTCACCACGGAGACCTTGGTCGAGGATGTCGCTTCTGCACTGCTGCGTGGGCGGACCTCAATCACTGACACCATAGTTGGCCCCCAACAGTGTATACATGAGAGGGGTGTGGGGCAGTTCGATCTCACTCCATCTTTCCGTTTTCCTCAAGGATTCAGTCAGGGGCCCTTGGGCACCTATAAGGGAGAGAATCAGCATGTACACACCCTGGGTTCATCCACCCGGGTGACTCTGGGTTTGTCCAGCCCATCTGAATCCCCTCTTCCTGTGACCACAGCAGCACCAGCTCTACAGGCCGAGGAGGGTACCACTGCCACACAGCAGGACCCCGAAAGCGGGCCTGGGCCCTCCAGAGGACACCCGCCAAGGTTGTCACAGACTAGGCGTGTCAGTCAGCAGGCTGCCTCCACCTCCGCTATGGATGTCCGGGGAGCACCAAGACGTAGTCCCAGGGTTAGGAAAGTTAAGAAGATGTAGTTGCAAGGTCTGGGCACAGGCGTTAGTCACTTGTACATAATGGTCACTATTGTTAATAAACTTCCAAGAATGTCTCCCTGTGTATAGCTCCTTGTTCTGATGAGCAGTGTTCGTGTTAATCAGATGTGCACCTTTCTGTGCAAGATAAAGGCAGATGTCTCAGTCCAGGGCCGCCTCCCTGTGCTTTGTGCAGCTTTCAGGCCAAAGTGATGGTCCAGCCTCAAACTCCCTGCACACATTACTGATACCTGCACCTCGGCTGTGCTGGTCATTGCTGCCAGAATGTCGTGGGCAGGTGTCACAGAGTTCCATCATCCTCTCTGTGTGCTCTCAGAACCTTTGAGGTGGGGCTGGTCCCCATCTCTTCAGCATCTGTGACCAGTGACACTGTGCTCCTGAAGGGGTCAGGTGCTGAAGGCAGACAAAGGATCAGATGCTTTTAAAGTTTCATGGCTGCGCTTCCATGTTATGACCCTGACCACAGAGCGCAAGTGAACTCCCCTCGGCCAGGCAGGAGTCCGACATTCTCAGAGGCTATGTGAAGATCTGTGGAGTGTCCTCACTGCATGTCATCATCCTCCTCCTGCAATCGAGCGACTATTAGGCCTCCACTGTGTCCCCATGATAGGAGCATTATCACAGAGTCTATGTGCGCTGCCATAAGCCAGACTGGAGTCAAACGTTCATAGATGCAATGTGAAGATATATTATGTCTCCTCAATGCATGCCGTCATCATCCTCCACAAATCTAGCAGCTATGAGGGCCTCCTGAGTGCGCTTACCTCGTTTGGCCAGTGTGAGGGCCTCATTGATGTCATCTTGTCCTTCGAGGACCTCCTCACCCTCATCCCCACTAACATCGTCCTCATTGGAGGAGACCTTCAGTTCCTCCATCTCCTCCTCAGCCAGCTCCTCTCCCTGTTGCAGAGCCAGGTTGTAAAGGGTGCAGCAGATGACAACGATGCATGACACCCCCTGCAGACTGTATTGCAGGGCTCCACCAGATCAGACCAGGCACCGGAACCTAATTTTTAGCATCCCAATGGTTTGCTCCACTAAGTTGCGAGCTGCTGCATGAGCCTCATTATACCTTCACTCTGCTGCAGTCTGTGGCCGCCCACAGGTATCATCTTGCACATCCTCTACAGGTAGCCCTTTGCCTGAGGAGCCATCTCTGCAGCCTCTGTGGATCCTGGAAGACTTCAGGGATCTGTGACTGACAGAATGAAGGAGTCGTGGACACTCCCTGGAAACCGTGTGCAGACCTGCAGGATGCATTTGTGGTCATCGCACACCAGCTGCATATTCACCGAATGGAAGCCCTTGCAGTTGACATAGTTGACCCCCTGCTGCGAAGGAGATCTGAGCACCATGTGAGTGCAGTCAATGGCACCCTGCACCGAGATCTGGGCAAATCCAATCGCTTTTGCATCCTGGCTTTCCTGGTCCTGGGCGAAATGTACAAAGTTGTGTGCCCTCGTGAAGGTAGCACTGGTGACCTCATGGATGCATTTGTGTGTGGAGGCTTGTGATATCCCACAGAAGTCACCTGTGGAGTCTTGAAAGGAGCCACTTGCATAGAATTTGAGTGCCACGGTCACTTTCACAGCCAAGGGCATTGGATGTTCTCCATGTCCTCGTGGCACCAAATCCTGCAGTAGCTGGCAGATGTGACTGACCAGTTCCCAAGACATGTGCAAGGTTTGGCGACACTGGTCCTCTGTCATCTGCAGGAATGAAAGGCAGCATCTATTGACCCTGGGCGTAGTGAGGCGCTGACCAGCGACTGCTCGCTGTGGCTCTACAGCAGTGTGTGCAGGAGCCCCAGCTGCCGCTTCTTCATGAGGGTGCTCTTCATCCCTCTACGCAGCCAGGTGCCTCCATTTCTTTCTTCTTCATCGTCTTCACTCTGTACACCATGAGGCATACAGCTAGTTCACCAGCTTCCATGCTCCTGATGTATTTCTCCTGCGGGATGAAAGAGAGATACATGTGGGTTAGCTTGGGTTTTCCAAGATCCTCTCTTGGTTAAGTCTGAAGGCCCCTTAAAGCATCGCGGAGAGTGCTGGCCACCACTTGGATGGCCGGAGATTAGTGCGCTGCATGGTTGCCCGAAACGCCGCCCTCCTCCGCTCCACTCCACCTGACCGATTGGCAGCAGCTTTGCCCACTGGACTGCATGCTGTGCCCTCAGCTCAGGTGCAGGCATTCTCCTAAACCGCACTGCAAGGCTGCACTGTTAGCTTGGACCATGGGAGAGACTGGTCCAAACCGGCATGATGACATTGCAAGGGGCTGTGAGTGTCTCCACCAGTGACTGCTCCATGGCCAGCTTTAGCAAGGAGTTTGTACAACGTACCCAGTCGCCCAACTGTTCTGCAGTCCACTAAAACACTCATTGATTTGCAAAGGGTCAAAAGATCTGGAGTACTTGGTGGCACTTTGATGCTTCTGCATTGCTTGGGTGGGCAGATAAGCTAGATGTCTGACTCCACACACGTCAACGTGGCTGCACCTGAACTATCTCAGCTGCAGAGGAATGGTCACTTTATACAAAGTTTCACTAATGCATGGCTGCTTCCCTCCACGCGCCCCCCCCCACCCCACCCCCGCTTCACCCACCCCGCGCATGCTTGTGCATTACTTTCACTACAGGGCAATCTTTGCGCCGCACCCACCCCCCCAAGTCACCTCAGCCACAGGGCAGCCTTTGCCTCCCCTCCACCAAGTCGCCTCAACCTTGAAGTCCAACAGGAGACCCGTGCGAGCACTGCACAATGTTACTGTGTACTCACCTCCGAGTTCCCCGCAAAATGCAGCCTGCCAAGTGCACACCTTTTATATGCTGTTGTGAAACACGTTGGCATGGGCAATCCAGCAGGGGCAGGATGATTCCGGCAGGCTGGCCTTATGATGATATGCAGATATATTACAATGAGGTTCCCGACCTCCGATGTGGGAAATGCGGCCCGCCATCGACAGGCTGAGTGGACGATTGCAAACTGGTTTCACGACATGAAACCGGTTTTTGGCCTTCTCGATATGTTGTCTGCTCACACTGCTGAACATGCCCGACGCCAATGGGCATGGAAAGCTCAACCTGAGGGGTGGGACTTTACCAAAGGATTCTTACCGATGCTCCACACCGGGGACTTCCCCCCTCAATGGGCAGAATTTTGCCTTCGGTGAGCAAGGGGCGGGATGACATCGGGCGGAACTCCGGCCGATTTAAATTTTCAGGAAGGCGGGGGCACAGCAAAATCAGCTGCGGGCCCGCCGACCTGTCAATGGCCAATTGAGGCCATTGACAGGATCAATTATACAATTAAAGGGCCTGCCTGTCCAACCTTAAGGTTGGTGGGCTGGCCAGGAGCCCCGGCGGCAAATAGAGAAAGCATGAAACCTCGTCCACTGGCGGGATGAGTTTTCATGTGGGGTTTAAAAATGTTTAATAAGCTTATTATGTAAATTATGAACATGTCCCATCTCATTGTCACATGAGGGGAACATGTTAAGGATTTTTTTTTCGATTTTTAATATTTTTAAAAGTGTAAGCGATCTCCCTGAGGCAGCACTTAGCATCAGGGAGATGTGCGCTCTTTCGTGCGCATGTGTGAAAGAGTGCACTCTTGCTTTTGGGGAATCCCCCCCCACCTGCACAGGAAGCGCATAGCGCTTCCCATCGGGCGTCACACTGGGCGGGCCTTAATTGGCCCGCCCACATAAAATGGCGGCAAGGCCCGCTTCTCCGGTGGGTCGGGCTGGGTCGGGCCCGCCCACCCGACAGGCAGAAAATTCTGCCCAATGGGTGTGAGATGCTCTCAATTATTGCAACAAGTTAATCAATTTTTACTTTTTTTTTAACAGTTTTTGGGCAACAAATTTAAAACTTTGCCTGTCAGCATGTTACCCACCTATTATCAGTATGCTTTCCATTAAAACACAACCACATATCATATAAAATAGATAGATATAATTTTCTTTTCTCAAAATCCTTTCTGAGGAAAAAAGTCAAAAGATCTTGAAACATGACAAGGTCATTTAAGACTTCTTTGAAATGTGGGAGAGTAATGCCTGATGTGAGGGAATAGCCAATGCTACTGGGGTTGGTAATAATGAGTGCTTATGCTAAGTAATCAGACCATTGTATCTCTAATTTAATAACTTGAGTTATTTAAATATCAAAAATCACCAGCTCCATGCTTGTTTCTTCCTAGACTCAGTTTTAGAAAGCACAATGGGGGCATAGTGGGTACACAATGGCTATTGAATTGGGCAATTTCAGAGACATGGAGAGATTGGCAGGACCAATCAAATGCTCAGAGAATGGGGAGAATCTTGATGACAGAGTCTTGACAGCTGGAGAATTTCTGAAACATGGGCAGGGGTTTTCAGTTCTGGTTTGGGAATCCGGCGGCTTATCAGTTCTAAGCTCTGACTGTGCACAAATTCCAGACACACCTACCTGTATTTCTAAAGGACCGGGTCAATCAATGGCAAGGAATGGGCTCACTGTCCAATTAAAGACAGCATGTGGGCGCTCAAGGTTGGAGGGCCAACGAGAGACCCCCCAGCACTGACACATCAGCAGCCCCAGATCCATGATCGAGAAAGAGAGGGTGCCACAAGACGAACCTTTTCTGATGTGAGTCCACCATGGTTGCCTGGCCATGGTCCTGGCCAATGTCTTTTGTCTGCAAATCCCAGTAGACACGGGAATGGAGTCTTAATAGGCCCTAAAATTGGCCCTAATTTGGCTTCAATTCAGTTTCAACCTGTAAATCCTTCCAAAGCAAGCCAATAGCAGGCGGTAAGATCGAGAGACTCCTGGTCAGACATGTGACAGAAAGAAAATTGGAGCTTCCACCATCATTGTTCTGACTATTATTATGCTGGACTACAACATGCATGTAAAAGTATATGCTGCCACAGCAACTCAGATTCATACGAGGGGGGGGATTGGGTGGAAGGCTTGGGGGGCTTTGGCTCAGTTGGCTGAACGGCCGGTGTGGATCACATTGGTATCAACAGCATGGGGTTTGATCCCCGTTTCATCTAGGGTGGATTTGGGACCTGCCCCCTTACCTTGCCCGTGGTGGAGGTTATGGCTCTATGGGTAGGACCTGCCTCCGGGCAGAGAACTGAAGAAGAAAGAGGGTGAAGTGATTTTGAAGACAAGACCAACCTTGTGTTACAAAGTATAAAACATATAAAAAAGTGAACAATACTTGCAAATTTGAAGTTTACAGAATTAAGCTTAATCAAGATTGATGAAATAAATCTATTATATTAGCCAAATTGTGTCATAAATCACTTCAAAAAGTTCTTGGTTTTCTCCAAATGTCAACGCTCACACTCTTGACTCTTCAACTTAGTTGTGAATGGTATCTTCTTTTAGTCAAGGTGTTAAACCAAAGTCCCATCTGTACAATATCCTAGGACACTTTTCAAAGAAGCGGGGAGAGTTCTCCATCTGTCCTGCAATCAAAGACAAACAATTTAACTGGCCATTCTTCCCTTCACTTTTTCTGGGGCTTTACTGACTTCAAATTAGATACCTTCCTTGCCTATGTATCAGTTATTACACTTCAAAAGTAATTCATTGGCTGTGAAATGCTTTGGGATGTCCTGAGATTGTGTTAAGCTTTAAAAGAGATGCAAGTTCTCGCTTTCCTTTCTACGCATTATTCTTGGCTACAAATACAATGGACAGATGTAGGAAATATCATGGTTCTCATTGCCATAGCAACACATTATTGCCTATTATGTCAAATCAGTAACCAGGTCTTTTAATGATCGTTTCGAATGTTCTCTGTATCATTAAGTATTGGCACATAATATATATTGCAAATCCAGTCTCTACTATTAGTTGTTTGACAACCAAGGTAGGGCCCATTGACCTGTTGGTTCATCACTAAGTGGTGATAATCTGTGAAGCCCAGGTATGAACACTCATTCTGCACAGACGACTTTCCACTGTGCTCTATTTTTAGACAGATCTGAAATAGACAGATTACTGACTTTCTAAAATAACATGCAGAGGAATACACCAGAAATCAAGCAGTCATTTGGAAATGTTCCTAATTGGAAAATACATCCCAATAGTTTTTAATAGGAAGGTTTGTGCTTTAATAATTGGACAGTAGCTTATGTACAACACAATTACAGAGATTCAATTGAATTCCCTAATTAGGCATAATGGAGGGGACCCTGCTTGTTAGCTAGTGGAACTTGGCAGATAACCACCAAATCCTGAGCTGACAAGCAAGGTAAACAATCTCCCAGACATCAGAGTGAAGTTGAGTACAGCACAAATCACATAACTCGAGAAAGATTGAGTACAGTTTATGAGGCTGATTTACGTCAGACAAAAGGGGATTGGTGAGGACTGCGGAATAAGCAATGTCATGCAGAAAGCTATTGGCTATGAAAGTTCCAGTAGACAGCAGACAATGGAGATTTTACTCTGTGTCAATGTGGAAAGGGTCATGACAAATTGGAAAAACATGCAAGGTTATATTTTCAGAACTGTGCTAACCACTCAGGGGAAAATTGTAATTTGTTCTTCAAAGTCTGTAGATCTTCCTATCTCATACATCTTATAATGATACAAAACAGGAAGGGACATTACAGTGATAGGTAACACCATTTCTATTCCTTGTTATTATATTCTTCTACATTAATATTTACTCCCAGCTCAACAGTACACGGAAGTTGGAATGAAAGGGGTAGAGTTACCATTTTGGGTGTAAGTGGCAATCTGGCTGCAAATTGTGCTCAAAATTGAGCTAGCTTTCTGAACTGAATTTTTCACTCAAGTTTCCACTTAAACTCATATGCACATTGCTCAACATAAAATCCCCTATGAACCAGAACAAATGGGTACTGTTTTTGAATGTAATTATTAATTTGTTTCCTTGCATTTAAAAAAAAGATATGTTGAAGAGTGTTGCAGTCTTTTAAAATAGCTGAAAATGGGTTTAATACAAAAAAGTATTTTTAATCAGTGTCTCATCCACCATGTGTTAGTAATCTGATTTTAAAAATCAAGCAAGGACTTTGAAGAATTATACAGAACAATTTACTAGTTTCATTGAAGTTCTCTGCTTCTTAGCAACCACAATAACTTTTCTTGCTTAAAAGTTGTTTTCATTAAAACAATTGCCTATTAGTATCATTGCACTTTAAAAAAAAGCTTAATATTTAGAGCTCCCTCGAAAGCACTAAATTTGGTGCAATTAGCAGGAATTGACTATAGCCTGGGGATGTGGCCAGTTTTGTGGGCGGGGCTAGCTTCTAATATAATGTTATTTAAAGCAGCACACAGAAATGTGGAAACTCTTCTTGCGCTGGACATAATTTACACTCAAAATCCCTCGATCTTTTTGTGTTGGCTTCGTTGACTTCTAAAGTGTTTAAACAGCTGCAAACGTTTTTTGTCGAGATACAGATAAATAAAAGGGAAAAAAAGTTTCATAGCAACCGTTTTTATTTATTTACAGGAGAAGCGCCCTGTGCTGCAGCAAAGATATAGAAAGAATGTAAAATCACATGTGGTAAGAATGGGTTGACCAATTTGCTTCATGCACCTCGTGGAGGAAATCCCTCCCTCCGTCCCAGATGAGGCTTATTTTCTCTGGGGGAAAAATTACTTTCCCTGCCCTTGACTAGGCTGAGATGCACGACAGAGAAGGAGAGTGAGGGTTGGAAAGGGGCAGATGTGGCCATTTAAATTCCATTGGTTGGTAGATGGTGAACTGTTGGTGACTTTGTTGTAAATTTAATCCTGAGTGGACTCCCATAACTTTATATTTAGCATGAAATTTCACATAGGCTGATGTAAAAGTAGTTTTTCATGAACTATTCTGAAGTGTTTCCGGTAGCTTAATCTGTATTGCACAGCTTTCTATATCTTAATCTGTGACATAGTTTCCAAAGCCTAGACTGAAATGTAGTCTCTTGTAACAACAACCTGTATTTATATCACAAACAAAAAGAGAAAATGCTGGAAAACTTAGCAGGTCTAGCAGCATCTGTGGAGAGAGAAATAGAGTTGACGTTTCGAGTCCGTATGACCCTTGGGATTCGAAACATTAACTCTGTTTCTCTCTCCACAGATGCTGCTAGACCTGCTGAGTTTTTCCAGCATTTTCTGTCTTTGTTTCAGATTTCCAGCATCCACAGTATTTTGCTTTTATCAGCCTGTATTTATATAGTGCCTTTAACATAATAAAATGCTTCACAGGATTATAAAGGAAAATTTGGTACCTAAGGTTCTATTAGGACTGGTGGCCAAAGGCTTGGAGAAAGAAGAACGTTTGAAGGGACTTCATAAAGAAAAGTAGGGAGAAAATCCCAGAGTTTAGGCAGCTAAAGGCACAACCATCAATGGTGGAGCAATTAAAATTGGTGATGCTCAAAGAACCAGAATTAGAGGAGCGCAGATATCTCGGAGATTGGGGCTGCAGCAGATAGGGAGGGGAAAGGTTGTGGAGGGATTTGGAAATGAGGTGAGAATTTTAAGATCAAGCTGCTGTTTAACTGGGAGCCAATGTAGGTGATTGAGAACAGAGTTCATGGATGAATGGGACTTGGTGCGAGCAAAGACAAGAGTACCAGAGCTTTGGATGACCTCAAGTTTACTGAGGATAGAAAGTGAGAGGATGGTCACGATTTCATTGGAATAGTCAAGACTGGAGGTAACAAAGTCACGGATGAAAGGTTCAGCAGCAGATGAGTTTAGACGGAAATGGAATTGGACGATGTTATGGAGCTGGGAATAGAAGGTCTAAGTGATGAGCGGATATGTGGCCGAAAGCTCATCTTGAGGTGAAATATGACATGAAGGTTGTAAACAGTCTGGTTCAGCATCAAACAGTTGCCAGGGAGAGGGTTGGAGTCTGTATCTAGAGAAGGGAGTCTGTATTGGCATACAATGACAACTGCTTCAGTCTTTCCAATATTTAATTGGAGGGAATTTCTGCTGATTCAGTACTGGATGTTGGACAAGCAGAATGTTGACTCAGCGACAGTGGAGGAGCTGAAAGGTGAGGTAGAGCTGGGTATGGTCAGCATACATGTGTCACCTGACTGTGTTATCAGATGATGTCACTGAGGGGCAGTGTGTACATAGGAAATAGGTGGGGATGAAGGATAGATCCTTGGGGAGCACCAGAGGAATGGGAAAAGAAGCCATTGCAGGTGATTCTCTCGGTGGGATTTTTCACCCACGGCTGGGATCATCTGGTCCCACTGAAAGTCAATTCCCAGAATGAAAGAACTATTCAGACCAGTATTGTAAATTCCCAGTTTTTAACTAGCATTCCATGTTAAAGTATATTAGATAAGTTCGGACCAGTATTCTAAATTCCCAGATTTTACTGGTTTTCCCTTCTGGGATTCGGCTGGGCTGCCGAATCTCCCATGGTGACTCCCGCCAGGATGGGGCCAGAAAACCCTGGCCTCTGGTTACGATTATATAGATAAGAATGGACGCAGAAAATGCAGTCCCACCCAGCTGGATGATGGTGGAAAAGTGTTGGAGGAGGATGCTGTGGTCAACCCTGTAAAAAGGCTACAGGCTGGTTGCTAAGAATGAAGAGAGATGGTTTCTCAATATCAGAGTCACATAACCTAATCTTTCAAGTAGTTTCCTATAGCCAAGCATATTCTTGATGTAGTAAGTGATGGGTAGTTCTGCACCTGTGCCCCGGAATACTAACATTTAAGTGGAAGAGAGATCCACTAGCAGGGGAAGTGCTTTATGAAGTTTGACTTGATGACATTCTATACATTTATTAAGATTGATACTGAATTTAAGGGTGAGGCAACAGCAGCTTTCATGGCTCCTGCATGAAATGCAGCTCTGCTTGAAGTTCTGGCCACTCTTGTGTTTCTTCAGGATTTAGCAGAGTTATCGTTTCAGTGGGCAGGCATCTGGGCTGTCATCCTGAGCAATTTAAGACCAAGTCAATATTGCTGCAGAGATTGGTCATGATATTCCCCATCCACCTCCCTCTATAAAGGTTTACAAACCCTCATTAGTTACAGACACAAATCTTTGCAATTAAATTTGATTCTGTGACACAGCACCGAATCACAAGTGGCCAGCACTTCAACCAGACGTGTTTGCATTCAATGTTTACATTCATCTCATTTGTACACAGAATCAGCTAGTCAAGGTGTTTCTTCTTGGAGCCCATGATCTCGTGTGTGGTGGCTTTGCAGACGGTTACGAGACATATTGCATGGACGCTGTAAATTAAAGTCAAACTTTTATTTAGCCTGAATTTCCAATATTCACTGTTCCAAGGCAAATCTCCCCAAAATATCGAGGAGGACTATCAGTCAGTCTTTGAATGGATGGGCTGTGGAGCAAAGTTTGTCACCCTCCTAGAATCCATTGATTGGGAGGCGAGTGGCTTTGGCCTGCGAGGCGATGAGTTTTCCCTGCAGCCTTTTGAGTAGGAGGAGCATGTTCCTTCAGCGAGTGGACTGTTAAAGGCCATCAATCAGAACAAGCTTCATCCAGGATTCCTATTCTTTCACCAGCTTTTCAAACCGCCCCGGCCACGGCACAGAATCAAATCTAATTGCAAAGATTTAAGCCCGTAACTAATTAGAGTTTGCAGAGCTTAAGGTAGGTGGGGAAAATCGTGGGCAATCTTCCTCTACAGCAATATTGACTTGGTCTTTTCGGTGCTCAGCGGGACAGCCCAGTTGCATGCCCACTGCAAAGACTCTGCTGAATCCTGAAGTATTTTTATTAAATGCAATTTTTTTCCCCTAAACATCAAACAGACCATTAAAACACAACTGTGACAGGATAGTAGTAAACATCATAACCTACTGAGCAGGCATTAGCAGGGCTATAAATAGATAATACGATTTGGATCAGAAAGGGTCCTCAGGCAGCGAAAGGAGGCTGTGCAGGCAGGGTAGGTAGTTTCATGATTATCAGGACGATTTAATGAGCTGCTGTGTGTCAGTAGGGTTAGTGTGGAAGTGAAAATCTCCATGTAGGTTCTCAAACAGATTTATTAATAAGCACTTTAGTTTTATGTAAGAATCTCATGTGCTTCCTTAGTCAATATGAAGAACCAGGTATTCTCTTTAGTCATAAAAGTGCTTGTAAAGGAATAAAATTTGATTGGAAAATTAGTCCCAAACTGAAATTACTGTCATAACATTTTATGTGGTTTAGTACAGTTATAAATGTAGAAATGATGAGGATTCATGTTATGTGAACGCTTCACACAGTCAACAACAACATCTTGTATTTATAAAGCATCTCTAACATAGAAAAACACCCCAAGATGCTTCAGAGAGACATAGTTAAAACAAAAGGATGATCAAAAGCTTAGTCAGAGAAGCGGATTTTTTTTTAAAAAAGGAAAAAACTTGCATTTATATAGTGCCTTTTCATGACCATCAGATATCTCAAAGTTTTTTAAAGCCAATTACGTGCTTTTCGAAGTGGAGTCACTGTTGTAGTAAATGTAGCAGCCAATGTTTCCACAGCTAGCTCCCACAAACAGCAATGTGATAATCACCAGATAATCATTTTTTCAGATGTTGATTAAAGAAGGAGAGGAAGATGGAGAAGCACAGGGATTTAAGGCAGAGTGTAAATAACTGAAGGCACAGCTGACAATGGTGAGTGAAGGGAGAGTGGGATAGACAAGAATTTAGAGTTTATGGGTGTGGATGTAGAAGGTTGTAGAGAGAATCGAGGCCATGAAAGGATTTAAATACAAGGATAGAAATTTTGGGCACTTGGGTATCTGTGAGCCAATGTAGGTTAGTGAGCAAAGTAATACTGGTGAGTTTGTTTTTTTATTAATTATGTGATGTGGGTATTTCTGGCTAGGCCAGCATTTATTGCCCATCCCTAATTGTCCTTGAGAAGCTAGTGGTGAACTGCCTTCTTGAACCGCTGCAGTCCATGTGGTATAGGTACACCCACAGTGCTGTTAGGAAGGGAGTTCCAGGATTTTGACCCAGCGACAGTGCAGGAATGGCGATATATTTCCAAGTCAGGATGGTGAGTAGCTTGGAGGGGACCTTCCAGGTGATGGTGTTCCCAGCAGTGAAAGAGTTGTGAAAAGTGATGGAGAACTAGTTGTTGTCAGTGTACATACATGTAGAGGCTGATCCCATGATGCTGTTGCCAAGGGATAATAAGTGGATGAGAGAGAGAAGGGGCGGCGGTGCCAAGATAGATCTTTGAGGGACTCTGCAAGCAACAGCGCAATGGATGAAAGGGGAGCCATTGCTGGAGATAATCTGCCATAAAACATATGAACAAGAGTGGAACCACTCAAAGAAGGCTGGACAACAGAGAAGATACATTGGAGGAGGACGTATAGTCAACCATTTCAAAGGCTACATAGAAGCTGGGAAAGGATGAAAGTGTCATAGTTATGAAGGAGATAATTTGTGACTTTGGTTAAGGCTGTTTCAATCCTGGGTTGTTACAAAGATATCTGAAATACCCAGCCTAATGGAAAATAAGGTTGATAGATGGGCAGAACTGTTGAAGGTTGATAGTAGAGAAAAGGAGCCAGGGAAAATTCATAAAAATTCTAATAGTCACAGACCCATTTATTTTATTTGGATTTATAGCTCATAAAATAATGGAAGGAGGAATATGATAAAGTTGGGTACAAAATTCAGCTAGTTTGCTGTTGCGCATCTATCAAACTTCTTATATGAATAAAAAGGTATTATATGTCCTGGACATGGATTGGTTAAAAAGGAAGAGGCCGCTACTGTGTTATTCAATCTCTTCTCCCTCACATTGAAAGACTCAATACATTTTAGTTTGTTCTGGTTCATCAATGTGTAGTCTGCTCTAATTAAGGCTGATAAGCTGCATTCTATTTATCTAAAGTCAAATCTAAATTAATAAGTGCTACATAATACTTCAAAATTGTCGAGATGCTCATGCTATGTGTCTAAGTATCCAGATTTTAATGACTCTATGAAAAATGATTTGACTTAATGGCATATTCAACATCAATTTTCATCTGCTAATCATTCCCGATCTGACATCTTTACTTTAATTGACCTGCCACCTTTTCCTATCAATCTTAAGAGACGCAATCAGATCACAATGATAGACATGTTTTAAGTGCTTGTGATTAATTGTACGCTTTGCATTAAAAACTAAGATGAAAGTATACTCAGTTCAAAAGACATCTATAATATGCAGATGAATGACTAGCTTCTCAGGCATTTTAAGTTAAATACCTTTTCATTCTCTCACCAGTTTTTTCATATCTATCCATCTCTTTCACAGGCATTTGGCTTCTTGCTGGCTTATACTTCGATCAATGGCAGTCATCTTCTGATACCTTATCCAAGAGTAGGGTGCTGTAGTGGCAGCTCAGATAGAAGTCATTCAAGCTCAGCTTGCTGTCATGCATCCCCAGACTGCTGCCATCACTGGGGATACCAGTATTCAAGGGTTTTTGGGGTCTCACAGCAGTTTGATAACCTGTCCTCTAACAGGTTACTAGGATTACTGAGAGACTGCCCCAGAGAGCGGTAGTAGTTCAATGGAGTATAAACCTGCCTTCTTTGCTTAGGATGATAACATTTGTCCTCCCGTCCCTGCCACTCTGCCTATACCCTGGCTGCAAGCATGGGCTGGTTGGATATGGTCTGTACTTTGCCCATTGGGTACGGTGTATACTTTTCCCCAGCCCATTCTTACAAAACTCAAAACACAGTGTCCAACATTAGAAGTGATTCCACAATTGGAGAACATTTGCTAAATAATCCTCGGTGTGCTAAATATTATGCTGGCAACCAATTTAAGATTGTCAGTCGGTCTCACAGTGTGGTGCTTTTGTGTGTACTGGAAGCTACATATATTAATGCGCAGGGCCCTGTTCTTTGCAGACAGAAAGAACATGTACACATATGGTGCCTGTTTCAGCTAAACAAAATAACTGACAGCCATTTGCTGGTTCATTCCTCAGGGAAATGCCTTGAACAATCAGAGTCAGCTGCCTGGTTTAAAATTTCAAACAATGCTTGGCATTTAACTGTCAATCAGCACTAACTGGTGCATTCTCCATGGCAACTCCTCTACCAATCAGTGTGCACTTTACAACTAAACAGCAGTCTCTTCTCATGCTGCTTCCCCTGATTTTGATATTCTTGTGATTGTCCTGATGTGTGCAAGATGAAAAGCTTTGACAAAATGTCTTTTTTCAGACTATACTGTTCTTTTTGCTGGCTCTGAAAAGAAACTGCAAAAGATTCTGGACAGAGTAGTGAATGAAAGTGAGAAGAATGGGCTGAGCATAAATTGTAAGAAAACAAAATGCCTAGTAGTATCCAAAAAGAAAGTCAAGCCAGAATGTAAGATCACAGTGAAGAATGGAAAGATCACACAGGTAGACTAATTTTGTTACCTCAGAAGTATGTTAACATTGGATGGAAAGTGCAACCAAGAAATAAGATGAAGGATTGGAATGACGAAAGATGCGTGTGAAAAAATGAAAAAAGATCATAATCAACTGAAAATTAGCCATGAAAACAAAGCTAAGAAACCTGGAATGCTACATCACCAATTTTGACATATAGAAGTAAGTGTCAGAAGATCAGTGAAGCAATGCAGAGAAGAATTGAGGCAGCAGAGTTGTGGCTTTTAAGGTGAATAATGAAGATATTTTGGACAAGTCACACTACAAATGCTATTAAAATCTGAGACCAAAAGAACTCTGCTGACTCAGGAAGGGACAGTTGGAATTTCTTGGGCAAGTAGTAAGAAATCATGATTTATAAAGTCTGATGCTGATAGGAAAGATCAACGGTAAAAGATATTGAGAGACAAAGAATGATCTTTCTGAAGAGTTTTGCAAACTGGATGAATATGCCACCAATGAAGATGAGCCACGCCACTACAGCAGGATTAACATGGAGGTCCATTAATGCCGTTGCCCTCTTAGGTCATGATACCTGAAGATATCTATATTCACGCATTTCTGGTATCATCTTTATAAATCTTCTCTGCGCCCTCTCTGGCACCTCGATATCCTTTTTATAATATGGCGACCAGAACTGCATGCACTCTTAAGTGTGGTCTAACCAAGGCTCGATACAGGTTTAGCATAATCACCCTACTTTTCAATGTTATTCCTTTAGGAATAAAGCCTAGTGCTTGGTTTGCTTTTTTTTCATGACCTTGCTAACCTGTAGTGATTGGTGTATTTGTACTTTGTTCCTCTATCTCACTTAGATGAGCACCTTCCAAGTAACAAATTACTTCTCTGTTCTTCCTACCAAAATGTAATACCTCACATTTATTTGTGTTGTACTTCATTTGTCAATTATTTGCCCACTTTGCAAGTATATTAATGTCCTCCTGTAATTTGTTGCAGTCTCCTCGGTATTGACCATCCACCATTGCCCGCATGAGCACAATTTGGTGTCATCAGTCCTAAATTTAGAAATTGTGTTTTTGATTCCAAAGTTCAAATTATTGATGTAAATTGTGAACTGCAAAGGTTCCAACACAGATCCTTGTGGAACACCACTTCCCACCTTCTGCTGCTCTGAATATATACCCTTTACTCTCACACTGTGCTTTCTGTGCTGAAGCCAGCTAGCAATCCATTTTGCAATCCTTTCCACATGCTTGATATTTTAATATATCACTAAATATATTTTTACGTCAGCTAAAATCCTGTGGTAACTTGAGTGGTCCACAAATAATGATGGGATAGTTAACATTTCCTAGGAAGAAGTGAATAGATGCAATGGGATGCGTACCCCTGACACATTCTGCTGTCAAATGTAGGAGACATCCGTCGACAAACCAATCAGTCAGACTAAGATAAGATAGAAAGCAGATGGAAATGCAGCTAAGATAGTTTATGATTACCAATGCATCTCAATCAGAATGAACAACAGAATAAGTTTGACTAAGTCTAAAATGTGAAAGTAATACAATTAACAGGAAGTAAACTTGTTTAGAGGGATATTGGGAAAGTACAGAAAAATTAAAAAATGAGCGTAGCTGAATA
Source organism: Cetorhinus maximus (assembly GCF_964194155.1). Lineage (NCBI taxonomy): Eukaryota > Metazoa > Chordata > Chondrichthyes > Lamniformes > Cetorhinidae > Cetorhinus > Cetorhinus maximus. The sequence goes on from NC_135884.1 coordinate 60,792,321, forward strand.
TCGTAAGGAAGAGAATGCAACAACCTTGAGAGTATGGATAAAAAGGCAGCACATGTAATTCACTGGAACAGCCTCATGAAGTGACCTGAGTTGTTTACTTGTGAGTATAAGCAATCTGGAACCCATTATGCTCTAGTATTTTGAGAGAACAGCTCATTCTGTCTTCATTGCCTGATCTGGCTGAGTTGTCCTGGATTGTGATTATAATGCCTATCCTGAAGATCCTTTATGAATAGGTTTTATGGCTTTGAGATATAACTGTCTCTATATATCCATGTATGCTACTATCCCAAGCTAATGTGGCCTTTAGACTAATAAGTTTATGTTTTGAGATTTCTTGAACTGACCAGGTGAAAACAGATGTACTCTGGCCAACAATCTGGCGAGCACAGAAGCGGAAAGTCCTGGCTCCAGTCTCCACAATGTATAACCACTGTGCTCTTTCATTATTGAAATATTTCAATATTTCAGTATTATGAAGACACAGAGACAGCACATCACTGTTGTTACATGAGTTAACAGAGTGTCAGAAATATGCATTCTTGGTCCTCGATGCTGATCATGCTAAGTATCTCATGGAAAAATGGCCTCTTCTCATACGCTGCCCAAACTGAAAATACCAGTGTTTAAACAAATTGGAAAAAAATACCTTCTCCAGTGAGATCTTAACTTTTTGACTTTGTCCTCATCCATCAATATGATATTGTAATTTAAGTGCCAAACCTTTTACATCTGAGGAATATGAATATTATTCCTCAGAGGTTTGAGTCACACACTTGACACATGCATCTCATTTAGATAAGGTTAAGATAACAGCCCATCATATTATTTTTTTCTTCTTGCTAAATGATGCACAGTGGGGCCAACATTTTTTCAGTTCTTCTCCTGAGGACTACTCACTTGAAACATTAAATGGATGGTGAAGTCTGAATATTTCAATAATACAGCCCTTAGACAACCTCAAATACAATAGAAGTGGTAGCGTGGAATCTGTTTTCAATTCCATAGGTGATCTTTTATCTAGCTACATGCTACATCTGCTGGTCTGAATCACATTTACAGCAAATGTTACAAACAATCATTGCTTCCACGTAAATGACAGTATTATTCTATTGCAGATAATTAAAGTATTAGTGCTGTGGTATGAATCTACACAGTGGTGAACTCAAGCTATTAAATTCATATTGAAAATCATACTGTTATTTGACATTTAAAATATGGTGGCCCCACAAATGTTGACAGTTGGTTTTCATATTATGACCTGTCTACTATTTCACATTTTGAAATATCTTGCTATGTAGTATTTCTGTGAAGAATGTCTAGTGGGGAGGTTTACAGACAATGTGCTAGAGACACCATTTTCTGTGAAACCTTTCTTTTCTAACCCAACTCAGTTTTATAAGACATCATTGCATAAAGGGTTAATAGCTAGAGTGCATCGTCGGTGATGTCAAATGGTGTCACATCACATGTAACTGGAACCTGAGGGAAGATGATTCTGATGGAGTCCTGCTAAAGCCTGTCTCTGTAAATAGTCACTGAATGTTCACCAGTTTGCAACAGCATGGTTTCCAGCTCTCTTCTACCAATGGCACTCGGAATCTGGTCGTGATGATAGTACAATCATCATAATTTATGCAAGGAATTACAATATTGCTGATGTTAGTGGCTCAACCAAAAACACCAAAAAGCCCTGATAATCTGGCTGCTCATTCATTCACTGTTTGTGGGAACTTGCTGAGCAGAATTTGACGATCATATTTGTCTATATAACAACGGTGACTCCATTTCAAAAGTATTGGTTTTGTTTGGTAAGGGTTCCAAAGGAAATGGAGCAAAGGCAGGATAATGAAGTTGAAATGACAGTCGCCTATGATCAAATTGAATGGTGGAGCAGGCTCAAGGGATCAAATGGTTTACTGCTGTTCCTAATGTTACTATGTTGCAATATTTCTGGCTGTTAAGTACTTGTGAGAATGTTTTAAAGCACTATATAAATGCAAATTCTATCTTTGATATTGTCACAATGTTCCTGTTGTTCTGTGCTAGTGAGCGCAGCAAATTTACTGCCCCTGCAACTGAGATTGGAAAGCAACTCCATATTTTGCAAACTTGTGGGGACCCAAAATGTGCTTTCCCTTATATTTCAATTAGGTTAATATTTTTCTGCATCCACCTATCCTATGAACTGCAAATACTGATCACTCCACGACTGAATAATGAAGCTACCTGTGGACAGGGACATTTATTGCACATACAGACATGAGGACAGCAGGTTGTGGATCCATGCAGATGCAGGTGAAAAGGCTTTAATAAGGCTCTGTTGTCTGCATTCTAAGAGTACCTGAGTGTTATTTCATTTACTTGCGGCTCACTGAGATTTTCTGTCATACTCTGCTCCTGCCTTCCTTCATTATAACAGTGAAATATAATGTTGGAACTTGGGAATTTTGTTAATCATGCCTTTTATTTGCATTTACTGTGTCTGGAGATAGTATAATGAGAATGCTGAAGTGATTTAATTCATTACTTAGCTTTAGAGAATCATTTTTGTTTCTTCGTTATATTTTTTTAAATGGAGGAGGTAAAAATACTTGAGTTTTATTTTCACAAGCATGCTATATATGGCCATTAAATCAAAAGTAACCATCATCCCCCCTAATCATTGCCTTCCTCTTTGGCTGCTGACTGGCTTCAACCACTCCCTATCATTACCCAATAGAGTGCCACACCATCGCTATGAATGATGAATCAAAGGCTATGTTAATAAGAAGGTATCATAGATTACTTTATTAATAAAAAAATGTTATCTAACATAGTATTATTTTACCTTACAGATGCACTGATGTGGACAGGGCGTAGTCCTGCTCTAGGTAACTATTGTGGATAACTTGTATGAGTGCCCGAGACTACAGTTTGAGTTTTAGCTATTCATTGCTAGATTTCATAACCCAAAAGAGAGTTGTTGTGGCAGCGGGCAAATGGGCTCGCACTCTCATCCATGTTTAGGCTTCTCTCCTAGCAGTTATACTCATAGAATTGAAGAATCATAAAACACAGTAGAAGGCCTCTCAGCCCATGCTGCCTTTCCTGGTATCTCCTCATGAATAATTGATTCAGTCTGTGAACTGTTTGGGATATTTTACAATGTTAAAAGCTATTTAAATGCAATCTGTTGTTGGTGCACATTCTTTGAAAGAGCTATCTAAATAATTCCACCACCCCGCCCCCCTCACCCGCCATGTCTAGCCCTGCACTTTTTTTTCCCTTTCTCCAGTATAAATCCAATTCCCTTTTGAATGTTACTTTTCAATCTGCTTTCACCACTCTTTCAGGTGGTGCATTCTGGTTTTAAATCCCTTTACTTTTGAGCTGCAGTCTTCAAGAGTTGCATGATATTGAAATTCATGCATGGCACAGTGAGTGTCAATGCCAGTTGAATGCATGGAAGACATCACAGTCAAGTCTTATTTAGTCCATGCTTACTATCCTCACAAGCAGAGATCAGTCAATAGTAATCAGATGCAGGAGCTGTGGCCAATTCCCCCCCTCCTTAATCCAAGGTGTCAAAGCATGCAGATGAGCCCTGAGCATCATACCAGGCCAGTGGTGACCAACAAAAGCACCTTGGACTGTGAATGAAATCTGGGACCTCTTTGTTCAATAAACTAGTTGAGCCTTCAAGGTCAGCTAACTCTGTTGGGATTCACATTTTGGTCTCTAGGAATGCAGCATTGAAGAAGTAAATGAAGGTATTAATTTTCTCTTTCCAACAATACATTGAACCGAATCATAATTTTCCACTTAAAGTCAATTAGTTAAAATGACCGTGGATTTAACATTTTTCCACAAAATAAAATAGTATGTATTTCTCCAATGAGTCTGAGAATGGTAATCTATAAGCAATAAATTTACACATCAGCTCCAGTCAGCACCACGTAGGAAACAAATTTTGTATTTTATAGATAAGCTAGTGAGTGCACTATATTCTGTATATTTCATATATAGCATTTCTGCACATGCGGGTTTAAAACTTAATGTTATGTTATGCTCATCAAGGTAAAGGATCTTAATGCTGGAGTCTGAATACTCAAAGCTTTATTCAGCTGTTAAAATAAATAAATTAATAGGTTACAATAACGGTCATTAGAGAATAAACCCTCTGCTATCAATAGCAAGTGCCTCCAGTTAATGTGTATAATTAGATACAGAGTAAAGTTCTGGGGCATAATTCTGCCTTTGTACAACATTGTAAAGTGGGTGATAGCAAATTGGCAGCCATATTTACAGCTCTGTTAATTGCTAATTCCATTAAGGTTTGCCACCTGTTATTACCTCTTTTACACTATCGTACAAAGTCATAACTACCCCTCCCCGTTGTTACGTAAAATGTGCCTCAGCTCTCCCACCCCCAATCCCAAAAGAACACACCATACTCCAAGTCTGGTATTTTCCCCCTTCCCAGATCAATCATCCTTTGGACTTTCGGAGTAATATTGCCAATCAGTGTTGAGTTTTGTAAGCCTTTCCACCATCTACAAGGAACAAGTCAGGAGTGTGATGGAATACTCTCCACTTGCCTGGATGAGTGCAGCTCCAACAATACTCAAGAAGCTCAATACCAGCCAGGACAAAGCAGCTGTGTTAATGTGTTAATTCCACTTGGGCTCAGATCTAACGAACAGGAAAGCTTGCATAGCGTATAAACATACACACTGATCTTGCAAAATCAAAAAAGCATTATTCTCGGATCATTAGACAGAAGTTTCATCATTGCATTACTGATGAATATATCACAGGGTGGAATTGTCCCAGATTTGTACTTAAGTGTGGTAGCGGGCGGGAAGAATGACACTTTACCCGCCAGCCGCAATGGTGGCTTTTCACGCCGTATCACCCCAAACCCGCCGCATTAATTATGCATTCCCGGGAAACATGCCGTTTCCATGGCGGGCAGACTCCAATTCACCTGCCACGCTGTCATCTCATTGCTTCATCACATTGCTTCATCACATCAGGCAGCACATTTAAAATACAGCCACACTCAGTGCTTCCAGCCCAAGACTGCAGCAAACATGACATGGCCCCGAAAGGCAAGAGGACTTCAGCCCTCGAGCGCCTTTTGGACGCCGTGGAGGCCTGCAGTGATGTCCTCTAAACCCACTCTGGCTGCAGGAGGGGCAGCAACATTACTACTATGGCTTGGTAGGTGATGGCAGTAGGGACCAGTGTCAATGTTGCACAGAAGAGGTCGGCCATCCAATGCAGATAGCGGATGGTGCCATCCTGCCAGGGTAAGGCAACCATCTCATCACTCTAAACTCACACACTCGACCATCATACATTCACTGGCATCTCACTCACTGCCAACTCAAGGGACATCACCGCCCATTCTCACACACACCCTCACATCTCCATCTGGCCTCATCTCCCCTGGAGACTGCCTCCTCAGCCCTCGCCATCTTGAGGTCACTTTCACAGTCAACATGTGCCCCCACATACACCCTGCTATACCCTCCTTCCCCAGTACAGCCCTCATCCTGCAGCCTCTTCCCTTACCTGAGGCCACTTCTCCCCCTTCCCCAAGCAAGCCCTAGCCCTGCAGCTATACAAAGCCGCCCACATATGCCTGATCTGGTGGGTAGAGATCTGCCCATGAGCCCCCCCTAAAAGTGATGTGGTGCTGCATGTGAAGCCTGGTGCTGATGACTGCGAGTGCTGATGAAGCCAGGTAGACAAACAAACCTTGAAGCCCCAAGCGAAGTGCAGCCCACCAAGTGCACGCCTTACATATGTTGTTGTGAAACACGTCGGCGTGTTTTCCCACCGACGTGGGTGGATGATCCAACCGGGGGGGTGGTGGGGGATGAGTTCTACGGGTTGGCCTGGTAATGATATGCTGATGTATTACAATGAGGTTCCCAAAGTCCGATGGCAGAGAATACAGACTGCCATCGACACGCTGAACAGAAGATCACAAACTGGTTTCACGACGTCGTCAAACCGATTTTTGGCCTTCTCGACATATTGTCTGCTCATGCCACTGAACATGACCAACGCCAACAGGCACAGAAAATCCCGGCCACTGTCTATGCCCAATGTACCATCTTTTGATGTGCATTTGGAACAATCATTTGTCTTCCTACATTTGCAAAAGTGACTGTAATGTTTTGAAGGTGCGATGGTAGATTTACCATCACAGATTACAAAATGGAAAAGGCCTTACTGCTCCACTATGGCAGTGAAGCACTAAACGATAATTTTAAGACACATACCTGAGCAAAATGACTAGTATTGAACTAAAAATGCACAAACAACATATTTCACACCCAAGAAAAATACAATATATGAAACAATGGTCTTCCAATGCATTAAGCAAGAAGCAAACGTGTGACAAACATCTAGTTCATAGTTCATGTTAATATGTTAGAAGTAATTTTTAGTTCTGGGAAAATTAAAGTTTAACTGTAGAAAGTGGGTTAAATGCAACTAATGCAGCTTGGAGTCTGTTACACTTCAAAAGATGGGGCCATGTTGACTTAAAGGATTAACAGCTAAAAAGATAAGATCATAAAACAGCTGAAGGGCTTATTTGGCTGGAGAATTGGAGATGATGTGTCTGCATTGCTTGCAAAGAAGTGCAGTCCAGAGAGATGTTTTGTTTTGGGAGTTAGAGCTAAATTAGTTTTAAAGCATTTCAGTGAATCACAAAAGGCTATGTTATCATAGAGATAGGTGGAGCTTAAGAAGTTTCTTTGGATTCAATTTATGTGAGCGTTCTGCAGCAGGCAAAGAGGCTACACCGAAATGGTGCTGTTGGTAACAGGCTGCATGGAGTTAGGGCTTGAAGAAGCATGGGAGCCATTGGTACAGTTGAGGGTTGCTGTTTGGATTTTCATGTGGTTTGCAGCTCACAGAGAAGCCCTTGCAGCCGATAGCAGGTTCCAGGCAGTTAGAGCTCAGAAAAGTCCAGGGAAGCTGAGAAGGTGGCAGAAGGTCACAGGCTCCATGGCGGAGATAATTAGAGCACAGAGAAGACCTATGGGAGCCCATTGGGAGCCATTTATAGCTCGGTCCAGCCAGGAGACTGGAGTTCAGAGAAACCCAGGGGAAATGCCAGCTTAGTGAAGCCAGTGGTCTGTGACAGAGTTGGGAGTGTGACAGTAATTAGAAACAGAATCACAGAATCACACAGTGCAGAAGAGGCCCTTCGGCCCATCGAGTCTGCACCGAAATGTGAGAAACACCTGACCTACCTACCTAATCCCATTTACCAGCACCTGGCCCAAAGCCTTGAATGTTATGAAGTGCCAAGGGCTCATCCAGGTACTTTTTAAAGGATGAGAGGCAACCGACCTCCACCATCCTCCCAGGCAGCGCATTTCAGACCGTCACCACCCTCTGGGTAAAAAAGTTTTTCCTCACATCCCCCCTAAACCTCCTGCACCTCACCGTGGACTTATGACCCCTCGTGACTGACCCTTCAACTAAGGGGTACAGCTGCTCCCTATCCACCCTGTCCATGCCCCCCATAATCTTGTGCACCTAGATCAACTTACCCCTCAGTCTTCTCTGCTCCAACGAAAACAACCCAAGTCTATCCAACCTCTCTTCATAACTTAAATGTTTCATCCCAGGCAACGTCCTGGTGAATCTCCTCTGTACGCACTCCAGTGCAATCACATCCTTCCAATAATATGGCAACCAGAACTTCACACAGTACTCCAGCTGTGGCCTCACCAAGGTTCTATACCACTCCAACATGACCTCCCTACTTTTGTAATCTATGCCTTGATTGATAAAGTCAAGTGTCCCATATGCCTTTTTCACCACCCCACTAACATGCCCCTCCGCCTTCAGAGATCTATGGACACACACGCCAAGGTCTCTTTGTTCCTCAGAACTTCTTAGTGTCGTACCATTCATTGAATACTTCCTTGTCAAATTACTCCTTCCAAAGTGTATTACCTCACACTTTTCAGGGTTAAATTCCATCTGCTACTTATCTGCCCATTTGACCATGCTGTCTATATCTTCCTGTAGCCCAAGACACTCAACCTCACTGTTAACCACCTGGCCAATCTTTGTGTCATCCACAAATTTACTAATCCTACTCCCCACATAGTCATCTATGCCATTTATATAAATGATGAATAGTAGGGAATCCAACACAGATCCCTGTGGTACGCCACTGGACACTGGCTTCCAGTCACTAAAGCAGCCTTCTGTCATCACCCTCTGTCTCCTACAACTAAGCCAATTTTGAATCCACCTCATCAAATTACCTGTATCCCATGTGCATTTGCCTTTTATATAAGTCTCCCATGTGGGACCTTGTCAAAGGCTTTGCTGAAATCCATATAAACTACATCAACTACACTACCCTCATCTTCACACCTGGTCACCTCCTCAAAAAATTCAATCAAAGTTGTTAGGCATGACCTCCCTCTGACAAAGCCATGCTGACTATCCCCGATAGATTCTCTCCTTCAGAATTTTCTCCAGTAGTTTCCCTACCACTGACGTGAGACTCACTGGCCCGTAGTTCCCTGGTTTATCTCTACAACCCTTCTTAAATAGTGGAACCACATTAGCTGTTCTCCAGTCCTCTGGTATCTCCCCCGTGGCCAGAGAGGAATTAAGGATTTGAGTCAGAGCTCCTGCGATCTCCTCTCTTGCCTCCCTCAGCAGTCTGGGACACAAATCATCCGGACCTGGAGATTTTTCCACTTTTAAGCCTGCCAACACCTCCAATACCTTGTCCCTCCCTATGTCAATTTGCTCAAAAACCTCGCAGCCTCTCTCCCCGAGTTCCATACCTTCATCCTCATTCTCTTGAGTGAACACTGATGCGATGTATTTGTTCAACACTCTACTGATGTCCTCTGGCTCCACCCATAGATTGCCCCCTTGATCCCTAATGGGCCCTACTCTTTACCTGGTTATCCTCTTCCCATTGATATACTTATAGAATATCTTGGGATTTTCCCTACTTTTACCAGCCAGAGCTTCCTCATATCCCCTCTTTGCTCTTCTAATTGCTTTCTTAAGCTCCACCCTGCACTGTCTGTACTCCACTAATGCCTCTGCCGATTTGCTCCCCTTGTACCTGCTAAAAGCCTTTCTTTTCCTTTTCATCGTATCCTGAATATCTCTGGCCTTCCATGGTTCTCTGGGCTTGTTACTCCTTCCTATCACCTAGAGGGAACATGTTGAGCCTGTACCCTCCCCATTTCCTTTTTGAATGCCCCCCCACTGCTCTTCTGTAGTTTCCCCCACAAGTAGCTGTTCCCAGTCTACCTTGGCCAGATCCTGCTTTATTTTACTAATTCCGCTCTGCCTCAATCCAAAACATTTTTTTGCAACTTGTCTATTTCTTTGTCCATAACAAACTTAAATTGTACCATGTTGTGGTCGCTATCACTAAAATGCTCGCCCACCACCACCTCAGCCACCTGTCTGGCTTCATTCCCCAGAATTAGGTCCAGCACTACGCCGTCCCTTGTTGGACCCTCTACATATTGGCCTAAAAAGTTCTCCTGTACACATTTCAAGAAAAATCCACTCCATCCAAACCCTTTACACCATGTCTACCCCAATTAATGTTGGGAAAGTTGAAATCATCAAATATAATTACCCTATTGTTATTGTTTTTACACACCTCCGCAAATTGTGCACATATTTGCTCCTCAATTTCCTGCTGACTATCTGGGGTCTATAATAAACACCTAACAATGTGGCTGCCCCTTTTTTATTCCTAAACTCTACCCACAAAGCTTCATTTGATGCCCCTCCAAGCTATCATCTCTCCTTATTGCAGTAACTGACTCCTTAACTAATAATGCAATGCCTCCTCCTCTTTTACCTCCTCCCCTGTCTCGCCTGAAGATTCTGGAATGTTGAGCTGCCAATCCTGCCCCTTCCTCAACCACGTCTCTGTGATGGCTACTATATCACAATTCCACATGTCAATTCTCACCCTTAACTCATCCGTTTTACCTATAATACTCCTGGCATTAAAGTAGAGGCCATCCAGCCTTGCCTTACTCCCTTGAAACTTAATGCAGCTGTACTCTCTCTGACTTGATTGTTTTACTGTATTATAATGTGTCCCTATTCTGCTAACATTCTGTGTCCCCTCCCCCTGCCGAATTAATTTAAATTCCTCCCAACAGCAGTAGCAAACCCGCCCACAAGGATGTTAGTCCCGCTCTGGTTTAGATGTAGACTGTCCCAATTGTACAGGTCCCAGCTCCCCCAGAAACGGTCCCAGTGATCCAGGAATCTAAAATCCTCCCTCCTGCACCAACTTTTAAGCCATGTATTCATCTGCGCTATTCTCCTATTTCTGTGTTCGCTAGCACGTAGCGCTGGGAGTAATCCAGAGATTACAACCCGAGAGATCCTGCTTTTTAGTCTACTGCCTAACTCCCTGAATTCTTGATGCAAGACCTCATCCCTCTTTCTACCTATATCATTGGTACCAACATGTACCATGACCTCTGCCTTATCACCCTCCCCCTTCAGGATGCCCTGCAGCCATGCAGTGACATCCCAGACCCTGGCACCAGGGAGACAACACACCATCCTGGAGTCACATTGACGGCCACAGTAGCGCCTATCTATTCCCCTGACTATAGAATCCCCTATTACTATTGCTCTTCCTTTCTCCCTCCCCTCCTGTACAGACAGGCTGCTTGTGGTGCTAGAAGCTTGGCTCTGTCTGCACTCCCTGGAGGAACCAGCCTCCAAAATGGAATACCGATTTGCGAGCGGGACCCCAGGGGACTCCTGAACTACCTGCCTGTTTCTCTTGGACTGCCTGGTGGTCACCCATTTCCTTCCTTCCTCAAGTCCCTTCTACTGCAGTGTGACCATCTCTCTAAATGTGCTATCCACGATGCTCTCAGACTTGCGGATGCTCCACAGTGTCCCCAGCCGCCATTCCAGCTTACTCAGGATGAGGTCTCTCCCCTGCTCGTCTGTCAGGAGTGCAACTTTATGAATCCTGTGGAACGCAGTCTCAGAGGAGAGATTGAACGAGTTGGAGGCGAGCAATCATTGAGGCAGTCCAAGTCAGAGAGGCTTTCAAGGGAATTCAGATGCCAGATCTTAATAAATGAAGAGTTGAAATCCCTCATGAGGAAGACAGAGGGCAAAATTTTACCCTTGGCGGGTGGGCTCGATGGGAGTGGTTGGGAAGTCACCTGCCACCCTTGATCAGGTCCAGAAGGCGATTTCACGTTGGTGGGCCAATTAAGGCCAGCCCAGTGTGAAAGACGGCTGGGGAAGCTCCAAGAAAGGGCGGGGGCATGTTGTCTGCCGGGTCCAATGACGAGCCAGCAGCCGAATCAAAAGCGGCCCAGGAAGCCCCTGGAAGGCTGCCATGGAAGGATGTCTCCTATACTCTCGCTATGGATTCGAGTGCGGTTGGACATGGCAGGAGGGAAGGCAGGTCGGCGGGGCAGTCGGCCCCATGTTTCTCAGACGAGTGCCTCTCAGCCCTCCTGGAGGAGGTGGCTGCCAGAAGGGACACCCTTGTCCCCAGAGACAGGAGGAGGAGGCTACCTTACCTCACCAAGAAGGCACGGGAGGAGGTGGCATCCCAGGTGAGCAGCCACAGCATAGTGAGACGCACATGGGTGCAGTGCCCAAAGCGCTTCAATGATCTGCTACAATTGGGAAGAGTGAGTACCCTGTTGGCATGGGTCAGCGTGGAGAGCAGTTAAGGGCTGGCCATCTGCCTATGGAGCTTAGGGGTGTTACAGTGTGAGTGCAACTGTCAATTATGCTGGGGCTGGCCAAGGAGGTGAGCCTTGGCTGCTTGGACTGAGTGCCGTGTGGATCAATGGCCACGAATCAGATGTGGCATGTGAGGTGCTCCTCAGGTGGGGTTGGCCAGGCTGCAATGTTGCTCTAGGTAGAGAGTGGGCTAATCAATGCTCCTCTGTCCTTTCAGGAGAAGACATCCCATAACAATATTGAGAAGTCAAGGATGGGCGGGGGACCCCCACACCTCCTCATCTTCAACTGCTATGAGCAGGAGGCCTTGGAGCTTGAGAGGTGGCATACACCTCGATTAACCTGCCACGATGAGGTTGAGGTGTCAGACGAAGTTAAGAGTGCAGTGCACAGAAGTGACAATTTCGGATAGTGCAACCATCCTAGTGTAGTCTCTATACTTTTGTGAGCCTCGAGCCTGAAGTCCCCATTGATAGTTGAAAGGCGAGGGCACCATGATGCATATCTCCGTTCTCTCAGCTGGGTGCTTGGCATACACAGTGACAGTGCGATGACTCTCACAAATGACATGTTCTTCTTCTCCCTTTTAGGTTCACCAGCTGGTGTCCGCACTGAGGACCCTGAAGGGCCACCCCTGACCCCAGAGGACCACAGTGCTCCCCATGCACCTGTGTCACACCTGCTCTGTCAAGCAGGGACCAGCACAGATACCAGCACCTCTATAGGCATTATATCACCATCTAGCATCTCAGTGCACCTAGGTGAGGGCACTTCACACTCACTTGAGGTGCAGGCAGAAAGTGCCCAGGGCACTCACTTCAGAGGACTGCTGGGGACCAGGACAATGCTCAGTTGATGGCTGACGATGTGCCTCTGGAGTTGTCCCTGAGGCAGCAGATGCTGGAGGTCCAGCAGGGTGTGCAGGAGGATCGGGCTGAGATACATGAGGGAATGCGTGCTATGGTCTCCATTTGGGAGGAGTCCCTGCAGAACTTGACCACTGCATTGACCCTTATGGCCAAGCGCAATGCCTGCCCCATGGAGAGAGTGGTGACACTCATGGAGATACTACTCCATGGACAGAATCAGAGGTTCCTGGGGTTGCACTCGGACCTACAAGCCCACACACAGGCAATGACCTCAGGTGGTCAGTGTCAGTGTGGGGGATGGATTGGGCACCCAGTATCCCAGCTCGGTGCCCATCCATCAATGGTGAGCAGGGAGGTCCAATGCGACCTCATGTTGGCACAGCTGCTGCCTGTCGTCTCTGCGGGCTCCTCTCAGGGTGCTCTGGATAAAGACAGCAGCTCCTCCGCCCCTCTGCCAGTGACTGTCGCATCTAATGAGGCTGCGGCAACTGGGGAGATGCCAGCTGTGGCACTGGCCGCTCCCTCCCAGGCTGGGCTAGCACAGGCTCCATGGGCCAGAGGACGACCGTCAAGGTCATCAAGGCCAACAAGATAGCAGAGTGAGCAGGCTGTCTCCAATGCCAGTACCAGCGAGGGGGGAGCACCTTGACATAGCACCCGCAAACGTAAATTTACGCACCTTAAGCACAAGACAGGATTATCACAGGTGATATTTTGTTCCCCTATTTTTGCTTTGACTTTTTTAACGGTGTGATAAACAACACTGGTTAATGTTTAGTTCAGCAATGTGTCACATGCAACATTAAATGAGGTTTTATTTTGTGCTATTGGCCTCAGTATGCTTTAGGTGTTCTGTAGGTGCAGGGTTGACCATTATGTAATGATGGACGTGTGTCTCCTGAAACTTTATTGCACAGGCACAGGGAGTATGTTGGTGGCCAAGGAAATGTTCCTCTCTGGGATTGAGTTTGGAGGCTGCAGTCCTGGCATGTGGTGGTGGTTCTTATTTGGTAGGCTAGCTGAAGGAGTGTTGGATCAAAGTGTGCTGGGTGTCGCTGCCTCCCTGGAGGTTACCCAGGTCAATGCCTATCCCCTCAGCGTTCTCCTGACTGTGCTTGTCCTTGGACTCATTACTGGACACATAATCTGTTGCCTGTGCAGCTACGTCAACATCCTCTTCCTCCAATGGGTCCCCCCTTGCGAGTGCCAGATTGTGGAGAGTACAGTATGCCACCACTAATAGTGACACCCACTCTGGGGGCTATTGTATTGGCCCAGGCATGGGAAGCACATTTTGAGAAGACCAGTGGCCCTCTCTACCACCGCCCTTGTGGAGGCATGGCTTCTGGTGTACCACTGCTCGGCCTCTGTTCTTGGGTAGTGGAGAGGCGTCATGAGCCATCTTTTCAGGGGATAGCCCTTGTCACCCAGCAGCCATTCATCCAGTTGGGCTGGAGCACTGAAGAGCTTCAGCACCTGGGAGTGTCTGAAGATGTAGGCGTCATTGGAGCTGTCGGGGTACCTTGCACATACTTGCAGAATCTGCAACCTGTGATCACACACTATCTGCACGTTCATGGAGTGGAAGCCCTTCCTGTTGACGAAGGCACCAGGCTCACCTGCTGGCGCCTTGATGGCCGCATGTGTACAGTCTATTGCACCCTGGACACGGGGGAAGCCAGCAATCGCTGTGAAGCTCCTGGCTCACTCTGTCTGGCCTCGTCCGTGCAGGAATGAATGAATGTCAACACACTCCTGAACAGAGCTTCTGTCGCCAGTTTGATGCAACTGTGGACAGCTGATTGGGAGACTCCACACATATGCCACTGAGCCCTTGAAAGAGCCAGAGGCATAGAGGTTGAAGACCACTGTGACCTTCAGAACCACTGACATGGGGTGTCCACCCATACAGTCGGTGCAGATCTCAGCCCAATCATCTGACAGATGGAGGTGACTGTCTCCCTTGAGAGACGGAGCCTCCTTCGGTACTGCACCTCAGGCATATTGAGGTAGCTACATCACCACCTGTAAACCCTGGCAGCAGGATAGTGGTGTCTTCTGTGGCCCTTCCGCCTTGGACTGCCAGCTGGCCCTGCCCCCACCCTCCCCACCATGCTTGCGCCTCTCCTTCCAAAGGTCGCTTCCCTGGAAGCTGCATTGGGACACTTGGCCTCCTCTCCCTTCTGCTCCCCTCTTCCTCTTCAGAGGAGGTGCCTCCAGCAGAGACCACAATCCCTATTACCAGGGTTATGAAAGGCTGTCTGATACCTGGAAGGGCCCACGCAATCTGAATCCTCCGGGGGCCTGGTAAACAACAGTGAAACATGAAATGAAGCCTAGAAATGCTCAGAATGCAGCTCTGAAGCGAGATGAAGCTGTCCAGTTCACATAAGCAACCAGCAGCATATGGTTTCCAAAACTCCTCATTACTTACACTGACAATGCTGCTGACCCTTCTTATCCTGCCTGTGGATGAGCTTTTGCAAATTGTGGCCTGCCCGCCTGCCCATTTTGCCTGTGAAATGGCTGAAAAATCTCATGGGCTATGTAAAATTGGTGACAATTGGTGTGTTAAGGGCCTTAAGTGGTCTCTTAATTAATGGTGGCCATGCCTTCATCTCCTGTGCACACCCGCCAAGCGAAATATCGCGACAGTGCATGTTGACATCAGAATGCGAGGCTGATGTCAATGTGCATTATTTCATGCTCGAGTGGGTCAAGCATGCTCCCACCCGCCAAAGAAGAATTCTACCCAGAGTTTTAATGAAATTTTGTTACTTGCAGCGGTCACTGATGTCTGGGTGAGTTCTTGAGAAATCCATAGGATTTGAATTAGTAGCATCTGCCATCAATGTGCCATGTGTTATGTTTGACCACAGTTTGCCTGTCATTTCATATTTACCTCATTTAATTCTGAATGCTAGAGTATAAGATAGATATTGTAAATTGTCTTACTTTTCTGACTTTGTACAGCAAGGTTTATTTTGTTTACTTAAACCCACGGAATCTTGTGGCTTTATTTTCCTAGTGGGTAACTGGGATTTCAAACATTGTATACTTTAAACAAAAAGTCACTGGTCCCTAACAAAATCATAACAAATGAGATAATTGACTAATATTCTACGTGACCAAATATGACTGTTGATGTTGAACACAGCAGTTGGGAAATCAAAACGCAAATAATCGAAAGATGTCTCTCTAGTCAATTATGCCAAAAATCACTCTGGAAAAACAGAAAGCTGCCTGAGCTGTTGGAGTTATCAAGATCACTATCGTTTTCAGAGTCCAGAGCAACTGAAGTTGAGGCTGCCAGAAATAATGACCACACTCCAAGTTCAGCTCCTGTTAACATTATTCATCGCTCACATAGCAGGTCACCACCTGCAAAACAACAACAGCAGTCTCACTAACAGAGATGCGACTCTCCAAACAATGTTTCCAAAGTGGCGGTGCTTACCCATACTGGGCGGAGTGTCCTGCCACTTGTAAGCAGTGTAAAGCCTGTGGAAAATCCAACCACTTTGCTTGTATTTGTTGTTCATCAGTAAAATCGACTGCTAAGACCAATACCAACAGAAGGGAGCCACATATACATACCACAGCAAAAGGGTGAAAGAATGTAGCCAATGTAGAGGTGGATGGCCCTGAATATAATTTTGTGCTCTCTTTAAGGCACAGCAATAAGCCACTTGTAACAGTGACCATTGGCTGCCTGGACATAGATGCTTTCATAAATACAGAAGCATCTGCCATTGTAATGGGAGAGAAAACATTCAACAAACCAGGATTGTCCCATTCTCTGCAAGCCAGGGAATATAAAAATTTTCCCTTGCAATAGTGACAAACCACTGAAAGTTCTCAGGACTTTTTAAACTATTGTCTCATTCAAAGACAGCAGAACCAAGGCATTGTTTTATGTCATATCTGAGGAATATGAAACCCTCATCAGTTTCCACACTAATAGGTCTGCACATGATTGCTATCACATAAATGATTCCCACTCGAACCAATAACATTCTTGAATTGTATGCTGACCATTTCACTGGTATCAGCAAAGTGAAGGGTGTTACTTGCAAGTTGAATGTATACCCCAAAGTGCCCCTATCACGTATCAACAACAGTGAATACCATTTCACATCAAGAAGTAGACTGAGAAAGATCTTCTGCGTCAAATTGACTTTGACATTATTGGGAAAGTTGAGAATGAGCCTACCCCTTGAGTTTCGCCCATACAAGTCATCAAGAAACCTTAAGAGTGAGAACCAGATTGGAATCTGTGTTGATATGCAGTCACCAAACCAAGCCAAACACTGAGAAAGACACTTGACATCGGCATTTGATGATATCGTAAAGTGCATGGTGCTAAACACTTCTCTAAACTTGACCTCAGTGCAGGAAATCGAGCTTGCAGATGAACTGAGGTTTCTTACAGTGTTGTCCACTCACTTCAGACGTTTTTGATACAAGAGGTTTTGGAGTCAATTCAGTGGCTGAGGTATTTCAGCACGTGATTTTGTCTGCATTTCAAGGACTTAAAGGCACTCTGAACATCAGTGATAACATTCTCATCTGCAGCCACACTGAAAGTGAACTCAAGACATGCCTATATGCACGCTTACAAAATCTTAGAGAATGTAACCTCACCTTGAACAAAAACAAGTACTTGTTCAATGAAAGCAGAATCAAATTCTTTGGTCATTTGTTCGGTGGTGAAACAGTATTATCTGAACAACGGAAAGCTGAAGCCATTGCAAATGCTTTGGATCCCACAAACATGCAGGAAATCTGGAATCTGCTAGGATTCATCACATACTGTAGTTGCTTCATTCTTGACCTCGCTATGCTATCTGCCCCCCTTGCCATCTGACAAACGAGATCACCAAGTCGGATTTTTAAAAAAAATTTGTTCATGGAATATGAGCATTGCTGGCTGGGCCAGAATTTATTGCCCATCCCTAATTGCTCTTGAGAAGGTGGTTCTTGAATCACTGCAGTCCGTGTAGTGTAGGTACACCCACAGTGCTGTTAGGGAGGGAGTTCCAGGATTTTGGGAGTGGACTAAATTGCACAGATTGTACACCAGATCAAACAGCAGTTGTCAGCAAGTTGTACAAATGCCTATTTCAACCCTGAGAAAACCACCCAGCTAGTTGTGAATGCAAACTTGGAATTGGATTAGGTGCAGTTCTTGTGCAAAAAGACCAAGCGGTGAACCCATAAATTGTTGTGATGGCAAGCAGATTGCTAAAGCCAATAGGGCAATGTTATTTGCAAAGAGAGAGAATTGATTTCAATCACATGGGGTATCTTATATTTTCATCACTAATTGTGCGGAAGTAAAGTTTGGAGTAATTACTGATCATAGGCCATTAGTAAACTTGTTCAACAACCATATAGCAAACAACCTACTCAAATAGGGCATTGGATATTCAAACTGCAAGCGTATGCATTCCATGTTGAGCACCAGCCAGGCAAGCTCAGCCCAGTGGACTATCTTTCATGACATCCATTGCCAACAGTCAGTCCTACCAATCATGAGGAAAAAGTTACTGAACAGCATCTTTACTAAGTAAGCCTAAATGCAGTGCCAAAGTCACTAAAACTAGCTGACATCAAGGTGGCAACTATGTATGATGGCCGTGGAATCACAAAACTGGAAAGATGTGATTGAAAGAGCATCTATGAATAAAATCACTCACACTAAAAAGTTTACCAATGTGAGAAATGAGCTCACCGTTACAACACATCTGAACTTGTGTTGCGCAACAACTGCATTGTCATTCCATAATCATTGACGGAATGTGTTGTTGACATAGCACATGAAGGTCACCAGGGAATTGTCAAAACCAAACAATCCCTTAGGGAAAAGGTTTGCTTTCCAGGAAGTAATCACATATTAGAGCAAAAAACCAATCAGTGTTTGACATGCCAAGCAACCATAATCTCAAACCTTGGTGATCCTGTCAAAATGTCTGAGCTACCTCCAGGACCAAGGATTGAGGTTAATGTTGATTTCTCAGTCTTTCCCACTGCTGAATACCTGCTTGTTGTCACTGATAACTACAGCAGATTCCCGGTCATGGATATAGTTACGTCAACTTCATCAAAAGCAGCCATCTCAAAGCTTGACCAGATTTTCACTTTGTTTGGAATCCCTCAATCGGTGAGAAATGTCACAATGATGTAACTTATGCATGAATGATACAAATCTGTAATTTTACCGCTGACCAGACATACACTGAACTGCTTGAAAAGGACTTTTTAATGACAGGGAAATATATTAAAGATGGCTACCACAAGTCACCTGACATCTGGTATTGCAAATTGACCAGGTTCTGGAAAGTTCCAATGTGGAATACAATTCGGACATGCCATATCCTTCTCTGGAATTTAATTTCTGAGGATGTCAAGAACCACTTCAAAGTGATTTACTAAAATGTACTGGACCTTCATTTATATTGCTATAGGACTACCTATCCAGTAGATAAAGCAAGTCTGCTGGAATAGTAGTTATATGAAAGATGTTTTCCTATATCATCAAGATGGATAGAGACTCATTCAGGGTGTTACTGTTTGGGACATTACTTGCTCCTGGCCATGAAACAAAAGCATCATTGGTTCAGACTTCAGATAAACAAACACCTTCTGAAATTATTTTGCAGAGAGCTAGGTCGTGTGACTGAAGTAAACATATTTTGAAATCTCTTTAATGCATGCAAGCTGCAACAAGTAGTGAGTAGTCAGGAAAAGCTGTCAATGAAGCAATAAGGAGCTCCTTTCTTTCCTCTTACAAGATAAGACACTTATCTTATAGTTTAAGAATCTAGCACAGAGATAGTGAATTTTCCATCAAGAGGAACCTTAGGTGCAAAACTCATTGACTTCTGGAAGAGACGGATTCTGGATTTAAAAAAAAATTGTCTCCAGCAATTGCAGTTACATGGGCTTCAACTCAACTCCTGGAAACTAAAGAAAATTGGAAATATTTCTGCTGCAGCCACATGGATCAGCCAAGGACTCAAACTGTGAACTCTCAAGTGTTTTTATCTTTCAGCATTGAAAAGTAATTTGGCTAAGAAAGTAACTATCTACAGTATAACTTATAAATCTTTCAGGCTTGTGTGTGTATGTGTTAATGTGGTTCATGAAGTTCAAGAAGCACAGGTTTAGCTTTTGAAATATTTTGCTATCTTTACCTGGGTGGGTTTTTAATTCAATAAAAACGAACCCCTTTTTTTGTAAACCTCAAGAAAGCCTGTCAAGCTTGTTTCATTGCATTCAGTACATAAATAGTTAAACACATACAGTGAATAAGCACCTTCATCCTTTAAGTCCTTCAACAAAACTTGTTATGGTCAAACTTGGGGTGGTACCATAAGGAAGTCACCTTACCCTTCCTTACATGGCTGTAACACAAGTGACAATGGGCCACTGTTCAACAGCGATGAGTTCAATAAATTTGCAAACTATCTAGGCTTCACTTTGAAAAATCACATCCCGTTGGCCAAGAGCTAATGGAGAAGGCGGGAGGATTTATGCATGCCTTGGAAAAAGTGATACAGCTACAGAAGAAAGCAAGCCTTGGAAGCAAGTGCTGTATCACTTTCTTCGCAATTACAGAGTGACTCCTCACTTGACTACAGGAAAGCCTCCAGCTGCACCCATCTTTGCACATCCTATGTGCACATATCTTCCTGAGATATCCCCCGGAGCAATGATTAACATGTGTGCAAACGCAATTGAGAACAGAAGGATCGAATGAAAGTAATGCAGAGCGAAACATGGAATTTAGAGCTATACCACTAAAGCCAGGAGATAAAATGCTTGTGAAATGTGATGGTCATGTGAAAAAGCAATCAACCCCTAAAGACATGTAACCAACACAAAAGGACCAATGATCACTGCTAAGTACAGTTCACAAATCATCACACAAAAATGTGTAATTCTTCAAAGCATGGAAAACACTGCTCACAAACATTGAATCCGGTTCCGACATCGACACCTCAGATGAAGAACTTGAGTTAAATGAGGCCACACCTGTTGTTAGACAATATCCTACTCATGAGAGAAAATGTCACCATACTGAAGTTAATTCAAATTTCATATTATGAAGTGAACTATTTTCAGTGGGTGAATAAATCTTTCATTGGCTTATTGCATTGTTAAGTTAATACAGAAGTTAGAATATGTAATATTTTGAATGTTTAAGCTATGCTTAAGTTTAATGTTTATATTTTGGAGACAAGCCATTGAAACATGCTATGTTTCTCATTCACTAAGAAGGGGAGGGCTGTAATGTATTGAAAATTGCAATATTCATTTTGTCCACTTGAGGCTATCATACACACTTGTACCAGCAGATGGAGTCTGCAACAAGAGAAATAAAAAGGAAACCATGGTTTACACATGCAGTTATAAATTCAGGAGTCTCTGGCTTTATCTGCCCCAAGAACGTTACACTCCCTATCTAACAGCACTGTAGCAGTACCTAAAATACACAAACTGTTGCTGTTCAAAGAGGCTACTTGCTGCTAAAGGGAGATTCAAGATGGGCAATAATGCTGGCCTTGCCAGTGGCACCCAATTCATATTAATTCATTAAATAGTGCATATTTACAAGTAAATTACACCAGGTCCGCAAAGAATATAAATAATACAGAGCCTTTGAAATATTTTTTAAAATAACTTTGTGGAAGTATAAGGACCATTACCACAGTTCTCACCCTACACAAGTATAATGGGATCAGGTAGGTATCTCCATACAGCTCAGGATAAAAAATATATTCCTTCCCTATCCAGATGCACCTGCTCTTTTTCAGAGGGACAATTTATCTCTGTTTTACTTCAGTTTTACTGGTTCCCCCTTAGTTTGAAATAGTTTCCCATTCCAAAGGGATTAGTTGTAGGGTATCTCAAGTTTCATTTCCCTGGGTTACCCATCTACACATATCATCAATAAATTAATATGAAGCTTGTATTTTGACAATTATGGGGACATGAAAGAAATGGCTTTGTTCATTTTCGATTCATTTTATGCTGAATCATGCATTTGTCTGTAGTTTGAATGCAGAAGGACATTTTTAAAGCAGAAATGTACAGCAGAATTATACAAGGACATTTTATAAATAAAAATTGTAATTATACGACATTTCAATTTCATGAAATATTTGCTTCAATTATCAAATTTATTATAACATTGATTTTTCTGTGTTATATTAAAATAACTCCCCACAGAGGATGGAGTTTTCAAAACCTTAATATCCCCTAACTTTCTTTGTGGATACTTTTCATGCGGTCTTTTAAATTTCAGGACAAGAAAATCTGGACATTGACAATAAGATTACATTTCTTGACCATTATTAGCAGATTCCATGAATGGAGAGAGTGAAGCAAATGGTTAGCAGAGTGAATATACTCATGGGTGATGGTGCTGAGGCCAAATTGTAGGACTAAGCCCTGAAGTTCCATAATCTATGACCGTTTATGCAAGCATCATATCTGCTTGTACCCCCATCAGAATTTACAAGGTTAGTGGGAGGGCACCTCATCTGCATGGGCCCAGTGAGAAGAAGTACCCACCACCCCCATACCAGCTTGCCCCCATCCTTTTCCCCATGCCCCCGACATTGTTTTGATAGGACTCAAAGCAAGGAAACTATTATCGGGTTCTGCTCTTCTCTGCAAATTCATCCTGGAATGCAAAGACAACCCCCAGCTTTGTCTATTCCCACTATAAAACATTTTCTAAGACCCCTCCCCCTGCCTCCTCCACCTGGACCTTTTGAAATGCAAGAATTTTAAGGACTTCTTTGTCAGTAAAATTTGGACTATTCATACAGCTGCATCTGCTGCTCCTTTCCCCTGGTCCACTCAGCCAAACTTCCTCTAATCTTTTTAAAAAACAAGATTCCTTACCAAGCCTGGACACTCGTCAATAGGGTCCACTGGCATTCCTGGTACAGCTGGTACTCACTCAGCTGCTCCTTTTTAAAAATTAATTTGTGTGATTTGAGCCTCACTAGCAACAGAAGCATTCATTGTCCTTGCTCTGAGGTGGTGGTGTGTCTTCTAGAATTGGTGCAGCCCATATGGTGAGAGTGTTCCCACAATACTCTAATGGTTTTAGACTAGGCCAGTTCAGATAGCAGTGAAGATTCAATCATGTGGAGTCACAAGAGACCAGAATGGATAAGGACAGCAGGTTTTCTTCCCCAAAAGGTCATTGGTCAAAAAGTTGGGCTTTCACAATAATCCAACAGATGTACACTAATACCAGCTTTTGATTTTCAGACTTTGCAAAATGATTTCAAATTGTCATGTTGAATCTTGAACTCTCTTTCAGTGTATTACTTGTCCATTAACACAACCACTACACTAGCCTGTTGTATATATTTTAGATCTTGGATCAATGCAAAGATGACACACTAGTTACTTTTCTCTGAATTCATACCAAGGTTTAACAAATCAAGCACAGTGGAGCATCAATAATAAGCAGGCTCACATAATCAAACACAGAACAATTGTACACTACACACCCTGACCCTATATGTTAGGTTCCTATCCAGGGCCCAGATCAGTGACAGCCCCAGGACACTGCAGGATTTCCTCAGGCTGTGTCCTAGGCCCAATCTCCAGCTGCTTCATCAACAACCTTCCATCCAACATAAGGTGAGAAGTAGGGATGTTTGTAGAAGATTGCACGATGTTCAGTACCATTCATAGTTCCTCGGATATTGAAGCAGTCCATGCCCGCCTGCAGCAAGGCCTGGACAATATTCAGGCTTGGGATGATAAGTGGCAAGTAACATTCACATCATACGAGTGCCAGGTAGTGACCATCTCTATCAAGAGAGAATCTAACCATCTCCCCTTCACTGTCATTGGCATTACCATCACTGGGAGTTACCATTGACCAGAAACTGAACTGGACCAGCCATATAAATACAGTGGCTGCAAGAACAGGGCAGAGACTGGGAAATTTGACTCCCCAAGCGGTTGACTATCTACAAGGCACAAGACAGGAGTGTGACGGCATATTCTCCAATTGATTGAATGAGTGTGGCTCCAAAAACATTCAGTAAGTTCAACACCATCCAAGCCAAAGCATTTGGTGGCTCAATTGGCACCCCATCCACCACCTTGAATATTCATTCCCTCCACAACCAGCACACAGTAGCAGCAGTGTGTGCCTTTTACAAGGACACTGCAGCAACTCACCAAGTCACTTTCCAAACCAGTGACCTCTACCACCTAAAAGAACAAGAGTTGCAAAACCATGGGAACACCACTTAGAAGCGCCCATCCAAGTTACAAACCATCCTGACCTTGAACTATATCAGCGTTCCTTCACTGTTGCTAGGTAAAATCTCTGGAACTCCATTCTTGGAATCACTGTTGATGTACCTACATCACAAGGACTGCATCGATTCCGGAAGTGGCTCACCACCACCTTCTCAAGAGCAATTAGGGATGGATAATAAATGCTGCTCTTGCCAGCGATACACACATCCCAGGACAAATAAATGGAAAAGGGGTTTTCCATTTGCAGGATTTCTACCCATTGAGGTTACTGGGAGGTAAATCCGGCAGTTCTGTAAAGTGTGTGTGACACGCTGCATTAGATTTTCCTTTTTACACCTTGTCCATGCAATAGGATAAAGATTCAAATCTACGCTTCTTCAGTTCTTCATCGTTAGAAATATCAGATGAGCAACAGCTTTCCTTAGTGTTAATTTATCAGAATCCAGGTGAGTTGCTACAATCCCCATGGAGACTGATAACTTTTAAAAAAAATAAATTTGAACTCCCAGTTAATAACTGGAAGAGTGACATGTCAAGATTTCACATTTTAAGACAATTACAAATGACAAAAAACACTATTAATTAAACACAACCTTTGTAGGCAACTGCAATTACAGCCTGACATCCTCAACACTTTTCTGAGACTTTGGAGACTCAGTCTCCACTGTTAACACACAGGCTGCTGCCATTGTCTAAAAGCATAAATATATCATCCCTTCTTTCCAGTAAATCAATCTTAGCTTTCCTTTGACCCCTAACAATCAAACCACCCAGGCTTCATGTCAGGCAGACTGCTGAACAGGTCACATGACTTCCTTCATTTTAACTTAAATTTAAAGACACAGTCCTAAAACATAAAATCTTATCAACCTCATAATTGTAATAGAGCATTTGGGTTTCTTTCAGATCTCACCCTACCAATATCCTCATCTAAGCAGATTCAAAAAAGGTTTTTGAGAGAAGGGTCATTAAAGGGGATGGTGTCAGCACGGGTGAAATACTTTACAGAGAAAGAAACATCAAATCAAGCAATTTGTTCAAATTGTGGATCATTCAAACAATGTCATTGAGTTAAACTGGTATATCAAGCACTACAAATTATCTAATATGAAGGGATATTTTTTAAAAAGTTCTTTCCCAAGAAATGCCATTATGGTGTTCCAGATTTTTTATTTTGTTCTATTTTATAGCTGTCCACAAGAATAATGAAAGACCAAAGTCTGGACATTAAATGATATGTTCTATAATTTTAGGTTATACAGATTGTTAACCATAAAATGATACAGAGCAGGTTGCACTCAATTTAAAGATGTTCTAGGTTATTTACTCCATGTCACAAGATGATGATGATGCACTCAATTACTGGTACACAGTCAACTTAATGATTTTTTGCAACCCTATCTGTTCTACACAGATCATCTTTGTTCAGGCAGCATGTCATCAGTGCACGTAAGTTTTATTCCTATTTCACAGTGAAAGGATAAAAGAACAAAACCTTCATCCTTCGATTGAGCATGAAAAATCTCATTCTTTCAAGTACACAATTTCTTCATGACAATGCAAGTTGAATAAGCAACTCATTTGTATTCTTAAGGGGTGAGATTGGACCTAGTTGCGTCCGTTCCCAGTCAGAGGTGCAATTTAGGAGACCAGTCCGAGCAGCATGGAGACATATCCAACACTATATTAGTTCAGATGCTGTAGAGATGTTCCTAGCACTCACCTAAAGCAGGTGTTAAAGCCCTAAAAAATGCAAATAACAGTCCTTATGCCAGTTTTACGAGCCGGCCCAGAAATATGTTTGCCTTCGCCCTGTTGTGTTCGGGAGTACCTGACATATATGCAGCTTCACCAACAGTCCTTTAAAGGATTGCTAGAGGCACTTGCACAAAATTACTTTTTAAAAACACACTTATCTGAATGTTGAGTTAGAGGAGCAGGAGCTTGCTGGCTGGTTCCATAGCACCACTGCAGCCTATAGCTGGCATTCATCCCCTTCTGTACCTGAAACCTCACCTGACACTGTGCTATTCCCAGTGATGTTTGCCAAGATAAACATCAACTTCTGCTGGAGGACCAGAGTAAGACACTTCTTGGTTGGTTCAAATCCTGCAGATGTTTCAGTGTAAAGAGCTGTTGATGGCCAAATGTTGCAGGTTGGTACATTCCAAGGTCAAGGACTATGTGCTGAGGGACGCACTAAATCATAGGGCAACCACCAGAAAGTCTCAATGGGAAAAGACCACAGCGTGGTTCGGGTCTGGAATGCATTGCCTGGAAGTGTGGTGGAGGCAGGTTCAATTGAGGCATTGAAGAGGGCATTAGATGATTATTTGAATAGAAACAATGTGCAAGGGTACGGGGAAAAAGCAGGGCAATGGCACTAGGTCATAATGCTCATTTGGAGAGCCGGTGCAGACATGATGTTGTTAAAAATCAGTGATTCTGTAAGGCCCTCCCACCATAATACACTGAATGGTTAGAAACTGTAAAACCCCTCAGGTTGTATGCACCAGGGAATGTTTGACATGAAATGTGAATGTACATGGTAAATATAACCTGTAATGGTGATTGAGGTGAGGCACTTCATGTACTTTATTGAAAGAAACTGATCTATATTGCCAAACAAAAATCATTTATTAACCCACACCTGGTCAGCCAAATATTCCACTTCTCATATATGCCTAAGGAGAGACTCTGGAATATGTTGAGAACTCCCATACGTTGGCAGCCACCTCTCTCAAAAGGCCACTATTGATGGGGAGATCCAAAATCAATATTGATGGACTGGCCAGATGGCTGGAAACCATCTCCCTCGCCAGATCCTGTTTTCTCAACTCCCAAATGGTCAATGTCCTGGGAAGGACAAATGCTTCAGAGACACTCTGAAGCTCTCCTTGAAGTGCTGCAGTATTGACATTAATACCTGAGAGGAACCTGCCACCTATCATACAAAACTTGTCCATCAAGCTATATCATGCTTTGAATATCAACCTTTAATGAGGAGACAGATTGGTGGCAGAGAAGGAAAAAAAAGGAAGCAAATCCTGCATTCTGGATCCCACCATCTTGTGGGATATCTTTCCCCATGTGTCCAAAGATCTGTGGGTCATGAATTGTCCTGTTCAAGTCACATGAAGACCCATGGTAGAAACTCATGACCCTGAATGAATGTCATCCTTGGATCAAGGGACAGTTGAGAACATATTGCACTTTTGTAATGTCAATTTTAACTGTTATATAATGCACCTTTACAAAAGTTATGAATAATGCATATTATTCAATCAAAAACACATTTCTCATGGAATCCAATGAAAATGTTAATGAGTGCGGAACCTTGAGGAGATCTCACAACTACACCATTTAGATGGGCGTACATAGTGTCATTAAAACTGAACTCGACTGTGCAAGGTGTTAAGTTCATAATAAGTTCAATGAATACAGATTCAGAAAATGGCGGTGCGTCTATATTGCCATGCCATAGTGATGTAGTGCAAATTTGTAAAAGGATTTGTTTACACACCTGAATACTGCACTCATATTCACTTATGAGATAGAGCAGACTGATGTGCTTTCCTCATCGTGCTAGTTGAGAAATCTGCGAATGGGTTCTCCACTACTGCATACCGCAAGCCTACCTTCACCCATCAATACGTTGGGATTCATACAGCTCCATGTGCTATAAGATGGCCTCATCAGCAATCTTGCAAATAGGGCCCCAGCCATTTGCTCACCTTCCAAGCTTGAGACAGAAATAGAACGCATCCAAGCAATCCTGTGGAACATGGCTATTTTGATCAGATAGTAGTTTGCTGTGCATTCCCAAATTCGCATATGGACCAAAAGCCACCATTTTCAGACCTGAAAAGTGCCCAGTCTTCCTCAAGTTACCCTGGAAAGGAAAAGTATGTCAAAAATTTGAACAATGTATTAAGGAAGCTGTTTCATGCTACTTCTATGCAGTGGCTACCCATGGTAGAAATTCATGACCCTGAATGGACGTCGTCCTTGGATCAAGGGACAGCCAATAACATATTGCATTTGACATTTTGTAATGTCAATTTTAACTGTTTTATAATGCACCTTTATAAATGTTATGAATAATGCATATTATTCAATCAAAAACACATTTCTCATGGAATCCAATGAAAATGTTATCCTGTTATTTTCCACTAACAGGACGCTGCCTACCATACCATTGAGCAAAGTCATGTATGAATTTCAGTGCCGGTGTGATGCCAGGTTATAATTCCCAGTGATAAAAGCAAAATACTGTGGATGCTGGAAACCTGAAACAAAAACAGAAAATTCTGGAAAAACTCAGCAGGTCTGACAGCTTCCGGGGAGAGAAAAACAGAGTTAACACTTCGAGTCTGTATCCAGAGCTGAAGAAGAGTCATACAGACTCGAAACGTTAACTCTGTTTTTCTCTCCATAGATGCTTTTAGACCTGCTGAGTTTTTCCAGCATTTTCTGTTTTTGTGTGTGATAATTCCCAGTGATTGGCTGATTGAATCAATCAGCATGCTCCTTCAGTTGTTCATAATAGGCAGAGTACAAACCATACTCATCCAGCCTGCGCTTGTAAAACCCAAAACAAAACATCTACTGTTAGATGTTATTCCACAATTGGGCAGCACTTACTAAACAATTCTGAGTGTGCTAATAGCTACACTAACAACCGATTTAAGTTAATCAGTCAAACTTGTAACATGGCTCATTTATTCTTGCTATAAGTGACATACATTCATAAGCAAAGCCCCATTCTCTGCAAACAAAAGAAATATATTCAAGCCTTGCATCTTTTCTAAATTCCCAGGGAGTTTGGGGAATCTATATTTCCCTGTTTCTTTCTCCAGTCAATGCCTCTACCAATCAGAGTTGACTTGTTAACCAATCAGCATGATTTTCTCATGTGGTAGAAATTGTTGTTATTGTTTGAAGTTTGGCATTCTTGTGTTTGTCCTGATGAGTGCAAGATGGAAAGTTTCGGTGACAAACTCTTTTCCGCAATATTCAAGATCTTTTTTATTGATTCTTGGGATGTGGGCATTATTGAAAGAGGCTTTATTACTCATCTCTACTTGCCCTGGGAAGGCGGTGGGAGGTCTTCTTGAACCACTGCTAGTTGTTTCATGCAACAAATTTGCATACTAGGCTACTTCAGAGGGTTGTTAAGAGTCAATTGCATTGTTGTAGGACTGGAGCCATATGTACGCCAGACTGGATAAGAACATTAGGTTTCCTTCCATGAAGGATATTAGTGAAGCAGTTGGGTTTATATGTAGATTCAACAGCATCACAGTCACCTTTACCCATACCTTTTACTAATTTTGAAGTTGAATTCAAATTCTTAAGCTGTCATGGTGGGATTTGAATTCATGTTCTCTGGATGATTAGTGTAGGTCTCTGGATTATTCGTCCAGTAATATAATCAATTGCAGCACCATAGCCAACAGAGTTTTGCCTAACCCTTAGATATAGAAATTCTCTACAACCATTGCATTACAATTCCTAGTATTTTTTCTGATTGAATATTTGTCCTGTTGTCTTCTGTATGGAGAATATCACTCTGTGCTTGCCATCAAAAACTGTTGCCAATTTTTGAAGAACTTGTTTGTGGCCAAGGTTACCTTGTAGCTCGAAAACAATACTTAATTAAACCTGCACTGCGACACTTTCGTCACTTTATTCCCCATTCCCTCCGCTAATTTGAAAAGCAGGAAATTCCATCACAATACTCCCTTCGGTTTGCTACATGATCCTAGTCAAAAAATCGTAAAGACAGATTGCATGAAATATGCACAAGTATATATTGCACTGAAAATAGAAGATTACTATTGAAATGCATGCTATTTGGCGCTTAAGAGACAAACTAGTTGAAAAAGTAAGTTGGATGAAGAAATATTGTGGTTGCAGTTGTACTGTATTCATCAACTCAGAGTCTGGTGACTGGCTCAGTAAAATTAATGGCAATAGGAAGCACTGTAAAGCTGCATTAGTTTGAATCAAGTAAAGACAATGGACAGGATCGTCCCTGATTTGCACTAAGTGCAGTGTCGGGCAGATAAAACGATGTTTTATCGCCAGCCGCAATGGCGGCTTCTCATACTGTTTCATCCCAAACCCGCCGCATTTATTATGCATTCCCGGGAAACTCGCTGTTTCAAAGGCGTCAGGCTTTGATTCACCTGCCATGCCGTCACCTCGCCACTTCATCATGCTGGGTGCCACATTTAAAGTACAGCCACGCAAACATCTCTCAGTGCTTCCAGCCCAGGTGTGCTGCAAATATAACATGGCCCCGAAAGGCAAGAAGGCTGCAGCCTCCAGGTTTAATGACGCATCCCTTGAGCACCTTTTGGACATTGTGGAGGCCTGCCATGATGTCCTCTACTCCTGCTCTGAGCGCAGGAGGGGCAGCAACATTACCACTCCAGCTTGATAGGCGATGGCAGTGGTGATCAGTGCCAATGCTGCACAGAAGAGGTTGGCCATCAAATGCAGATATGGGATGAATTATCTCAACTGTGTCACCAGGGAAAGGCAGCCATCTCATCACTCTAAACTCACACACTCAAGCCCATCACACATTCACTGGCATCTCACTCACTGCCAGCTCAAAGGACATCACCACTCATTCTTTCACACACAGTCTCACATGTCTATCTGGCCTCATCTGCTCTGGAGACTGCCTCCTCAGCCCTCACCATCTTGAAGCCACTTGCAGAGATCTACTTGTGGCCCCACACACTGAGATACCCTCCTTCCTGCCGCCTCTTCCCTTGCCTGAGGCCACTTCTTCCCCTTCCTCAAGCAAGCCCTAACCCTGCAACTATACAAAGCCGCCCCCACCTTATTGCTGACCTGGTAGGTAAAGACCTGTCTGTGAGCCCCCCTAAAATAGCCGTGGTGCTGTCTGCAAAGCCTGGCACTGATGACTGCGAGTGCTGCCCGAAGCAAGATAGGCAAACAAATCTCAAAGTCCCGAGCAAAGTGCAGCTCGCCAGGTGCAGTTGTGAATCAGCGTGCAGTCACACTGACGTGGGTGGATGATCCAGTGTGGGAGGATTCTGTCGGGCTAGCATTATAATGATACGCAGATATGTTACAATGAGATTCCTGAAGTTTGGTGGCGGGAAACGCGGCGCGCTATCGACAGGCTGAGCGGATGATCGCAAACTGGTTTCATGAGGTAGTGAAACCTATTTTTAGCCTTCTTTTCATATTACCCTCACACCGCCGAACATACCTGACGCCAGCGGGCACGGAAAATTCTGCCCAATGGGTGGGATCTCCTGCCCCACCGACAGGATCATCCGGTACTGCCGAAAGTCAATGGACTTTTGGCTGGGCTGCCGAATCTCCCGAGACGGATCCCACCACAATGGAGCCAGAAAATCCTGGCCTATAATGTAAGTGGACTGAGCTGGGCCCTCAAACTGACCGATGTTTTTTTGGGATCACAGGTGCCTGTCGTAACTGAGATGATCAGGAAATAGATGTAGCTTCGTCACATTGTCCTATCTGTATATTCATACTAGAAGGAGAATATACTGAAATGTTTCATAATGCAGTAGAACCCCTACTCAAAAGGTACGTTGTTTTTATTACAACACAGAAAAATTATTGCTGTAGAGCCATGGGGAGCAGAAGTGCATTCCACTACCAACGTCCCATTCCATAACTACATGACATTGCCGCACTGACACTAGCTACCCCTGGACTTACCTTAGTATCGGCATGGCAAGCGTCCTTAACTTCACAAAACTAAACTGGATGGGCTGCCTGTGGGGCCTGACGGCCCAGAAAACAAATTGAAATGAGGCCTGAGGCTCAATTTCAGGCTGACCCTGAGGCCTGTTGGCAGGAAGTGCGCTGCCTGTAAATAAAGGGGCTCAGGTGATCTCTATGCCAGAGTGCCAGCCAGGTCATGTGGAACTGGAACCATGTGCAGCATAGACCAGGCAGAGCTTTCTTTACGGGGTTTTAAATAACAATCTGGCAGCTTTCATGGTCAATTTTTTTTTCTGGTGCCACCAGCAAATTACGAGGCTGATTGAATTGTGTTGTCATGGTTGTCAGGTTGTTATGGTAGGATTTAAACTCATGACCTGTAAGTTGTGAGTCTAACATTATAACTGTTAGGCTGCTGTACCTGCTGATTTAGAGACACCAGGCAGTGAGGAAACCTTCGGGGGCAGTGACAGGTTTTGAAGATGGCGTGGGCGAGGTGAGGAGATCTTTATTAAGTTCACATGTCATGGGGGGTGGGGCGGTGTGGGGATGCTGCCCTATTGTAGTAAGTAAACAAGTGTCCACCATTTCCCTGAAGCTTAGTTTTCTAGGTAATACACTGGCCTTAGGGGGATTAACACAACAAAAATCCTGCTACAAAGGAAAATGAATAATACTCTTTATAATGCTGGTAACTCTATTTGTCCATTGTTTCTCTATTTCCCTGCAAGGTCTCTGTACAGTCACTTAATTTCAATTCTCATTTGTTACTTATTACTGTAATTCTTCTCATTTATCTTAGCAGGTTTCAAGTTCATATGAAACATTCATATTATGATAACATGGTGCTGCTTCACGTACAAGCAGTGTGCTCACTGCTCCACTGAATTAGTGGAGGCAGTAACTCAAAATAAGTCTGACATCAAATGTTTAATGGATCTCATTAACAAAGGCACAAAATTAAGCAAACTGCCAAGTGTACCAGTCCCTTTTGTATTACACAATGTGAATGAAAATAGGACAGATTAATTATATCAGATAAGTAACTAGTTTCAAAAAGAATGAACCAGGTCTAGTTTTGGTTCACAAATAAATGGGATTGCTGCTTGTTTGAGACTAATTCAAGGCTGTGCTTTCCTTATAATATGGAAATATCAATTCTACAACATCGGGCTGTGTAACATCCTATTCCTGGCCCCATCAGTGTCATCTCAGGTCCAAATTGGCAGGGTTTGCACCCCTCACGTACACTTTTGGTGCAGGCCAAGTCGAAACCACTTTAGATAGGTTGATAGCCCGGGCACTGGGAATGGGCACCAGAAGTAACCAGATTTGGTGGATTGTGGCATGAGTCAGCATTTAACATTGATTCGACTTGAGTGATGCCATTTTTGATCTCAATGCTTCAGCGAATGCCCTCTCTTAAATTCACACAGCTGAACATACATTCAGTAGCTGGAAGGATGCCCCAACAGCACTATTTAAGGAGATGATCAGCCACTTTTAGGTTAATTATCCTCCTTGGCCTACAGCATGACAGGGAGATTGAGCAGAGATGACACAGAGGAGGACAAGTTGCTTAAAGAGTGAGGAGGATGAGGAGAGAAGGGCTCTCAGCAGGAGGCCATCCACCTAGGGTCTGCAGGGAGCAGTTCTCTTATCCCAACCTCAGGTAGGAACAGTGTGTGCAATGTCTCTATTTCAGTAAAAGGAGAGCAAAGACTGCTCTGCCAGTGGCTGTGAAGGTGACTGAGGCCATGAACTTCTATGTATTGGACTCCTTTCAGGCAGGTGACATCTCCAACTTCTTGCAGTTTGCTGTCAACTGTTGTGTAAGGGAGGCCCTGTGTGCAAAGAGATCTGAAGACATTGCATTCTGTCTTTCCAGAGAGAAACAGGTCGAGTGTGCATGTGGTTTCACCAGAATTGCAAACATCCCCATGGTGCAGGGGCCCATTGACATCACACATGTAGCTTTGCAAGTGGCACACGTAAAGTCCTGAAATGTACTGCAAACATAAAGGGATTCCACTCCCTCAATTCCAATTGGTGTGTAACAATACTCAGCACATCATGCAGATCAATGTCCAGATTCCTGGCAGCAGTCATGATGTCTTTTTTCTATGCCAGTCTGCAGTACCAGCAGCATTTGAGCTAATCCAACCCTGTTTCAAAATACCAATTTGGCAATATTAAATCATTCTATGCCTTGTGAAATTGTGTTGAAAAATTGTAATTGCATATTTTTTGTGAGGAGGAAAAATAGTCTAAAAACTTACGAGCTGAAAATTGTATTTTCTGGCTCTAGAGAAAAACATAGATGAATGGTCAGAATATGCATTATGTCAAATAGATTTAGTATTTTCTCATCAAGGATATTTTGAAAGGATCAAAATGTTTTCAAATAGATTCTGCAGGCAAGGTAACGCAGATAAAACAACTTTGAGAAGCTAAAATAGATTAAAAATATTAGGGCAGTGATTTGTTCTGACTAAGTAATATTATTTTCTATTTCAGCCCATTGGTTTAATGTGCTGGAGTTGTACCCTCATTGGGTGGAGTGACAAGTGCTGATTTATATCCAATTAAATTTGGCATTTGATATTGTGGCTGGTTGACTTTCTATTTTTCTAAATGTATTAATGATGAATAAGACTATGCTTTTTCAAGTAAGTGTCATCATATAGCAGGATGGAGTTAAGTAGACTGGCTGCTTTGGAATAACTGAAGCTTCAGAATGATGGATAGAAATATGTTATGGGAGGGACTCAAGATCCTTTACGAAGCTATAGAAGAAAATATAAGTAATCCCTGATGCAATCTTTATCCGCCTAATGAAAGGTACCAGTTATACTTGTAGTTTCTAAACAGTAACTATTTTCAAACTGAATTGCCATTCGCGTTTTATGAGAAATTAGGAAAATGGAACAATGGCTGAATTTTGCCGTTGGCGAGCAGGGGGCGGGGCCCGCTCACCGACGCGCAAAATGATGCGGGATGATGTCGGGCAGAACCCCCGATGTTATCCCACCCCATTTAAATTTTCAGGAAGGTGGGGACACAGCAAAATCAGCTGCGGGCCCGCCGACCTGTCAATGGCCAATTGAGGCAACAAATAGAGAAAACATGAAACCTCATCCACTGGCTGGATGAGGTTTCATGTAGGGTTTAAAAAACTTTAATAAAGCTTGAGTGAAATTTATTAACATGTCCCATCTCGTATGACATTGTCACATGAGGGGGACATGTTAAGGATATTTTTATTTTTCTATTTTTAATGTTTGTACAAATGTAAGCGATCTCCCGTACTTTCGTGCGCATGCGCAAAAGAGCGCACTCTCGCTTTTGGGGAATCCCCCCCCCCCGCCCGCACAGGAAGCGCATAGCTTAATTGGCCCGCCCACTTAAAATGGCGGCGGGACCCGCTTCTCCAGCGGGGATCGTCTCCTCGCCCGCCGGAGATTGGGTCGGGCCCGCCTGCCCAGTGGGCAGAAAATTCTGCCCAATGTTTCAATTGCTCTTTATTTCAATAGAAACAGAAACAAATTGGGTCAAAAATAAATTGGGATGCACTTGATACAGAGCTCAGACTGAGTTACTAGAATAAAAACATGGCTGAATGCTACATAGTTTATTTGCACTTGTGTGCATGTAGATCAATAAAAGATTTCTCAGTTTCAAATGAATGTTCCCAAGGACAAAAAGATTCAAAAGCAATTAAAATTCTGCTCGAGGGTGCCTTCCTGTTCGGTAACTACTGTGCAAATAGACTTTCCAGGGAAGGGAAGGATCTTTACTTTCAAAACCCTCGAGGGTCTGCCATCTAAAGTCAAACTCTTAGTTTGTACAGTTTTCTCAAAAGGTTTCCTCTCTCATCTGTAGATTGAAGACAATATTTTCTCATTTTAATTTCCCATTCCCTCAAAATATTGACCGTGGATTGCTGGAAATGGATTATGGGGAACAAATGGCAAACCTGGTGGCAGATTTTTTTTTCTGAGTCTTTTTATCTTCCCAACAGCTTATACAGTCAAATTTATGAGGCACCTGTCTTGTTATGGTTATCTTTGGTGGCACTCTGTTAACCCACCTAACATACAAGTGAGTTGTCAGCTTGTTGCCATGTATCTTGCTTTTGGAAAGTGTCAATCAAGATCGCTGGTGACTGAAACTTGTTTTCTCATATCTCTCCACCTTTCCCCCTGTCAATTCAATCTACAATCTTAAAAAAGTTTTTGTCATCTTTCGGAAAGTGCTGTAGAATCAAATAAACATTGAAGGGTCAGAACATCCACTGAAATAAGAACATGGAAATATGCTCACAGATGTATCTGTACTTACATACAATGACAGGAGGGAACTCGAGGGACTTGTGACTAATCTTAGCTCCATTTCAGCTTTTCCCTATGGAATTTAACATGACAACAATGGCAGGTTGAAGCATTAATTTATGAGTTCCATCTTGCTGAATGTATGTCAGAACATGTGCCTTGCCTCCATGCATCCTCTTACGCCTGTATCTCCTACTCAAGAGTAAGAAACACATCCTGAGGCGCTCTGCCCACTGCAGAGTTTTAACTTTCAAGAACGGTTGAACAGGCTGGGGCTCTTTTCTCTGGAGAAGAAGGTTCAGGGGCGATCTGATTGTAATCTTTAAGGTAATGAGGAGGTTTGATAGGGTAGACCTAGAGAAGGTGGGCTGAATTTTACAGGCCGCTCGCAGGCAGGGAAAACAGACAGGTGGACCTGTAAATTAGCCCACTGTGCCCTCAGCGGCATGCCTGCTGCCAGTTCACCTAACCCCATCACAATTTTATGGGCGGTGGGGAAAATGTGGGTGGGCTGCTGCCCATGGCTTAATTGAGGACTTTAAGCGGGCAATTAATGGCCAATTAAGGGCCCCTCCAATTTAACGGGTGGCAGGAGAGGCCTGAGCCCAATGTGTAGCCCCTTGGGTTTAACCATTCTGGTCAGTGAAAGAGGGGGTTCCTCCTTCCTAAGCCCCTTATGCCAATCAGAGGCCCCCTAACCCCTTAGTTTTTCCTCTCCATATCACCCATCCTCCCTGCCCTACTCAACTTGCCCCCCACCAACCCCAAGAGGATTGCCAATCTGACCCCAGAAAGGTCACAGACTTACTTGGGTTACAGGGCTCCCATCTTCTTCTTCCTCCCAAGCCTCCCGCAACACGATCCTGGTGTGGCACTAATCTTCTGGCCTCTGATTGGCTGGCAGTCCTCTGAGGTGGGACTTCCTCTTGGAAACAAGTGGTAGTCCTGCCACATACTAATTAAAGGGCCATTGCCCAAAAAAATTAAGCAGGGTGAGTCAGCTAAGCGGGTGGCCAGGCTCACCCCCGACATTTACACTGGGGTGCAGGGATCCCGGCCTCAGTGTATAATTCAGTCCAACGTTTCCAATTGCAGGTCAGACCAGAACAGTTGATTGGCATCCGTCCATCTGTAGGAGATGGTGGGAATGCATTCTCAGAACTTTGATGAGGTCAGATGAGATCATCTGCTGTAATTCTTTTGATGGCTAAACAAGCTGACTTTGGAAAGGCAAAGTCTGTCACAAGTGCTACACATGAAGTTGTCCCTTTGCTGGTGGTGTGGGATGATCTCTGCTGATGTCTTGTTTGCAGGGCTGGCTTTGGAGCTTCTAAAACCACATGTCATTTTGATGACGAACTCCTGCCCACAGCTGGTGCCACCATTTGCATTGATGATCAGCCAGTTTCCCACTCATCATGATTGGGGTTGAGGCTTTCATGTCTCTTTTGAAAGCATCCTTGAATCGGATCATGAGCGCCTTGCTCGATAGCACGGACAACCTCCCTGTATGTCCTTGGGGATGTGGCTTCTTTCATCCTGCGCACATGCCCAAGTGAGCGAAGACTTCTTTGAATAATTAACACTAGCACGTTTGGTATGTTTGCCCGAGAAAGGACTGCATCATTGTTGACTTTGCCTTTCCATGTGATGCCAAGATGTGATGTAGATACAGGAGATGGAAATTATTGAACCTTTGCAAGTTGTCCAGGCTTTGCTGCCACACAGCAAAGTGCTGTGGATACAGGCCAAAACAAGGCTTGATCAATGTAATATAGTCACTAATAAATCTGTTAGGGAATTCAGGATAACTCCTTTACCCAGAGAGAATGTGGAACTTGCTACCGCAAGGAATAGTTGAGACAGATGGCATTGATACATGTAAGGGTTAGGTAAGAAGCACATTAGGAAAAAAGGTTAGAATGTTATGATGATAGCGTTAGATGAAGAAGGTTGGGACGAGCTGTGTTCGGAGAATGAACATCAGTATTGTTGTATTGTTTTGTCATTCATAAAGAAATGGGAACTAATTGTTGTGAGAATGTATATCCAGAGCACCACATTTCACAGCTGCACTGTAGTTATGTGCTGAGTAATTATGTATTGGTCCACCAGCCCCATGGAGAGCTGAAAGAAATACAATCAATGAAAATCCAGCATTTTCAGTCTAAAGTGTGACTATTTATAACATATGGGAATCAAAAAACATACCAGGTATGAACCAGTTGGGCATAATGGCCTGTTTTGGTGCTGCAAATTCTATGCAATACTGTGTAATATTGGGGAACATTTTCTCAATCACACCAATAGCGATACCAATAATATAAACATATGAGTAAAACTAAGGAGTATCAATTCATCCTCATCTTCATCCACATTTCAATTCATCTG
The DNA here is from genome assembly GCF_964194155.1 of Cetorhinus maximus. NCBI lineage: Eukaryota > Metazoa > Chordata > Chondrichthyes > Lamniformes > Cetorhinidae > Cetorhinus > Cetorhinus maximus. The sequence goes on from NC_135884.1 coordinate 60,830,692, forward strand.
ACACTGTTATGTTTATCAACAAAATGTATTGCAAATTTATTGACAAGTTCTTTTACCCTCAATTTCAGGCCAGTACTAAACAGGCATCCTAGGTAGTTAGGCACTACATATCAAACAGAAGAGATTTGAAAGGGAATAAACATGGAAATACTCAGCACGTCTAGCAGCATCTATGAAGGGAGAAACAGAGTTAATGGTCCAGGTCGTGATCATTCATTAGGACTGGGAAAAGTCAGAAATGTAATAGATTTTAAGGAGGTGAAATGGGGGAGGGTGGAAAAAACAAATGGGAAGGTTTGTGATAGGGCAGAAGACAGGAAACATTAAATGATAAAGGAGTTGGCGGGAATAGCCAAAAGGAGTGGTAATGGGACAATAAAAGAAAAAAAGATGTGTCCAGAGGAGGTGTGAATGATGAGCAGCCGCTGTCCAAAAGCAGAAATGTGAAAAACAAGGTTAACCCGCAACCTTGCCTCAGTCAGGTTGCTGTTGTTTCATACTCTCCAAATCATCTTGGACAGAACAGCTGCAGCTTTTGCAACACGTGTGTTCGGCATCAAGTGACAGATTGCTGGTGATTGTGGAACCTAGATGTGTGAAGCTATCAACAACCTCCAGCGTCACATTATCAACGCTGATAGTTGGCGGTGTGGTAGCATCCTGGACCATGACATCTGTCTTGCTGGTGCTCAAGATCAAACCAAACTCTTTACAGGCATGAGAATCTGCAATTGCTGCTGAAGATGTTCCTTGATATGGAATGCTTGTGTGGCATCGTCAGCGTAGAGCAACTCTCTAATGGGGACTTGGCACACCTTTGTCTTGGATCTCAGGTGAACAATGCTGAACAGCTTTCCATCAGTCCTAGTACGTAAGTAGACACCCTCTGTAGATGAACTTTAATGTAGTGAAATGTCCCAAGGCACTTCACAGAACAACTATCAAACAAAATTTGGCACCAAGGCACATCAAAAGATATTAGGACAGGTGACCAAAGGCATGGTCAAAGAGGTAGGTTTTAAGGAGCACCTGTGGAGAGGTTTAGAGAGGGAATTCCAGACCTTATGGCTTGGCTGGAGTGAAGAAAATCAGGGGTGTGCAAGAGGCAAGAATTGGAGGAGCGCAGAGATCTCGGAAGGTTGTAGGGATGGAGGAGGTTACAGAGGAGGGCAGAGGCAAGTGTCACAGAGGGATTTGTAAATAAGGATGAAAATTTTAGAATTGAGATATTGTAGTGACAAATGAAGCAGAATTATAGACACCAACTCACCAGCTCACTACCACCTTCTCAAGGGCAATTAGCGATGCACAATAAATGTTGGCCTAGCCAGCAACACCCACAACCCATGAACTAATAAAAAGAAAACAAAAAGGTAGTCCAGCATTTTGAATAGAGAAGCTGTGGAAGCAGTAAGGGTGTGCTCAGAAAGTCACAATGCAGATGAGCTATTCTACTTTGGGTGGATTTTAATGATGAGGTAGTTAGCTGGTGCAGTACACAACTAAATGATTGTTGGGCTGGCAGAGAAGCCCACATCATTTGGAGAATTGGGCCTCATTAGCATGGTTCTAGTGAGCTATGTACAATTTGAACCTAAAAGTGATTTGAAGTACATGATACTCAGTTCCATTTCAGCAAATGTAATACAGCACTGCTTAAATTGCTTGTGCCTCTACCTTTCTTCCAGTAGCTACATTCAACCAAAAATAATCTAAAATATGCTGAGGAATCAAGGTCACCCAGCACATTAAAAAAAAACAGCCTTCTCCTGAGGTCTCCAACATCACAGGTGCCAGTCTTCAGACAATTTGATTCACTCCAGAAACAGAAGTCACTGGATAGAGTAAAAGCAATGGGCCCTGACAATATTCTACCTGTAGTACTGAAGAATTGTGCTTGAGAAATAGCTGCACTCCTACCAAACTGTTCCATTGCAGCTACAACACTGTCATTTACCCAACAATGTGGAAAATCATCCAGCTATGTCATGTCCACAAACAGTTGGACAAATCCAACCCAATCAATTGCTCACCCATCAGTTTACTCTCAACCCTCAGTGAAGTGATGGAAGAAGCTGTTGACAGTGCTATCAAGGGGCACGTATATTATTCCACAGTGTTGTTAAGGTCCTGAATACGCTATATAAATGGATAGGAACATTCAAAAAGTAATTGGGAATGTATTTAAGGAAAATTCATTAGCAGACTATAGGGTGTGGGATTAAATTAGACCATCTTTATCAAAGAGCCGGCACAGGCGATGGGCTGAATGTGTGCTGTGCTGTGAAATACCATGATTCTACGATGAATATTAACCTTTTGAAAATATAATGAATGTACACAAGTTGAAACAAAATGAGGGTCAGGAATTACACATACTTAAGAGGCTAATAACCTATCTTTGATGTTGCTTCCCCATTGACATCAAATTATGATTGATTTATCAGACTATCTCAATGATCAAAAAGCAGCTTCCACACATTGAGCTAAATATTAACTCCTGAAAACAATGTGTTAGAATCATGACAAGAGGTTAAAATGCAAAAAGTCTGGAACAGTATTCAAACCAGTGTTGGAACCCACCCACTTCTTGTTTTAATAGAGGTGTGATGCAGAACAGCAACCAATTTGCCCACACGAAGTGGATTGATCATTTAAATATTATCACAGAGTTAATGCAACACAGAACGAGACCATTCAGCCTCTTGTGTCTATGCTGTTCTCTGAAGGAGCAATTCACCTAGTGCCATTCCCTCTATCTTCTCCCAATGCCCTTAACATTCTTACTTTTCAGATAGTAATCCAATTCCCTCTTAAATGCCTCAATTGAACCTGCCCTCACCACAATCTCAGATAGTTCATCCCAGATCCTAACCACTCGTTGTGTGAAAAAGCTTTTTCCTCGTGTTGTCATGACGATTTGGTATGTGCATGTGGAATATTAATCTTTAATTTCATTGGCTGGTTAAATATATATTGAACTTCTTTAAAATAACTTTTTAAAAAAGCAAATATACTGACTTAAGATGGCTTCCATAGGTCAACTGACATGACTAGAATTACAACTTGGTCTGTTTCTGCAAGTTTCCAATAGGGATTACAATTAGGACCTGCCAAGGTAAACCTCCTATGGAATTTTGCATCTGCTAATGTCAGGAATTACATCAAAGATGAACTGGATCTCATTTTCATTTCAAAAAAGCTACTTTTCAGGCAGAGACAGAAAGTCTACTGGGACAATGGCTTTATAGAAGGTTCTTCCTAGCTCATCACAGGGAAGAATGGTCCATTCAGAAGTGATGACTGGAGCCTTAAAGAAATTAATCGTCTAGGCCATAACACAATAGCCAAGGTCTGTCTGAACATGAGCTAATCAAATACCTTCTGTGGAATACTCAACATTATAAGGAGAGAGGTCATGTGACCAGAATTACCATTTTGAAATGCCTTTTTATTACAATACTCTGGTTGCTTTTAGGAGTTTGAGGAAGAAGTCTGCAATTTGAGCAGTAACACCATCCCCTTCTCTCTCCTTACTGCCTCATGCTCAGAAGAGCTCTTTCTCTGTTATATTTACATAGAAACATAGAAAAATAGAAGCAGGAGTAGGTCATTCGACCCTTCTAGCCTTCTCCATCATTCAATATGATCATGTCTGATCCTCTATCTCAACACCATACTCCCGCTCTCCCCACAAACGCCTTGATGCCTTTAGAGTCTAGAAATCTATCTATTTCCTTCTTAAATGTAGTCAGTGACTTGGCCTCCACAGCATTCTGTGGTAGAGAATTCCACAGGAATCACAGAGATAGAGAGCTTCAATTAAAATGAACTCTGCTTGCTTATTTCATACTGGGATCAACAGACAGAGAATGTTGAAGGATACTTCAAAATCCCAAAGCAACGTTTCCACGGGAAAAACCAGGACTATTGTTAAAAAAAATCTGCCTCAACCACGAACAACAGGGAAGGACTCATAAATAGTGAACTCTCTGTTTTTTTGTTTTTTATCATTGAATCTTAATTAGGTCAAAAGCTAACCTCCTCTGCTGTATAATTTGTAATTTTACACGCTTGTATTTATGTCGTGTTTACTTGGGTGGGTTTTTAGCTCAATAAAACTAACCCCTTTATGTATAAACTGAAGAAAGCCTGTCGGACTGAGTTCTTTGCAATCAGCACATAAACAGTTAAGTGCAGACACTGAATTGATACTTTCATCCTTATAAGTTTCAAAAATCCCCGTTACATTCAACCGAGGAGACGGAAAGAAAAGGTGAGTCCTGACACCAGTCCTCACCTGGTCGTAACAATGTTGTCATTGCTTCTTTTGCCAATCACCTTAAATCTGCATCCTATGATTCTCGATCCTTCCAGCAATGGAAATAGTTTCTCCCTATCTACTCTGTCCAGACCCTCATGAGTTTGAATCCTATCCTGGCGAACTCCACTAGAAACTTCCCTTCAGTCTGAAAAACAACCATTAACCACTATTCTTCATTTCGTGTCCCTCAGCCAATTTTGTTGCTACTGTCCCTATTCCACAAGCTCTAACTTTGCTCATAAATCTGTTGTGTGGCACTTTATCAAATGCCTTTTGGAAGCTCAAGTAAACCACATCAACAGAATTACCTTCATCAACCCTCTCTGTTACCTCATCAAAAAACTGAAACAAGTTAGGTAGCATGATTTTCCCTGAACAAAACCATGCTGGTTTTACTTAATTAACCTATATTTTCCCATATGACTATTATTTTTGTCCCAAATTATCATTTCTAGAAGCTTCCCACCACTGAAATTAAACAGACTAGCCTGTAGTTGCTGGGCTTATCTTTACACCCATTTTGAACAACGGTGTAACATTTGCACTTCTCCAGTCCTTTGGCACCATCCCAGAGTCTAAGGAAAACTGGAAAATTATAGCCAGTGCTTCCGCAATTTCCAGTCACTTAATTGAATATCCTTAGGCGAATCTTATCTCGTCCTGGTGGTTTATCAACTTTAAGTACAGACGGCCTATTCAATAATTCCTCCTTATCAATTTTAAACTCTTATAGTGTCTGACTATCCCCTCTTTCATCATGACCTGCACAGTATTTTCTTCCTTGGTAAAGACAGATGCAAAGTATTCATTTAATACCTCAGCCATGCCCCCTGCCTCCATGCATATAATGAAGCTGAATGCCTTTACTTTAACAGTCATTTTACTTTTACCACAGACAGTGGGTTTTCCTGGCCTCAGGAGACTCAGCAACTTAAATGAGGCAAAAAGGACTGAATCAATGAGGTAAATGCTTTTACAGCATTGCTCGTGGGCCAGGAGGAGCAGGAGTGCTTCCTCTAGCATCAACAAGCTACCCAGTTAATCACACCCCGCCCCCACAATCTGTCTACTTTCTCCTCCTTCCAACCACCATTGGGTTATTCTCACCATTGGCCTCCCCCCACCCATCCCCGCCATCAGGATCCCCCATGATCCAGGCCCCTACCTTGCAAACCAGACATTGAGACCCCCAAGATCCCCTGCTCTATCTCATTCCCCCAGTCCTACCATCAGCTCTATCAGGCTTTGGCCCTGTGAAATAGGCTTCCTCCCCAAATGGCCTCCAGCTTGTCAAACAAGCTGCCCATGGGTGAAAACCCCACAGAGAGAAAAAAACTAATGCAGCCCTGTAATTAGCTTCTGCTGGTCATTCAGGAAACCTGATCTTTTGGGTTTCCTGATGTCACAACCTAACCCTGCCCTGCACACAGGACTCAGCTCCAGGCTAAATGATCTTCTTTCTGGATGAATACCAAGAGATAAAATCCAGCCACACGCAATGAGGGAATTTTTCTTTAATACTGATTACTATGATGCAGTCAGGCAGAAAAGTCTATGAAATGGTTAGTGTGCAGGGGAAATCAGAAATTATCATGTTTAAGTCAAATGACAACCCACTGATGTGGGGAATCATGGCAGCTTCTTTATTCTTTATTATTTCCCAGAGATAAGCTGTACTTTGAATTGCAGTGAGTCCAATTATCATTGCTGTACTGTCTGTCGATCTTATTGTGAAATAAAGCACTCATCGATTCATATCAAGCCTCATTTCACTAAGAATTGTTTGCTCGGTCTGCCTTCAAAAGAGAATGAAAAGGCACCCATGCAAAAGACACAAATATTTGGCCCAGATCTCCAGGGCATACTATTGTTAAAAAGCTGGGCTAAAAGTAAAAAAGCTCAGCCTGTTTGCTTGACTGAGTAATGCCAGTGAACCAGAGAAGATAACTATAATAAACTCAAATTTATAGTATCAGCTTTACTTAGCAAATATATTGCGTTCCCTCCCCCAAATCTTGCAATTCAGATAATGTGGGATTGTCACATTATTCAAGTCCCTCAAATTTTCAGCTTCCAATTTGGCTGATCATCCATAGGTAGCCTTGTGTACATGCTATTTGAAAAGGAATTAAAATACAGTGAAAGATATTGCTTTTTGTACAACACAAAAACAATCAGAGTTCCGTGGAACCATAATGCTCCAGGTTTCTTGCAAACAAATGTTAATCTTCCCCTGCAGCATCTGGAAGCAGAGTGGAGCAGAACCATCTTGATGAGCAGTTCATTCCCTTAGATGTGCAACTGAACTCAAATTCACCCACAGCGATATTTGTGGAACATCAATTTTTTGTTAATTTTCACAGGCTGAAAAGCAAGAATAAGTGATTCTTTGAGCCTTGGAGCCATCAAAGCAGCTGCCTTGTTGTCTCACTGGTAATTATGGTCCAGCTTTTGGACAAGGGGATGCCATCTGATTTCTGCTAAGTTATAAAGTAGCTCTCTCTGACATGTAGCACTTCACTGTAGAGTGACGTTTTTTTATATGTATATGTATATGAATTCCCTCATGAATGCCTCGATTGAAGCTGTCTCCACCACAGTCTCAGGCAGTGCATCCCTGACCTTAACCATTCACTGTGTGGAAAAGTTTTTTCTCAAATTGCGTTTGCTATTTTTGCCAATTATTTTAAACCTGTGCCTTCTTGTTTAATGATCCTTTCACAAGTGGGAACAGTTTTGATGACTAGACCTTGATGTACAGGGTGCAATTTCAAAATTTGCAAATGATACAAAACTTGGAAGCATTGTAAATTTTGAGGAGGATAGTTTGAGATTCAGAAGGGCAGAGACAAGTTGGTGAAATGGGCAGACAGATGGCAGATGAAGTTCAATTCGGAGAAGGGGTGAGCTGATTCATTTTGATAGGAAGAACATAGAAAGTCAATATAAAATAAGGGGTACAACTCTAAAGGGGATGCAGGAGCAGAGGGAGCTGCGTGTAGTTTTGTTAACAGTCCTTAACTACTGAACCCATACAGAGTTCGTCCTTGGCGGTTCAGGACATAGACCACACCCATGGCTTGCTTTTAACGTGTTCTGTGTAGGTGACCAAGTCCCGGATGATATTTTCCAAGAAGACCTTGAGAACCCTGCAACTTTCCTCGTAAATTAGGCCAGAGACGCGTTTAACACCTCCATGTCGAGCGTGGCAGCGAATGGCGGGTTTAGTGATTCCCTGGATATTATCTTGGAGGACTTTCCAGTGCTGTTTATCACCATCTTTACTGAGACTTTACTGCCTTTGCCTCTACCGAACATCACACCCAGAGACAAAGTCTTGTAATGATGAGCTGTGTGTATATATACATAAGTCAATAAAGGCAGCAGGATAGGTTGAGAGAGCAGTTAAAAGCATACAGCATCCTATACTTTATTAATAGGGGCATAGAGCACAAGAGCAAGGAGGTAACCTTGAACTTGTATGAGGCATGAGTTTGGCCTCAGCTGAAGTATTGCATCCAGTTCTAGGCGCCACACTTGAAGAAAGATGTGAAGGCATTGGAGAGAGTACATAGATATAAAAGACACAGGCCGGAATTTTCTGTCCCCGTTGGCATCGGGCATCAGGGTGGGCGTCAGTGGACAATATAGCAAGAAAGCCAAAAATCTGTTTCAAGCCATTGTGAAACCAGTTTGCAATCGCCCGCTCCGCTCATCAATGACGGGCCGGGTTTCTGGCTGCTGCACGTCGGGAATGTAATTTTAATACATATAATGGCAGATAATTATAAGCCCTGCTTGCTGGATCATCCGGGCATGTTGGTGTGATTGTACGCTGACATGTTTCACAACAGCATTTAAAAGGCGTGCACCTGGCGACCGGAACTTCGAGGGGAACTTGCAGGTGAATGCACTCTAACATTGCACAGATCTCACGAGAGTCGCCTGTTCGACTTCAATGAAGAGGCATTCAGACAAGGTCACAGGCAAGTCGCTTTTTTCCAGCTGGCTGATAGTGCGGTGCCAGGGCAAGAGCTGGGCTGTGGTTGGGTCAAATTGAGGGAGGCAAGGCAGCATGGTCTGTTGGTAGTACACAAGCGCATGCCAGGGAGGAGGGGTGGGGAAAGAGAAGCAGGCCATGCATTCAGGAAAACTTGTGTAAAGTGACCATTCATCCGCAGGTGAGACAGTTCAGATGCAGCCACATTGACATGCTTGGACTCGAGCCTCTCACTTATCTGCCCATTCAAGCAAAGCAGAGGCATGAAAGTGCCACCAAATGCTCCTGAACTTTTTGCCCCTTGGGCACAGACTGCAAGCTAATGAGTGTTTTAATGGACTGCAGGACAATTGGATGACTGGGCATGTTGCACAAACTCCTTGCTAAAGTTGGCCATGGAGCAGTCACTGGTGGAGATGCTCACAGCCCCTTGCAATGTCGTCATCCTGGTTTGGACCAGTCTCCCCCATGGTTCAATCTAACAGTGCAGCCTTGCAGTGGGGGTTAGGAGAATGCCTGCACCTGAGCTGAGAGCACAGCATGCAGTCCAATGGGCAAAGCTGCCGCCAGTCGGTCAGGTGGACTCGGGTAGAAGTGGGTGGGGTTTTGGGCAACCATGCAATGCTCTAAACTCTGGCCATCCTAAGGGTGGCCAGCACTCTCTGCGATGCATTAAGGGGCTTTCGGGCTTAACCAAGAAAGGTTCTTAGTACACCCATGCTAATCCATGTGTTCTCTCTTTCATTCTGCATGAGGAGTACATCAGGAGCATGGAGCCTGGTGACCTAGCTGTATGCATCATGGCTTACAGGGAGCGGAGGTGAAGGGGAAGAGAGGGATGGAAGCGCCTGGCTGGGCAGAGGGAAGAACAACACCCTCAAGAAGAAGGGGCAGCTGGGGCTCTTGTGCACACTGCTGAAGAGCCACAGTGAACCGTTGCTTGCTGGTGCCTAGCTAGACCCAGGGCCTACACACAGTGCTTGTCATTCATGCAGATGACTGAGAACCAGTGTCTCTGAAGAATGAGCATGTCCAGGGAACTGGTTGGTCACATCTGCCACCAGCTGCAGGATTTGGCAGCATGGGGAGATGGAAGGCATCCACAGCCAGTGACTGTGCAAGTGACAGCAGAACTCAATTTTTATATCAGTGGCTCCTTTCAGGGCTCCACAGGTGACCGCTGTGTGGTCTTGTAAGCCTCCACACACAAATGCATCCAGGGCGCCATCAATTGCACTCAGGTGCATTCAGGTCTCCATGGCAACAAGCGGTCAACTATATCAACTGCAAGGGCTTCCACTCAGTGAATATTCAGCTGGTGTGCGACCACCACAAATGCATCCTGCAGGTCTGTGCATGGTTCCCAGGGAGTGTTATTGACTCCAACATCCTCAGTAGGTCTCAGATCCCTGGCATCTTCCAGGGTCCACAGAGGCTGCAGGGTTGGCTCCACGGGGACAAGGGCTACCCGCAGACACTGCAGGGTTGGCTCCTCAGGAACAAGGGCTACCTGCAGAGGACATAGCTGATGATGCCTGTAGGACAACCTCAGTGCGGCAGACAGAAGGAACAATGAGGCTCATGCTGCAACTTGCACTTTGGAGGAGCAAACCATTGGGATGTTGAAAATGAGGTTCCGGTGCCTGGACCCTGCAATACAGAGGGTGTCATACATCATCTTCGTCTGCTGCACCCTTCACAGCCTGGTGGTGCAATGGAGGGAGGAGCTTGCTGAGAAGGAGCTGGAGGAACTGTGCACCTCCTCCGATGAGGAGGACATTGACGGTGATGGGGATGCTGAAGTCCTCGAAGGTGAGGATGAGGGTGATGAGGCTGTTGTGCTTGGGAGGCCCTCAAATCTGCTAGATTCATGGAGGATGATGACCACTTGCAGTGAGGAGACACCGTAGATCCTCACATTGCATCTGTGAACGTTTGACTCCTGCCTGGCTAATGGCAGTGCACATACCCTCTGCGATAATGCTCCTGTAATGGAGATGCAGTGGATGATGATGACAACATGCAATGGGGACACTCCAGAGATCCTATGGCATCCTGATCCTAGGCATCCTTCGTGAGCTGAACCCTTCAGGACCACACGTCAGCGGGCACAGATGCTGAAGAGATGGGGAGCCAGTCGTACCATAAAGGTGCTGAGAGCACACTGAGAGGATGACCGAACGCTATGCTGCTGGCCCAGGATATTCTGGCAGCAATGATAAGCCCCATCGAGGTGCAGGCATCACTGGTATGTCAAATGACAGTGAAAGTGCACTTTTAGTGTGGTGGGAAGGTTGCACAAGGTACAGGGAAGAGGCCGTGGACTGAGACACCTGCCTTTATCTTGTGCAGAAAAGTTTCGCATCTGAGTGACACAAACACTGCTCATCAGAACAAGGAGCCAAAGACAGAGACACATTCTTTTCTTTATAATAGTGAACATTATGTACAAGTGATTAATAACCCTGCCCAGGCTGTGCAACTACATCTTCTTAACAACGAGGTGTCAGCTGTGGCTCAGTTCATAGCACCCTCGCCTTTGAATCAGAGGGTTGTGGGTTCATGTCCCACTCCCGGAAAACCAAGAACTGTGAATGTACTCGAAAGAGTTACATGCGATCTGTTGATAACTCGAAAGAGTTACATCTTCTTAACAACGAGGTGTCAGCTGTGGCTCAGTTCATAGCACCCTCGCCTTTGAATCAGAAGGTTGTGGGTTCATGTCCAACTCCCGGAAACCAAGAACTGTGAATGTACTCAAAAGAGTTACATGCGATCTGTTGATAACTCGAAAGAGTTACATCTTCTTAACAACGAGGTGTCAGCTGTGGCTCAGTTCATAGCACCCTCGCCTTTGAATCAGAAGGTTGTGGGTTCATGTCCAACTCCCGGAAACCAAGAACTGTGAATGTACTCAAAAGAGTTACATGCGATCTGTTGATAACTCGAAAGAGTTACATCTTCTTAACAACGAGGTGTCAGCTGTGGCTCAGTTCATAGCACCCTCGCCTTTGAATCAGAAGGTTGTGGGTTCATGTCCCACTCCCGGAAACCAAGAACTGTGAATGTACTCGAAAGAGTTACATGCGATCTGTTGATAACTCGAAAGAGTTACATCTTCTTAACCTTCCTAATCCTGCCTCTACATCTTGGTGCTCCCCAGACATCTACAGCAGAAGTGGGGGCAGCCTGCTGACTGCTACACCCTGTCTGTGATGACCTTGCCGGGCGTCCTCTGGAGGGCCAAAACCTGGAGGGCTCTACCCTGCTTTTGGGGTCCTGCTGTGTGGCAGTGGCACCCTCCTTGGCCTGTGGAGCTGGATCTGCTGGGGTCACAGGAAGAGGGGATTCAGATGGGCTGGACAGTCCCAGAGTCACCTGGATGGATGGCCCCAGGCCGTGCACCCACTGATCCTCCTCCCTATGGATGCCAAGGGCTGCTTGGCCCTTGAGGAGAAGAGAGAACTGGATTGAGGTTGAGCTTCCCTGCATCTCTCCCGCATTGACACTGTTGGAGGCCAACTATGTCATCAGTGATGGAGTTGAGCCCATGCAGCAGTGCAAGAGCGACATCCTGGACCGAGGTCTCCATGGCGGCCGCCATCCTGCCAGTGTTGACCTCGGTGCGTTGCAATGCCGGCTCTATCACCTCAGCCTGAAGATGGATGGACTCCTCCATTGTGCTTTGCAATCTGAGGAGTGCAGTGGACATCCCTTCCTGATGTTCCCTGGATTCCCTTTGCAGTTCCAGATACTGAGGTATGACCGAGTCCAGAGGCTCCTCATCAGACTCGGACTCAGCAGATTTCTGGCCTCCAGGAGTCCTCTGAGTGCTGGAAACCTGGGAAGTCCTTGCCGCCGTCTGCTGTGCATCATCCGTGTGATGTGCTCACCAGGTTATGACCCCAAGGCTACTCTAAAGTTAAGTCCCACCAAAGTGTGTGTCCCTGCACTGGTTGAGGATGTCGGTGAGCGCTGTGATGGGTTTTCAATGAGGGTGTCATCAGATTCTTCTTCCAATATTTCTTCGGGGCTTGACTTGAGGACCTGGTTTGTGGACCCCCTTGGCTGCTTCCCAGATGTGCCTGTGAAAGCAAGAAGAGATAATCAGTGCATGGCAGGGGACTGCAGAACAGGGGAACTGACTCACAGCATGATGGTCTGATGGATGTTGCACTGCTGGATCCTCACTTGGTTGAGCATCGCCTACCTCACCGCCAGCACAGGAATGGTTCAGATCATTGCCGGTCAGCTGAATGACTCTATTTTCAAAGTCCATAAGGATCTTGACTGCAGGCATTTCTCCACCAGTCTGTGACCTCTCCCTTTTGTTGTGTGCCAGCTTGTCCTGCAAGAATACAAATGGAGAGTGTAAGCAGGATGCCTGCCAGGCCAGATAACAAGGATGCCTGGCAAGTGTGTGGGTGGTGAGTAGTGTCATGAATGAGATGAGGATACGATCCGCAGGGCAAATGAAGTTGTGTGTGTGAGAGAGTGATATGCCTTGAACTGGCAGTGCAGATGCATGAAGGGTTTGTGACTGTGAGTTGAGTAATGAGAAGAGTGACTTACCCCGGTGGAACAGAGAACATTCATACTCTTTCTGCAGTGGGTGGCTGCCCTGTTCTGCAGGGCCATCGCACTTACCACCGTCTTCCATTGCTGAGTTGGTGACCTTGCTTGCTGGTCTTCGCCCAGAGAGAGGGTACAGGACATTGCAGCAGGCCTCCACTGCGTCCAGTAGGCACTCGAGGAAGGCGTCGCTAAATTTGGGGGCAGCATGTTTCCTCCCTTTGGCAGCCATCAGTTCCGAACAGCTTCCTATCTCTTGAAGAGTGCTGGCTCTGTGCAGGGGCGGCCTTTAAATATATTGCCACATTTACTGAAGGCCTGAGGTGATGGTGGGATGGGCGAATTAGTGGCCGCTGCGCCTGCAACCCGGCATGTTTCCCGGGATTGAATTATTAATGAGACGGGGATGGGACGATATGGTGTGAAAATCCGCCATTGCAGCCGGCAGGTAAAACATCCTTTTTCCTGCCCGCTACCACGATTAGTGCAAATTTGGGACAATTTTGCCCACAGTCTGCGTAGCAGATTCTTTACTGGCAAAACGAAAGTTATTCAGAAACTGAATGTTGAATATCTATTTGTTTCCCTGAACCAGTCAAAAGTGCATCATGAACAAGGGGAAAAGCAGTCCTTTCTTCTATGAAGCAGCTCAGGCAGTGCTCATCCACACAAGTAATAGTCATTTGTGGTGCAGTAGCATGAAAACAGTGAAAGATTACTTTTACCTGTGGTATAAAGATCTGGCACACATAGGGTTAATATGGGACTGAATACAGTTCCACCAAAGCAGTGATGTAAGAGAGCACATGAACCACACCCAGGGTCAGTCTAGTGTTGGACAGAGCTGTGTGTACAAGCAAGCATGGAGACAGCTCCTAGCTTGTACCCTTTACTGTATATTTGTAAATAGTTCTAATAGTCAAAAAAGACGTACAATTAACCTACATATGACTACGAAGACCTCTTCAGACTTCCTGAACTATAACTAACCCACTGCAACATGGTGGCAGCTTGTGGAAAAACCCAAGACTTTGCAGAAAATGCAGAGGAGAAACTAAAACGCTGGAAGACTGAGAAAAAATTCAGCAAATGATGCGGGAGAATTGTGACTAAAGAAACAGCTTTAAAGAAGAGTGAAGGCCAAGATTCGATGCTTTTGTGACCCTAAAGCACAGTGCTGAAATGGGGAAGTCTGAAGCTTGTTGATCCAAGCGGCCATTGTTTAAAATTCAGCAAATTAAGTACGAGCGCCATTGCAGCAGGAGCCTGCCAAGGCTGGCAGGTGCAGGTAACCCTTTGTCTTCAAATGACTGGCAGTGCCACCTTGAATCTAAGCAACTATTAAAACAGAACCTACACTTTGAAAAATTTACTCATGGGTCAGAATTCCATGCTATAAAATCAATTTGGACTAATCCAAGGCCCGGATCAATCACATAACTGGGGACCTGGAGGGAAAGATTCCTAAGATAGTGCATTCTTTCAGTTTAGACTAAAAATCAGAAGCAGAGCAGGTTACCACACTGCTTTACTTGGTAGGCCTGATTGCAGATGATGTTATTGCAAGACAGGGGCCAGAAATTTACCCCCATTGGGGGAGGGGGGGGGGTTGTGCGGGGGCAGGCGAGGGTGGGTGCGAACCCGATCGGCGCCCCCGATTGGGTACTTGCCGCCATTTTATGTGGGCCTCGCAGAGATTTGTTTCAATGTTAAACTTTTAAATAAAGGATTTTTAAATTTTTGAAACATGTCCCCTCAATGTCACATATGCTGGAACATGTGAATGAAATTTTGGAAAATATTTTACTGCATTTTTAAACACTTTGTGAAACATCATCCCGCCCGTGGATGAGGTTCCATGAAATATGCAAAGGCCGCCTGGGCTCTTCGCCTGCCCGCCAACCTTAAGATTGGATGGGCAGCTCATTTAAATGCTTTAATTACTCTTTAATAGGCCTTAATAGGCCTTTGACAGTTCAGCGGGCGTGGAGGCGACTCGGCTGTGCACCCGCCGAACTGAAAATCTAAATGATGTGCGGTGACGTTGGGACGCCCGCCCCACGTCACCGCGCGTCATTTTACGTGTCGGTGAGTGGGCCCCGCCCCCCTGCTTGCTGACGGGAAAATGCTGCCCAGGGAATCAATGAATCATCTGCTAAATTTGAAGAAGTACTAAAATCATCCGATCTTTATTTTAAGCTAAGAAGCAATTAAATACTGAAAAGAGCTAAATTTGACACGCGTATCCAGCATTCAGGAGAACTTATTGATTCATGTATCAAAGATCTGTACAGGATGATAGAAGGTTGCAAAGAGCGAGACTTAAAATCTGAACTCATCAGAGACAGAATAGTGGTAGGAGTAGTGGACAGTGCACTCTCTGACTTCATGCAAGCAAAGGAAGACCTAACCTTGGAAAAGGCAATCCAGATAGTCAGGTAGTCAGAACTCCGTCAGCAGCACAGAACCATTTTAAGTGGGATGGGGGAAATAAACTGTGGTGCAGAGGCCAACCCAGAGTTCAGCTAGTTAAGCAACAAAGACACAGTGACAATTCAGGCCAGGGAAAGCAATGCCTGAACCAGCCAGCAGAGCGACCATGCCAACCCTGTGGAGCAAAGCGCGTCCACAGGCAAGATCAATGTCCTGCAATTTCAGCCTAATGCTTTCATATATAACGGGATTGGACACTACGGCAAACTGTGCAAGACAAAAACTCTGAAATGCACAGAAGGCCCAAAGGTTATCCACAAGGTCGAGACTGCAAGCCTGGAAGACACACAGCCATGTTTCTTGGGTGAGGTGAAAGATCTTGGCGTCTCATTTTGTAATGCAGATATTTCAGTCAATGGCCATTTAATAATTTTTAAATTAGACACAGGCACCAGAGTAACGGTCCTGTCAGACAAAGAACCGTGGCTAAAAGACCTCTGGCTTCAAACAACAGATGCACCACTCTATGAGACTGGAGGAATCTGACTTCCAGTCATAGGCACGATTCTGGAGCCACTAAGGTATGGTGGAAAACAGATCTTCAAGCTGATGTATGTAATCTGTGACCAGACTTTCCCTCTATTGGGCAGTGATGCTTGTGTAGCCCTGGATCTCCTCAAAATGCCAGATGTCAAGATGTCATTAACCATACAGAACTGCAATTTCTCGAGTACTCAAACAAAAGAGTATTCTGACTGGGACTTCAGCTCTGAACTGTTTTCTCTCTTTGTGGAGCAGGTTTGTCCATTCTTGCTACAGGTGCTGGAAAGCCTTCAATGGTCAGACAACTGAGCCACCCAGGAGATAACCGACATGCCTCCAGCGGAGGATATAAAAGAGAGCAACCTCCGGCTCTGATGACAGTACATCAGGTCAACACTGCAACTACTGAATATACACTGTAACTCCCAGCCAGCGTGTCAAAGCCACAAAAGATGCTGCAACCTGGTAGCAGTCGTCCATTGCCAACAGCGAAATGCAGAGGTGAGCGTACCACTAAACCACATTTTAGTCACAGGAATGTGCATCCTCTGCTACAGAGGACATCGCCAAGATCCACACACCGAATGAAGAAGCAAAAGAAACATCAAGGAGATAAACACAATGTTCATCCGCCCTGCAAGAAAAGAGTTAGGTTAGCAACCGTTGACCAGCACAACAGCCAAACTGACCAAGTGCAATTCAACATGAAAGAATGGAATAAAAGGATGAAAACATACCTAGATGCCAGAACAGCCTCCAAACCTACAGGAAGACCCAACAGCGGCAAAGTTTATCTATCCTCTGACAGTATTGTGAATGAGATATGGAAGAGTTATAAGGCCTCAAAACCACCTGAGCCTTTGAATTCAAGGACTCGAAGTGGGGAGATGGGGTAATTATCGTGTAGTAATGACAATCCTACGTATGACTACAAAGGCTTCTTCAGATCTACCAAACTGTACCCAATACCCTACAACATTACCTACTGTTTATAGGCTGCACAGTGTTAGATTGTCTCATTACAGTAAAAATATATCAGCACCAATTTAAGAGACCTCAAATTATGTAGCCTAATTTATGTCCTTTGACCATAAGCAGGTTGCTGAGGAGGGAAGTGGGCAGCATTGTAAGGTCAGAAATGGGGATGTTGGATGATGATTGCACGATGTTCAGCACCATTTGCAGCTCCTCAGATACTGAATTAGTCTGTGCCTGCATGCAGCAAGATCTAGACATCATTCAGGCTTGGGCTGATAAGTGGAAGTAACATTCGTGCCACACAAGTGCCAGGCAATGACCATCTCCAACAAGAGAGAACGTAAACATCGCGCCTTGACATTCAATGGCATTTCCATCACTGAATTCCTCACCATCAACATTCTGGGCGTTACCATTGACCAGAAACTGAACTGGACAAGCCATATAAATACTGTAACTACAAGAGCAAGTCAGAGGCTGGGAATTCTGTGGGGAGTAACTCACCTCTTGACTCCCTAAAACCTGTCCAACATCTACACATCTCAAGTCAAGGGTGTGATGGAATACTCCATTTGACTGGATGAGTGCTGCCCCAATAACGCTCAAGAAGCTCGACACCAGCCAGGACAAAGCAACACATTTCATTGGCACCAGTTCACCAGCTTAAACATTGACTCCCTCCACCACCGATGCAATGGCAGCAGTGTTTACCATCTACATGATGCACTGTTGCAAATTACCAAGCCTCCATTGTCAGCACCTTCCAGATCTGTGACTTCCACCGCCTAAAAGAATAAAGGCAGCAAATACAAGGAAGCATCACTACCTGCAAGTTCCCCTCCAAGCTACACACTATCCTTGCCTGGAACTATATCACCATTCATTCACTGTCACTGGGTCAAAAACCCTGGAACTTCCTTCCTAACATCACTGTATGCCTGCACTAGGTGGACTGCAGCAGTTCAAGAAGGTGACTCACCAATACCTTCTCAAGGGAAATGAGGAATGGGCAACTAAAGCTGGCCTAGCCAGTGATGTTCACATCTGATGAACGAATAATTAAAATAGAACTGGAAGGACAATGGTTACTCATTAGTCCACTAGAACATATTTTGCCTCCTTTCACTTCTCGATTCCTATTCATTGTCATATGAATTTTCTTATAGGTTTCACTTAACCATTTTAAATTTCTTGATCTATCCTGCAATGGAATAAAAATTGGGAGAGATTTATAGTGAGCTGCCAACTTACTATCACTGGTTTTATGCTATCACAAAAATGTCACAATCTACCACGTTGTATTGAGTGTCTGGATCCATAAATCACTGTAACATCTGTTTCCCTACAGATGGTCTGACTACTGAAGTCCCTGTTTATTCAACTGCCACTAACTGAGGGAAACAGATGTTCCAGTGATTCATTGACCTGGACAGTAGCCAGCCAAATAAAGTAAGACTATTCTGTATGTTCATTAATCAAAGTTACCTTTAATGATTTAACCATGCACACAACATTAAAACAGTTTACATGAGTACAAAGCAAACATCAAACAATACATATGACACTTAAAACAAAGATTCAACAACATTACAGCAGAGTGATCAGCTCTCGCTTTACATGGGGGGCATGAGGGGTCATAGAGGTTGGATAGAGGGGCATATGGTGGCATGGGGGCATGAGTAGCCATAGGGGTGGGTAGAGAGGAATAGGATGACATAGGGGATATAAGGGATGAGGGGGAGGGTAGAGGGACATAGGTGGCATAGAGGGTATAAGGGGACATAGGGGTGGCAAAGGGGCATAGGGTGGCATAGCATATATGAGGAGCCATGGAGAATGGTTAGGGGGCATGACGTGGCATGGGTTAGCATGGATGGAACATGGGGAGGTGGAGAGTGTGTGGGGGTGGGGGGGTGAAGAGGTGTGAGAGGTGAGGGCTGGAAGGATTTTTTTTGTTTTGTTCATTTTTTCAATAGATTTAATGAAGTGGCAGGGCAGCAAGGCAGGCCTCCTACCCAGCCCGCTTTTGCATCCAGCAGCTTCTGTTCTCATTCTGGGGGTGACAGGCTTGTCTACAATAGGAGGACTTGGCAAAAATTAAAGTCCCTAAACTTAGACCAGCTAAAGATCATAACTAAGAAGCCAAAGTAATAAACAGCAATACCTTGAAAGAGGGAGAAAGGCTTTCCCCAACCTGTTCCAACTTCAAATTCACCCGAGAACCAATATCCTGGACATTCAACTAAAAGAAAAATTGCAGCTTAATGAGAAACTCTCTGCTTGCACTTCCTTCACTCTATCTAAAAACACAACTCATTTAAGAAATTACAGGCCTGCCATGAAAGAGAGATTGAGACAAACATACTATGTAATCATATTGTTTTTTTCATCTGTAACTAATTTTTGTGTGAGTGGTAGCGTGTGTGAGTCGAATGAGTGAGAAGTTGCATTTTTTTAAACCTCCAGTGAAGTAAGTGCGGAATAATAAATCTTTATTTTAAAACTCACAAAAAGTCTTGCGGCTGGGTTCATTTAAATTGGAACAACTACTCTTAGGGTAAGTAAAATACACACATCTCACCTACAAAACACATTGATCATGGACAGTAAGAAAACAAATAAAATTCTGTCCGTGACATCTTGAAATGTATTACTGACCTCCTCACAATTCATAACACTTCCAAGTTTTGGGTCATCTGCAAATTTTGAAATTGTGTCCTGCACACCCAAGTCTAGATCATTAAGTTAGATCAAGAAAGGCAATGGTCCCAGTATAGACTTTGACTCTTCTTTTGATGGGATGTCCTTCTCTAGGCAGAGTTTATTTGGTATCTCGTTGACTGCAGTGCCAGACCTGCCAGACCATTTTCAAATGGTTATTGTTAGTTGGGTCACAAGTAAAAGTTAAAGGATGGCTGGTTATTACCAGTGTTGCTAGGCATTAATAATGAATGTTGGCTGTTGTATGTCGCTCAACTTCCTTAGAGATTAAACTGTGTACTATTACACATTTTTCTAGATGATTGGAATGTGTCCTTTATCTGTGTGCAGACCCTATCAAGGCCTTGTGTGCCTCTGAAGCATCTTGTCTTTTCCTGAACAATTCTAAACTATAAGTCATGATGCAGGTTAATAAGAAAACAAAAATAGGGAATAAAGCATTGGGTTTCATTTCTAAACAGAGAATTGAACAGCAGAGCAGTTATGTCAAACCTCCATAAATCCTTGGTTAGTCTACATTAGTCTACATGGTGTATTGTGAGCAGTTCTAGACTCTATATAAAAATAATATAAAGGCACTGGAACAGGTGAAAGAAAATTATTAGAATAATATCAGGACTGAGAGGTAATACCTATCAGGAAAGATAGGACAGCCTCAGGGGTCTTTTCTCAAGACTGAGTGGTTACCTGATAAAGGTCTTCAAGATTATGCAAGGGTTTGATAGTGTAGAAGCAGAGAAACTGTTTTCACTGCTGAGGGAAACCAGAAATAGGAGCCATAAATGTAAGATCATCGCTAAAAAATTGGAGAAACTAACGTACCAAGAAAGTGATTAGAATGTGAAACTCGCTCCCACAAGGAATAGTTGAGGAGAACAGCATGAGATACATTTAAGAGTAGCTAGATAAGCACATACTGGAGATAGGAATAGAAGAGTTATAATGCCTTCCCTTCACTGTTATAGGCTAATTGATAGAGACTGCTCACCATGATTAATAAACAACTCCATTATCATTGTATCTAGTGACTTCCAGGATGATAGAAGGCAAACTAGATGGATCTTGGTGTTTTTTACCTAGCAGTTCCTAGATTCCTAAGTGCACTGTGTAATCAATGTCAGAATGTTTATAATATTTGAGAAAGGCCACTGCCCACTTATGCAAAAGGCCCTCCAAGAAATCATGTAATGTGCAAGTGAAATGGAGAGCCAGTGAAATATATTTTCCAACCTCAGTAAACTTGAAGCCTACCAGATACAAAATCTGTATTATTAAAAGCATAAGTATACTAAGTAAGAGAGTAATGGCTTATTCTAGCTGTGCCAATACTTAGTAATTTATTTTGCATCCTGCACTTTATTGAACACTAGTTGAAAAGTACATCTGCATAGCAGTTTTGAACATGATATGCCACCAATATAATACAAATGATTTGTCATTTTGAAATGTTATCTGCTGCTTTCTTGAACTTTAATCTTTCATCGCTACCTGGGGGTGGGGTAGGTGGTGGGAATAGATGACAGACATAAATATATTCATAACAAAATCCATCAAATCACTCATAATCAAACGGCCTTAATGAATCTTGTCATGACATCTAGTTACCCAGTAAAGCGTTGCATCTTCTTACGATAAAAGGCAGTCAGGCAGAATGCTTGTTTTAGACTAAGCATTATAAAACATCTAATTAAACATGAGTCACTGCGTGTATTTTCACCCCACAATGTTTCTGTAAGATTGCTCAGCCTAAACTCAAACCAACGCAGAAGGATTGTGTAAATTATTTTGTTTCTCTAAGCTTAGACCTTTGATTCATCACTTCACAACCAACTCAGCGTGACGGCTAGATCTGGAAGGTGTGCTGCAATTAATTGCATTTAACATCCCACCGTCAATAACCTCAGGCAGCAGGACAGTGCTACAAATGTTGAGGTGACAAAGTAATCGTGTTCTGCTTTCCCCTCAGGAGCCTGCTAAAGGTGAACACACTCTGCCGGAGTGGCTTAGTCATGGTCTATATTCAGTAGAATTCCAGTGAGCTCAGTAATGCTATCTCACAGGCAGCTGAATGAAACAATGGCTTTTTATTATTCGGTACCATTTGGGAGATTTGGGTGCAGATCCAGAGAATCAGCTTGCAGGGAAAAAAAGAAGCTTTCATTCCCAAATCTGTGGTGGGTGAAGTTGTTCTGTTAAGACCCATGTTCAGAGAGATTCAGGAATGTCTGTGAAAAGAATATTCTCTCCTATCTTCTTTAGCTGGATTTGCCAATCACATTCCACGAATCAACCTTGAAAGTCTGCCATCTCTGCCATTATTTTGTAGTGATTTAACATTTTACAACTGCACGGGTTTGTAGAGAATTGTCACCTTAGTTTCATATAATCAAATTCTGCACAACCAATGGACTCGAGGTGTGTGTTAGATGAGTTCAATTTTAGACCATTTGCCTGGAAATTCTTGAGGCACCAATGTGGCAGGACACAAACTGGAGCAGGTTGATCACCATCAGAAAGTGTTAGCAGATTTCAATAATGCTCATGGGAAAAAGGCATGGGTCCTTTCAGGCGAGCCCAGAAAATTCATTGTGGATGTTTGTACCTCATGGTAAGAGTGTGAAACAAGCGATATCGAATTAGCCACCTGATTGAGGTCAGCAAACCCTTATTTACATATATTATTTTCCATATAAGATAATTCTAGTATGTGCACTGAATGCCTACAGAAGGGTCTAATCCAATATGGTGGGTAATGCACCTCCATTGCAATCCAGTAAAGCGGGCATTTAAGCATCAACCTCCTAACACATCACAGTGAAGCTCAACTGTCCTTAGCCAACTTCTGCAAGTGCACCATTTCCAGCAAAGTTGGTTGGACAGCGTTCAGGATCAGAACCCTAGCAAAAGATTTTGTCTCCTCTTAAGGCCAGGTGCATGGGGGCCAATTGTACCAGATTTACCAATGTCCTGGCCAAAACAGTTAACTCATTGCAGACTAGGAAGTCCAAACTGTTACTTTTGGGTCTGGTTGGACATTTGGTGTCTTTACCCATTGGTCTTTGGGATAGCTGTATCTGTGATTTTCATTATATCTGTGATCTCACTGCAGCACATACCCTAATCTGCACCAAGTTCTGTACACCCATCACCTAAGTGCACATTGGTCTACATTGGCTGCCAGTCTGGCAATGCCTTGATTTTAAAATATTCATCCTCATTTTCAAATCCCCCTGTGGCCTTGATCCTACCTATCTTTGCAACTGCCTCCAGTCCAACAAGCTTCTAATTTTTCTGCAGTCCTCTCATTATAGTCTATTGCACATTCCCAATTTTAATTGCTCCATCATTGGCAGTTATGTCCTCAGCTGCCAAGGTTCTAAACTCTGGAATTTCCTCCCTAAGCCTCTCCACCTCTCTTCCTTTAAGATGCTGCTTAATACCTATCTCTTTGACCAAGATTTTGATTGCCTGTCTTAATATCTCTTGATGTGACCCACTGCCTAATTTTGTTTAATAATCACTTATGTGAAGTGCCTTGGAAGATTGTACTATGCTAAAGGCACTACACCAATGAAAATTGTGGATGTTTTTGTTGTTGTAGATTTAATTTTATTAACCTCACCTCAGTTTGGACAACCGAAGATAAAATAACTCAACGTGAAAACTGTAACCCTTAGTTGCCTGTAATAAACTTGATAATTACCAATAGATAATGGTTGACGATGAATATAGCAGGAGTAAGGCAGTGGCCAAAGTGAATATTCAAGAGATAAATCTGAGAAATTTATCCCTTGTAACGGAATTGACAATGATAGTTAGCTGTTGGAAGGATGAGGGGTGAAAGAGATCCATGAAGAGGAGAACAAATTACACAAATCACAGACAGACATGGCTAATTTACTCCACAGTAACTGCTGAAGTGGGAGGAGGGAGTCATATAGCCTGCAACATGAAATAGCAGTTCAAATTAAGGATCAACATTACCTTCATGCTGTGATTTAACCTCCCATTTATAAACAAATCCCAACCAATACAATGTAGGGAAATGCTTCTAATTTTTGTAAATCCAGAAAATATGGATTTTGTTTTTTAGAAAAAATATTACATCTCAGGATATAATTCCAACAAATCAATTCATTAAAAGTAAGAACAGTTTCCCCTATTAAGTTGCTTTTTGGTCCTTGGGTTTTCTGAACTAGAGATGATATATTGGAAAACAATCAGCTGGTTTATACTAACTTGGAAATGTGCAATCAGATGAAAGATTTGTGAAGGAGTTACCCAAGAAGAAACAAAATGTGAAGAAAGTATACTTAAAATGTCTTGCCGTGTCTTTTTACTGGAAGTATAAATGAATGTCTTCAAATGGAGTCATTCTTTTCATTTAAGATAAGCTGAAACTGAGTATAAGAGATTACAAACTTGGGACAATGGTTCTCAGGAACCCTATGAAAACAACATAGTATAGTTTAGTGAGGAATAAAAGATCAAGGCATGAAGGGAACGTTCACCGGTGAACTTGAAGACTAGAGGAGTGATTTTAAGCCACTCCAAAAGGCATAAATAGGACTGCAAAAAGGGTAAAATGGTGGCACAGGACTTAATTATCTTGTTTGAGCTTGTGTTGTGTCTGCTGGCATGTCAACTCTGGAAAAGCCGTAGGCAAATACCTGCATCTGGTGGCAACATTGAATATTTAAATAGGTGTACTAGCATGCCGCCCTTTACTGAGACTTGAAAGCAACCAGGAAATTAGATGGCACAAGATGGGAGCACCATTTTGAGTGATATTTAAAGGGACACACAATTTTTTTTAGGATAATTAATCTTGCTGGAGTTAAGCCTAGCTTATTCCAGAGGGCAGGTGAGACAATTATTTTGCCTCCTTTGAGCCATTTTCAAGCTTCTACAATGTGTAAGGTATATTTTAATCATGAACTCCCCTAACAATAGGAAATGTTATGTCTTATGTTCTTGCTACGCTGGGTGGTAGAGGAAGGGAAGGTGAAGCAGCAGCAGCACGCGGGGCTGCAAGAGGAGTAGTGGGTGGTAGGGATAGTGAACAACAAAAGTACCAGTATCCTCCATCCAAGGGAACAGAACCAAATCAGTTACCTCAATCTCACTGAAGGACAATGTTTTGGGAGGCTCGAGTTCAGCTGAAAGGCTGTCACTGCCCTGTGTTGCCTGCTGCAGCCGAACCTGGACTCTATGATGCATTGCCTGTGGTTGTTAAAGTTATGGCAGTTCTGAACATTTTCACATCTGGCTCATCTCCAGTTACAGCCGGTGGCATGGCACTTATGAGCCCTTCGGCCATCAACTCCAACATCAGTAAGATGATGGATGGCAACTTCCAAATGTCCAGCATGCACATCCCCATCGACAGCTGGATCCAACAGGAGAGGGCTGGAGGCTTTCCATCATAGTGGGCTTCCCACGGCCAACCCCCTTCTTCAAGAGCAGGATATCTTGGATATTGTCCTGGGGGAAGTGTCACATGAACATTCCTGAACAGGAAGGTTTCATTCTCTGAGGGTCCACTGACCCTCCATGAGAATCATTTCAATGTATCTACGCTCTCTGTGAAGGTGCCATAATGCTACAAAGAAATATAATAAGAATAAAAACTCTGCCTAACAGCACTGTGGGAGCACCTTCACCACATAGACTGCAGTGGTTCAAAAAGGTGGCTCATTATTACGTTCTCATGGACAACTAGCGATGGACATTAAATGTCGGCTTTGCCAGTGATGCCTGCATCCCATGAATGATAATTATTTTTTTTAAATGTTGCCATATTGCAGATCACCAGAATCCTGCAGCTTGAAGTGTTAGAGGCCAACTTAAATGCCAGTGATTAGCTTGCGATCCTGGCCCCCAACCCAGCAAGGTTACGCCTCTCAACTATCTTGGCCAGTCCTACCACATAAGAAAAATATCGCCTGATAATGCAATCTCAGCAGCTAATGTGGAACCAATATGTACACAAAAATGATTGCAGCAGTTTGCTTTCCTTTACTGAATTCAGCAGAGGCCAGAAAATGACATTTATCCAGAGGCTACCCAATAGTTTCTATTTTAACGCCACTTTTTTTCTAATCTACTGCTCCTACCTTGTCACCAGTGTAACCTGGTAACAGCAATATTTCTTGCTGTGAGGGAAACAGTGACTGCTGGCTGTTCTTTAGATGAGGGTAAAGAGTTGTTGTTGCCTTTTAAAGTATAAACAGGTAAATAAGGGGATGAGAGTGCTTGTGGTGGTCAGGGCGCAGGGGGCTGTTGTGGGGAAGAATGATGTAAGAAATTATTTTTTTATACTCATTCATGGGATCTGGGTCTTGCTGGCTGGGCCAGCATTTATTGCCCATCCCTAATTGCCCTTCAGAAGGTGGTGGTGATCTGCCTTCTTGACCCACTGCAGTCCATGTGTTGTAGGTGCACCCACAGTGCCGCTGGCAAGGGAGTTCCAGGATTTTCACCCAGCCAAGTGAAGGAACGGCAATATATTTCCAACTCAAGATGGTGAGTGACTTGGAGGGGAACTTCCAGGTGGTGGGGTTCCCATCTATCTGCTGCCCTTATCCTTCTAGGTGGTTTGGAAGGTACTGTTGAAGGACCCTTGGTGAAATCCTGCAGTGCATCTTGTACACGGAACACACTGCTGCTACTGTGCGTCGGTGGTGGAGGGAGTAAATGTGGTGCCAATCAAGCGGGCTGCTCTATCCTGGATGGTGTCAAGCTTCTTGAGTGTTGTGGGAGCTGCACTCATCCAGGCAAGTGGGGCGTATTCCATCACACTCCTGACTTGTGCCTTGTAGATGGTGGACAGGCTTTGGGGAGTCAGGAGGTGGGTTACTCATCGCACAATTCCTAGCCTCTGACCTGTTCTTGTAGCCACAATATTTATATGGCTGGTCCAGTTCAGTTTCTGGTCAATGGTAACCCCCAGGATGTTGATAGTGGGGGAATCAGTGATGGTAATGCCATTGAACATTAAGGGACGATGGTTGGATTCTCTCTTGTTGGAGATGGTCATTGCCTGACACTTGTGTGTCGTGAATGTTACTTGCCATTTCTCAGCCCAAGCCTGGATATTGTCCAGGTCTTGTTGCATTTGGACATAGACTGCTTTAGTATCTGAGGAGTCACAAATGGTGCTGAACACCGTGTAATCATCAGTGAAAATCCCCATTTTTGACCTTATGATGGAAGGAACGTCATTGATGAAGCAGCTGAAGATGCCTGGGCCAAGGATTCTACCATAAGAAACGCCTGCGGTGATGTCCTGGAACTGAGATGACTGACCTCCAACAACCACAACCATCTTCCTTTGTGTCAGGTATGACTCAAACCAGTGCAAAGTTTTGCTCTGATCCCCATTGGCTCCAGTTTTGTTAGGGCTCCTTGATGCCACACTTGGTCAAATGCTGCCTTGATGTCAAGGGCAGTCACTCTCACCTCACCTTGGGAGTTTAGCTCTTTTGTCCATGTTTGAACCAAGGCTGTGATGAGGTCAGGAGCTGAATGGCCCTGACGGAACCCAAACCGAGTGTCAGTGAGCAGGTTATTGCTAAGTAAGTGCCGCTTGATAGCACTGTTGATGACCCATTCCATTACTTTACTGATGATGGAGAGTTGGCTGATGGGGCGGTAATTGGCCAGGTTGGATTTGTGCTGCTTTTTGTGTACAGGACACACCTGGGCAATTTTCCACATAGCCAGGTAGATGCCAGTGTTGCAGCTGTACTGGAATAACTTGGCTAGGGGCATGGCAAGTTCTGGAGCACAAGTCTTCAGTACTATTGCCGGAATATTGTCAGGGCACATTCTTACCTTGGCTGAGTGTGTGAAATTGAAGCCACGTTGACTACGTTCACTTGTTCAGTGATATCCCTCCAGAGTTGCCTCATCTTGGGCCTGAGGACTCTAGGCTCCGTGCACGTAGCCAAGCTGTTCCAGTACAACTACAACACTGAGCATCTACCCAGCGATGTGGAAAATTGCTCAGATATGTCCTGTACATAAAAAAAAGGACAAATCCAACCCAACCAATTACTGCCCCACCAGCCTACTATTGATCGTCAGAAAACTGACGGAAGGGGTCATGAACTGCACTATCAAGTGGCACTTGCTTAGCAATAACCTGCTCACTGATATAAAATCAAAAAACTGCGGATCCTGGAAATCTGAAATTAAAATAGAAAATGCTGGAAAAACTCAGCACGTCTGGCAGTGTCTGTGGAGAGAGAAGTAGAGTTAATGTTTTGAGTCTGTATGACCCTATGACCCTGGCTCTGAAGAAGGGTCATACAGATTCGAAACATTAACTCCATTTCTCTCTCCACAGATGCTGTCGGACCTGCTGAGTTTTTCCAGCATTTTCTGTTTTTATGTCTGCTCACTGATGCTTAGTTTGTGTTCCACCAGGACCACTCAGCTCCTGACCTCATTACAGCCTTGGTTCAAACATGGGCAAAAGAACTGAACTCCCGAAGCGAGGTGAGAGTGACTGCCCTTGACATCAAGGCAGCATTTGACCGAGTGTAGCATCAAGGAGCCCTAGCAAAATTGGAATCAATGCGAATCACGGGGAAAACTCTCCACTGGTTGGAGTCATACCTAGCACAAAGGAAGATGGTTGTGGTCATTGGAGGTCAGTCATCTCAGCTCCAGGACATCACTGCTGGAGTTCCTCAGGATAGTGTCCTCGGCCCAACCATCTTCAGCTGCTTCATCAATGACCTTCCTTCCAGCGTAAGGTCAGAAATGGGGATGTTCGCTGATGATTGCACAATGTTCAGCACCATTTGCAACTCCTCAGATAATGAAGCAGACCATGTCCAAATGCAGCAACACCTGGACAACATCCAGGATTGGGCTGACAAGTGTCAAGTAACATTTGTGGCACACAAGTGCCAGGCAAAGATTATATCCAACAAGAGAGAATCCAATCATCGCTCCTTGACATTCAATCACATTACTATTGCTGAATCCCCCGTTAGCAATATCCTATGGGGTGACCATTGACCAGAAACTGAACTGGACTAGCCATATAAATACTGTGGCTACAAGAGCAGGTCAGAGGCTAGGAATCCTGTGCCGAGTAACTCACCTCCTGACTCCCAAAGCCTGTCCACCATCTACAAGGCACAAGTCAGGAGTATGATGGAATACTCCTCACTTCCCTGGATGAGTGCAGCTCTCACAACACTCAAAAAGCCCCCAGGACAAAGTGACCTGCTTGATTGGCACCGTATCCACAAACATTCACTCCCTCTACCACTGACACACAGTGGCAGCAGTGTGTACCAGCTACAAGACGCACTGCAGAAACTCACCAAGGTTCCTTAGACAGCACCTTCCAAACCCACCACCACAGCCATCTAGAAGGACAGGGGCAGCAGATAGATGGGAACACCACTAACTGCTAATTCCCCTCCAAGCCACTCACCATCATGACATGGAAATATATCACTGTTCCTTCAATGTTGCTGGGTCAAAATCCTGGAACTCCCTTTCTAACAGCACTGTGAGTGTACCTACACCACATGGACTGCAGTGGTTCAAAAAGGCAGTTCACCACTACCTTCTCAAGGGGAATTAGGGATGGGCAATAAATGCTGGCCCAGTCAGCGAAGCCCACATCCCTTGAACAAATTTTTAATAGTTTTGGTGGAGGGCTAAATAAGTCTCCATGTGTCCTTCACTTACTGCATCAATATCTGCAAGGACTACATCAGAAAATCTTAGTTCCCTTGCATGAGGCATTTGAGTCTGAAGGTTGTGGGTTCAAGTCCCACTCCAGATACTTCACCACAAAATCTAGGCTGACACTAGAGTGCAATACTGCTGCATTTTGGCGGTGCAATCTTTCGGATAAGTTTTTTTATTGTTTCATGGGATGTGGGCATGACTGGCAAGGCCAGCATTTGTTGCTTATCCCTAGTTACCCTTGAATTGAGTGGCTTACTAGGCCATTTCAGAGGGCAGTTAAGAGGCAACCAGCTGCGGGTCTGGAGTCACATGTAGGCCAGGCCAGGTAAGGGCGGCAGATTTCCTTCCCTAAAGGGCATTCATGAATCAGATGGGTTTTTACAACAATCAATGATAGGTTCAGGATCAATATTTTTGAGACTAGCTTTTCAATTCCAGATTTTTATTGGCTAAGTTCAAACTCCACCAGCTGCCATGGTGTGATTTGCACCCACGTCCCCAGAGCATTAACTTGGGTCTTTGGATGACTTGTGCAGTGATGTTACCACTATGCCACCGTCTCCCCCTAGGTGAGATATTAAACCAATGTCCTGTCAGCCCTCTCAGGTGGAAGTAAAAGACCCTATGGCACTATTTCGAAGGAGAGCAGGGGAATTATACCGTGTCCTGCGGCCAATATTTATTCCTCAAAAACATTACAAGAACAGGTTATCTGGTCATTATCATTTTGCTGCTTCAGGACTTTGTTGTGTGCCAATTAGCTGTCACATTTTATTATGCCAAAGCAGCGACTACATTTTAAAAGCGTTTCATTGAGTGTAACATGCTTTATGACACCCTAAGGTGGAAAAAGGCAATATATTAAATGTAAGTTTTTAAAGCCTTTCCTTATTGCTATTTCAGTTTAAAGTGCTCTGAGGCACCTTGCTTTATGAGACATCTCAACTCACTTTAACCGATTCCAGCCCTCTCAGTGATGAGCTGCCCCGTCAATGTCTGAAAAATTAATGGCCAGCTCACCTGTGATAGGCCCGATCAAAATTCTTCAGACCACCCAGGTTTTGTTCTGCTAGAAATTTCACGGGCTCCTCACCCCATTGTATTTTCATTCAAAAACGATCTGCTTTTAATTGTGGTCTAATCCAGCAACGTGCTGGAATTGTACAGCCTGCCTGTATTCACCAGAATGGTCCCAGGGATGAGGAGCTTCAGTTATGTAGGTAGATTAGAGGAATTGCGACTGTTTCCCTTGCAGAAGAGAAAGTTGAGAGAAGATTTAACAGGCGTATTCAAAATCAAGAGGTATCTGGACAGAGCCGATAGGGAAAAACTGTTCCAACTGGTGGAAAGATTGAGGACCAGAAGGTACAGATTTATGGTCATTAGCAAAAGAAGTAATGGCCGCACGAGGAAAGAGCTTTCCATACAGCAAATGATTAGAATCTGGAATGTACTGCCTGAGAGTGTGGTGGAGATAGATTCAATCGAGGCATTCAAGAGGGAATTGGATTGTTAACTGAAAAGGAAGAATATGTAGGGCCAAGGGGAGTAAACTGAGGAGTAGCATTAGGTAAATTGCTCCAACGTAGAGCCAGTACAGACATGACAGGCTAGACGGCCTCCTTCTCTGCTGTGACCATTCTATGGTTCTGTGCTTGCTGCTGCTCTGTGACTGATGGCTGGGACTCTCCTGAACTTCACTCTTGCACCTTTGAATGGTGAACTACCGACCACTTTGACCAAACTTTTGTTCGCCTGCCCTAATATCTCCTTATAAGGCTTGGTGTCAAATTTTGTTTGATAATGCTCCTGTGAAGCACCTCAGGATGGTTTATTACATAAAAGATACCTTATAATTGCATGTAGTTGTTGTTTTTGTTGAACCATGTGATGCTGGTTATCCTCAGCTCTATCCTCCACAGAGATAGTAGTGTGAAAAATCTGAAAGTTGTGCTGATCTTGACATTCACAGGCAATGCTGCCTATATTGTCAGTTGTTGGAGACCTTCATGTAAAAAATAGCACAGTTCACTCACTGCCTTTTAACTGGACCATAAACTCTTAACGGTGCTACACAGAAGGTAAAAAAGAGACCAATTCAAGGTATTCAACATTATGAAGGGCTTTGATAAAGCAGGTGGAGAGAAATTGTTTCCTCTGGCATATGTCCTAGTAACCAGAGGTCACAATTTAAAATAATTGGCACAGGAACCAGAGTGGAAATGAAGAGAAATTTCCACAGACGGTTTTCAGGAACACACTAGCGGAAAGGGTGGTGGAAATTTTAAAAAGCAATTTAACATGCCGTTGAAGGGGATGCATATGCAAAGTTATGGGGAAAAAGCTGGGGTGTGGGATTAAATAAGACAGCTCTTTCAAAGAGCTAGCACAGACACAATGGGCCACATGGGCTCTTTCTGTGCTGTAAGATTCTATGATTCTGTGATTTACTCGGTATACCCCAAGGAGCTGTGCTCATCTTCCTCAGCTGGAGAAGCACTGAATCCAATCTCTATTGAGATGTGGCTTCTGCCAAACTCAGCTGAATGCTGAAGAATCTTGTCTGCAAGAGATGCTTAATTAGCTCAGATGTGGGTTGAAAGAATTCCTTTCGCTCGTGAGATGTGGGAGCTCAACAGTATGTATTTTACTTCTTGCTACTCAAGACCAGCAGTTATGCAATTATTAGTAGACTTGACAATATTTTGACTATATTAGCTGCTGTTGCCCACTCCTTGTGCTGCCAGAAATATGGGCCAGAGCCGAAATATATGCCCACTAATTAACTGTCATTCTAAGTCTAGATGCCAACAGCATTTATGTGTTCCCATCTTTCAAAATTGTTAAAGATGTTCCAATAATTATTTCCATTAGTGCTAAAGGCTGATCTATATTGACTGACACTTCTGCCAAATGTTGTGACAGCTTCTACATTGAAGCATCGATGGCTGCTATTGTTATTTTTTTGTTACTCTCAAGCTATGCCTTCAACTTTTTATTTCTCTTCAGGAAATTATGTTTTCAAGGGCTAGAGTTAAAGTCCTAATTAAGTACAGATTTCCTGACTTTTTTTAAAATCATGAATAGTTGATTGTCCTGAAATCTGTACAGTTGAATGAAACAGACAGACATCGCCCTGCAAAATGACCCTTATTGTACAGCGATAACCTCTGTTGATTGGCTGAAAAAGCAGCATAGTGTCAGTGCATTCCAGGAGAATTTATCAATTGTACCCTTTGAGGAAACTCCAGGACAAGTGGCTGAAGATGGCTGCAATGCTTCAGCCTTGTCTTTTGCATTGATGTGCTGGGCTCTCCCCTCATTGAGGATGGGAAGTTAGTGGAGCCTTGTCCTCTGGTTAGTTGTTTAGTTATCCACCACCATTCACAACTGAATGTGGTAAGGCTGCAGAGCTTTGATCCTATCTGTTGATTTTAGCATCGCTTAACTATGTCTAATGCATGCTGCTTCTGCTGGGTAACAGGCATGCAGTCCTGTGCTGTAGCTTCACCAGGTTGACCCCTTAGTTTTAGGTAGTCAAGTGCTTTTGCGCACTCTTCATTGAACCAGGGTTGGTCCCCTGGCTTGATGATGATGATAGAGTGAGGGGTAAGCTGGGAATGAGGTTACAGGTTGTGATTGAATTCAGTTCTACTGCTGCTGATTGCTCACAGTGCCTCAAGAATGTTGTTTTTAGCTGCTGGATGTGTTCTGAATCTATCTCATTTAGCACGGTGGTAGTGCCATACAACACAATTAAAGATATCCTCAGAATGAAGAGGAGATTTTGCCTTCACAAGGGCTGTGCAGTGGTCACTCCTAATAATACTGTCATGGACAGATGCATCTGTAACCGGTAGCTTCATGGGGACAAGGTCAAGTAGGATTTTCCATCTTGTTCTTTCTCTCATCATCTGCCACAGGTCCAGTCTGGCAGCTACATCCTTTAAGACTCTTCAGCTCGTTCAGTAGTGTGGAGTTACTCTTGGTGATGGACATTGAAGTCCCTCACCCAGAGTACATTCTGTGCCCTTGACACCCTCAGTGCTTCTTCCAAATGGTGTCCAACATAGACAAGTACTAATTCATCAACTGATGGAGGGCAGTAGGTGGTAACCAACAGGAGATATCCTTGCCCATGTTTGACCTGTTGCCATGACACTTCATGGGGTCCAGAGAAAATGTTGAGGGCTCCAGAGGCCACTTCTTCCTGACTGTATACCAATTTCCATCACCTCTGGTGGGTATGTGCCCAGGGATGGTGATGGATGAGTCTGGGACCTTGGGCATAAGGTATGATTTGGTGAGAATGGCTGCTTGAATAGTCTGTGGGGCAGCTCTCTCAATTTTGACACAAATCTTCAGATGTTAGTGAGGAAGTCTTTGCAGGGTTGATTGGGAAGGGTGCACGCTTGTAGTTTCTGATGCTGAGTGGTCAGTCAGATTTTATTCTTATTTCACTTTTCTGCCATGGTTGACAGAACTGAGTGCCTTGCTAGGCCATTTCAGAGGACAATTAAGAGTCAACCATATTGCTGTGGGTCTGGAGTCACATGTAGACCAGACCAAGTAAGTTGCTGTGGTGGGATTTGTATTCATATCTCCAAAGCATTAGTCCAGACCCCTGGGTTACTAGACCAGTGACATTACCACAGTGCTACTGGGCCCTGAGCTATTTATGTACCCAAATAACCACCATCCCTTTAATACCATATGCTTCTAAATGCCGAAAAAGTTTATGTGGTATTTGACCAAATGCCTTAGCAAACATTGCAAGTAATTATTGTTCCACACACTCTTGTGTAAAAAAATGGTCATAAAAATGTCAAAACTTGGAGCTTTATTCAAACTTACCCCTTAAATGTGTGTATGCATTTTAGAATGTGGTTTAAAACTTGTTTCACACAGATGTGAGGAGCTGTTGCTGTTACATGGGACTTGAGAAGTTGGCAATTTTAATGTATTTTACTAATTTGTTCTTTGATGTAGTAACCTTGACCAGGAGCATCAGGTCAACAAGAAAACAGAAAAATGATATGAATGTAGAGGTTTAGTAGCAGTGAATGACATTACCGTGAAGCAATAACAGTGTCATGTTGTGAATACTGTAAAATGGCCTGCTGTTTTTGTATTCTTTATGTTTTCACCAGTTTAACTCTAACTCTATAATTAAATCAGAGAGGGGTCATTTGCTTTGCCCTGTTATACAGAGCAGGAATGTCAACTGACCAAATTCTGAGAAGGCATAATGGCCAGAATTTTCCAGCCCCTCACACTGGCGGGATCTTCCGGTCCCATTGGTGTGAACGGAGATTTCAATGGCTCACTGGCCCCACTGTGGGGGAACCAATGCGGGGAGTTGGCTGCAAGATTCCGGCCCATGTTTTCTTTCGCTTACTCAGTTGAAATTAAACTTTAACTGCATTAGGATTAGAATATTTTACTGTTAAGGCACAGAAGTATTCTTCTGCATTAATTTTAGATTGGGCTCTAAATAAGGGTAGTATTAGGGTGTTTGGGACTTTAAGGGTTAATGTGGGACTGGTGAAACAGTACCGCCCACATTATGATGTAGAGAGGCACATGGAAGTAGTTGAGTGTGGGAATGAGTATGGTAGAAGATGTCATGAAGATAGCGCCTAGTCAGGACTGTATCGTATATATA